>NC_139160.1:2405000-3005000 GCF_964270905.1 Leucopleurus acutus
TCAATGGTGGAAAAACAAAGCTTTTCCTCTAAGATTAGTAAGAAGAAAAGTGTGCCCACTCTCTCTACTTTTATTTAACATAGTACTGGAAGTCCTAGCTGGAGGAATTATGCAAGAAAAAGAAATAAAAGACATTCAAATTGAACAAAAAGTAAAATAATGTCTGTTTACAGATGGCATAACCTTATATGTAGGAAACCCTAAAGACTCCAGCAAAAAATGGTTAGAATTAATAAACAATTCAGTAAAGTTGCAGAATACAAAATCAACATGCAGAAATCAATTGCAACCCTATAGACAAACAACAAATAATCTGACAAGAAAATTAAGAAAGCAGTCCCATTTACAATAACATGAAAAAGAATAAAATACTTAGGAATAAACTTAAGGAGGTGAATGACTTGCACACTGAAACCTATAAAACATTACTGAAAGAAATTAAGGAAGAGACATATAAATGAAAGACATCCTGTGTTCATGAACTGAAATACTTTATATTGTTAAAATTACTACTTAAGGTGATCTACATATTTTCTTATCAAAATCACAATGGAATTTTTTTACAGAAATAGAAAAAACAATTCTACAATTCATATGGAACCACAGAGGACTCTGAATAGGTAAAAACAACATCTAGAAAGAACAAACCTGGAGGCCTCACACTTCCTGTTTTCAAAATATATTACAGAGCTACAGTATTCAAAACAGTACAGTACTGGCATTAAAACAGACATATAGACCAATGGAACAGAATAGGGAACACAAAAATAAATCCAGTGTATATGGTTAAATGATCTTCAACAAGTGTGTCAAGACTACACAATGGGGAAAGGATGGTTTCGCCAACAAATAGTGTTGGAAAAACAGGATACCCAAGTGCAAAAAAAAAAGAAACTGGACACTTTCCTTACACCATACCCAAACGAACTCAAAATGGATTTAAGACTTGAAAGTATAAAACTCCTAGAAGAAAACACAGGGAGAAAGCTTCATAACATTGATCTAGCAATGACTTCTTGCTATGACACCAAAAGCACAGGCAACAAAAGAAAAACAGACAAGTGGGACTACATCAAACTAAAAAGTTTCTGCAGAGAAAAAACAAAGAAACAACCACCAGAGTGAAAAGGTAACCTATGGAATGGGGGAACATATTTGCAAACCATATATCTGATAAGGGATTAATCTCCAAAATGTATTTTTAAAACTCCTACAACTTGGGGCTTCCCTGATGGCACAGTGGATAAGAATCTGCCTGCCAATGTGGGGGACACAGGTTCGATCCCTGGTCCAGGAAGATCCCACATGCCACGGAGCAACTAAGCCCATGTCACAACTACCGAAGCCTGCGTGCCTAGAGCCCGTGCTCCACAACAAGAGGAGACACTGCAATGAGAAGTCCGTGTACCGCAACAAAGAGTAGCCCCCACTCGCCACAACTAGAGAAAGCCTGCATGCAGCAAAGGAGACCGAACACAGCCAAAAAAAAAAAAAAAAGAAAGAATTCAATTTTATTTCAGATTTAGAGCATTTTAAAATTCTCAAGCAAAAAAAGAAATCAGTACTTCACATAAGCACATTTACTCTATTCTCCTATTCTCATGATTTTAAAAATAATATCCAAATTGCCACTTTAGTAAAGGAGATAACCAGATGGCAATTTTATTTCTAGAATTTTATTTTAAGAGGGTCAACAAATCATTCTTGGTTAAGCTTTTAGTTTATATAGCTTAAGTGTTTCTTAAGCTTCTTGGATCTGCAGATTTATAGTAGTTATCAGATTTGGAATACATCTTGGCCATTATTTCCTCAAACTTTTTTCTGCCCCTGCTTTTTTGGATCTCCAATTACAGACATGTTACATTGCTTTACATTGTCCCACAGGTTACTGAGTCTCCAGGTTTGGGTGGGTTTTGGGTTTTTCTGTCTCTTTTCTTTGTCTCTGTTTGGATAATTTCTATTTCTGTGTCTTCTACTTTATGAGTTTTTCATCTAATCTGGTGTTTATCACATCCAGTTAAATTTTCATTTCGGTTGCTGTTTTTTTCAGCTCTTGAATTCCCATTTGGCTCTTTTTATATCTTTTAGTTCTCTTGGTATTATGTTTTAATGTCCAGTTTTCCCAACACCATTTATGGAAGAAGCTCTCATTCACCCATTATATATTCTTGACTGCTCTGTTGTAAATTAATTGACCATACATGCATGGGTTTATTTCTGGGCTGTCATGTTCCACTGACATGTGTGTTTTTATGCCAATACTATACTGTTCTGATTACTACATCTTTGTAATATAGTTAGAAATCAGGGGGCATGATGCCACCAGATTTGTTCTTCTTTCTCAAGATTGCTTTGGCTATTCGAGGTCTTTTATGGTTCCATACAAATTTTAGGATTGTTTGTTCTATATCTGTGAAAAATGTCACGGGAATTTTGATAGCAATTGCACTGAATGTGTAGATGGCTTTGGGTAGTATGGACATCTTAACAATATTAAATCTCTAAATCCACGAACATGAAATACCCCATAAGTTTTTATGTGCACTATTCTCATTTAATCATCTAAATTACCAATGACTGTAGTAATTTCCTTGCTACCAAACAGTTATTTTGGAGAATGTTATTTTAATTTTCAAGTGATTGTATTTTTGTTTAAATAGTCAACAGTGTACAGAAAGGAGATTTGCAAGATTCTTTTGTGGTTCCTTGATTAACAGGTGAGGTTTTCTTTCTTACGTGATATTAGTTCTTCCATACCGATTCCATTGTTTTTCTTTATTTTCATATTTTCCTCATCATCTCAGTGGGAAATCAGTGTTCTGTGACTATGACAATGTCAGGGTCATTTTAAATTCCTTTTGAAGGAAAAGTAAGTTGCTGTCTACTTAGAATGTGTTGAAAACCAACAGCCAGCCTCCATGGTGCCAAGCCATGATTTTTTTCTGCATAGCATGATTGTGGGACCCTCCAGCAACAGCGATTCAGGAGTAGCTTGAAGATGTGGCTGTATAATTGCTCTACACCTAGAGTCACAGAGACAGTAACAGCTCTGCAAGGGACCAGGCAGATCATCCAATTAGTAAGTACAGTCCCTTATTTTGTAGACTTTTCCACACCTTTCGTGGAAAATTTGCATTCATATTTGCATGAAGAGCAATGCCTTACATAACAGAAGACTAACAACTTATTATAATTTATGAAAACATAATTTTTAAAAGGGTTACCCATAACCTCAGCTCCTTTAGAAACGAGGTAGAAATGGTTTTTCATCAGCCTTTAAAACTAACTATATTTTCTATTCTAAATGTCAGTTGGTAAGTAACTCACCAGAGTAGATCATGAATAGCACTCAAGAGACATTGGAAAGTTTATATTGGAGATTCTGTATTTCAAAGTAATTGGAACTTCTTGATCATGAAGACAGGTGATGTCTGTGGAACATCTATTTGTAACTTAAAAGCAGGTGTATCCTGAGTTACCTCTAGGTGTACTCTTTACATAAACAGCTGTCACCTGCTCTGGCCTTACCCATCTTTACTGTCATTAATAGGATCTCCTTTTCTCACCTCCCTCCTAATAATTAGACATGGGGTTTCACTGTTAGACTTAAAGCCAGCCCTGTAATAATGTTAATACTATTACTGATGCTGCTTTCATCTTACCTCTAATTCTGATTTTAATTCTAATACTAATACCAGCTAAAGTTCACTGAGTGCTTATTAGACACCAAGGTCTTTTCTAAATGCTTTACGTGGATTATCTTTTTTTAACACAAATAAGAATCTACTACTATAATCTCCATTTTACAGATTAGGAAACTGAGGCACAGATTGTTGAGTAACACAGGCCAGTGGTAGAAGTGGGCCATCTTCCCAGGCATCTACCCAGAGCCTGGAGTCTGGTTTTAAATGCTGTGCTACTGCCCGGCCCTGGAGGTCATCTGGGTATTCAGGTCATATCCAGGTGAAAAGGGGAATTCTGAGAGCCTTCTCCAACTACAAGGGCCCATGGAACCTGTCTTTCTTGTAAAAACTACAGGCAACTTGCCCAAACTTGATCCTGCCTGCATCAGAAGTCTGATGAGAGTCACACGCATGACTTTTCATGAGCAGGAGAGAGAAACGGGCTTCATAAATCATAACCTCCAGCTGTTCATTTCCGAGAAGGAGAAAAAGACCCCGAAAGAATAGCAGACTCTATTCAGATGTCTGACAAACATCTGACTAGTGATCATAACCCCGTGATGAAGGGCAGGAGATTACCACACTCGCACATTTTCTTTCCAGGGGCTGTTTCTCAGAGGAAAACAATGGATCTTATTTGGAAATACTTCCTCCTTGATCTCATGCTTTTTGTTAATTTTAAGGTGGTAATGTTCAATGGTTATTCCCGTTGGCGTCAGATAAAGACTGAAATTGTCCATTGAATTTAACAACTAGGCAGTGTGGCTACAGCAGAGGGAATGAGGGAAACAAGGTAGGGGTGAGGTTCTAGGGGTGAGATGGCCCAGGTTCACGGAGTCCTGTTGAAATGCTGGCTTTCATTCTGAACATGGTGAAGCCACGGGCATGATTTGCATACGAGAATGGCATGATCTGACTCAAGATTTTAAATGATCACACAAGCTGCCATATTGTGGACAGACCTGTCCACAACAAAGGATACAAGGACAGAAGAGACCAGTTAGGAAGGGATTTTAATAATCCCAGCAAAGGAGGACAAGGAACTTTGGTAGCAGGAGAGACGGAGGGGTGGAATGCCGGGGTGGAAGTGGAACCAGTTAGATTTGCTGAGAGATGGGATGTGGGTAAGAGAAGCAGTGAGGTCCAAGGATGACTCCAGGGCTTTGCTGATGGCGCTGGTCCTGGTTTTTTGTTTGTTTGCTTGTTTGTTTTGTTTGCACGGCTACAAGGATGGAGTTACCACTAGCTGAAATGAGGAAGTATTCAGAAGGAAAAACAGATGGCCCAATGCACTGGTGCCATGTTATTCCATTTCATTAATTCAATCAATAAAATGTACTGCGTGTCGATTTCATGGGCTGCTCTATGTTAGATGTCAGAGATGGAGAGAGAAATACACACTGTCCGTACCCTCAAAGAATCCACAAGCTAGGAGGAGACAGACATGGAAGACCATGTTTCAAATAATTTACTTCCCTCTTAAGAGGAGGAAATGTGTTACCACGGAAGTGAATTTATCACCCCACAGAACATGACTAAACCAAATCATTCCCCAGTCCCATTTACTAAAGTTCTATAATGTTAAGAGAAAAGTTTGAAATATCCTCATCCTGAGCAGGTCCGAACAGCTAAACCCTAAGGACAGGTCAGTGTTTGACATCATCCCCCCGACCCCAAGCAGGTACAGACATGACTGTATATGAAGAGACCTGAGTTGACGAAATAACTCTATTTATGTATTTTCAAAATTTCCCTTTATCTTGAAGCACAAACTGTGAGAAGCCAGGAGGACAGAAGAAGATCTAAGAGTAAATCAACTTAGAATAAACTGGCATCCTTCTGAAGACAGCAATTTGGCAAATGGGAGGAAAAGTGTCAACCGTAAAACTCAAAGAGCATATTATCACTGTAGATTCCTTGTTGGTTCTGAAATCCTTCCTTAGGGTATTAAGATTTTAGACTCAAGAAGGACATGAGAAACACAATCACGTGTTTTGTTTTGAATCACTTATTCACAGTATAACCTTTTTAAAGTTGTCATACACTGCAGACATTTTAAGTTTTGCCCCTAGTTTTCAGAAATATAGAATTTTTCCTTCCAGTGTGCATATACTTACTACTGTGATTATATAATATTATACATATTATAAAATTATCATTCTACTTTGAAAACTAGCCTCAGTAGTTTATAGCACCGCTATACTGAGCCAGCTTCCCCAAAAGCTTCCCTGGGTTGAGCTGATCATATGTCATTTCTAGGGTTAATTAGATACAAATTCTAGGACTAAACCCGTAGTAAGAGCAAATTTATAAGCTAACAAACCATTTCCAGAGCTCTTACTTTTTATGCTAACATTTCTACTGTGGTCTTGAAAATGAGCGTGGCTATGCATCTACGAAATGATTTTTAATAAGCTAATAAAGACGGAGTGAACACTGAAGAATCTATGCAACAGTATAGAGCTCTTCCTTCAAATTTACGTTTGGATCTGACCATGCCGGCAACAGAAAGCACATCTCTCACACTGGGGCAAACTTCTGAGCAAAGACCTGTTACCTTCTCCTAAATCTATTCTGAACGTAGAAGCTATTCCCAGTCCTAAAGTACAAAGTTCAGGAAGATAAGAACCACTGTTATTCGTTTTTGTATCCTAGTGTCTGATACACAGTAGGTCTTCAACAAATGTCTGCAAATGAATAAAGGAATTAACTAGATCACTATTTTTAATTTGATAATTTAAAGTATTTTCACACAAGTTAAAGAATGTATCAGTGAGGCAGAGTGACCTAAGGCATAATAGTCTTGGTCACAGGAAATTTCTCTGGTTGATAATTACTCTACATACTACGGTATATACACATACCAGAGAATAATTTGGTGAAACCTAGACTTAGTTGGTAGTGGAGTAAAATATTTTGAGATGCTATTTAAAAGACATATGCAAATGAACTTATAATTATAAAATTGTATTAGAAAAATCATAGTACTTCACGTAATATGGCGCTTTGAGAATTACATGGTATAACGCCTGTAAAGCCTTTGAATAGCGACAGAGACCTAGTAGGTGCTTTGTGTACTTTGCAAGATGAGGAGAGAGGATGGACTGTTAGCAGTTAAATTTGTAAAACCTTGAGAAAAACCCATATGAAACTGTAATGAATTAAAGAAACGTTTATCAATCACCTACTACACGCCAACTCTGTATAAGTTGCTCGATAGGGACTGAGGCATGACTGAGATGCAGTTTCTGCCTCCGATGTGTGAAGGTGAGGTAATTATAAATAATTAAAATGCAACATCCAGGTGCTACGATGGAGGTATGTCCAAAGCTCTGGGGGACAGAGCAAGATGAGTAGCTAGGCTGTGGAGAAGAGGACCCTGGAGCTGAGTCACAGAGGATTCCCAAAGGGCGAAGGAAGAACGGTTTTCCAAGCAGAGAAAACAGATGCTCAGGAACCTGGAAGCGAGACCATGCTGTGGAGTCACTTTAATCAGGGACAGACAACGTGGGGCGATGCTTCGACAAGAGCGGGACGATGGGCGACCTCAGACTGAAGGGCCCTGTGGGTTTAGCGTTCTTCCTCTAGGCAATGCTGAGCCACCAAAATTTCGATTATACCATCGCCTAAAACGTAAGATATTTTAAAATAGCATTTCATCAAACACTTGGGAAATCTTCTGAGAGCTGAGCCACTGGAAAAATACAGAACTTAGAGTTCTGAAATGTCTCAGGAGGTAAGACTCTGGCCCTGCCTGGGGCATCGCTGGGAGAAGCCTGGAGGCGCTGCAGTGTTATCAGCTGCACTTCAGTGAATTTAAAGAGGAACTTAATGTAGTATCAGGCATTCATTAAGGTATTGGAAGGAATCTGTCTCACTGTCCCTGACCAAGGTCATTAAACAATGCAATTTTTGCATATATTATATACAAAGCTAAGATTAATCCTGCTTTTCTTATATATCAATGTTTCATCTCATAATCGCACATACAGAGGCAAGAGAAAAACTGAGCAAACTCCAAGGCAATTAACCAGAAATAGGAAAGATCCTCCTGATTTGTCTCTTTAAATCTCTATGGAAACTATATTGACAAAGAACATGATGGTCTTCATATACAAACCCTTCTCTTTAGAAATGAAAGTACCTATTAAGAAGTTTAAAGTACCGGGCTTCCCTGGTGGCCCAGTGGTTAAGAATCCGCCTGCCAATGCAGGGGACAAGGGTTTGAGCCCTGGTCCAGGAAGATCCCACATGCCTCGGAGCAACTAAGCCCATGTGCCACAACTACTGCGCCTGAGCTCTAGAGCCCGCAAGCCACAACTACTGAGCCCACGTGCCACAACTACTGAAGTCCACGCACCTAGAGTCCGTGCTCTGCAACACGAGAAGCCACAGCAATGAGAAGTCTGAGCACGGCAATGAAGAGTAGCCCCCGCTCGCCTCAACTAAAGAAAGACTGCGCGAAGCAACGAAGACCCAATGAAGCAAAAAATTAATTAAAAAAAAAAAATTAGGGGCTTCCCTGGTGGCGCAGTGGTTGAGAGTCCGCCTGCCGATGCAGGGGACACGGGTTCGTGCCCCGGTCCGGGAAGATCCCACATGCCGCAGAGCGGCTGGGCCCGTGAGCCATGGCCGCTAAGCCTGCGCGTCCAGAGCCTGTGCTCCGCAACGGGAGAGGCCACAACAGTGAGAGGCCCGCGTACCGCAAAAAAAAAAAAAAAAAAAAATTAGTTCCTTTAAAAAAAATTTTTTTAAGTACTGACTACTATGAATATAAATGGGATTTCAAATACGATGGGCTTTAAAAGGTTTCTCTCCTATGTGATAAGAAATGAAAGCCTCTAAGTCCGAAAGTTATGTATGTTTCAAAGGCAAGCATTTTACACTTTCCATGTCCGTTATTACATTTTATTATGGGAGGCAGTATCCCTGGAATAATGCAACTCCATTTCCTACATTTGGTATAGACTGTCTCTAGACGTATACAGGGAGCTGTTTCAATGGATCTTTATTACTGTAGATTTTCATGACAACCACTCTGAGTTCATTTCAGATACTATCACATTCAAATTTGGTGACTCAGATGGTCATAGCACCGAATGGTCTGTCCCTCTAGGAGATTTGTACGTG
The DNA here is from genome assembly GCF_964270905.1 of Leucopleurus acutus. Taxonomy (NCBI): domain Eukaryota; kingdom Metazoa; phylum Chordata; class Mammalia; order Artiodactyla; family Delphinidae; genus Leucopleurus; species Leucopleurus acutus. The sequence continues at coordinate 2,413,814 of NC_139160.1, forward strand.
TTTTGATGGACACTTAGTGTCATGTTGAAAAATTAAGTGTCCCTATTTTTCCCCTCCACTGCCAACCACTTCGGATGATTATATCCCTTCTGAAATTGCTGTTGTTCTAGCGTTGTTTTTGAGGTCCACTTAAGTACCCAAATCTACTCACATTTTTATCCCTGGTATGGCAGCTTGGAAAAATGTAAAACGCTACACAGCAAAATGAAGGCTGTCTTTAAAGAAATATGAAAATTTTGATCTTCATTTAAAGGAAAGCTGGAAAGCTTTTCACCAGCTCAGAAGCCCAGAGACGTTAATAACTCAGCCAAGGTCACATAACTTATATACGTGGTGGGCCGGCCTGACTCCAAATTGCAGTCTCTGCTGACATTCAGGGCTCCGTTCATATTTAGTATTAATCTACGATGTTTCCACATGGATTTCCTGAACACCTGGACTCAGGCATGAGGAACTGAAATGCGTTTTTCTATGTTGATTCATTCAAAATATCTTTTCCAAGCACCAAGTGCCAAGTCTTAGGTTTGCAACAAAAAACTAAACACTGTTCTTGGCCAGAAGAATGCTTAACCCAATTAGGGAGGAAATCTCATGAATTACAAAAACAAAGGGGGAAAACACCGTGATGTGTTAAGTGCTGTTCAGAGAAGGAATCTGCTCCCACCGTGATGGGTGTGGTGCTAGGGTGTGGGAGGCGCCTGGCAACCGAATACCACCAGATTAGGGAAAGTGGGCAGACATTAGGGCCCACCACGGGTCAAACACCGCGTACAATCCAAACTCCTTTTTCAAGACCGCAAATCCTGGAGATGGCTCAGAGCCCCGATTTGCCTTTGACGGCTCAGATCCAATACGCTACCGCACGTCGTCGTCACGCCCTGTCTTTCAGTTCCCATGTTCACCATCCCATCCAAAGCCAGCACTACCCTGATAAACACCGCGAGGATGGAAAAGTACCTGGTCTCCTTGTCTGCAAGTCTTAAGCCCTCTCATGCACCCTGCTCCTAGCTGCTGCAGCTCTCATTTTGGACTATGCGCTCATTCTCAAAAGCTTGTTGCTGGCTTCCTGTGATCAAAATGAGTGGTTTTCAAGCTACATGTGCAGCCCACCCCACTTTTTCAAGGAAAATCTTAAACCCAGAACCCCAATAACTAAATCAGACTGAAATGTATTTATTTGCACAAAAATTACTCCCAACCCCGCAGGCCTCAGGGATCTGGGAAGCAAGTTTAAAAAACACTGAAACAATCAAGAGGGGCATTGAGAGGCACCTTCAGTAAGGATCACAGCCTAGAGCCTTGCTTCCAGCAGCCTTGCTACTTATGGGCCAGAAGCACAGACCTCACTCGGGAGCAGGGGAGAAATGCTGCACCTCAGACCCACCCTGGCCCTGAATCAGAAACAGCACTTTAAAGATTCCCAGGTGGGGCTTCCCTGGTGGCGCAGTGGTTGAGAACCTGCCTGCCAATGCAGGGGACACGGGTTCGTGCCCTGGTCTGGGAGGATCCCACATGCCGCGGAGCAACTGGGCCCTTGAGCCACAACTACTGAGCCTGCGCGTCTGGAGCCTGTGCTCCACAACAAGAGAGGCCACGACAGTGAGAGGCCCGCGCACCGCGATGAAGAGGGGCCCCCGCTTGCCACAACTAGAGAAAGCCCTCGCATAGAAACGAAGACCCAACACAGCCACAAATAAAAAAATAAATAAATTAAAAGAAGGCTGAACATTCAAAGAAAAAAAAAGATCCCCAGGTGACTTGCATGCACAGTAAAGCTGGAGAAACACACAAAGCGCTCTAGCACTCCACCATCTCCCCACACTCATCCCTTGAATGGCTTCCCCAACGCAGCCCCTCCCCTTCCCGGAAGTGAGCATCCCCACAGCACCTTATTAGGTGGCTTCACCCCTCCCCCGCTCTCCAGGTGCACTGGACACCTTCTCCCTCTGTTACCGCACCACCTGGGTTTACCTGCTGGGCTTCATTCTCACCGTCACTCGACCTCTGATGGTCAGGAAACAGCCCAGACTTTAGAACAAGCAGGATCGCTTCCCCCTGGCTGGGGCCTTTCCCACCCCTCAAACAGATGCGATCTACCCTCTTCAGACCCCAAAGCACTTAGAACCATTCTTATACAAAGAGTATTCTATTTTCTTGTGTTTTAGCTAATTGGATGTTTGTTTTGTCTCCTATCAGATTGAAAGTTCTCCGCATCAGGAGCTCTGGCTTGCTTAACATATGGCGTGTAAGTGTCCACAAAATATTTCTGGAATGGAATTGATTCTTGTGGGAAAGGGAGCTGAATAAAGGGGAGGGAAGTGAAGTCCGATGACTGTTCCCATCTAGCCCAGCCAAAGCCATGGTACCTAAGTCCAGCCGCCCGGGCTCTGCATTTCAAACTTCACTTCAGGAACGTGGGGAGGAGCCCTGCAACGGCAGGACTGTATTCCCGGGTGGTGTGTGTAAAACGTCTGCCGAGACTACAGATTTCACGTTATGCTCACTGGAACTGCAAAACTGAAGTCCACGTTGCAAGTATGCTTCTTGAACTCCCAGCCTTCTACAAGTATGCTACTTCTGAAAACTGTAGAAAATAAAAATAAAGCAGACTTCCAAACAAATGCCACTGAGTCGTTAGATTTCAGATGACATAAGAGTCATTTTCAAAGGAAGAAAATCTAATCATGACATCAGGGTTTAAATAAGCGTATTTTATTTATTCTAAAAATCTCACTTCAAAGAGGCTGGTAAGAAGCATATAATACAAGGCTTAAAATACCACAATATGACACGAACTAAAGAAAAATAAGACCGGAATGTGAAAGGACACACAATGAGGCCAATAGGTGAGGTGAAATTTTATTAAGACGTTTGCTTTGCATCTTTTCAAATGCACAAGTAGACAGCAGGGATCCTGTATTTTGTGTTAAGCTTTTAGCGGCCGACAGAGAAAAGGAAACATCCCATTGAATGATTCACATCTAGAGCATAAGATGGGCTGCGTCACCTTTGAAATCAAGATTTTTGATGAATATTGGAGACAGAGCTAGAGAACATTCTTTCAGTAAGTATTTGAAAGATGCCCATTTAGTGGGGTTTTTCAAATTTTGGCTTTATTGAGGTATAATTGACCTATAAAATTATAAGATATTTAAAGTATACACCCGAGTGATGTGATATATGTATACATTGTGAAAGGGCTCCCCATCTAGTTAATTAACCCAGCCGTCACCTCCCATATTTACCGTTGCTTTTAGGTGAGAATATCTGAGTTCTACTCTCTTAGCAAATTTCAATTATGTGATACCATGTAATGTTGACAGTTGAATAAAGAATTATTTGTCTCAAGAGACAATGGAACTGGGGTTGTGTTAGCCACCTTTGGTCAAGACTAAGATTCTATTAAGATAAAAATAAAGCCAAAATTTTATTAAGACAATTACTTTGCATCTTTTCTAAGGCGCAGATAGACAATGGAAGAAAATTTAAAGTCATAGAAGATAGACAGCCACAGAGTGCAAAGGAAAAAGGCAATGTCTCAATACACATGGGGAATGAAAGGATTTTATTGTACCTGGATTTAACTCTAACAGATGCTTTTTAACTTTCCCCAGAATGACACTGGTCATTTGACTAGAGGGAGTGCTGAGGGAAAATTTAATAGAGGTCATTTTAAAGGCATAGGAAAAAAGATGGTGCAAAAGTATATTAAATGTTGATGATGGGGTTACAACTGACATTAATTTTTCTTTATATTTCAAGATTTCTACAATGTATGTGAATAGTATCATGATCATAAGTATCATATATATTAAATAACAATGAAAATATAAGAAAAAGAGATGCTATTCCATTGCAAGATAAATGATGACTGCTTTCAAAAGAGTTACCAGAGGTATAATTCTGTTGTCAGAAAGGAGTCTGAATTGCTTGGCCAAAATATTCTGGCCATTTTCAAGGAAAAAATATCACAAATTAATAAAGATAAATTGCCTAGAGATAGATTTCAATGAAAGTGAGCATACAACAGCAGCGTATTTATTACCCTGAATTGGTAATTTAACAGAGGCACATGTGGTACTGAAATACATATTGTTTAAACTATCTGAGCACATCTGGTCTTATCTTATTAAACAAACAACGCAAATCCAGGTAAAACTGGGCATCTCCTCACGTCCCTGGGAATTACGATACAAAAACTTTCCAAACAGCAGAACACATGCAAGGAGACACAGGATCACCTCCAGAAAAACACACATTCATCGATCAGCACGTTAAATTAGGGATGTGTGGGACCGTGGATAACTCTGGAAATTGAGCACAATTAAAGACATGCTTGCTTCAGAAAAATGACAGTTTTAAAATGAAAGAGAGAAAAATAAACTTATAAGTACATTCTAAAGAGCAGACAGCTTTTTAATTACAGGCTGTATAGAATCACACCCGTATTCACGCATGCATCCACTTGTGAACCAAAAATCTTTACACGCTCTTGTGTGCCAGCTTCTGATGAGATCCTGGCGCCAGGTGAGTGAACACGATCATCACAGAGCTCCAGGTCAATGGGGAGCTGACAGCACGCTAAAGCCTGCTGTGTGCTCTACAGGGGAAGGTCCTAATGTTTCAGACAAGCCCCGAAGCAGAGAGAGACCTGGCACCCACAACTAACAACCCATCACGCAGCCCCCAGGATTAACCCAATCAATCGTGACCTCGCCATCCCACGAGCACCTAGGCAGAGGGCCGCTGCTCAGTGCGGGTTTGGTGCATGAGTCTCTGGCTGAGGCCTCAGCCCTCTGCATCCTGTTCATCGCTCCCACTGGCCCACAGAAGCACCGATAAATAATGCCGATGAATGAATGAACCGTTAAGCAAGGGATTAGAGGCCTTGATGTTACTTCTCATTGTCTCTCTTCAAGAGTCAACAAAATTCTCATATGTCTGGGGAAACGTGTGAAAATGCGGAAGCTATGTTTAAAATGTCTAAACTTTGCCTTGGAAATGACCTTAAAATGTTAAGGCAATTTGAGAATCATGAAAAAATGTAATTAAATAATTTAAATTACTGAAATTATAACCTCTGTAAACAGGACAGGAAACGCTGACCCAGATATTGTACTACCAGACAGCAGCACCCTATTCCCTTCCATCGTGTCGTGAATCTGGATTCTTTATTCAGAACAGAACGCTCCAGTAATTACTGGGAATGTCTTGTTGACACCTGTTCAGAAGAACATTTTCCCCTCCTTCGGGTGATTTTATTTCATAAAGCAGGAACAAAATACTCCAATAAAACACATCTCTAATTTAATATTAATGGGAAAATGATTTCTCTTTAAAAGATTATTTTTTAAAGCATTAAAACAATTTATTCCTTTAAGCAAAGAATCATCTGTACAATTTATTTTAGAGATGTTTTTCTATCTCACATAGATAATTACCTAACCACAGCTTTAAACATTTGTGAGCTCCATATTTTTAAGAATATAAAATAAAATTGACATGATTGCCGCTACCGGTAAATTTACAACCTAGCAAGGTAAACACATCAAAAGAAACAATCTACTAAAAGCGATGAAATAAATGTGAAATATATAAGATGGCATATACCAACCAAGTCACATGATGCAATAATTAATAAATGGCTCAGAGAACAGACCCTCAGGAAGGGGCAGAGGAATCCAAGATGATGGCACAGAGGGGTCGGACCCAGGAAGAGCCTGAAGAAGGGGAAGGATTTTGACTGGAAGCACAGAAACGGAGAAGCCTGGTAGCCAGGGGAATCTCAGAAGTCAATACAGGTAGATGGAAATTTCCTACAAAACTCTATGGCCCCTTCTAGCTCCCTCTAATCAAGGAGAAGTTAAAGGTGTATTCCACGCAAAACTGGAATTCTAGAGACAGCATATAAATACATACCACAGGAATCTACTTGGTACGTACCAGAAGGATATATGTGTGTGTAATATCAGATGGATATATGTCACATCTCAGGGAGAGATATCATGCAGGATATACGTTTAGGTATCACTTCATATCATATCAGAGGGACCCGAATCCTACCTATGATCTAAGACTGAAATTCCTGACCATCAGAGTTTGCTTTTCCCAAAAAGACCCTCAAAGGAAGTGGCATCCATCCTTCAGAGCCGTACGTTTCACTCCCAACAGCTAACGTCATCCCACCCAGAGCCAAGGAAGCATCGGGATGCAACTTCTCTGGCGGGTTAATCTGAGAAATCTGTCTGGGGATTTCTCTTCGTGTTTGACCACCGTGTCCTCCAGCCTTTCAGCCTCACTCACCACAGTGATGCCCGCTTACCCATGAGAAGCCACATGTACGTGGCTCTGAATGCCAAGTGCCCTGTATGTATTCCTCCTCTTCCTCCCATCTCACTGGGGACTCCTCACTACACATCTCCTCCTCTCCCCAAACTCTAAATGCCGGAGGGACCCAGGACTGAGTCTTCCAGACTCTTCTCTCTCCAACTACACTCCAGCCCTTAGGTATCTTATCCAGTGTCACGGCTTAAGTCCCAGCTTCCATCCTTATAGCTCCAGCCAGGAGCCTCCCGCATCATCTCCCGATGCATACGTGTGCTTACAAGACACATCAGCGTTGATGTCTTAGAGGGGACTCAAACTTAGCAAATCCAAAACCAAACTCATCATCACTCCCCTAAACCTGCTTTTCCAGCCATCTCCAAATCGGCCCACGAGACCATCATACATCAATCACTGTTTGGGGCAAAAATGTGAAGTTCGCTCCAAGTTGGCTCTTTTCCTCTGACCTCACATCCAACCCATCACCAAATGCATTGACTCTGGGCAACACGTCCTCCACACTGACCCGCACTCTTGCCCGGGCTGTGGTCACCTCCCACCGGGACTGTCATGGTAAATGTCTGTCACGTTGCCCGATCACTGCAATCTACTCAATCAGTGGCTTACACAACAGATTACATCTCACAGTCTGGAGGCTGGACGTCCAAGGTCAAGGTTTGGTTTCTCCTGCGGCCTCTCTCCTTGTCTTGAAGATGGACTGCCTCCTTGCCATGTCCTCATACAGTCCTTCCCCCTTTTCCTCCCACCCCTAGTGTCTTTCTTGTGTCCTGATCCCTTCTTCTTACAAGGACACCAATTAGACTGAATTAGGGCCCCACCCTAATGAACTCATTTAACACTAATTATCTCTTTAAAGGCCAAATCCTTAAATATAGCTACATTGGGGGTTAGGGTTTCAGTATATGAATTTGAGGAGGACACAAGTCAGTCCATAATGGTATCATTCAACAGTTTCCCGTCTCACTCAGAAAACAAGCCAGTATCTTTTCAGTGGCCGGGGAAATAGTACTGGGTGTGGCCACCCTGTCTCCATTCTCTCCTGAGCTCCCACACTCAAGCAAACTGGCCTCTTTGCCGTTCCTGGAACGAACAGGCACACTCTTGGGACTTGCAGTTCTCTCCTCAGAAGAGTCCTTCCCTCCCTCTCACACCGTTCTCAGGCCTTTACGGAAATGCCACTTCTCTAGGAGACCTTCCTGCCTAATTTACAGCCTCACTTTGAACACCACGATGCACTCTCCTGCTTTATTTTCCATCAGGACACCCATCACCATCTCTCCCTATGTTGACATGACACATATTTTACGTATTTATGGGTATCTGTCTGGCACCAAGCTTCATGGTGGCTGAGGTCTTTGTTTTATTCAATGCTATTCTTCATCATCTTGAACAGGAACAAATATTCTCCTATCAAGGTGACAGAAATTCATGACTGTTTTCAAGGGTACACTGCAGGTAGGAATTATCCACTATTTCTAGAACTTATTTGGTCTTGGCCACTAAATGACCTCCACTTTCTCCCACTTGGTAATAAACTTGTACTGGTTTTTGGACCTCTTTCTGGCTGCTGACTTTGCACAGCTACTCCAAATCCATTATCATTTCTTGTTTCTTTGCTTGTATACTTAGAACATGCTGCAATCAGCACATACAAATTCATAAATTCAGACCTCAAGGGCTTTTCTATGAAACCCCTTGGTTCACTGAGGTGTTAACATAAACAATAGTACTACAAAGAGTTAGAAATTTTAGATGAAAGAAGAGAACGTTTACTCAGCACCTGCCACGTGCCAGGCACTTCAGAAGTGCAGGGTTTCGCTGAGTCCTTACAACAAGCCTGTCTGTTACTACTGTTGCTGAGATGATTGATACTGTGTTAAGTCTACTGATTTGATTGTCTCCTCTCACACACGGGAGCTGATCCTGTTCGTTGAATATAAGAAAATCTACGGGGTTTTTTTCCTCCTGAATGTTCGGAGTTAATTTACGACTCTTAAGGATTTTATATAACAAGAAGCTTATCTTCTCCAATGAGCCAACATTCTCCTGTCCTGACACAGCCTCCATCTCAGAGACGCGGTATAAGGAGTCAGGAGGGGAGAAAGGCACTGTCTTCAACAATTCTCCAAATACAGCATAATGTAGTCATTAAGAAGAGTCTGGATTCCTGAGTGCAAAGCCCAGCTCTCCCATCTACTAGCTGTACATCTTGGGAAGATACTTCACTTTTCTGTAAAACGGGAAGGATGGCGGCAATGACAATGACAGTATTCATAGAGGTGTTATGCCCACAACCTGTAACAGCTTCAATAATGTAAGGTATTGATCTGCAACTTGCTTTTTTTCATTTGCACAAACACGTCACATATGCTTCCCCTGATGATAAGCATTTAGTTGATTTCCAATCTTTTACTTTAATAAACAATGCCAAGGCAAACACCCTCATACACATTTCCACAGGTTTATGTGAAAATCAGTCCAGGATATATACAGAGAACAGAATTGGGGAAATGTTCATCTCCAATTTGTCTAGATATCACAAAATTGTTCTCTAACGTGTTTCTACCAACTTTTACTGCACCCCAAGCAGTGAGTGACACCCTCCCCATCATTTGATTGTCAGGCTTGATGAACGTGACCATCTGATGTGTGTGAGATGATGTCATCAGATATTCCGTTTTCATTTCCCTGATGGTTAGTGAGGCTGGATATCTTTTCATCGTGTTGGCCTTTCAGATTTCTTTTTCTGCCAATTGCTTATTCACCATCATATCTGCTACATTTTATTGGTCAAGGTAATTCATAAAACCAACCTTGATTTGAGGGGAGGAAAAATAGAGTCCACCTCTAAACAGAGCATCACGCACACAGAGAAGGGAGGAAGGAACTGACCACGGCCATCTTCAAAGGCTGTCCATTTATCGGTCGTGCTGCTTGCCTTTTTGTAATTGTTTTAGTTAATTTTATAGGAATTACTCCCAAAAAATAACTCTTTAACCATTTAGGTTATTACAGAGTATTGAGCAGAGTTCCCTGTGCTCTACAGTAGGTCCCAAATGAAAACAGAATTTGAAAAGAATAGATAACATGCATGTGTATAACTGAATCACTTTGCTGTACACCTAAACTAACACAACTAACCAACTAACAACTAACCGCTGTTAATCAACGGTACTCCAGTGTAAAATAAAAATAATAATAATTCTTTGTAATTTATGCATCACAAATGCCACTTCCCAGTGTGTGGCTGGTCTTTTCACACTTTACAGAGTCTTTCGAACCATAGAAGTTTTTGGTTTTAATATAGTCAAATTTATTGCCTTTGTCTCATAAACTGTGATTTTTGTGTCTCTTTTAGGAACATCTGTGCTCTCCAAAAGTCACATTCTGCTGCTCCTCCATATGCTTTAAATTTTAGTATCTACATTTGGGTCATAAACCATTTGGTACTTATTTTAGTACATAGTTTGGGGTAAGAATAAAATCTATTTTAACTTTTTTTCATGTCACAAGCCAATTCCCCCAGCACAGTGTGTTAAAGCGTCTAGATTTCTTTATTTATTTGTAATGTCCTTCTGCCACATAATACGTTTCCCTATGTTTATGGGTCTATTTATGGCCTCTCCAGCTATAATACAAACACATTTTAACAACTTAATAAGTAAGTTAAGCCTGAATATTTGGTTTGATATACCTTCATTTTTCTTCTGCAACTTTTCTTGACTATTAATGGTTCTTTGCTTACTCATTCAAATTGCAGGCAGTTTGTCAAGTTCCACTTATTAGTATCATGATTGCTCTTACATTTTAAAACTTAATTTTAAAACTTAATTACATTATATGCAATCCCAATAAAAATCTCACCAGGCATTTTTCATTTTTTTTCTTAGAAATTGACAAGCTGATTCTAAAATTAATATGAAACCATCTAGTGTGGAGAAATCTGGTATATCCAAAGCAGTCTTTGAAAGGAATTAAGTTGAAGGACTTATACTCTTTGATTTCAAGGCTTATCATAAAGCTGTAGTAGTCAGGATTCGGTGATACTGGCCTGAAGACTGACAAATAAATCAATGGAACAGAAAAGACCCCAGAAATAAACCCACATCTGTACTGACATTTGATTACCAGCAAAGTCAGCAAAGCAACGACAGAGAGGAGAATTTTTTCAATAGGGATGGCAGGAACAACTGAACACCGTCCGGAAAAACAGACCGTAATGCCCACCTCAAAACAAACACAAACATAACTCATCATGGATTACAGGCCTACATTTAAATGCCAGAACTACAAAGCTTCTAGAAGAAAACATAACAGAATATCTTCATGACTTAAGACGCAGGGAAAGGTTTATTTAATAGGACACAGAAATTTCAAGCCGTAAAAGAAAAAATTAATCTATCAAAATGAAAAACTCTACTCACGAATTTATAAATAGATACTATTGAAAATAAGTAAGAAAGTACATACTGAAAGGAAATATCTGTTTATCTGACAAAGGCTCGCTATATAGAAGAATGCCTTCAACTCGATAATAAAAGCCAGTCTAACAAAACACGTGCAAAAGATTTGAATAGGTACTTCCCAAAGTACCATATGTGAACGGCCAACAAGCACGTGAAAAATTTCTGAGCACGATTAGTCATCAGAGAAATGCTTATACAACTATAATGAGATACAGCTACACACCCACTAGAATTAAAAAGACTGACAGCACTAAACGTTGGTGAGGATGAGGGGAATCCGAACTCTCATGCATTAGGCATAGGAACGTAAAATGATAAACCTCTCTGGAAAAATGTAAGATGGTGTCTTAAAAAACTAAACACACACCTACCCCACGACAAGCAATTCTACTCCCAGGTATTCACCCGAGAGAAGTAAAGTATGTGACCACAGAATGATCTGTACAGAAACATTCATAACTGCTTTATTCATAAGAGACAAAATTTGGAAAGAAGCCAGTGTCCATCAATAGGGGAATGGAAAAACAAATTGTTTCAATGAAAAATGTTATTCAAAAATAAAAAGGAACAAACTACTAAAACACGTAACAACGTGAAGGAATCTCACGTACATTATGCCGAGCGAAAGATGCCTTATTCAAAACAATAGACACTGTGTGATGACATTTACAGGAAGCTCTAGTATAGGCAGATCTACTCTAGAATAGAAAAACTCAGAACTGTGCTTGCCTATAAGGGTTAAGGACACGAGGTGGTGGTCGTGCCCCACATCTGAACAGAGTTCTGAATTACCCAAGTGTACACGCTGTCAGAACCCATGGAATGTTCTGTAATGACCTAAATGGGAAAAGAATTTGAAAAAAAATAGATACATCTCTATGTACAGCTGAATCACTTTGCTGTACACCTGAAACTAACACAACACTGTAAATCGATTATGCTCCAATACAAAAACAAATTAAAAAGATTAAAAAAAAAAAAAAAAGCTCATGGGATGACGGTATACATAAGACCTGCCTTCTGTTACCCAAAGCAATCGATGTATACTGAGAACGTCAGCCTCTACACTCCCTGGAAAAATCATCTTCCTGAGATAGGAGTTTCTCTTGTTGGGGAAATTGCCCCCCAGCAGGAAATGGGGGCACAGGGATCTGTGGAATGCGACAGGGGTCACCACAGACTAGGTGGAGCACAGCTCTGAAGCGAACCTGGACCCCGCCGTGTCCTAACCGGGTGACCTAAGTATTAGAAGTCACTACTCTTGCTGAGACTGCCTCCTTCAGAACTCGGGACAATAATATTATTATAAATAAAGTCTGAGCATTTCATGTGGGAATTAGAACAAACTTATGTATTTCAGTCCCATTTTCCTAACCAGAGTCTGGTTTTAGGCAGGGGCTCAAGCCCAGCTCAAAATTTGGTGTAGAACCTATACATTGACTTCACTCTATGTAGGAACTGAAGCCCCTGCCCCAGCCCCCAGTCTGTTTCCAGGAGTGATAACCCAGGGGCCACGGCGGTGCAGCCCGCACTCAGAACCTAGCTCTGGGGTCCTCCTTCTTTCTGGCAACTGAGAATTTCCTATTTTTCATTTAGGTTTTTGGGGGCTCTTTTTTTTTTTTTTTGGTCTTGGCTGTGTATTTGGAAAATCTTTATATTTCATGCAGCATTTCTTCGTATTTGCAGGGAAAGAATATTAAGGAAAGCCATTCCTCATCATGTTCGCACTTTAACTCTTCTAAGTCTGGTTTCTTCCTCTACAGGATGGTACTAGTGACGCTAATAACACTTAGTATCTATCACTAAGGTTGATGAGAAGATGAAGGGAGACTAAGCATGGAAAGCACTGGTGTATAAAGTCTCTCTTCTAGAACCTAGTCCAGTGTCCAACCAATCTCAAAGAACAAAGCCAGAGGATTTACGTGGGTCCCTACCAAGAAAATGCACAAGGAAAAGAAATAAGAGCTTATACACTGGAAAGAAAGAAGTCGGGGCTTCCCTGGTGGCGCAGTGGTTGAGAGTCCGCCTGCCGATGCAGGGGACGCGGGTTCGTGCCCCGGTCCGGGAAGATCCCACATGCCGCGGAGCGGCTGGGCCCGTGAGCCATGGCCGCTGAGCCTGCGCGTCCGGAGCCTGTGCTCTGCAACGGGAGAGGCCACAGCAGTGAGAGGCCCGCGTACCGCAAAAAAAAAAAAAAAAAAAAAAAAAGAAGTAAAGCCATCCTTATCCGAAGATCATAAGATTGTACATTTAGATAATCCAGTAAACTAAAGACAACATATTAGGTGCCGTAAGAGAATTTAGCAAGGCTTCTGGTATAAGATAAATACGAAAAACCAATTGTGTGTATCTGTATACTAGCAACAATTAGTTAATTATTTGATTTTTAAAACACTGTAATTTATAACTGATACCTAGGAATAAGTCTAACAAAAAATAAGCAAGACCCATAACAGAAGAGGATAAAACACACCGAGAGAAAGAAAAGATTTAAGTAATGGAGAGATATTCCACATTCATGAATTGGAAGACTTAATATTTAAGTTGATTTTTCCCAAAATGAAGTATACATGTAATTCAATCCCAATCGAAACCTCATCAGGCGTGTGTGTACACGTGCATGCGTAGAAATAGAAATGTAAAACTTAAGGGCGGGACAAGTCAGTTTTGAAAAAGAGCAAAACTGGAAGGTTAGAGTTCCAGATACAAAGACTCGTGAGCAAGCAGTGGTCCCTAAGGCAGACGAGTGCAAACAGGAGGCCCAGGAACAGACGCTGCCTTTACAGTCCCTTGATTATGACAGAGGGGACAGTGCTCCATAGTGGGGAAAGGGCGTTCTCTGCAATAGTGAAAGTGGATCAACTAGATATCTATTCCGGAAAAAAAGTGCCCCACTATGTACTTCATACCATACATAAAAGGGCAGATGGAACACAGATTTAAAGATATTAAACAATAAACCTCTAGGAGTTATCATAAGGGGGAGTTCTTCCTGGTGCTGGACAGGCAAAGATTTCTTCAACAGAACATGAATGCATTAACCATAAAGAAAATCTAGTTCTTAAAATGAAGAACTTTTGTTCAACAAAATTCACTACTAAGAGAGTGAAAGGCAAAAAAAAAACAAAACAAAAAATTCATTTGCAAAACATATATCTGTTCAAGGGAATCATATTCAGAGTATAGTATATACGGAATTCCTAAAAATTGATGGAAAAAAGATATCACCTGATTTATAAACGGGGAAACGCCTTAAGTAGTCACTCTACATGAAATAGTTTTCAAAATATTCAGTCATTAAGCAAAAACAAATTAAAAGCAAAATGAGATACCCAACCACCAGAGTGGCTAAATAAACACATAATAACTAAAACTAAGTACTGGTAAAGATGTGGAATGATTTAGACCTCTATACACTGCTGGCGAAGTCGTAAACTGGCAAAACCATTTTGGAAAGCATGCCCATACCCTATGACATAGCAAATCCACTTCCAGATACATAGTTAACTGAAACGCATTCATCTGTGTACAAAGACATACAGAAGAAGGTTCATAGCACAGGCAGCAAAAGCAAAGATAAGCAGATGGGACAGCTGCAGACTTTAGAACTTCTGTGCAGCAAAAGAAAGAATCAAACAGAGTGAAAAGCTACCTACAGAACGGGATAAGATGTTTGCAACTCACGTATCTGATAAATATTTGCAACTCACATATCTGATGGTAAATACTTGCAACTCACGTATCTAGATTAATATCTAGAAAATATAAAGAACTCAACAACCACCACCAAAACAACCTGGTTAAAAAATGGGCTAAAGATTTTAATAGACATTTCTTCAAAGAAGATACACAAATGGCCAACAAGCATATGAAAAGATGGTCAGCATCACTAATCATTAGAGGAATACACATTAAAACTACAACGAGACGTCACCTCTTACCTATTAGGATGGCCACTGTCAAAAACAAAACAAAACAAAACAAAAAACAGTGTTGGCAAGGATGTGGAGAAACTGGAACCCCTGTGCACCTACCCCTACCTCATGATCCAATTAAACTGAGAATTCTATACCAGGCACTTTAAAATGTAAAGCAAACCCAATTTATTAAGTGTAAAGGGCAAAACTGGAAAAGAAGGGACTGGATTCTTTATGCCCCCAAGGACCCGGTAGACTGGCCTGAGTTTGAGGGACCTGCATCAGGATGGAGGTTGCCAACACTGGATGTGACAGCGACCATTCCCTCAGAGATTGTGTGTTCATTGCTGCTAGTACCCCGTCTTTAATTATTAAGGAGAAAGTTACGGGATCCAAGTTAGGTCTCCGAATATCTGTACCGTTCCTTTAACTTATCTAACAAGACAGAGCTGAGTAATAACAAATTGTTTCACAGCCATGTTCCCATGAACAGCACAAAATTTTCTCTAAAACACTGTACACTCCAAAACCAACATACGCAACAACTAAATCTAATCATGCTCCGAATGCTTCTCACTTTACTTTTTCTCAGTGCATAAAATCTTAACAAGATTCTTTTAAAAACTCCTTATGGGAAATCTGACACCACCTCATTTCCTTACACTCCAAAGTGAGTTGTTCAACTCACGCTTAAGAAATTTCCCATGTCTTTCTCTTTGTTTTTCCTCTCCTGGCTGGCACAATTTTTGATATGTAGTAGGTACTGCTTTATTTGTTTAATTTTACTTAATTGAAGATATAAAATCAAAGTTTAAATGTTCATAAAAGTTTAAGAAGGAAAACTTTTTTTAAATCACTAAAGTTGAAGCCAATGAAATGACAGGAAAACTATAAAATACCTATTTTCTTCCATCCAAAAAGTCCTTATTATTCTATTACAGATTATTCCAAAGCATTTTAAATGATTTTTTTTTCAAAACCAGTAAAGAGCAAAAGGGTAAAATTTTAAAACACGCTACAGGAGTTTGAGCAAATTCAGAGTTTTCTCATCATTAAAGTTAATGAACCTTTGAGACTATGGTTTTAATATGAAATGATGATGTTATTCTTGAAATCTGTTCATGACTATTCATGGTGAAGCAGTTTTAGGTTCACCGAATTTACATGTTGCATATTACAGAGCGTGACAGCTTGAAATCCCATAGCCAAGAAACCCTGTGACTTCCAATTCAAGTTAAGTTATGTCTTAAGTTTATAGATATGTGAGTGAGCACATGTAATCATGTTCTTATACCTCCTTAAAATATTTTAGGGCCTCTCATGTTTGTCCCAGTGTGCTAAGCCATATGACTTTCTAAATTTCTAGCACAGTCCAGAGACTGCAAAACTTTAATATATTTTTTTGAAACTGTTTATTAGAACACAAAGGTATCTGAAGGAGAATCTGACACAGTGACCATGAAGTTTTCTTATTCAAGGAATCTTTTTGAGACTCATAAAGGTTACAGACACTGTCAAAACAAATGCACACTTACACAAAATTCTGCTTACAATTTTAGGAATTTCAAAGAATACTGAAGTCCAATTCTTAGATCCCAGGTTAAGAATCCTTATCTGAACTTTTTGGTTTTTTTGCGGTTCGCAGGCCTCTCCCTGCTGTGGCCTCTCCCGTTGCGGAGCTCAGGCTCCGGACGCGCGGGCTCAGCGGCCATGGCTCACGGGCCCAGCTGCTCCGCGGCATGTGGGATCTTCCCGGACCGGGGCACGAACCCGTGTCCCCTGCATCGGCAGGTGGACTCTCAACCACTGTGCCACCAGGGAAGCCCTGAATGTGGATCTTGATGTTTGAATATGTTTTAACCTTGCACGATGTCTATACTAACAATGTATGGGTTGTTTAATAAATAAATATTTAAAATTAAAAAAAAGCGATAGCCTAGGCATACGAGTGGCCAAAGTAAATGTATAAAGTGAGGAAGATCATCAATATCACGTGATTGCTGGAAGTGGGGGAGGCGCAGAGAAGAGAGGGAGGTAAGGGAGGGGAGGGGGAGAAACGGGTTTACTGGCACAGAAATAAATATTGGTCTAAAAAGTCACGCTGCTGCTAAGGTTAACATGGCTTAATCTATCCAATTAAGTGAAAACGTGAAGATGATAGAAAAGTCTGCCATAGGACTTCCCTGGCGGTCCAGTGGTTAAGACTGCACATTTCCAATGCAGGGGGTGCAGGTTCAATCCCTGGTCGGGGAACCACGATCCCACATGCCACACGGCAACTAAGCCCACGTGCTGCAACTACTGAGCCCGTGCACCGCAAGGAAGAGCCTGCGCACTGCAATGAAAGATCCCAAGTGCCACAGCTAAACCAAATAAATAAATATTTGGTATTTATTTACCAAACACAGCCATATAGGAAAATAAATAAATATTTTTTAAAAAAAAGAAAAAAAAGAGAAGAGAAAGGGTGAGCAACCAACCCTGACAGTCGGGTGGTTAAGACTCCAAGCTTCCACTGCAGGGGCCACAGGTTCGATCCCTGGTCAGGGAACTAAGATCCCGCATGCTGCAAGGTGTGGCTAAATAAATAAATATAAAAAATAAAAGTCTGGGGCTTCCCTGGTGGCGCAGTGGTTGAGAGTCCGCCTGCCGATGCAGGGGACACGCGTTCGTGCCCCGGTCCGGAAGATCCCGCATGCCACGGAGCGGCTGGGCCCGTGAGCCATGGCCGCTGAGCCTGCGCGTCCAGAGCCTGTGCTCCGCAACGGGAGAGGCCACAACAGTGAGAGGCCCGCGTACCGCAAAAAAAAAAATAAATAAATAAATAAAAGTCTGCCATAAGGTAACTGTAAAAGGAACAAATATTATCTCGGTTTTTTAACCGAGACCTTACTTGGAGTAAGATGGACCGTGCGCAGATGATGCTTCGTGCAGAGAAGGAGAGGTGCCGCAGTAGAACAGCCAAGGTTTCAGAAGCAAGCGGACGCCAATCTGCACAAGGAGGGACAAGTATTTGGAACCCTGAGTCGAGGGAGGACTGGGAGAGGGCAGGACAGAGGTGGGAGAAGAGGAGCAGGGTGGGGTGCGGGGCGGCAGGAGGACCACACTCTGCACAGGTACTGCAACAGGGAAGAACGACTCTGACTCCATGTGAGATCTGTTCCTTTCGCTTTAACCCTTGGGCTCTGTTTAGTCAGGCTGGCTCTGCACCTTTTGTAAAAGAACGTTGCCTAGAGCCTGAAATACAAAGGACAGCCCATTCTCCAAGCTCTGGCCTTCAAGAGTCTATTCATGTAGAGGCACAGCTGCAGAATGTCTGGTTGGAGGCTCACAGGAACATCACGGCCTGACCTACCTGACAGCTGCAAGAACAAAGGGTCCTACACCAAGAAGTCTGCAGCAACTAACCGCCTCCCTCCCTCACCTTGCCTTTAAAAATGCTTTGCTGAAACCCTTCAGAGAGTTAGAGGATTTGGGGGCGTGAGCCACCCATCTCCTTGCATGGCCTTGCAAGAAACCTTTCTCTGCTCCAAACTCCAACGTTTCAGTTTGTTTGGCCTCACTGTGCGTTGGGCACATGAACTTGCGTTCGGTAACAGTATCTCTTCCTCAGAACCCCCAAATCTTGAGATTGGTCTAAAATTCACAGAACGTTTAACGTGAGTGGTCGCGTTATGGAAGACACTGAATGACCCAAACGCTTCCTCTAAGGTGATGCAGGAGCCAAAACAAACCTGTTAATTCTTAGAAAACTCTTTCTGACAACAGAACATATTTCCAAAGAAGACTGCAGAATCTTCTCTGGAAATGTTAAGGCTAAATTAGTTATACAAGAGATTAAAATGATGCAAGTATAAAACCAGTTGAAGTTATCAAAATCTGCTAAATGTCTTCTTTAGTATCTTTTAACTTGTTTCTTGTGATTCTATGATTTCCTTTCTTCAAAAGCTCACATATTTTAAAATATAAGACACCATTAGAAACAAGAATTTCAGGTACTGAATTTAAATACATCTGTAAAATTCCCTCATGCACATGGATTTCATTAAGTTCAGTGAAGCAAATAAAACCTGTTGTTATGAAAAGGACCTTTGACAGCTCATAATTACATAAAAATAAATGCACCAGTTGAAGAGTAGAATAAAATTAAGATGTCAGCATTGATGAATCTCTTAACTAAAATTTTTAAGAAGCACTTTAAGACTCAGTAACTTTTCCCTGTTTTGTGTGGTTATATTAAAATGGTAACAATTAATTTTGCAGCAACTTGACAGTAATTATTTAATTCTTAACACATCGTGGAAGGTAATTTTTAGAAATGATAGAACAAAAATATATATTTAAATCTGCTTAATTAAACCATGAAAGACTAAGATGGAAAATGCAATAAGAATTCAATTTAATTCTAAACCTGGACTAAATTTATAGATTAGAAGTAAATGATAGGTTCTAACACATGTACGTAAGGATTACAATACTAAAATGAATACTAGCTCCAGGTCAAGCAGCTAGTAAAAGGCATTCTTGGCAGTGGTAGCAGCAAGATTCCTTTTGGTAAATATTGGTAGCTGACAACAGGACAGATGTGTGTTGCAGGCTTCACTTAAAAGCTAGTCTCAGATCAAAATCCATTACACATGGTAGGTATTGCACTGAATCTGTACACTGCCTTGGGTCAGTGTACAATATGGTCATTTTAACAGCAGTAATTCTTCCAATCCATGGGCACAGTGTATCTTCCCATCTGTTTGTGTCATCTTCCAGTTCTTTCATCAGCATCTCATAGTTTTCTGAGTACAGGTCTTTTACCTCCTTAGTTAGATTTATTCCTTGTTATTTTATTAATTTTTATATGATTGTAAGTGGGACCGTTTTCTTAATTTCTCTTTCTGGTAGTTCTTTGTTAGCGTATAGAAATGCAGCCATTGAGTATAATATTCGCTTTGGGCTTATCATACATGCCTTTATTATGTTGAGGGTTTTCCCTCTAGAGCCACTTTGTTGAGAGTTTTTATCATAAATGGATGTTGAATTTTGTCAAAAGCTTTTTGTGCATCTGTTGAAATGATCACATAGTTTTTATTCTTTAATTTGTTAATGTGGTGTATCACATTGATTGATGTGTGGCTACTGAACCATCCTTGCGTCCCTGGGATAAATCCCACTTGATCATGGTGTATGAGCTTTTGAAAGTATTGTTGAATTCGGTTTGCTAATATTATGCTGAGGATTTTTGCATCTATGTTCATTAGTGATAGTGGCCTGTAATTTTCTCTCTTTATGATATCTTTGTCTGGTATCAAGGTGATCCTGGCCTCATAGAATGTGTTCCAAAACGTTCTGTCCTCTGCAATTTTTTGGAATAATTTGAGAACGAAAGGTCTTAACTCTTCTCTAAATGTTTGGTGGAATTCACCTGTGAAGCCATCTGGTCTTGGACTTCTGTTTGTTGGGCTTTTTAAAATTATTGATTCCATTTCAGTAATGGTCACCAGAGCTATATGCTGTACGGCTTCCTCGTATGTGGGCTGCCCGGGCCCTTCTCTTGTAGCAGGCTGACTACTGTGGGCATGCTAGGAGGCTTGTCTGACCTTTGTTCCAGTCGGTTGCCAGGCCCTGCCTTGTGCAAAGGCTGCCAGCCAGCCGTGGGTTGGCAGGTCCAAGTCCTGGCACGGCTGGATACAGGGCCAGGGGAGTCTTGGTTCCGGTGCCAACCTGCTGGTGGGTGGGGCTGAGTCACGAGGGGGTGACCTTCTGGTGGGCTGGGCCAGTCCTGTCGTGGTTGGCCGCAGGGTCCATAGTGTCCTGGAGCTGGTGATGGGGCCACGTCCTGAGGTCTCCAGCTGCAGGACCCTGGGGGTCCTAGAGTCGGTGTTAGCTCTCAGGTGGGCGGGACAAGGGCCCAGGGCATTCCAGGGCTGGTTCTCACCCCTTGGTGGGTAGGGCTGGGTTCTGGGCCCACCCAGCTGCCTGGCCTGAGGCAGCCCAGGACCGGTGCCGACCGGCTGGTAGGTGGGGCTGGGCTCTGGCACTAGAGGGAGGATTTCAAAATGGCGCTTACCAACACCTCATCCTCATGGTGGGATGAGCTCTGCACAATGGCTGCTGCAGAGTCCTCACCCCAGGCTGAGCGCTGCTACCTCCTGCCTCTCTGCGAGGCTCTCCAAGATCAGCAGGTGGGTCTGACCCAGGCTCCCTCCAAGTTACTGCTCTGCCCTGGGTCCTGCAGCGTGTGAGATGTTGCATGCGCTCTTTAAGCATGGAGTCTCTATTTACCACAGCGTTCTTCTCTCTTCATCCTTGGTTTTCTCTGTTAAATTTCTAGCTAGTCTACCACTGAGCCTTTGCTATCACGGAGCTACAAGCCTCTTCTCAATTGCGTATTACCAAGCTCTCCATCATTTCTGAGAGTGCCCTTCCCCACCATCTCCTCCAAATAAAATCCATCTCCTCAGGGAGGGCTGTGGAACTCCCTGCTTAGCCTGCCTCTGCCCCGGGCAGAACCTCGCCCCACTGCTCCAGAGCTAGAGACGGGCACAGCGGCCTCCTCTCTCACCATGACCTCCCACCCTACAACTAGGGCACTGATTAGGGACTGCAGCCCCTAGTCTCCTCTCCTCTCCGAGTATGGAACTGCCCCCTACGAGGGAGCCAAGATAGGGACAGTAGTGGCCCCATATCCTTGGCCTGCCACACCTGGGGGAGAGGTTCCACCCTAGAGTGGTGGCTAGGTACGTGGGAAGTCCCAGACCTGTTGGCCACACCTGCCTGGAATGAAGCTTGTGCCTGCAGCTTGCGGGAGGGGGCTGAGGATGCTGGAGGCCTGCCCCTTCCAAGGAGAAGCCAGCAGCACAGACTGGGACCTGGAGGAGCGGAAGGCCGTCATCTTGGCTGCAGCCACACAGCGCACCACACTGAGCCGGGGTGGCGCAGATGCAGTCCTAGACCGAATACCCAGATTCTTGCTGTTCGTACCAAGATTTAGTAGATTCTCATGAACGAATGTTTCTCCATGTACTGTACACCCTCAGGACAATTTCCAGAGACTTTAAATAAATGTTTTTAAAATGATTTTCACCACTCACTTTTGATTGTTTCCTGGAGAGACGGTCTACAAAGAGCCTCACATCACCATTCCAATACCTTTTCTATTTATGTTCACTTCTATCATTCATTTAAAATTTTCTCTTTGTGTTTTACAATCTAAGTAATATATTAACTTTCTGCATGTAATATATTCATAAATATGTTTAAGATGCAAATAACTGCACATGTCCTGTGTTGATCAAAATATCTCAGATAAGGTGCTCAATCAAAACCATTTGGAGAGTTCAGACTTTGTACACACCCCTGGCTTTTTCCATATTCCACTTTGGATATATTTACCTTTTCCAACAGGGAAATCATGGCACGTGCTCTGGGTCCTTGATGCTGTCACCATCCCCAGCAGGAAACTATTGCCAGCTCTTTTTTCCTAAGCCAATGAGAGAGATGATGTTGGCTCTGGGATCGTGTCAGTTTCGGCAAGCAGAATACATCAATAACTTTTACACTATTTGACACAAATATAAAAACAGCAACCTTTACTGGATAGTATGGACATTTTTAGAGCAACAATTCCCAATCCTTTTCACTATGCTGCCTGTGAAATATGTAGAAAATTATTAATCCATCTTTAATAGCACATCTGAATCTACAGCAATCTTACTTATCCCTGTGAGAGTAAATTTTTTTAAAGAATGGTTGTCACTATCACCTATGAGGTGGAGAATAATTAATGAAAACTTTCATTGGACTTTTCTGGGAAAATGGTTTTTGATTTCCACCTGTGAAGAGTCTGCTTTAAAAAAATGTAATCTAAGAGTTGTAAACATTTCTGCCTTGCAATTATCCACTTGGTTACGTGAAAAACATTTTTAAATACCGCAGCGTCTTTGTGTTTCCATTTGCTTCCAGATAAAACAGCGTTATCTCCATTTAAAAATTCACAGAATACACCAGTAGGACCCTTTCAGGAATGTGTTTGATAATTTACCTCCTCAGTACGTTCACCAAACATCTGCAGACACCCCGGCCACTCCCCAGACACAAAACTGCTGGAACCAAGTCACTCTCCCTTGCGGAGGTGTCAACAAGTAAACAGATGACAGACACAGAAGCACTACGAGGAAAACCCTATGCCTTATCATCATTTGAGCGAACCGCTCCAGACTTTAAAAAAGAAAACAAATCGTAGTACAGCTGCTATTCCACGCAGCGGGTGGGCGCGCAGTCCCCTTCGTGCTGCGGACAGAGTTTCTGCAAACCCCGCGGGGGCCGCCCAGCTGCCAGGCCCCGGCCCTGCTCGGTGTCCGGAGCCGCAGAGGCTCGCGGGGGACAGGCCGGGGGACACACCGGAGCCCGCGAAGGGCCGGGTCCCCAGCAGGGCCGCCCTGGCGCGCGCGGAAAGGGCGACGCCGGTTCTGGTACCTCGTGGGACGAGGGCCGAGGCGGGAACACCGGAGCTCCGACCCGCACTGCGTGACGCGACGCCGCTGCACCGGGAACGGCTGGAAGGCGCCCCCGCGGCGGCAGAGGAGACGGGCCGGGGCCCAGCGACCCACGGGGACGTGACGCGGGGTTGGCACGTGGACGCGCGCGCCGGGCGGGCGGGCGAGACGCCTCGGGGGCCCCGCGCGCCCCGCCGAGGTCTGCGGCCCCCGCCCGCCCGGCGCCGGGTCCCGGGTGCCTCGAGCCCGCGCGGGGATGTGGGCCCTCCCGCCCGGGAGCGCAGTCGCCGCGGCGGCCGCCGAGGACGCAAGACGGAGCCGCGGCCCGCGCTGTCCGGGGAGAAGACGGCGGCCCTCCCGCCTGGGACGACGGGACTTGCGGCGCCTCCCCGCGCCGCCGGACCGCGGAAAGCAGCGCAGGTAAGGAGCGCAGCCGCGGGCCACCGCTTCGCCGTCAGCTGCCCGGTTTCCAGCCCCTGAGCTGGCCCGCGCGTGGTCAGGCGCCCCCAGCCCGACCCCGCACCTGATCCTTCCGCCGCTGCGGCCCGCGGGTCCGGGGGGAAGCCACGCAGTGTAGTTGGGACCGTCCGCCTGCCTTTGCCCCAAAGAGTTTTGCGGCCGAGCCGCCCTCGGACTGGACTTAACTTCGGGGGAGTGACTCATGTTCCGTGAATTGGTTTTGCTCATCGCGTCGCCCTGGGTTACTGACCGGCCCGCCCCCGGAGTTAGGCGCGAGCACACTTGGGGGCTGACCCGGGCTTCCCGGGGCGGGGCGGGGGGTGGAGACAGAGAGCCCTGAAGTCACGTGTCTCACACCCGCTTCTCTGGGGTGGTCCCTCCAGCCTCAGCCACTACCCACCGAGTACCCATGGTTGGTAGGTACATGTTTGCGTGTTATCACTTGGTTAAATCGGGATTAATTAGAAAGTTGATAGGAGCCATCGCTGGATAGTTGACTGGGACAGTCACGTACGGTTTTTCAGGGAAACAGCTGCTCGTCCCGTGTTACCTGCTGTCGTAGGAGTAGATGTTATAGAAATGGCACTCTGTGTAGATGCGTGGTATTGTTGTACTAGTGCTGTTGGGTGTCCCTTAAAGCGAGTAAATCTGTGTAAAACAAGGGAATTGTACTTTTTCAAGTAAGCCTTTTTCTATGGCTCTCTTGTGCTTTTCTTCCTTGAACATGAGCAGGTTATTTAAAAACTATGAAAAATAGATTTTACAGTATTTGTCAAATATTTACTTAAGCTGATCTCTTGGTTCTTGGTGATGGACTATTTTACTGGAAAGTTCAGTGTGTCTGGTATTAAAACTTCCTCTGGAGAAAATGTGCTTCCAAACAAAATGATTGCAAAGTGGCCCCCAGTCCACGTGTGTAAAACATCCCGCAGTGAACTTTTGAGGTTGTAGAACAATCATGTTTTCAATTATTTTACTTTCTCTGAATCTTATGTTCTTTCCATTTTCAGTGTTTGTTAGAGCTGAATCAGACATTAAACACAATATTTAGTAGATACTGCACATAAATCATTAACACGGATAGTACACTTACACTTCAGGCTTAGAAACATAAGAAGGTGCCCTGCATAACAATTGTAATCTATGAGTAATGTTTCTTTAATCTCAGAAAAAAGTGTAGTTATGAATAATCTATTGAACAAATTAAATTCGTTGGAACTACATAGCAGACTATAAAAGGAATAAAACTCACATTTAACCAATAACTTGTTTGCTTTTTTTAAACTATGAAAACACCTCTCTCACACATAATGAGGATAATGCTCATTTCATTTTTAAAGAGGCATTTTATTCCTGTGGCTAGATCATATTTTAAATATATTATATTAAAAATGTATATGTACTATTACATTTTAATCAGCACCATTTCATTTTCTTGGTTCTGATTTTTTTTTAAATAAACCTGTAGATTACTTAGAGTTTTGTTTTGGTTTTAATTTTATTTATTTATTTTTGGCTGCATTGGGTCTTCGTTGCGGTGGCTTCTCTTGTTGCAGAACATGGGCTTTAGGTGCGTGGGCTTCAGTAGTTGCAGCATGCAGGCTCTGTAGTTGTGGCTCGAGGGCTCTAGAGCACAGGCTCAGTAGTTGTGGCGCACGGGCTTAGTTGCTCCACGGCATGCGGGATCTTCCTGGACCAGAGATCGAACTCGTGTCCCCTGCATTGGCAGGCAGATTCTTAACCACTGTGCCACCAGGGAAGTCCTGATTGATTTTTTTTTTTTAATTTATCAGACCCACATTTAGTCTTTACTACTTAAGATTGTGCCCTGCAAGAGCTCCTGTCTTACTGTGGATAACATCTGCAAGTATCTACAGACATAGTTACAGTTAAGCAAAAAAAGGTAATTGTATTTCTTTCTCCAGAATTGTATTGTTAGAAAGTGATTTATGTGGGAATGATCATTGTAGTGTAACAACCCAAACATTTCATTTTCTAGACTTAGGAAATGGTACTTTGTGATTTTTTTAAAAATGCCCATTTCATTGTCTTCTTAGTTAAACTTATACGAAGTAAACACAACTGGTTATGTGCTCTCAGTGATACAAATACAGTGTTCTCTGTATAGACAGCCCTCCTTCGAAGTATATTTGCATATAAATTTCTGAACATGACACCTTCCAAATTAGGAAACAAAATAACTACATATAACACCGTGTCTGTTTAGCATATCATTTTGTTAGATGTGAGGGAGGTATTTGTACTGGAATAGGAGGCCGCAGGAAAAGGAGATAGTAAAGAGATGCTTCCTAAGTATTTTAAGGTCATGGACCCCTTTGAAAGTCTGGTGATAGTTATAGATGTGCTAGGAAATGCCTGGACATGCATACCTACTTTGGATTCAATTTCAAGAGGTTAACAGCTCTCTAAGCCCAGTCTTGGACTCTGACCAAGATCACTTAAATTAGATTTTTAGCATGTCAGTAGGCTTCGTTGCTGCACATACAAAACCCTAAGTCATTCCATTATATCAAAACATAACTGCATTAATAATTACCTTAATAATAAAACAATGGAAACTTAATTGGAAAAGTAACATGAACCAGGTATTAATTTATAAAAATGTGCTTATTATCTTTGTCTAATGTTGGTTGCTAAACCCTTTTTTTCAAAAATAAGGTCTCTGAATGAGAAAAGGAATAATTTTTAAATTTGAAAAACTCAACTGAAATCATATTGCATTGAAGACAAAGACCTAAGGAGCAAACAGATATGAAAAAGCTAGGGCTGTTTACAAGTCATATTCTTACAAAGAATGCCTGTATGAATCGTGGGGCTATTTAGGTGCAGTTCTGCGGGTTGTGTTGGAACTCAGGTTCCTGACCAATGGCCCCTCTTGGTAGACACGGTTTCCTCCTCTGTATCCTTCTCCTTTAAGATTCATGACTCAGTCTGTTTGTTTAAAATCTCTTAATTCAGGATGAATTGAGGGAAATATCCAATAAGTTATTCTCCAGAGAATCTCCTTCTCAGATGTACCCCTAATAGCTTGCTCCTTTACCTCTGTCCTCTGGCATTTGCCTTAACAACAAAAGGGCTGTGTCCATGCCATCGATTGAGCTCCTGCTTTAACCCAGGCACTTGAGGAATTCCATTTCATCCCATCTTCACAGGCACCCTGTGATTAGGGCCCCCCTTTACACAGGCGGAAACTGGGCCACAGAGGCTGTCATTGGCCCAGGTGGCTGCTGGGCGGAGCCGGGTAATAACAGAGACCTGCCTCCAGACCCGTGGTTCCCACTGCAGCACAGTGCCCAGGACAACCTTCCCACGAGCCCTGCATTTCACTTTTCTTATGGACGCAAAACAGCTCAAACAGCCAGTCCATGTGACTAGGGCTAGTGATTCCTTGAATCAAGGGAAAAGAAGACCAATGTTTAAGGTTAAAGTGACGTCGTGTAAAAATTAAGCACCACTAACCTTCACGCCCTTAAAACCTCACAGAATCTGTCTTTGGAAACTCTGTAGACACCTCCTTTAGGTCTTCCTCCTCTCATTAAGTGTATTTCTTTGACTTTTTAGTAAGTCAGGTAAATATAGGAGATTGATAGAATAATATCTTATTAAGACAGTATTCTATTAGCCAGTATCGAGGTGAGTTGAGTATAGTAGAAGGGTGGTTTAGCCCACTGTACTTCCTTTTTATGAAAGATTTTAATTTTATTAACATTTATCCTAATCTGCCTGGGACAGTTCTGTCATCCTTTACACAGGATCATGTTTCACTACCCCATTTTTGCCTGTCTTCCTTTTTTCCTTTCCTGTCCTTTCTTGATGGGTCCTAGACCGGATTTTCTGTACGTTTCATGGGAGGATTTAGAGCACATATTTGTGGTAAATTTGGTCAAACTCACACCCACACACGGTGCAGGCTCGTGGTTGGTACAGGCTCTGACTTTGCTGTCTTTCCATCCACAGCCTTGAGGAGGGAGGGGCCTCTTCTTGTATTTCCTTCCATGGCAGGAGCTCTGGCCTTGCTCTTCCCAGAGGCCAGTTATCCCTGTTGGGCACAAAGATTCAGGCTTGGCCTCTGGGCCCGAGAGTGGGTCTCCTCACCTGCTGCCTCCGCGCCTGTGAAGCTTAACCTCCCACTGTCTCTGACTGTGACTTCCGTCCGTATTTCTAGCCCTTGAGAATTTTCCACTCTTTCCTATAAGTTTGACTGTATATACTTTTTAATTAATTAATTAAATCATTTTTTAAAAATTGAAGTATAGTTAATTTACAATGTTGTGTTAGTTTCAGGTATACAGCAAAATGATTCATTTATACATTATATATATATATATATTCTTTTTCAGAGTCTTTTTCATTATCGTTTATTATAAGACATTGAGTAGAGTTCCCTGTGCTGTACCGTAGGTCCTTGTTGGTTACCTATTTTATGTATAGTAGTGTGTATCTGTTAATCCCAAACTCCTAATTTATCCCTCCCCCCAACCTTTCCCCTTGGGTAACCATAAGTTTCTTTTCTATATCTGTGGGTCTATTTCTGTTTTGTAAATAAGTTTATTTGTATCGTTTTTAGATTCCACATATAAGTGATATCATACGATATTTGTCGTTCTCTTTCTGACTTGCTTCACTTAGCATGATTGTCTCTTGGTCCATCGCTTTTGCAGCAAATGGCATTATTTCATTCTTTTTTATGACTGAGTACAGTTGATTTTAGTTTTTTGAAGGTGGAGGGGATGTAAGAATGTAATATAACTATCAGATTCACTTCTTGAATTGACAATGCTAATTAGACACAGTAAATTTATTTTTAAAATAGTAAAACCAAAGTAAAACGTGACCCACGATACAGTTTATTTCCAGTGGGTTGTATCAGGAGGTAGAAAACTTTTTCTGTAAGGAGGCATGTAATACATACTTTAGGCTTTGTGGGCTTAAGGTCCCTGTCACAGCTAACTACTCAGCTCTGCAGCGTTGGCCGCCACGGGGATCCCTAAGAGAATAAGCATGGCTGTGACCTGGTCTCACTCTACCTACAAGGACAGGTGGCAGGCCTTATTTGACACACAGGCCATTGTTTACCAAACCCTGACCCATACGAATGAAAGCAGTCAATTATTAAGAAATATGTTTAGTTGTGAAATATTTTTCAGCATAGACTGGAATATATGTAAACATTCTTTTTTTGAGAAATCACCTCATACAAAATACTGCTTAGTCGTCCTCGAAAGATTTGGCAAAGAAGGAATTAGTCCCTTTTATCCTGACTTTGCTTTCTCTTCTCACCTCTTGCTTCAGGGAATGAGATAATACACAACCCCTGTGCCCCCCTGCAAAAAACAAACAAACAAACAAACAAAACCGTTGCTTTCCTCGCTGGAGCTAAGAATTCAAACTGGGTAAATTAATGTTTGTAAACTATGTCCAGGTTGTAAAAATTTGTACAAATAAGCGTTTCTCTTTTTTTGAAAAATAATATTGTAGTAGCTGCATCACTGAGAATACACTCTACATGTTGCATTACATTAAGAATCATCCCTGAGTTCCCTCACTCTGCAAAACTGTTGCAACAGTGCACAGCGTAGAAAACGATATGAGTGACCCGTACTTCAAAGGGGAGGTTGCATTGCACCTATCAGTAAACCATGGTCATGTGCATGGTTTTGATTTTATATTTTTATTACTTCATACAATAATCAAACGAGGTGAGCCAGATGAGTAATTGTTCTTTAAGAAAATAAGCAAGAAATAAGAATTGGAAATAAGGAAAAAAAAAAACCCTAAAAAATATTTTATAAAGTTTGCCTTTTTGGCATTTGTAAGATTTTATAATTTCATTAGACTAAATGTTCTTAGTTTCATACTGGAAAGGATTCCAGACTTTTCTATGTTACTTAATTTAAAAAATATTAGCTACATATTGAAAAGTGGTGTTATCCTTTATTTGCTACACCTTAAACAGTTGGGAGATATTTTCCAACTTACAGATTTCGGTTATTTGTAGATTTTTTTTTCAAATAAAATAGATGCCCAGGGTGATGAAAGGGAAGGTATCTGTATATACTTTGGTTAAGAATATTTTCCTGCAAATAAACTACTTTTTTTTTTTTTTTTTTTTGTGGTACGCGGGCCTCTCACTGCTGTGGCCTCTCCCATTGCGGAGCACAGGCTCCGGACGCGCAGGCTCAGCGGCCATGGCTCATGGGCCCAGCCGCTCCGCGGCATGTGGGATCTTCCCGGACCAGGGCACAAACCCGTGTCCCCTGCATCGGCAGGCGGACTCTCAACCACTGCGCCACCAGGGAAGCCCTAAGCTACTTTTATTAGATTTAGAAAGTAAATGCAAGACCTGCAGGTGTGCTTCACTAGGAGTAGGACAGGAGAAGACAGCAGAACCCAGAGAATCCCACAGCTATAGCCTATTTGTTCCAAAGGCAGATGACTTCAGTGTGGTGGTGCTCACGTGCCTCTGTTATTTCTGTGTGAAAGTTAGAGTAGCAAGAGTGTCCCGTAAAACCTGAGCAGTGTGCTGGCGGGGATGTGATGCAAGAGGAACTCCCATTCACTGCTGGCGGGAGTGCAGAATGGTGCGGCCACTTTGGACGACACTCTGGCAGTTTCTACAAAATGAAACACGCTCTTAGCATATGATCCAGCAATCGTGTTCCTTGGTATTTACCCAAAGGAGTTGAAAACCTATGTCTACACAAAAATCTGCACCCAGGAGTTTATAGCAGCCTTATTCATAATTGTCAGAATTTGTTGACAACCAAGATGTCTTTCCATAAACGAATGGATAAACAAACTGGTACATCCAGACGATCGAATGTTATTCAGTGATAAAAAGAAGTGAGGTATCAAGCCACAAACAGACATGGAAGAACTTAAATGCATATTACTAAGTGAAAGAAGAAATCTGAAAGAGCTACATACTGTATGATTAAAATAATATGACTTTCTGGAAGAGTCAAAACTATGGAGACAAAAGAGAGAGAGAGGCATGGACATATACACACGACCAAACGTAAGGCAGACAGCTAGTGGGAAGCAGCCACATAGCACAGGGAGATCAGCTCGGTGCTTTGTGACCGCCTACAGGGGTGGGATAGGGAGGGTGGGAGGGAGACACAAAGGGAGGAGATATGGGGATGTATGTATATGTATAGCTGATTCACTTTGTTATAAAGCAGAAACGAACACACCATTGTAAAGCAATTATACTCCAATAAAGATGTTAAAAAAAATAAAGATTATGTGGTATAGTGGGAAGCAGCCGCATAGCACAGGGAGAGCAGCTCGGTGCTTTGTGACCACGTAGAGGGGTGGGATAGGGAGGGTGGGAGATGCAAGAGGGAAGAGATATGGGGATATATGTATACATATAGCTGATTCACTTTGTTATAAAGCAGAAACGAACACGCCATTGTAAAGCAATTATACTCCAATAAAGATGTAAAAGAAAAAAAAACTATGGAGACAATGAAAAAAGAGCAGAGGTTGCCAGATGCAGGGAAGCAGTGTGAAAGAGATGAACAGACAGCACAGAGGATTATGGGGCAGGTAAAAAAATATTCTCTATGAATCAATACAGGAGGAAAGCTGGACAATTCACAAATATGTAGGAGTTAAACAAAACGCTCCTGAACAACCAGTCGGTCAAAGAAGAAATCAAAAGGGAAACGAAAAAATACCTTGAGGCAAGTGAAAATGACAACACAACATAAAACCTTTGTGGTGCTGCAAAAGCCATGCTAAGAGGAAAGGGGGGAGCAAAAGTGCCTACATTAAGAAAAAAGAAAGATCTCAAATAAATAACTTCATTTTATAGCCCAAAGAACTAGAAAAGGAGATCGAAGTCAGCAGAAGGAAGGAAATAAGAAATGTCAGAGCAGAAATAAATGAAATAGAAACTAAAAAGACCATAGAAAAGATCAATGAAATTTGGAGCTGGTTTTTTGAAAAGTAATTAAAATGTACAAACCGTTAGTTAGACTAAGAGAAAAAGAGAGGACTCACATAAACAAAATCAGAAGTTAAAAAGAAGTCATTACAGGGCTTCCCTGGTGGCGCAGTGGTTGAGAGTCCGCCTGCCGATGCAGGGGACACGGGTTCGTGCCCCGGTCCGAGAAGATCCCACATGCCGCGGAGCGGCTGGGCCCGTGAGCCATGGCCGCTGAGCCTGCGCGTCCGGAACCTGTGCTCCGCAACGGGAGAGGCCACAAAAATGAGAGGCCCGTGTACCCAAAAAAAAAAAAAAAAGTCATTACAAACAATAGAACAGAAAAACAAAAAATCATAAGAGACTACTATGAACAATTACATTCCAACAAATTGGATAACCTGCAAGAAATGGATATATTCCCAGGAAAAATACAGCCTACCAGGACCAAATCAGTAAGAAACAGAAAATCTGAAGAGCCCAATAACGAGTAGGGAGATTGAATCAAAATGAAAAAATCTCCCAACAAAGAAAAGCCAGAGACCAGATCTGGCTTCACAGGTAAATTCTACCAAACGTTTAAAGAATTAATGCAATTTCTTCTCAGACTCTTCCAGAGGAGTAAAAAATGCAAACACTGTTTTTTTTGCATTTTTATATTTTGAATCCATCTGGTCAAATTGGAGGAGATACAGGAGATGATCATTTCAGAATGGAATGTGAATGTGATCCGTTTGATCATGTCAAAGTAGGCAGGGGAAATGCTGATGTCCTCGGTTGGAGAGCAGAAGGGTGGAGAGATAGATGCTCTGTCATTAGGGACCAAGAAACAAATGCTTACACAGACTGGAATTTCAGACGTGACTACGGGTAAAACAACAATAGAGAAAAGGAGAGGAAGGCTACTGGGTGATAACATGTATGAACTCAACCCACAGGGTGAATCTGGAGTTAGTAAATCAAGCTATAGCAATATAAAGTTATTTGAGGGTCAGAGGTAAGTATGGGGAGGAAGATGTAAGTAGTGACCTCAGAGCAGTGGACGTGGGGATGGCAGGGAGAAGCGGGAGACGTCGGGGTTTATCACAAGCCCTTCTGATGGATTTCCTCTCCAGCGTGAGCCGGTTCTGCGTTGGTAATTACTCAGTGGGTTTCCTGTCATTCTGATGGGCACACGCCACACTTCCATTCTCTGCCCAAAAACTCTATACTTACTGGAGCTGCAAGATCTGTTCCCTATAATTATACAAAGTTATATGTTCATGGAATAATACTTTTTAATGATTATGACTCACTTCAGACATTACCATCAGATAACTTTTGAAATTTCAGATCATGCTCCGTTTTCTCTTCTGAAATCTAAAAGTTTTCTATTCCTCTTAGTCTTTCCTTTTCTTACCTCTTATTTCTCCAGCGTCCCGATGGTTTTATCCCCTCTATCTTCCCTGAAAACACTGAATTAGCCCTTTATACTAAATATTGACTTCTAAATTCCCCCAGAGTACCATGAAAAACATAAAATACCTACATTCAGTAGTCTAGTAATCAGTTTCATTTTTTATTGACATGGCAACTCTGAAGGGAATACGAATTATCTTTGTTAAAATGCATACACTTGGATCATCCCTATTTTAAAATATCTACTATATTTAACAGTGAGAAGCTGGGTGAGAATCGTCCAGGTAATTACATTAATTACATTCCAGATGAAAACTGAGTTTTCAGTTGTGTATGGAATCATTTGATCACTGCATTTTGCTTACTTGAAAAGTCTGTGGTCACCTATTTTGAAGACGTATATAGCTTCAATTGAAAGTTCAAATAATTCACATGGTATTTTTTAAAAGTTTAAAGTTTATCACTTACAAAGGAATTTAATTTGATTTCACATTTCATTTGCCCCGAAAGCCATCCCTTATTGCTGTTATACTGACCTCTTCTGGATAATTCTTGTAATGTCATCCTGATTGTATATGTTAGCTCTATTTTTTTTAACGTTAACTGTGCACTATAGAATTGATATCATAAAAAACAGAGTCTGGTGTAACTACAAAGTTCAACTAATTGAGGGTTGACTCTAGGCGGGTGCTGAGCGGGGAGTTCATGGTCCAGTAGAGAGAACAGGTCGATAAACCAATGATGGCAATGTAAATACAGACAATTATAATACATTTAAAAATCCATATACAGGGGCTTCCCTGGTGGCGCAGTGGTTGAGAGTCCGCCTGCCGATGCAGGGGACACGGGTTCGTGCCCCAGTCCGGGAAGATCCTACATGCCGCGGAGCGGCTGGGCCTGTGAGCCATGGCCTCTAAGCCTGCGCGTCCGGAGCCTGTGCTCTGCAACGGGAGAGGCCACAACAGTGAGAGGCCCGCGTACTGCAAAAAAAAAAAAAAAAAAAAATCCATATACAAGGCTGCCTCTGAAAAGGTAAAAGATGAGAAAAAGATGAGAGGTGACTCTAATCCGAGGTACAACCAGGCAGCCGACAGCACTGTGACTCCCGTGGTTTCTTATGGAGCCCAAAGGAGGGGGACAGGTGAGATGGGCAGGGCTCCACCGCAAAGGTGCGTGTGCCTGTCCAGAACCTGGTACCATATCCTGACGGCTTGCTGAAGGGCTTGAAGCAGGGCGGTGATAAGGACAGAATTACCTGTCCTCAGCGTTTCTCTGGCAGCCCCAGGTTATAAGGTGAGCACAGCGGTGCCTAGAAGCAGGGAAGCAGGTCGGCTACACACACACCAGGTCCCGCAGTCAGGGGGGCACTGATGGGTGGAGAGGGAGGCAAGGCAGCAGGAACTGGGGAGCTTAGGGACTGGCAGGCTGGTTAGCGAGGGAGATTCCCAGATCTGTCGCCCCTGGTTTTTGTGGAGGATGGACGAAAGAGCGGGTCTGGGCAGATGATAAAAGTGTGGCCTGGTCTGGGGAGATTCTGCCATACAGGCGCTCACAGCTGCAGTTAGCATATAAAGCCACAGGCGCTGTTTCAAATGGGCCTACTGTGTATTCATCAACTTCAGCTGGGCCCGGAACGTGGCCCAATAGGTCTCACGAGTAACTTTCCTGCCAACGCTTCAAGGCAACTGCACCAGACTTCTCGGTTCTTTCCAAACCTTGAATTATCTTATCTGAAAGTCACTTCTCTCCACGCCCTTAGCAGCTCTAACCTTGAACAAACTACTTTACATCTAGTGGAGGGTTAGACTAGTTTTCCTTAAGGACCCTTATAGCTTTAAGATGTTATGATTCTGTTGAAAACAGATGAGACGTGTAGGTGAGTTACAAACCTGAACTAGACCTACAGTGGAAACTTGGAAGATCTCGTTTCAATAATCTCAACTATGCTAAAAAAATCAAAAGATTTTTCTTTTCTCGAAATCATCCTCCAGCAGGACCAAAAGTAGAAGTCAATAGTGTTAAATGAATCTGTGAACGTGAATGGGGATCCAACATACAACTTGACCAATGGCCTTACAGAGCAGCCCCCAATGCTGAACAGTTCATTGCAATAAACCAGTTAACTGGTGGTTGAAAGGTCCCTCAGTAAGTAACCTTTCAGTGTGACATTTCAACCAGAATATTGAGTTAGGAGTTTCAAATTTTGACTTTCCAGACACACAGTAATACAGAAGTACCTCTCATAACATCACTGTTAAATATAGTAGATATTTTTGTTGAGAATCGGTAGTTGTGCCATGGTTTTGTGTCTAAATGAATTGCCATGATGAGGAGAATAGTAATGTGTGAAGAATTCATGGAAGATTTTCAAATGTCTTATAAATAAATGTACGATTAGTTGAAGCTGTATCAGCTTTTCCTGTAAGACCTGCAGCTGTTGGTATTAAGTAGCATCAAATTTCAAAAGAAGTTCCAGCATAAATGAATAGAATAAGAGAAAAGGTATCCTGAGAAGAAAATAAAAATTAACTGTATGGATTACCATTACATTGCTTCTCATGATCCAGGCTTAGTGCTAAAATGGGAATTTAAATGTATAATTTAGTCGGTTTTAATTCAGACTCTAAAAGTAATGCAAAATAAAAGATTAAGGGTATTTGAGATTTTGATATTTGTTCTGTGTTCTTTACACCTTATAAAAATTGAATGATCTACTTATCGTCCTTTTTAAATAAAGGTAAGACGACATAACATCACCTTGTTACATTCACATAATTTGTTAAACAAAATATAAATTTAGTTTACTTAGAAAATAACTGTGATAATTTTAGCATAGAGTTTACCTTCTGTTTAT
The DNA here is from genome assembly GCF_964270905.1 of Leucopleurus acutus. Taxonomy (NCBI): domain Eukaryota; kingdom Metazoa; phylum Chordata; class Mammalia; order Artiodactyla; family Delphinidae; genus Leucopleurus; species Leucopleurus acutus. The sequence continues at coordinate 2,449,696 of NC_139160.1, forward strand.
TATGATGATCATTATTTAAGGTTTTCTCAAATGTTAAAGTTTTTTCACTTAAAAAGAAGCCTAAGGAAAGTGGTTTTTAAAGAGTGACTGTTACATGAGAATCTGCAGTTTACTTGGAGGAGAACAGTATACATTTAATACCAATAAAGTTACAAGTTCTCAATGTTGCCTGTGAATTTGAAGTGATTTTTTATGAGATTTTTGTCAACATTAGATTCTACTGGAAACGTGTCCCAGAAGTTTTTGCTGTTCATTTAAGGTAAAGTTCATTTTAGAAAGTTACAATTACGTAAGACTGTCCTGATTCGGGGTTTAACTGGTGGTTTCGTAGGAATTTTTTCCCTCTTGGCACACTTAGTGCTGTGTTCTGGAATTGGTGCCCAAACAATTTTAAGTGTGGTATATGAGCTGCTTGTGTCACTAAGTAAAATTAGATGCGCCTGTTGCTAACAACCGGGGATGAAACTTGAGACAAGGCCAGGCCAGGGAGCCTTTTCTTCCAGGCTGGTTGGTGAACTTGAACTGTCCCCTCTCACTCAGCCAGTCGTGGGACAGCCTGAAACACTCTCGTCTCAGAAGGGTCTGGAGCGGTGCAGTTAATTCACAGCGTGCTTTTTACAACATCTGAGGTAAGTAATCGGTTTTTACTTGGGTCTTATATAATTATAATGTTCAATTTAAAAACCAAATAGGTATGAGGCTTCTTGATTATTTTTTACCTTCATAGCTATCATAATAGAAAATGAATTTTAAATGTTTTAAATGAATAAATTTAGCTCAAAATGATTATGTATTAAGTATCAACAAACTGTACTTAACGTCTCATTTCAAGTTTCTTTCAAGTTATTACGACTACTAATATGCCACCTGTGTTTAGCATGATTATGCCCTTTCTAATAGTTTTAATTTGTATCAATAGAATACCATGATAGCATTTCTGTATTATCGGGCATTCAATCGTTATACTGTCATTAACCTAGACAAAGGATAATCTTTAAGATCACCTGCTGCTAATTCTACTCTTAAACTTTTGTGGCAGAATTACGTTTGATCCACATGTTGTCCCTAGTTTTGTTACAGACATTTAAAAACAGGGTAAAGTTCATGAGAACAGAAGTCCAGGTAGTTTGATACATTGAGAATAAGCAAAGCAAGAGTAAAATACCAAGTGTGGCTGCCCAGCCCTCCCTGGATGAAGAGGGAAGAATGTATCTCTCCCTAAATCTGGAGTAAATAACTGTGTTGCTCAAAATATATATGAAAAAGTAAAAAGAAGGAGAATCAAGGTAAACTTCAGCTTGTTTAAAGTGTCTGTTGTTTCTGGTGGATCCTAAGTTAATTAGGGGCCTTAGAAGACAAGTTTGTAAAGAAAGTGGTCGAGAAAGATAATGGGGAAAAAATAGCTCAGCTGGCTGGAAGATGTGTCAGCAGGATGGAGTAACTCACTAGGTAGGAAACGAACTACAAAACATACTGTGTTTATTTTTTGCTTATTTTCTTGGAAACATTTTGGATCCATAGAGCCACTTACCGCCTCATGGTTCAAGTCGGTGTTAGTCTTAGAGGTTCTCGAATTTATCTGAGGTTTCTTTCAAAGCCAAAGGAAAAGTAGTATTTCAGTATATTTCAATATCAAATTCCAAAGACTAACAAACCCAAGTTTCCCAAACATGCTGGCTAAGCTTGCAGCTAAAATGCTGCAAATAAAATTGTTCTATAATGTCCTTTAAAAAAAATACACACTCTAGTCACTAAACTAGATTGCTATTATATTGAAGATGAAACTCAAAGAATAATTGTAAATTATGAACGGGTGCCCATTTGGTTGAATTTTGCACATGTTGTTGGACCTGGGTAGGGTCTTCTCCGTGGCTTCTCTCAAGCCAGCCCAGCCCTGCTCACCCACCATGAACGTGGTTTCCCGGTGGGGAACCCTCAGGACCTGCCTCCCGCTTCTTTCTGTCCTTCCCGCCTCCTTCTCCTCCCAGCCTCAAAAGCATCCGGTGTTGCTCTTCTCTGGACCCACTTCGGGACCAGATCTTTCTCTGGTGTTCTCATGAGCTTTGTAGAATTCCTCACCCACTGTCCTTGCCATTCCAGACTCCAAGCTCATCTCCTATTTCACATGTTATTGTGCCTTGGGGAATTTTACGGAAATATAGATGCAGGAGTGTTTAGCCATCTGTGGATCTGTAAGGGTCGGTCTTGAGACTTCTCCCCAAGCCCCTCACAGTGCCCGAGTCCACTTGACTTTGGTCCGGCTGGTGGGCTGTGCACTGGTGAAGGAGATGGGCTTCCCAAGGGCTGCATGTGCCCAAGGCATCTGTGCTTTGCCCTGAAGCCGCTGGGATAGAGTTAGTCTTGGGGAAGGTCACTCTGGTTGCCGTGGAGACTGGATAAGGGGCGTGGAGGGAGGAGAGAAGAGCTGTAAAACATTGACAGATGGCCTCAGCTGAGGCCTGGAAAACAGACCCCGAGGGAGAGCCAGCAGGAAGAAGTCGTTGCCAAGGAGACCGTACCTAAAACCCAGCCTCACCTTTGTGACTATTTTAACTCTATTGTAAACATTCGCAGTGAGTTTTACATGTGAAACATCTCTGAAAAAGCACACTGTCAAGAAGCCTGATAGACCACTTGAGTTGGTCAATTGACCAACTGATCGTTGATGGGTGGACAGAATTGATCAAATCACAGAGCTAAGAAGGCATGACTTTGGAACTCAGTCTGGTTTATATGGTAGCGAAAGGGAAATACCTAAGATAGTATGGTTGAAAAGCAAAGGTAGGAACAGTGCTTTTCTGATGCTAATTTCCTCCCAAATCCAACTCATCTATCAAGGTAGAACTTCATGTGATCTTGAACCTTAAAATACACTGTTGAAATACAGAGTGCTAATGGATGAACATTCCTAGTAGAAAATGAAGTAGTGTGATGGTCACTGAGATGTGAAATGCAGGAACTGTCGGCCTATAAACTATGACCTATGCATCAGTCACATCATTATGGCAATAAAAGGGCCAGGAATATAGCAATGTGTAAATCTGTTATTTTCCCCTTCTGCTCTGTGGGTTCCGGTTATTTTCCTAGCAGTTTATGGAGTTTCTGTTAAAGTGGGTATGAGATACATATGAAGTGTGGTAAAGATGGAATGATTTCGGTTTTCAATCATAACATTGGACCTAGACATGGGGACCTATTCCACAAATACATCATAAGTGAGAAAATACTTCATTCTGCCTGCCTGCCTTTAACAAATACGTATAATTGAGTCCCTACTCAGTTCCAGGCACTACTGTAGGTGCCGGTTATATTGTGGTGAACAAAACAGTGAACAAAACATCCTTATTTTGGCCTTATTTGCACCAACTTCAACTTCTGGACCTTGATATTACCCTTTAGTCAAATACTATATAAGGACATGCTAAAAGCTTCAAATTTCTGAGTTTCTTTAATAAAACCAAGAAGAAGACACTAAGAAAATATATTTGAATTGCCCATCTCTATAAACTTAACACTGCTTTAAAATCAGCCTCTATCTGAACTAAGCAAACATGCCTTTTAAAACCACAGTTTGGGGCTTCCCTGGTGGCGCAGTGGTTGAGAGTCCGCCTGCCGATGCAGGGGACACAGGTTCGTGCCCCGGTCCGGGAGGATCCCACGTGCCACGGAGCGGCTGGGCCCGCGAGCCATGGCCACTGAGCCTGCCTGTCCGGAGCCTGTGCTCCGCAACGGGAGAGGCCACAACAGTGAGAGGCCCGCGTACCACAGAAAAAATAAAAATAAAAAATAAAATATAACTGAACTCATTTCTGAGGAGTCTGTTTAGTTCTTTTTCAAACCCACCTTTTTAAAAAATCCTTTTGTATTAGTTCCTTTTGAGCATCAACCATGTATTTATCATTTCCGTGTCTCAAACTCCTGGCAACAGCCTATCCAGACCAGGCATTCAGTAAATGTTAGTTAAAATTAACAATGTCATTTAACAACATTTATGTAGTGGACGCTGTATTCAGTTACTATACTACGTACTATGACAAGAATCAAAGAATGTAGAAGGCAGAACTTCTATCCTTAAGATGGTTTTATTTTAGATAATAAATAGGTAACCATGAATTCAGAGCATATGAAAACTTACATTTTTGCAAAATATACTATAATGTTCCATGTCTGGAGCCTTACGCATTAAAATATTGATAACTATATTTAGAGAGAAGCATTTAAAGCTAATCAAAATTAAGGATACCATCAACATACTTTAAAGATGGTTAACAGGGAAAGGGGTGGGAAAATTTTTAGTTAATTTATTTTTGGCTGTGTTGGGTCTTCGTTGCTGCATGCGGGCTTTCTCTAGTTGCGGGGAGCGGGGGCTACTCTTCATTGCGGTGCGCGGGCTTCTCATTGCGGTGGCTTCTCTTGTTGCGGAGCACGGGCTCTAGGCGTGCGGGCTTCAGTAGTTGTGGCACGTGGGCTTCAGTAGTTGTGGCTCGTGGGCTCTAGAGTGCAGGCTCAGTAGTTGTGGCGCACGGGCTTAGCTGCTCCGCAGCATGTGGGATCTTCCCGGACCAGGGCTCGAACCCGTGTGCCCTGCATTGGCAGGTGTATTCTTAACCACTGAGCCACCAGGGAAGTCCCCATAAATTGTTTTTGAAATAAAGGAGCCTATGAAAATAATTTTTGCTCAAGATGTAGTAAAACTCAAAATTATTTACCTTGGAGTATAGATTTTTAAGTTCTAACATAAAATATTATCTTATTAATTTTTGTAAAAGGTCTATAAGTAGATCTTAAAGCATAATGCGTTGTTCCAGAGCAGTTTCTTGCCAGCATGAATACTAATACTTTACAGTTATCTGACCTCGAAGTGATAAAGAACTGGTGTCCTTTCCAATGCTAATTTTAACACATATCTGAAGGAAGCTAGCTGAACCTGATAGCCTCTGAAAGTCTGTAACAGAAAAAATTGAATATACAGTGTCAAATAAAAATGGAAGCCACCATGAGTCACCATTAGAATATAAGCTAATAATTTATTAAAATAACAACGTCCACTTTTTAGAAAAAAAAAACTGGAGTTGAGTGTTCTGCCTCATCATTTTAAATCATGCCTGTCTAGAGTAAGATCCTTGTTCAATGCAACACATCTAACACTGGTAAATGGCAGGTTAACCAAAAGAGTTAAGGGGGGCAATGATAAAACGTGGCTTTGTTACCCAAACTCAGGCCCAGGTGCCTGCCGCTCAAGCAGCCCTGTTCACACTTTGATTTTTAGCCCCGGAAGACCCATTTTCATACTTCTGACCTCCAAAACTATAAAATAATAAAATTATGTTGGGTTAAGCTAGGTTTGTGATAGCTTTACACCAGCAATAGGAAGCTCTAGATAGGAATAGAAATATGTAGCAAGTGGAAACCATACGTGTGCGTGCGCGCATGTGCATGTGTGTACACACACACTTAGAAAACTGCTGTTTTTATCGATCTGCAGCAGTACTGTAAAGTAATGCACTTGCTTTAAATTCAGATTCTCTGGCCACCCTTCCCAATCCAATCGCAGACTCTTAGCCTATCCTGTACAGAAAGTGTGGTTTTGCCACCATTATTTAGATGACAAGTGCTTTGAAATAAATATAACAGAGTGCTGTGTTGGGAGTGAGTGGGTGTCTGGGGAAGACTTCTTTGAGAAGGTGTCATGTGAGCAGGTCTGAAGCTGAGGAGGGAGCTGGCAGAGGGTTTCAGGTGGAAGGGATGCCCAGGAGTGAGTCTTGACCTGAGGGTTCACCTGGGCTGATAAAGAGTGAATGGGGCGCTGTGAGCAAAAGACCAACAGCTGCAGATGAAGAGGTGAGCAAAGGCTCTCACGTAGGGTCTGGGAGGTGATGGAGGAGGTTGGATGTTCTCAGTGGGGAAAAATCACGGGAAGGTGTGAAACTGTAGAGTGACAGGCGCTGACTTACATTTCACATGTCTGCTTGTGGGTAGAGAGGGGTTTCCAGAGGGGAAGGAAGGGAAGCAGGTTTGCAGTGGTGCAGATGACAGTTCGCAGTGGCTGGCACCAGCGCGGTAGCCGTGGCAATGGAGAGAAGTAGACAGATTTGGGATGCAGGTTGAAGGCAGAGCTGATGTGGGGCTGTGTGGGTGGTGATGGACTTTCTAATCCAAAAAAAGACTGGAGGGGTCAAAGGCGAGTGAGTGAAGAATGCCCTCATGAAATTGTTAACCCCTCAGGTTTTGAATAATGCAGATGGTCAGTCCTGAGTGTTTGAAAATGCTGAGCGATGAATAGCACCATTTTATACAATCAGCTAGAACACGGGGAGATGCCTGTTGTTTGGTTGGAGAGGAATTTATGGAATTATTTTGACCATAACATTTTAAATAAGGACAGCTCCAAATCATTCCTAAAAATAAATGCATAAAAAACCTCAGAGGAGAATATTTTATATGATTCATCATTTTGCTACATTTACAATCAGAAAAGTCATCATAATTTCTAATCTTAATTTAAACAGTTAAAACCATGTTCTTTTTTTCTTTGTGGAAAGGGGAAAATTGAGCAACTTCTAAAAATCTCTTCATAGAGTTGAAATTGTTACTAAAACTCGTAACCTAATTTACATAAAACAGGGAATGTTTGTAAACATTTGTACACGTACACATTTTGATCTTCCTTGAACTAGGTCAGTACTTGGAAGCTTAATTATAGGCCAGAGTTGGTGTGGTAGGTATCTTGAAAAGAGCCTTTTTAATTCTGAATAATTTAGTAGCTGGAGGAAGATGTAATTTAATCATTTGGCACAAAATTGAGTAATCGGATTTTTTCTTCAGAAGGCTCTTGGGTACCAGCTTGATTTTCCTCCCACTGAATCTTTTAAGAATGTGATAACTTGATTGTTGTAGGTTGATGCTTCAATTGCAAGTTTAATCTTGCAGAATTTTGAAAGCTGTATATGTATTGATTTTACTGATCAAAACCTGAAAATATAATCACTGGATTTCAAATGAATTTGTCATATCTAAATACATTGCATGACAGGTTATCGCTGTGGTTGAAATACAGTGACATGTTTCAAAGTAATAGCCAATGCTCATTTTAAACATCACTAATTTGGGAAATTTGTTATTGGGGTAAGAAGTATTTTGTGGGACTAATGGTCAATCAATATTGACAAACAAATCCTCTTTCTGGCCATGTGTCTCTCCCTCTCTCCCTCTACCCTCCTCCCCCCTCCCCCCTCCCTTCACCCCCCCCTGCCCCCCACCCGGTGGCAGATGGTACGTGAACAATACACCACGACCACAGAAGGCACCCACATAGAGCGGCCAGAGAACCAGTCTGTCTACAAAATCGGCATCTATGGCTGGAGAAAGCGTTGCCTCTACTTATTTGTTCTTCTTTTGCTCATCATCCTCCTTGTGAATCTTGCTCTTACAATTTGGATTCTTAAAGTGATGTGGTTTTCCCCAGTAAGTATTTTTTTTCCTGATAAACATGTTCTTGTTTTGTTTGTGCGGTCACTTCACCCACATTGTATCAACAGAAGCTTCCTTTCATGCAGTTAATGTTGGTTTCCTGTGTGGATCAGAATTTTCAGTAGCAAAAAATAATATAACATTCACTTTTCTCTTTTACCTTTTTTAAATAATTTCACTGCGAACTGTAGCGTGTTGGTTTTCATCGCAGTGCTGTATCCTGGTTGTGTTGGTGGCTGCCCGAATCTGTACGTATGTTAAAACTCATAGAGCTATAAGCCTGAAGAGTCCATTTTATTGCATCTTAATTTTTAAAAAATTTTAAATAGTAATGGTAAGATTTTTTTTTTCTGACGTGTTGGTGGGCTCTTGCATGTTTGTTATAAAGTGATTATTTAAATCTTATATGCATTTCCTAAAAAGTCCTTTGTATTTACACAAGACGTAATAAAATACTGAATATTGAATAAAAACAACTAGAGTTTTAAATAAAGTGTTTAAGAGAAATACGGTAAAGTGCGGATAGGAAATCTATGAAAAGGCATACATGATTTAAGTTGGTACTAAAAGAAGTGAAGAAGAAAGCAATAACAGATCTCTTTTTAACAGACAGGGATGGGTCACCTGCATGTTACAGAAGATGGACTTCGCCTGGAGGGGGAGTCGGAGTTTTTATTCCCACTGTATGCCAAAGAAATACACTCCAGAGTGGTAAGCAGATGAGGACACGTTTAAAGTATTTGTGTTTCATGAGAAATAAATAATGGTGAAACACAGAAAGTTTGCTTTTCTGATGAAAGGTGTGCACGCGTCGACACTGCATGTTTCCCTGGCCACGTGCCTTGGGTGGGCCCTAGCGAGTGACCGCCGTGGTCACACCCAAAACCTTGCCTGGAAACCCCCAGCCCCGCCCCAGCGGATTTCTGCTTACATCTCGTTGACCAGAATTGTATCACTTGGGTCTCCCTCCCTGCAGGACAGGCTGAGAAAGCATTTAGCCTTTGCAGCCCCTGCGGCGGAAGCCAGAAAAAGAATAGTGTTGGAGAGCACCCATTGGATTAGACGACCAGAGGGGTTCCTGGGACAACTTACTTTGTCGAGGCCCGGGAGTGGGCCTCACAGCTCTGACCTGGACAGCTCATGTCCTCCTTTTCAGGGAAAATGATAAACTTCCAGAGCCTGGAAGTTGGCGCCTGAAGACGGTTCCGTCATGGAACTGTCCCTTGCTGGCTGTTACTTTGGGAGAGCTGCCATTTAATCTCTTTGAGCTCAATTTCCTCATCTGTATGTGAGGAGTAATGCTACCTCCTTCAAAGTGTGGAGATGAAAGGAGAGGCTGGATGGTAAAAATCGCTGGTGAATTTTTAGCTCTTATTATCATGCTGGTTATTTCAAAACACAGCAAAGACAAGTAGTAAGGTCACGCCATTGGATAAAAGGTGAGACAATGGCAAATCCATCTGCTTCCACAAAGCAAGCTGGAGAATTTCTGACCTGCTAGCGTTCCAAAGCACTCCTGAAACTTCTTTCCTTCTGAAAAATTGTATTATACCCCACAACTTGGGAAGATATTTGGTTCCCTCTGAGTGGCATAAACCCACCTGAATCCAGTAACCAAATTACTGCGTTCCTTTTGAAGAAACCTGTTATAGAAGAGCCAGCAATCTTCTGTGAGACAAAGCCTCCGCTCAGACTGTGACCCCACTTACGTGCTCATAAAGCCACTGTATCTTCCAACAAAAAGCTCTAAAAACGTAGGCATCCAACAGATTTTAAAAGCTCTTTTGAAATTGTGAGAAGCCTTTGGCGTTTTGAAAATAATATGGTATTTATTTATAGAAGAGCTAACCGCTCTCTGATTTACCTTTTAAAAAGATATCATGTCCTGGACATAAATTATGAGAAATGAAATTTTAATCCCTTGGAAAAGACAAAACACTGATTAAAACTTCATCGTTTCAGCTCTTCACCTTGAGAACGGACTTGGTCCATTGTAACCAGTGCACACAGGCTCTGTAAGCCCAGGAGGTTATTATATTTTGTGGGGAAAAAAAATAATGCATTTACCCCTTCACACAATATAATCCAAGTTTAAAAAATAGTTTTAGCCACAAATTGATAGGTTCACAGGATCTATGACATTGGGGAAATTCTTTTGTATAAATCCTCAATTTATATACAAATTCAAAGGTATAGTCATTTTAAATAGTCTGTATTTGGCTAACATTGTAAATCTGTTTTTAGGACTCATCTCTGCTTCTGCAGTCCACACAGAATGTGACTGTAAATGCACGCAACCCAGAGGGAGAAGTTACAGGCAGGTTAAAAGTGGGTGAGTCCAGCTTGCTAACAGTGCTTTGCGTGTGTGTGGTCCATGAACAGTTGTGCTGAATGGATCCATGTGTTTTTTTTTTCTTCTAGAGAATTCAGAGTTATTTATGAGCAATCAAAGTATGAGTTTTCTAAATATCATGCTGTGTGGACCACGGAGACTAGTTCAGGTGGTGGGAGGACCGTCTGAAGTATTTTAAGTGAAGTTATTTTGGTTCCAAGAAATAAGAGGACCATTTAAGGTAGTACAAGAAACAATGATTGTTGGCAGGATACAAAATAATCTCACAGAGACTGAGGAAAGGAAACAAAGGAGCTGCCCTCAAGAAAAGAAAGACCAGGGCCGGAGAATCAAAGTATTCATCCTCTCTCTCCCTCTCTCCCCCTCCCTTTCTCCTTCTCTCTACCATGTTCCCCTCCTTTCCACGAATCTCTGTCCATGATTTTCACTGGGTAGCATGGTTGCACCAGTTCTAACTCTACAGGACTCTCTGGTTCTTCATCCGATTGGCTATAGTTCTCAACACCAGCCAACTTGGTCTTCAATGTCATGAATTCTCAATTCACAGCAAAGTACTCTAATTGGCCCAATTACTCTGTCCAACCAACTGCCCTTAGCTGAGCCATGTACACCCATCCGATCAGCTAAGACCAAAGAATATGGTCACGTGGGAGAGAGGTCCTTTGGAATTGTGCGCAGAGAGCAAAAGGATTAGAAAGAAAGAATATCGATGGAAGAAATAACAAAAGAGCAAACAGCTGGTGAAAGGAATATACCTTCTCTACGCCATCAACACTTTATAGATTTGCTAAATCTAAGAAATTGGATGGCTCTCCAGATTATGGGGAAATAGATGACAAGTGTACTACCAACACAGTCAGGTAGCTTTCCGTGTCCCCCGTTTTTAATGGCTGTTGTTACAGAACAATAATGTGACATTGGAAGGTACAGCCATATCTTAACTTTATGATTCCTTTTATTACAGTAATACATGAGTTCCATAGTCTGTGTTCTGATTTAATCTTTATAACTTTTTCTAAATGATAAATTGTATTTCTCTTTTGCTTAGAAGCTTGTTTTATCACCAAGTCCAGTGAAATTCTCAATAAATCTAGAGATGAACCTGAGCTTACACAGCATACATGTTCATGATACTTGTCTAAACCAAATCATATTTCTTTATAAATTATGTTGTATTATGAATTGTGTCTACCATTTCTTAAATTTCTTAAAAATTTTTAACTGACTATAGCTTTTAAATGTTTGAGGGAGGGCTTCCCTGGTGGCGCAGTGGTTGAGAGTCCGCCTGCCGATGCAGGGGACACGGGTTCGTGCCCCGGTCCGGGAGGATCGCACATGCCGCGGAGTGGCTGGGCCCGTGAGCCGTGGCCGCTGAGCCTGCGCGTCCGGAGCCTGTGCTCCGCAGCGGGAGAGGCCACAGCAGTGAGAGGCCTGCGTACCACAAAAAAAAAAAAAAAAAAAAAAATGTTTGAGGGATTTTTACCCATCTTTTGTCATTCATTCAACAAACATTTATTGAATGCCTATGTGCTACTTTCTATATGCTGTCAAGTAATTAATAACATTTAGAGTGTGTAATTATTTTTTAGGAGTTCCAAAAGTAAAAGAGTCATTTTATATTCTTCTGAAAATGATTTAACACAAATACTCATTTTCACATTTAATTTTTTGCTAAGTGTGGATTTTCATATATAGAGGAGTTAAAGATAACATAAATCTGTCTCCACTTTCGTGGATGAAATAATGGAAGCACTGAAAAGCTAATTTTCTCAAAAACACACAGCTAGTTAGTAGAGAAGCCAAACCAGGAGTCACCTTAGGACTTGCTTCTCCAACAGGGGTGTTTCCACCACCCTCCCTCTCTACACAGATTTCATTAAATCATGGCACACCGGGAACTGTCCTAGTTGCTGCAAATATGGTGTTGTTTTTGTCACCAAGGAATTCACTTTAAAGAAAAAAGTTTCCCATCAGAATTACTTTAAACTGTTAACCTCAAATTTTGAGTTTTAACCTTAGTGTTTCATACCTGAGGTAGAGTTAAAATAAGTGATTTCTATTAAACCTTTGGTTGGAAAGCCTCTGCTATACTGAGAATCCTGAACTCGGAAATATTCAGCTCACCAAATCCAAGACGATTTTCAGTAAATGACTTCCCACAATCACACTCATTCCAGCCTCACACTTCCTGGGAGAAGTTAAATTTAGCCAATCTGGATATTAAAATGTGATTTATGTGCACTAGACAAAGTAATCCCATTTAATCAAATGAATAGTTGTTTATTACTAAGACCACTGAAAAAATTGGCAACCAATACAATCAAAGCCGAAAGTCTTAAATTCCAAAAGGAATCAAACATGGGAAAGCAAGCATCAGCAGCTAGCATTTCAAATCTTGGGACTAAAAGACAACAAATTGTGAACGACAGTGGAACCTTCTAGTTGTAAATGCAGCTCTGGTTACTACACTTAATGTTCTTTTGACTTCGAATAATAGAAACCAGTTCTGGTTAGCTTCAAAATAAGACTTTTTAGCTGAATGGGGTCAATTTTGGCAATTCCTATTTCCCTGAAATTTTCTGTTTCATCTAGGTTTTCAACTTTATTTGCATAGAAGTCTACATAGTACTCTCTTTTTGTTTTTTTAATTTCTTCCATTTCAGTGGCATTATTTTAATGGCTACATAATAGTCCAAGGAATATATATAATTGTAAATATAATTATAAAATTAGATTATAAATATATTTATTGTAAATACAATATACAGTAATACTATTGCATATTATATATATGTATATATATACACACACGCACACAATAATTTGATTATGTAATACTCAAAAATTGGAGTTAGGTTATTCCATTCAGTCAATGACACAGTTCTTAATTCAGGCCACTCATATATTTAGGAGGTATTCAATAAATACTTGTTGAATGAATGAATGGAGGAATGAATAAAAGACTGTGTAGGAAGGGATGGGCTGGAAAGCCAGCTTAAGTGTGGGAGAGAGTTCTAGGAGATGGGGTGGGGGAAGATGGCCTGTCCAGGGTGCTCCAGAGTGAGCAGACAAGGGTTCAAGTATACGTCTGAGCCACAGCTTTGAGGGATTTGGGGTCATAAGTGGGAAACAAACTCAAACTTTCTCAGGTAAAACAGAAGAGAGAAATTGAACAAAGAAAGGAGTAAACAACAAGGGGTTAGCATCACCGTTCACAACAGTCAAAACATAGAAACAACCTGTGTCTATAGACAGATGAATGAATAAAGAAGATGTGGTATCCACACACACACAATATATATACATTGTGTATATATACAGTGGAATACTACTCAGTCATGAAAAAGAAGGAAATAATGCCATCTGCAGCAACATGGATGGAGCTAGAGATGATCATACTAAGTGAAGTAAGCCAGACAGAGACAGACAAATATATGATATCACTTATATGTGGAATCTAAAATATGACACAAATGAACTTATCTATGAAACAGAAACAGACTCACAGACATAGAGAACAGACTGCAGTTGCCGAGGGGGTGGGGGAGGGGTGGATTGGGAATTTGGGATTAGCAGATGCAAACTAGTATATACAGGATGGATAAACAAGTCGTACTATATAACGCAGGGAACTATACTCAATATCCTGTGATAAACCATAATGGAAAAGAACATGAAAAAGAATATATTTATAACTGAATCACTTTGCTGTACAGCAGAAATTAATACAACATCGTAAATCAACTATACTTCAATAAAATAAAGTTTTAAAAAACAGTGGGTTCATCCAAGGCAATTGCTGTGAACAGCACTGGAGCCCTTTCCTGGTTATTATAGGTCCATGAACTCATGTGCTTGGATGCAACAGACTAGCCTAAAGAACAGAGTCAAGCTATACAGCTAAGAGTCACTGACTCCAGGCTTATAAAGGTGAACCTAGTAACACAAGATGACACCAAAGCGTTAGTAGAATGAACTTAACCACAGTTTTATACTTCCAGTCCAGTATCTTCTGTGATACGATATTTGCAGCAGCAGAATACATCTTTCCTTTTCTCAAAGGACTCTGTGACATTTGTTTTTTTTGTTGTTGTTTGTTTGTTTTTTTGCGGTACACGGGCCTCTCACCGCTGCGGCCCCTCCCGTCGTGGAGCACAGGCTCCGGACGCGCAGGCCCAGCGGCCATGGCCCACGGGCCCAGCCGCTCCGCGGCACGTGGGATCTTCCCGGACCGGGGCACGAACCCGTGTCCCCCGCATCGGCAGGCGGACTCTCAACCACTGCGCCGCCAGGGAAGCCCTAATTCCTTTATTTATTTCCCTCGTTATTTGTACCAAAACCTTTCATTAAAATTGTGATTTTACCAGGTAGCTCCTTTTTTAATCACAACGAAAGTATTTGAGTTTTCTTTCTTTTTTTTTAATTAATTAATTTATTATTTATTTTTGGCTGCATTGGGTCTTTGTTGCGGTGCGCGGGCTTCTCATGGCGATGGCCTCTCTTGCTGCGGAGCACAGGCTCTAGGCGCGCAGGCTTCAGTAGTTGTGGCTTGCGGGCCTAGTTGCTCTGCGGCACGTGGGATCCTCCCAGACCAGGGCTCGAACCCGTGTCCCCTGCACTGGCAGGCGAGTTCCCAACCACTGCGCCACCAGAGAAGCCCTGAGTTTTATTTCTTAAAGAACTCTGCTGCACATGAGGGTGACTTACTCAGCTCTAATGCATGTCCAGCAAGGTTATAAAGACTAGTAGAATATTAATGAAAGTTAAAAGATTTAATTATAAACTCACTTACTTTAAGAGATGATTATTCCTGTGGTGGGCTTGTTATCACTTGGAGCACAGTTTCTTTTGAAGTGGAAAACATATTTAAACTGAACATTCTATGTCTATATTTTTTATAAAGTGAAGATGGAATTTTATCCACCTCTGTGCGTTTGTTTGAGTAGCCCCCTCTACCTGGAATCTCGCATTCTCCCTTCATCAGGGAAACATGAACTCTTCCAGGTCAGCCCAGACATCCCCTTCCCTGAGGTGTCATCCCTGACCCCCCAGGAGGGACAGGAATTCCTTGTCAGGGTTCTCACTGGACACTGTCCATGGTTGTATCACGGCACTTATCAAATTGCCCTGGGACTAGACTTATATGCTCTTATCTTCAGTAGACTATGAAATCCTATAAGTTGTGAACTGCATCTCCTCTTTTATGTAGCCTCAATTCTTAGCATGAAACCTCGAACATAAAAGTATACAATAAATTTGTGCTGAATGGAAGAGACTCGCTTTCCTGAATTTTCTTTGATTTGAGGATTTATGTAGCTTTGTTACTCAGGAAAATTATGCAACTAAACTCATTTGTTGACTATTTCATCAATGAATATGAAACAATGGTTACAGAAAAAATGTCATTTAGTTTAACCACTTTCACTTGATAAGGTCTCCTCGAATTGTTATATGAGCCTCCAATAAGCTAAACAGTGAACTCTTGTTGGATAAATTACTCCAGTTTTTTCCTCTTGATTCTAAACTCAACTTCAAATTCATCACTTAATGCAAATCAGTGTTTGTATGATAAATATGTAAGATATATCAGTGACCCAGAAGAGGTAAATAGTGACACCGAATCACAGGATAACTGAGTTTGGGTGAAAGCTCAGGAGAGCAAAAATACAGGCAACTATCACAAAATAAAGCCAGGCTTCCTTAAGAGAAAGGAGATAAAACAGAGAGAAAAAAATGTGTTCCACTTGTAACATGTGAACACATGCACAGTTAAATGAAGAATCTTTGGAGGGTTCTGAGGTACAAATTAGTGAAAAAACATAAGAATATGTTGCTGACAGTATCCAAAACTGATTAATGTGTTAGTTGAAAAGCTTCTATTTAATTTCTAGCAGGTACCAATCAACTTGAATGAGTACTGTGAGAGACACAGGGACACATACACGAAATCTACAAGTATCCATTTCACAAGAAACTTAATTTCTAGATAAGAAAATAGAACTAACAAAAGAATGAAGGAACACTTGTAGTTCCTTAAGCAAATGCTGAGCGCTGTGTTCTAGAGAGATGAAGCCATTATGCTGCTAAGGTTAGAAGGACAGGAAACACAGAGAAATCAGAAAACATAAAATGATGGATACCCAACTGTACCAATGAGAGACATTGATCAAGATCTCACACACTGGAGGTATAGCGTCCCCAGTGCCTGGCACACAGAAGCACACATTAAACATGTGCTGAGTACAGTTGTAATTTAAAAGCCAGTGGGTCGGAGATTGGGATTGGTGTATATACACTAATATGTATAAGGTAGATAACTGATAAGAACCTGCTGTATAGCAAAAACGAACAAACAAACAGAAAAAGTTCATGTGAAAGGAGTAAGCTTGGAGGAGAAAGTGATGCCCTGTCCCTGAAATAGAAAGAAGGGCTGGAGAAGACAGAAATGGCTGAGATGAAGGTGAAGGGCAGAAACTTGAGGGTGTGTTTCCATGGTGATGTCTGTTTGCTCCATGGAGTAGGAGGTGAGGATTAGGGCAGAGGCAAGAATCTGAATGTGACTCATTCATTGTCTGCGTTAACTTTGGCCGTTGAAGGAAGCCATTCATAAGATGGTCTTTCACAAATCTCACATTTCAGAACATAAAACCCTCAGTTGGTTAATACTCAAAAGAATACCAATTTCAGTAATCTGCGTAGAAGAATCATATTATTTTTGGCAAGTTTTAAAAACCTGAAAAAATTAATTTTTATATAATCATTCCTACATATATTTGATATAGCTCAACATACATGTGACCTACATTAATTTTAATAATAGAATAGATTTTGGCTTAGGACTTAACATTTAATCACAGAATCAACAAAATGACTGGTAACAAATCTTAAATGTTTAGCGATTTGGTACTACTGGGTGCCATGGCATGTGTAACACTGCAGAGACTACACACCTTATAATAAAATGCTTTCATTCATTCTTTAGGTCCCAAAATGGTAGAGGTCCAGAGTCAGCAGTTTCAGATCAACTCCAAGGACAGCAAGCCACTGTTTACTGTTGATGAAAAGGCAGTTGTGGTTGGTACAGATAAACTTCGAGTAACTGGTAGGTAGTAGCTCTTTATTTTTAATTAAGGAATAATTGACAAACAACATTAGTTTCAGGTGTACAACATAAGGGTTCAATATTTGTATATATTGTGAAACGACCCCCACAGTAAGTCTAATTAACGTCCATCACCACACATACTTAAAACTTCTTTCTTGTGATGAGAACTTTTAAGATCTACTCTCTTAGCAACTTGCAAATACACGATACGGGGTACCCGTAGTCGCCATGCTGTCTATCACATCCCCGCGACTTATTTGTCTTATAACTGGAAGTTTGTACCTTTGACCACCCCCACCCGTTTTGTCCACCTCCCACCACTCACTTCTTGCAACCATCAGTCTGTTCTCTGTGTCTGTGAGTTCAGGTTTTGTTCTGTTGTTGTTTGTTTTTTAGATTCTCCATATCAGTGAGACCATATAGTACTTATCTTTCTCTGACTTTTTTCACTGAGCATACTTCCCTCGAGGCCCATCCATGTTGTTGCAAAGGGCAGGATTTCCTTCTTTTTCTGGCTGAGTAATATTCCATCGTGTATATACCACACCTTCTGTGTCCATCCATCTGTAGTAACTCTTAAGAAAAACAGTATCGCATGGAGGGCGCTTCCGCAAAAGCAAATTGCAGCTTTGGCAAGTTTGCTGTGGGACATTTCAGGCCGGTAAGAAGAAGTTACTGTAGTTTGAACTAGTTGACTTTCCTTCATGGCATTTCTTTTGAAATTCTTTGACACTCTCTTAGAAGAATGAAATCTTCCTCACAAATCTTTACCCACTTTTTTTCCCCCACCATATTGTTTCCTTTTATCTCTTTCCAGTTGGTGTAACCCAAAGGCTTTACACAGAAATAGAAAACTACCACAGCCATCATATAATTCCAACTGTGTTGGGAAAATTGCACCAAAAAACAAAACTTGATTTATTCTTTATGTCATACGATTCCATAGTTGCTACAATGATGGTTAAGTTTCGTTAATATGTAAAATACGAGAAGAATATTTTTATAAACGTTAATTTTTCCAAGTAAATTCCCATTCAAGCTTTTCTCCACTACGTACTGTAAAAGGTTGATGTCTGTGTTAAATGGATTGATTTCAAGTAGCCTTTGGAGTTTCTTGGATCAGCAAAAGCAGCAGCAGTTGACAGCCAAGCAAAGAGGAGTGAGAAGCGACAGAGAACCAGGTCACTCTGGGGGCAGAGAAAGAGAATTCAATGCTTGGCTATACACGCTTCCCTGTGGCCACTTGCCCTGAGCGTGGGGCGTAAGGGGAGGGACTCAGTGGTCTTCCTTTAAGGCGGCCCCGCCAGATTCCTGAGCTGCAGGACATCCTGACCTGAACACACATCAAGAAGTGCTTTCTTGCCGTTGCCTTTGTCTCAAGAACTCAAAGAGTAACGTGAAATCCCTCGTCCGTTCTTAAACAGCTGCCGTATATACTCTAGTCAACGGGGAAACTGAAAAATCATTTTTAAATCAAATTCATGGAGGAGATTAAACAATTTCACCACCCCAGTTTGAAATTGATCTCGGCCTTCCGCAGTCTCATTTTTCCCCCTAAAAATAGAATTGTCACCAAGTGGCCAAAATCAGCATGTCTCTTTTACTAACCCCAGTCGCAGAACATGTTATTGGGGCAGCATCAAAATGTCATCTTCAAAAAGAATATTTCATCCCGTTGCCAGAACCGGCTGCTGGAAGGTGACGCATGGTTGGGTACTTCGGTTCCTTGGCAGTGATTCGCTGGGCGGGTCCATTCCCCAACATTTAGGAAGGAAAACAGGGCCCTGTAAGAGTATCCAGTCTCATCACTAAGGGGAAAGACACAATCTAGCAATAAGGCAATTCAGTCCCTTCATCCTTCTCTGATTAGCTAAACGGGATTACGTATGTCACAAGTGACGACGTAGAAATTCTGGAGGCACCCACAAAGCCACCCACAAAAGAGGACCTGGAAAGTAAGGTTTCAGCCACTGAAGAAGTGAAGGTAAACACAGGTGGGGAGTCCATGTCCCTTACAGATGTGAAGACGGATCTCTAGCAGCTGCTCAGAGAGGACCACACCCTTCAAGCACACGCTTAACACATCCAGCTCCGGACCCAGTCATGCAGCCCTGTGGACAGTTGATGACCTGCTCCATCAGTTAACAGCCCTTCAGCTGAAAGGAACAAAAGGCCCAATTAAAACTGGCTTCAACTCTAAGGACATACATGATCCCACAGGAGGTCTCCAGGCTGATTCATTCGGTGTTTTCCCCCAGCTCTGCTTCTCTCCTGACTTTCCCCTTTCAGTGGTGGTGAATGGTCCCATCAATTCCAAGGGTCACTTCCTTGTGCAGTGACTTCTCCAAACTTCCATAAGAGGACCTTGATGGCCTCAGGGGGTCTGTGCCCCTTAAGTTGTCCTTCCAGCCTAAATTTTTCTCATATTAAATTGCTTGCGTTTCTCTTTTTTTTTTTTTTTTTTTTTGCGGTACACGGGCCTCTCACTGTTGTGGCCTCTCCCGTTGCGGAGCACAGGCTCCGGACGTGCAGGCTCAGCGGCCATGGCTCACGGGCCCAGCCGCTCCGCAGCATGTGGGATCTTCCCGGACCGGGGCATGAACCCGCGTCCCCTGCATCGGCAGGCGGACTCTCAGCCACTGCGCCACCAGGGAAGCCCTGGTTTGTAATTTTGAAATTTCATTTTGTACTGACGGGTGGAGCCCAAGATAGGGGTGTGGTCTACGCCAGGCAGAAGGACCTAGGTAAATCATGATGAGCACTTATCTGTGAATAACCCTGCTGTGCATAGGTTAAAAGTGCCGGCTTTGAAGTCAAATCACAGTCCGGCCACTTAGCTGTGTAACTCTAGGCAAGTTAATTAACCTTTCTGTTCCTCCGTTTCCTCTTCAGTAAAATGGGAAAATGTACCTGCCTTGTAGGGTTCTGAGTACTAAGCAAGTTAGGATATATCACCTTCGAATCTCTGCACCCTAACCCAATACCCACACCGTGCCTTGCACATAATTAGGTTCTCAGACTAACCAGACAACTGGGAACATACTGATTCGTACAAATTAGAAAGTCAATTTTAAATATTCAAAATCTGGATTTTTCTATAAATTTCCTGATGTGCCTTAAGAAACAGATGACACAAGATACAATTTTTACACGTAAAATCTAGAGAATGAACCAAATTACTCTTACCAAAAATATATGGACAATGCAATTTTCAACTGAAATTTCTTTCAATTTGAGGGCTAATATTGCTTTCTGGTTTTAAAATAAGCCTGGGTATTTGTAACTGCTTTAAAAATCATATTTTGTTTATAGCCGTCTAATGAAATCGTGGTATCCTTGGAAAAGCAGGAAAGCAGTTATACCTATTTTTTTCCTGCAACTCAAACATCTGTACGAATTCAGCAACGATCAGAGCCTACGTGTCCTGTAATATGCAGTGTAAATGCTCGATTTGTGGGCTGCTGTTTATTTTACTTTTGTAAAAGCTTCCTCTTTGGTTTGTGTTTAGGGCCTGAAGGGGCTCTCTTTGAACATTCAGTGGAGACGCCCCTCATAAAACCGGACCCAGTCCAGGACCTTAGGTAAGAATTTTGTTCAAATATAAACAAACCCTCTTACAGAAGATACGTGGTTATGTGCTAGAATAACACGTTAGCAGATATTACCAGGTTGTTTCTTATTCCATTAGTTGTCTTTACTCTGATGAACCTCCGCCCATAGCAAGTCATTTCTTACAAAAATCCAAAGGAGGTTAGACGTCCTACTGTATGTCCCGTCCTTTTGTCTCTGAGCTCGTTACTAGCCCTGCCCCTGCCCCAGTGCAGCCTGTACTGTTCCAATAGCTATTCCTGCCTCCAGAAAATCTAGGGACTTGGCTAAATGCAGCTATTTTATTTATTTTTTCCGACTTTTTTAAATTGTGGTAAAATACACGTATAGAATTTATCATCTTAACCGTTTTTAAGTGTACAGTTCAGAACATATTTGTACTTTACACGCTTTAAAAGGATTTTTTTTCTTTTCCATTATGGTTTATCACAGGATATTGAATACAGTTCCCTGTGCTATACAGTAGGACCTTATTGTCTATTCATTCTCTATAGAATAGTTTGCATCTGCTAATCCCAACCTCCTAATCCATCCCTCCCCCACCCTACCTGCCCCTTGGCAACCACAAGTCTGTTCTCTATGTCTGTGAGTCTGTTTCAGTTTCGTAGATTAAGTTCATTTGTGTATATTTTAGATTCCAAATATAAGTGATATTATATGGTATTTGTCTTTCTCTTTCTGACTTACTTCACTTAGTGTGATAATCTCTGTGTCCATCCAAGTAGCAGCAAATGACATTATTTCATTCTTTTTTATGGCTGAGTAACATTCCATTGTCTACAGGTACCACATCGTCTTTATCTGTTCCTCTGTCGATGGACACTTAGGTTGCTTCCATGTCTTGGCTATTGTGCATAATGCTGCTATGAACATGGGGATGTAAATGCAGCTAATTTAAATGTTTCATTGATTCCACATCAGCCAGAGGAAAGTCCAGAATGCTACTGGGGCACTTGGCTTGTGACCTAGACTCCTTGGGGCTCTCTAGGCTGACACCCTGGGGCCTCCTGCCTCACCCGTCCTGAGACTGAGCCACTGCCGGGCCCAGACTCCACACTTCCACACACGCTGTCCCACCTGACTGGGGTGCCCTCCTTCCCTTGGAGACCCCACGAATATCTGCTTGTCCTCACGCTTCAGGTCACATGCCACGCATGGGGCTATGGTTCATGTGGTCCACAGACCCTTCGTTTTTCCCTGGAGAGCATCAGCTGAGGCAAACACTGCACGTTTTGGTGAAAGAGGACGGTGTCTTATATGGGCTTGAAATTTGCAACAGGCATTCTTAAAAATCTCAGTTTACATTACATTTTTTAAATATGTGCACTGTTAGTAGAGACAAGAATGTTATAAAACCGAGAGCTTGACGGATTCATATATGCAAAAAAGTTGATGTATCTTTTTCTCAATTGTGGCAAAATGCACATAATATCAAATTTACCATCTTAACCACTTTCAAGTGTACCGTTCAGAAGTCTAAGCTACGCTTATTGTTGTGCAGCCGTCCCCCGCCTCCATCTCCAGCATTCTTTACATTTTGCAAAACTGAAACTCTGTGCCCATTAAACGCTAACTCCCCATTTCCCCGCAACCCCTGCAAACCACCATCCGAGTCTCTGCCTCTATGAATTTGAGGACTCTGGGTACCTCATTTAAGTGGAATCAAACAGTATTTGTCCTTCTGTGACTGGATTATTTCACTTAGCACAATATCCTCAACCTTTGGTATATCTTTACATCATAGCAGAATATATAAAATCACCCAGTTCCATATATAAGTTTATTCTTTATACAGAGTCTCTGTGTGACTGTGTGTATTTCACTTTATTACTAGGCTACTGAATGTTCTTTGCTGCTGTAACTGTTTATTCCAATAGTATATTTGTATTTTATAACAAAAACAAATAATATTTTTAAAAACAAATGTCTTAAAGTCTACAATGTCACTTAAAATCACGTTTAGAATTTGAACTTGAAAAATATTCAGGAGACAATTAACATGTTAACATATTACGTATAATAGGGAATAATGTACAGTAGGAATCCCAGCTTTACAGACAAGCCTGGTGACCTTGGCCAAACTAACCTTTTGAGGCTATTTTTTCTCATATATAAAACGTTGATAGGGACTTCACTGGCAGTCCAGTGGTTAAGACTTCGCCTTCCAATGCTGGGAGTGTGGGTTTGATCCCTGGTCAGGGAGCTAAGATCCCCACGGATCTCTCATAGCCAAAAAACCAAAACATAAAACAGAAGCAATATTGCAACAAATTCAATAAAAGACTTTAAAAATGGTCCACATCAAAAAAAAATCTTTAAAAAAAGTTGTTAGTAATGCACATCTCAGAGTGTTCTAGGAAAGATTTAATAAGCTATTAAGTTAAAAATATTTTTTCTAAACTGAAAGTGGAATACAAATAATCATTTTTATTATCAAGTAGATATTCACACAAAATGGAATTGGGGTTAGGAAATTCAGCATTTCTCTTAATTTTAATGTCTAATTAAATATTCATCAAAAGCAAATGAGAGTTCAATTCATCTTACCCACTTAGAGAACATTGGCAGCATAAAAATACATTGTGACAATTAAATTATAACAATTTCATTGATTTTGATAAAGGACCATAAGATTAATATTACAGAATTATTATAGTTAGGGGAAAAGAACATTTTATTTTCCTAGGAGAGGAAAATGATTCAATATCTTTAAAAAATAATCCCATTAAAACCATTTTGGAATTATAAAATAATGTAAATTGTAGCGATGGCAAGCCACTCTTTGAAATAAATGTCACTATTTTAAAATTATAGGTCTCAAAATTAAACAATTCATCATACGTTTTCCCATTAGGAAATAAATCTGCTGGCTTCTACAGCAGTCCCTTACTGAAAAAGAAATGGCAGAAGGGTATTATTCTCTGGCTTTCTAAAGGGTGATACTAAGCGAGGGTTACATAACCCAAATGTTACAACAAAAGTGATGGAGAATGTAACGAAACTGTAAGGAATTGCTTACAATAAGGAATGAGGTTTGGATGGAAGACGTGAACTAATATGTACTGAATGCCTTCCACGGTCAGGAAAGGTGCGGTCACATAATTTATCTCGTTTACTCATCAATTCGATCCCCATCTTATAAAAGAGAACACTGAGCTCTAGATAGTAGTGCGTTCTAAGGCACAAAGGAAAAAAATGTAACCAACTCATGACTTAACTTCAGCTCTGACCCCAAGCCCATCCATATACCCTCTGTTCCCTCTTTCTACCACGCAAGTGAACCTGTCACTGATTTATTCTTTGATTTACTACCAGGCTCCACTGACTGAGTACATGAGAGTTGTATTTTCTTCTGTAAGTTTTTGCCGTAAACTGTCTTTCCCTTTTTATTTCTGTCCAGTAGCATTACTATTGCTGGCCTGAGTAAAGTAAAAAGATATTCCTGGAATATCATAACTGACCCATGAAAACTTTGAATGTGGATTTTGTTGGGTTAAGATCATGATGCATTTATAAAAAGATCTCTGAAATATACACGTTTAAATATCACAATTCAAATTTTGGTATTTGCTCAAATTGTAGTCATGAAAGGGTAACAATTATTATTTTAGTTAAGACAAAAATATAATTAACTTGTATTTAAGCTAGATTTACATTTCTTACGGCAAAATCATCCTCAAAAAAAGTGTGAAGTCTGACATACTGTTTTAAAGCTACTTCTCATTCACACATGATATAATTCCATCTTTTTTTTTAAATTTAGTGAAAATGTATTAAGTGTATTTATATGCCAGAGGCTATGATAGATGTTGGTTCTACAGTGATAAAAGGCATGGTCCCTGACCTTAGTGAGTTTAAAGTCTATTGAGAAAAGAAACATGCAAACAAGTTAAAACAACATAATTCTTTGCTATGATGAAGGTACAAATTATAGTAAGAGCATAAGAAAAAGAGCATGAATTCTTCAGGGTGATCTGAGATGAAATCACAGATAAGGAGGCACGTGAACTGAAACTTAAGCAATCAGTTGATGTGGATACGGTAGGGTAAATGGCAACGCCTCTGCAGCCCAATAGGGATGTGACGTGATTACATATGTTATTATTTGTAAATTTGTGGAAACAATGCCTAGCACATAGTCAGTAATATATATGTGTCCTCATTACTTAAGTAAAATGAGCAGACATGGAAATATCTGTTCCTGTTTCAAACACTTGTAAATATTGGTTTGCTTAATAAGAGTTTATAAATATTGCTCAACTAGAAACCAAGGAAAGCTAGTTCCCAGGTCCCAGTAATAAAGAGAAATTCATGGTCAGAGCACAGTAGAAGCTAAGTCAAGGGCACTCAGGGAGAAATCAGGATCCCATAGAGATTAGGGGCTGGGACTTTAATATTTTATGGGGACTGAGATTCTAACGTATAGCCTAGTGTATATGAAATGCCCAAACTGAGATATCTCATAAATCTTGGCCTCTGTGAAACAGGTATTTGAATTTACCTACTAGCCCAAGAATGCTGCAAGAAAGTTGCTATCTTGGGCTGCGGGTTGAAAAAGTTACGCAGGAGAAATCATGGGTTGCAAGCATTAGGAGGACTAAATCCACACTACCTCATTGTGCAGGAGCTCTAAGCTGGAAAATTAACATTAAAAACTGCACCAAGGGCTTCCCTGGTGGTGCAGTGGTTGAGAGTGTGCCTGCCGATGCAGGGGACACAGGTTCGTGCCCCGGTCCGGGAAGATCCCACATGCCGCGGAGCGGCTGGGCCCGTGAGCCATGGCCGCTGAGCCTGCACGTCCGGAGCCTATGCTCCGCAACGGGAGAGACCACAGCAGTGAGAGGCCTGCGTACCGCAAAAAAAAAAAAAAAAAAATTGCACCAAGTCTATAAACCAATAGTGATAAAAAAAAAAAAAAGAGAGAGAGAGAGAGAAACTACATTGAAGATATTAATGGCATAAAAACACTCATGGAAAAAAAAAATCTTGCTGAAGATGAGCTTACTAAAAGAAGATGAAAAAGGCAAATGAATAAGGAATTGAACTACCATGGGGAAGAATTAGCAGCCACTTCAGGTTACCCCTGAAACTCCAAGTAGTAGAGCAAAGTGAAGAAGAGATTTTAAAACAGGTATGAATAAAAGGCTCGAAGAGAAAAAAAAAAAAAAAAAACTTGAATACAAAGGTAAGGCAAAGACAAGATGAAAACAGAATATTTGGAAAATAACAAAAAGAAGTTCTAGGAATGAGAGATTGAGTAATTAAAATCAGTGGCAGCCAGAACTTGGTTTCTCATACCATTCTGCAACAAAAGGAATCAGGATCCTTTGGAGAAAGCCTTGGCTCATTCTAGGACTGGGAATATAGATGAATTTAGAGCATCTTATAGCCAATAAGTAAGAAGTGCTCAGAAACCCAAACAATGAGGGTAGTCAGAAGGAACACAGGCGTCAACTGAAGGTTGGCAGGTATCAAATCTCCATGATTTTTAGATTCATTTAAAAAAATAACAATGTTTATAATGTGGAAGAAATTACATCTTTTGCAGATACTTAAATGTATGATAAAACATTTAGATGTTAACTTAAAATATGTAATGGGTGCCTCGTTTTTCAAAATTCTTTTAGAACAGCCATGAAGCGCACTGCTTGGTTTTCTGTTCTACCAAGTTTTGGAATGTGTGGGTTTCGGGGATGAACATACTCAGTTTTACTAACTTGGCCTGAACAAACTGTTTTACCAAACTTGGCCAACGTACACCTCAGAGTGCTTGCAATGATGTCTAATTCATGAGCAGTAAGAGTTGGTCTTTCCTCACGTTTTTACCAATATTCGGCACTGTCAGAGTTTATGATAGTTTTCATCTGATGTGTGTTATATTGTGTTATTTTACTGTTTGTTTCCCTGATGACTAGTGTGGTTAAGCATCTTTCATATTTTTATTTTATTATTAAGGTTGCTTCTTCTGTGAATTGACTCTTCATCTCTTTGCTTCTTTAATTACTTTTCAAAATGGATTTGTAGGGATTAAAATATATACATATTCAGAATATTAGCCTTTTTCCTATTATATTTCTATTAATTTTTAATGTTTATATACTGAAATTTATTAATCATTTCTTTTCTTACTTCTGGATTTTAAGCCATAATTAAAAGACTTTCCCTACAGGAAGAGAAACTCGCCAGCCACGTTTCTTGTATGGCTTTCTCTCTTACATTTGGATCGCTGATCCACTTGGAGTTTATTCTTGTATGAGGTACAGATACAAGAATGTGGGTCTAATTTTCTCTCTTCCAGCTGGCCAACCAGGTGCCAGCAACTGCATTATTATGTAGCTGCCGCCACAATTTGAAATGCAACCTTTATCATATGTAAGATTTCCCTGTGCATCTGGGTCTGTTTCCGCAGCTCCTACTCTATCCTGCTCAGCTGTCTATTCAGGTCCAAGTACCAACTTTGTTACTTAAATAAACTTTAAAAGGTATTTCAGTGTCTGGTAGGGCTAGCCACACACAGACACACATACGCACATACACGTACACATACACAATACATATATACACACACACATACACACATGTACACGTACACATACATATATACACATACACACAGATGTACACACACACAGATGTACACATACACACACACAAACACACAAACACACAACACACACATACACACACTCTTGCAGCTTTTCCCTTTCACTCTTTCTGTCTGCTGTTGCTTATTTTCCCACATGAACGTGAGGTCTTTGGTATCCGGCCACTGTTGAACGCGTTCACAGAGAGGTGCACTTCAGAGCATTCTAATCTCAGCCGTTTGGGTAAAATGTGTCTACACCTGTACTGCACTGAAACGTTTCATCTTCAAGGATAGAAATGACGCAAAGGGGACGAAGGTTGCTCTCCCAGGAGTATCGCAGTATAATGCCGTTAACAGCTAGTCACAGGGCCTGTTGAGGTCGTTTGCGGTTTGAGAACTGGTCTTTGAAGCAGACTCACCCTCACCACGGTCCCTGGAACAAGCCTGACCTGTGCAGTTGCTCACCCATCCACCTCCCTCCCCTGCCTTCCCTCCCCTCTCCTTTCTTTCTCTCTGGCAGGAGAGATGCAGGCAGTTAGCAAAGTCAGAAGGGGCCCGCGATCAGCAGACCAGGCTCATGAAGATACAGCGTGTTTCCCCAACACCTAAACCCAACAGAATTTGACCAATAAATTCTAGGAATGTCTGTTTCCTCGCACTCAAAGTAATATTTTAAAATGTGTAACAGATCAGGTCTTACATACTGAGATGTACATAAGGAAGCTTTGTTTTCCATAACAAATAGTGGTAGACAAGAAACTTGCTGATCAAAGGGAACAATCCACCTGATTTAGAAGTCAATCAATACTACTCAGCCATAAAAAAGAATGAAATGATGCCATTTGCAGCAACATGGATGCAACTAGAGATTATCATACTAAGTGAAGTAAGTCAGACAAAGAAAGACAAAAACCATATGATATCACTTGTATGTGGAATCTAAAATATGACACAAATGAACTTATCTACAAAACAGAAACAGCCTCACAGACATAGAGAAGAGACTGGCGGTTGCCAAGGGGGATGGGGGGGTGGGGGAGGGAGGGATTGGGAGTTTGAGATTAGCAGGTGCAAACTATTATATATAGAATGGATAAAAACAAGGCCCTACTGTAGAGCACAGGGAACTATATTCAATATCCTATGATAAACCATAATGGAAAGGAATAGCAAAAATAATATATGTATGTATAACTGAGTCACTTTGCTGTACAGCAGAAATTAACACGGCATTGTAAGTCAACTAGACTTCAACTTTAAAGAATTGTAAAAGTCGATCACTCAGTCAGTTCAGCAGCAAATTCATTCCCAGGCCCTTCTCTCCTCTTAAACGTCACCCTTTCTGTCTCCTGCCCCCCTCCACCTTGTGTTCTCCTTCTTGTGGAGCTTTACACATTTCAAGGAAGTCGCCCTTTCAGCTTTTGGTTGAGTCAGGTTGGAGCAGCTGAAAAACCTGTCCAGTGATCCCGTTGTGCCATCTGGTGGAAACTCAGTCTTTTCCAGGCGGAGGCAAATAAGAGAATTTTTCTGCTCCTGTGTTCCTGGTTCTGTATCTGTGTTTGACTACATCACAAGGAGATGCTGAGACGTTTTACAAAAACAGCGCCAGCGGAGGCCAGTCTCCACCCTGTTAATTCCATTAATTCAGTATTTTTCCAAAAGAAATCTTTGCATCTGCCCTGTATTCTTCCTAAATGAAAAAAAAAAGCAAACAACACCTAGAGTCCAGATTTACATCCTATTTTGTGAACGTGTTAGCAAATGTACACGTTGCGCTTAAATTTCTCTTTTTCCCGAACAAGTTTGTATTTTGGCTAAAAAATAGTTTTCCAGAGATATTCACCAATAGCATTTTCTTCTGCTGTGGTGTGCCAGAGTGCTAACCACGCCGTCAAAGCTACTGCACAGGGCTAGGACTGTCTAATGTTTGCATCTATCTTCAGAGGATGCTAATTTCATGGACTCCATTGATGGGAAGTTAAAATTCTTTACTGCACTTTATTTCTGGATTTATCAATGAGTAACGTGCCCTATGTTAGCATTCAAAAATGAGTGAAAATACCATATACCTTCCTGATTATATTTTCTATGCTAAGCCCTTGGTTGGGGGATTCCTGGGGTGGCTGTTTCTTATGCTATTTTTCCTGGTTTCTCTCCCTCATTTCAGACTAGAATCCCCGACACGGAGTCTCAGCATGGACGCCCCGAAAGGCGTTCATATTCAAGCTGCTGCAGGGAAAATTGAGGCCCTTTCCCAGATGGACATCGTTCTTCACAGCAGTGATGGGACAGTGAGTCCAATAGATGGGGGCGGGGTGGGCCTCCCGTTGCACAAGCCTCATGTCCCCTGAGCACTAATGACACGCTTGTCCGTTAAGGCATCAGCATAGTAAATTTATGGTAGTTGGTAAAGGAACGTCATGAAAGGCATAGCACAGAAAATGTGAAAGGAAGGAGAAGACAATTTAGCACTGAAAGAAGGGCCAGGAAAGGTTAAACTAATTCTGTGTTGGATCCAGACTGCTTGGTTTGGTATTTGTGCTGTCAAGTCTCTTGTTATTGTCAGCTTTGAAAAAGTACTAGACTCTCAGAGCTTACAGAGAACATCAGTACTGTCACTTCCTGGTGAGCCAACTGCCCTCAGTAGGGCTGTCACTAGGAGTTACCTGTGACAACCGTCATCTGTTACTGCCAGGGGTGCTCGCTCGCACCAAATTCTGGGTAAGCGAAAATTAAATATGAAAAGTAAGAGCTACAGGAAGAAAAAACCCGGAACCTCAGGTCCAGAAATAAAACATCGCTGATACGAACTGTGGCTATAACGGGCAGCAGGGTACAGGCTCCCCACTATTGACCTTTCTAGTGCGAGATCAGTTTGCCAATTACTGTGTGAATTCAGGGACGTTAACAGGCCTCTCTGGGCCTACCCCCTCAATGGTCAAGTACAGGAACTAGTATTTACATCAGAGTGTCACAGGGTTATGAGACCCCAGTGCGGTAAGATAGCTTTGAAATGATACTAATTTAATAGTAAGAGGGAGCTGCTGTTAAGGCAGGACCTCGAGGGCAGCCCGCTGGTGGGAAACCAAAGTCATCAGGCGAAGCCCCTGCAGGTTGTAGCTTACACAGTTTTGATGCATGGAGCAGGGAAATGCAAAAGTGGAAGCCAGGAATTTTGGAATCTTATCACTAAATCATAATGTCACTACGCACTGAAAGCGTGTTACCTCGAAAAAAATCTATACTGATCTTAGTTTTGAAATAATATTACTTATTTTCATGAATTGGGTGTCGTTTTACAAGTAGCACTCAGCCCGACCCATACTTGAAGTTGATACCCCTTATTACTGGGAGCTAGTTCAAAGTGAAGAGATGTCCGGCCTCCCAGAAAATATTCTCCCAAAAAGGCAAATGAAGATGAACAACAAAGCAGTATATGGACCATCAGTGACCAGAGTTTGCTGGAAGGACAGGAAAAAAAAAATAGCTAGAAAAATATTAACCAATTAACCAGGAAAAAGGAGAGAGGAGAAGCCAGCAAGTTAGGGAAAAGCAAAGAACTGGGCAGAACCCAAAGCATTAGACAATAACCCAAATAGGTTCTGCTCTAAAAAAATAAGACCCACTTGACTTCCTCCTCTGACAGTGACCCAGACCCCAGGGCAAAGCCTGCCTATCACGCATGTGTACTGTCACCCACCGCTTCCACGAAGAGGTCAGCATCCCGAGAGGGGACACAGACGCAAACGCCAGTTTATTAAGAGCTTGGAGTATACAGGATGAGAGCCACGTGAAACAAAGGAGGGGTCCGACCTTGTTGGCGACGAAGAACGCGGAACCTCCCCAAACGGGGTTTAATTCCTTCTGATAAGTGAGCGCCCTGGTCAGGCTTGTCTGCTCTGTGTGACCACACTTATTGCCTTAAGCTGTCAGATCACCAGATCTCAATAAATGGCCATTTGTTTGTATTTCAGTTCAACTAAACCTCGATAGGAACAAAAAAATCCAGTGGCTTTCATCTTATTTTAGTCGTCTGTGTGTCTGCTGCCTTCCTGCATTTCATAGAAGGCAGTAGAGTTTCAAATCGTATTTTAAAAGCTGGGGAAATGGTTGACAGCTATTAGGATGAATTTAATTGCCTCTCACAGGAAAATAAAATCAGGAGAAATTCCAACAATCACAGGTTAAAATGACGAAGATGAATCTACTTCTGTGGCCTGTATCAAATACTTTATCCTGATAGGGAGGAGAAGCTGAAGGTCAAAGTGGAACACAAGGTAAATGTGAATCAGGCAAAGATTGTATTATTTGGGTCAAATAATTCTGAAAGGTCTGCATAAAAGTGTCGCATCATACATTTTTCTAGCTCGCCTAGCACAATGAGTAAAAGAAAAGAGTGACTTCCCTCCAGTTCCTAAGGACTATTTATCCCCTGCCTGGATGTAAACTAGAAATAGGCTTTTAAAGAATCAGACTAATTGTAATAGGATTTCGGTCAAGCCAGGTGCCTACTTCATTTTCTCTGCAGAGAAAGAGCGAATTTGTTTGAAACGATTTGAGCGTTTAATTTCGTGCTTGTTGCGTCCATTCCTCCTTGACCACTTCATCTCTCGTTCTCTCCCAAGCAGCTTGTGCTCGACGCTGAAACCATGTGTTTACCCAAGTTGGCTCAGGGGACTCAGGGTCCCGCAAGCAGCTTGCAGGGACTCTACGAAATCTGTGCGTGTCCAGATGGGAAGCTTTACCTGTCTGTGGCCGGCGTGGGTACCACGTGCCACGAGAACAGTCACATCTGCCTCTAAACCAGGGGCGTCTTCCACGGAGCTACCTGCCTTGTTTCAAAGGTGAGCTTTGGAGTGCTGACCTCAAGCCTTCACACCTGGAGCAACTCGACAAAGTAAAGCTGAGTTGGCGCATGGAAAGGAAGTAGGACCTGCTTTCGAAAGGAGCTCAGAAAGAAAAATGTACCAGTGCAAGTGTTCCCATGAAACTCCATGATCTCAAAGTGGCAGCTGGACCTTAGACACAAAAGTCAAAGGACTATCAGGAGAATGTGTTGATTCCACTAGACTGATTCATTTCCATCAGAACCACTGTGACTTTCCCTTTCTTGTACGCGTCGATCTACAGTGAAATATTGAACTGCTGTGTGGAATATCAGCTGTGGGTATCTGACTCCCCATGAGAGTAGCCGTGGTCCTGCTGAGGTGCCGCGAGAGTTCCATGAGGTTTTCCTCTGTAAAACCTGTAAGTGCTCTCTTCATTTTAATGCAATGTGTGTCAGGTTTCACAAGAAAATCTTCAAGTTTTGAAGGGATGTTAAGGCTGATTTGATTTTCAATGTGTAGTCAGAGGAATAAATTATACAAAACCATGCTTTCTTTATATAGTCAATGAGCGATGAAAATCAACCTACATTTTTCACAGACTTCACAGTTTGGCTTACTTTCTTTAATCCTCATAACTCTTTGAGGTAGGTACTACTTTTCCCCCAGTTACTGGTGATAAAAAAGGTTCAGATGAGACAAGTCACAAGGTCACACAGTATCTGTTAAAATTAAACTAAACTGTGACCCTGCATTTCCACATCGGTTTTCACTTCAGACAACTTTGACCTGTGTCTCATTCCATCCGCGGCACCAGTCTACCTGATACCTGCGCAGATGGGCTGGTGCTCACTTGACAAGTGGAGAAACTAAAGTCCAAAGGGGTTTGTCACCCACCAGAATCGCACCGCGAGTAGGCAGGGGCTCCCAGGTGCCCAGCAGGCATGCTCACCTGACGGGACAGGTGAGGGACCAGGTGGGGCCTCACGGAGTCAGCCTCTTACACTCACCGTCGGCTGTGTGGTGTGTATTTGCATCCGGGGGGCACACTGAACCCAGGAGCACGTTGGTTCTGTAGAGGCCACTCACTCACTCTGTAAAATGCCCTTCGGCACACAGAGCCATGGGTGTCGGTTTTGGTTTGTGGTTTACCAGTTGTTAGCATTAGAATCCCCACATGGCACAAGACATGGTGGGACCAACAGCACTGCAACTTTGGGGGGTTTTGTAATTTATTTATTTATTATTTGTTTTTGGCTGCGCTGGGTCTTCGTTGCTGTGCGCGGGCTTTCTCTAGTTGCAGCGAGCGGGGGCTACTCTTCCTTGCGGTGCGCCGCCTTCTCATTGCAGTGGCTTCTCTTGTTGCGGAGCACGGGCTCTAGGCGTGTGGGCTTCAGTAGTTGTGGGTCACAGGCTCAGTAGTTGTGACTCACGGGCCCCAGAGCGCAGGCTCAGTAGTTGTGGTGCACGGGCTTAGTTGCTCCGCGGCATGTGGGATCTTCCCGGACCAGGGCTCGAACCCGTGTCCCCTGCATTGGCAGGGGGATTCTTAACCACTGCGCCACCAGGGAAGCCCAGCACTGCAACTTTCTAATTAAAGGATTTATAACTATAAACACAACTTCAGTTTCACTTTCCACAGTCTCAGAACTGAGAGAAAAGTGAGTCTTTATTTCCAGTGCTGTTTTGACAAGGTGTTAACAGTGCAGCCCACTTCTGACGACTCCACGACTTTTAAATTACTAGTGTCATAAACACTTGAGATTACAAAACAAAAGTACAGTGTTTCCTAAGCAGTTACGGGCAAACTCAACTCTGAATATAATGCTCCTAGTTTCTGGGGGCGGGGGGAGGGCTTTAGATTATAAATTGGTATTCGCCTTTTCCATTTAGTTGAGTCCTGATTTTTAAAATTAATGTCTGCTTTCTTGCTCTAACATTCCTATTGTCATAGTAAATAATGTCGCCGTTTTTGTGCCACATGTACTTTCCTGTACCATGTCTGTGCAAAAGAAAAATGTCTTCCAGCCCAGTTGATGTAGATGGAACACAGGATCACCATGGAACATTTCTAAACTAGTTTGGTTCTCACAGAACGTGTGTACGTGTCAAAAAAAATGACGCCGATGATAAAGTGAGGTCGAGAAGAACAATCAAAGAGAAAGTGTGGGGAATAGAACCTTTTAAACAAAAGGTGTAAATCAGATCTTTTTGCTCCTCTGCTATAATGGAATCATCCCTAAAGTTGTTTCCAGCTTCATTCTACAGAGTGATCAGGAATTTCTCCTTGCTTAGAATAAGAACTTTTAGATGGGCTGTATTCTAAGATGTGTTACATAAACCTGTCTTCTTAAGTACATTATACAGTGTAACTTAAATTTCCATTAAAGGTGCAAGGCCATGCTTATGAATGTACCCAATGAGGCATACACAAGGATAGCCCTACACACTAAGCGCTTACCGACCGTCCAGTGCTCATAATTTTAGTGACCTCGCAAAACAGCCCTTGTTTCTTTTCCAACTTCCGAACCGACTGAGAAGCAGACACAAGTGAAAAAGATGGAGATCAAAATATCAGCTTTAATGGTAAAGTTGGATTTGCAGCAAAATGGACTTGCTAAGACCTTTCAGCAGAACAACCCCGAACCTCTCCCACCCCTGCAGGCTCCAACTCCGCAGCCCCTACACGAGTTCAGGTCCCCCCGCCCTACCGGGCACCCCCAGGTCAGTCTCCACTTGTGCGCGGACCGGGAAGCAGGGTGGGAGCTCCCGCAAGGCTGGGTCGATTTGTATTGGTTCTCGTCCCCTCCCTTCCCTGATCCAACACGCCTCTTCTCCCTTGGCTTTAGCTGGCTTCTCCGTATTGTAAATGCCACTGCAAATTGGCTGTGGTTTAATAACCGAACAAACTTTGGGTCACGCATAAACAAGCGGGTGGAACGAGCGGGTCTAAGGGCACCGAGGACAAAAGGTGGATTCTGAGCTGACAGTCAGTGCGGCTTCACCTTTTGTCCTGGGCTTTGTATCCAGAATAAATGAGGGCACTTCCCGGGCCACTTAGCAGCTACAGGAGAAACAAGCCCAAATTTTAAACACATAGCTCGTATTTTTCAGTAAAATGTACCTCGCGTTGGCTTTGGTATCCAAGTCTTCCCCAGTCTCGCCCACACCTGACAGCACGGGGGGCCCGGGACCGGCTTCCAGACCGATGAAGGAGTGATGACACTTTAGGCCAAACTTGTCAAAACAAGATAAATGGAGAAGAAGCGTCAGAAGTCAGAGTTTTAGGAAATTCCACCTGCCAACTGCAGCTCCTGCCTGTGGGATGCGCGCCCTGCAGGTCGCGGACCTGCCGGCCCCCGCGATGGCGAGTCAGCTCCTGGAAGGAGAGCTCTTCCCAGGTCTGTGTCCGTGTGTCTCCTGCTGGTTCTGTCTCTGGTAGAAGCCGGAGTCATACATGACTCATTAAAATCTCATCTAACTGCTGTTTTCTACTAGCTTTTATCCTTGAGGTCTGCAAAATATTGGAAGGACAGAAGATGTCAGCTGGCGCTAATGAAAGACAACCCCACCAGTCCCCAAAGCAGACCTGTTCTCTTTATTTGACTGAACGCTATTTGAACATTTTCCCATCATTCTCAGGCTCGTCACTGGTCTCCCCCCCCCCCCCCCCGGAGGCTGTGGAGCATTCCGCCCTTCCGCTCACGGGGAAGCACAGAACCCGCTCCCGAGTGCAGAAGGCCTGTTCCAACCCCTTTCTCAGGAGCAGCTACGCACACACCGGCTGGCAGTTTCCACCTTCTTTTTAATAAAAAAAGCAAAATAGGGGAGCCTAATACAAAAAATAGTTCAGGTCCAAAATTCCTTACCCTGAATTTCAAAATCTAAAAAGTTCCAAAAAATGAAAACTTTCCAAATACATCTACTGCAAACAATGGGTGGCAAAACCTGACCTAAATTTAGATGAGGCTACTTCTCATGTCTGTGTAGTTTACTGTGGGTGGGGATTCATGGTCTCACTGCAGAAATACTAATGTGATTAAAGGGAGCTGCCCAACTCTGATGGAAAAGCCTCATTAAACCCAGTTTATATGCACTGGTATTAATGTTCTAAAATCCAAATTCTGAAAAACATTTGGATGCAAGGGTTTCATATAAGGGACTGTGGACCTGTATTTTTTCTTTTAAAGGAAGTCTAGAAAAAAACACAAAACTCCACCTAGATCAACTACCACAAAAGCCAGACAGGGTGTTCTGTGTACATTTTAATATCCAAAAGCAATGAAACATATTCCAAGTGTCGAATCTGAGTTTTAAAGTAGCAAGAACTTAAGATTAAGTCCCAGACAGCTGGAGACCCAGCGTTTGGCTCGCCCTGGAACAGAGAATTCCAAGCCTGGTCTGCCGGATTTAGAAGCCTTGTGCCTGAGGTGTAAAGATGAACATGTCCTACCTGTTAGGGCTCAAGTGTGAATTGGCCCCAGGCACACAGCCCTCCCCTGAGGTAAGGTCGGTATCAGTCCAGCCTCTACCTAGAGAAGAACCATATTTAACGTATTTCCAAATACATATGTATACCACATATGTCAACTAATTTTATTCCCTAGAAAGGCGAAATAAAATCAACTCTTAACAAAATCAGTGAGCACCTAATAAACCTAGTATATGTCAAGTACTTTATATTCAATCATAAGAAAAGGAACCTATTAAAATTCCACTATAAAATATATGGGAAAGTTCTATCCTAATATTTCCAATAAACACACAAATACACACAGGTCAGAACTTCATATAGGAAGATATTAAGTTTGATTTTCAAGGAACTGTTTCTCAGGAAATACCAGCTACAATGATTCCATATGTACATTTGCTTTATTAAAATTGTGGCACTTAATATAATAGCAGAAATTATCACATGGCTTCACATCCAGAAGCAATACAATAGTGGAGGCGCAAACATTCCTTATTACCAATAAAAGTAAAAAAGTTTTAATATGTTCCATAAGCCCTTAATTGCATAAAATATTACATTTAGCATCATTTACAGCCAGCACACTTATAGAAACTAATTTTCATCACCTTTCTTTTACATTCTGCAAAAGAAGTATGTTCGTAGGACATTCAAACATGATAAAAATTAAATGTCAGTTCTGAATTGTTCACGGGGAAAACACAAGCTGATAATCCCTATTTTATAACTTATTAGATACTGTCACATGATTTTACAATTTTTTAATGCCTTCAAAGTGAAATCCAAAAAACTCCACTAAGTGCCATGTTGAAAGACAAAAAATGTTTACTGCAGCACCTTTAGACAACGAAAGGTCACATCCTGTTCAGCCACACTATATAAATTATGACGTTCGTGGAAAATATGTACAAACAAACATAAAGCAAATGTTTTAACAGGTGACAGATGTCGCTTTGGCAGGCGGTTCTTGGAAGCAGTATTCACATCCAGAGGCCAGAACGGCCACCACTGGGGTCTCCCACGTGCTACCTTCACGAACCAGGAAGCCTGTAAACCCAGGGCAGGAGGACATCCAGAACAAGGATGTAAAGTGTACTCAGTGCGTCCCAGCAGTACCGTCTGCAGAGTCTCAATCAAGTAATATTCAGGAGTAAAGTACTGTACCATGTTATACATGTACTGAGGGTCCAATAGGTAAAATCGCAAAAAATTCATGATCGGATCCAGCTGATAAGAAAATAACACACCCAAGAGGATCCACGTAAAGAGAGAATAAGCTCCAAAGACTTAATTCCCCTTATTTGTTTAAACCAATGATATGTCCAGTGTTTCATTAGCTCCTTCAAAAAATACTACATGGAAGACATAAAACTAACTTCACCCTAACCAGAGACAGAGAGACTCTTATCTAACAAACTGCTGAGCTTTGGTTGTATAAAGTGCAGTCCAACAAGCCGCCACCCCAGCCGGCCAGCTGCCTCCAGCAATTCCGCAGTTCACCACCAGCCTCAAAATAGTTCTTAGATCCAGTTAACGTCTTCTGTTGAAATTCATGTTAATAACAACTCCAAAATTCTCCCCAAACAGTCTGCAGTGTGCTTCGCAATTCCTAAATAACTGGCAAGGAAGCTTAAGGACAGCAATTCATACTTGTGCTAAAACACATTCAAGACCTAGCTCTGCTTTTTCTTTAAATGCGTTCACACTTTCTGTTGTATAAAATTTTCAAGTTTTATGATGATACAGGCAGTACATTCCATCACTCTCATGGCAACCTCAGAAGTGAACCTGTCATTCGGGATCTGTGGGAAAGGCAGCAGATCGGGGTACCTTGTTTTTAAACTGTCTACACCGTAAGCTTCCAAGGTGTGGACGTCATTCGTCAGGCCTTCCAGATGCTCACTGTATTCCTCTATTTTCTGCGCGAGTGCAGTCGGCTTCACGTCTTTGTCGGACTTGCCCCGCACAGCATAGTCGGCGGCGATCAGAGCCAGCTTGGTAGAGAGGAAACATTTGAAGCACACCCATTCGTTGGCGTTTTTGTGGAGGTCATTCCTGGCGGCTGAGAAATTGGCTCTGGCTTGTCGTAGCCACCTGCGTGCTTCGACTGGGTTACCGACTGACTTGAAGGTGGGGGGAACAAAGAACCTCGGAGAGTAAGTCTGTCCGGCTGAAGGTGGGCATTTTTCCTTATTTTGTTGTTGCCTTTCAGATTTATGGCTCGTTGCTTCTTGATTCCATGAAGTGTAGAATCTCTGAAATGAGTACTTCTCTGACTGAAATCGGGATGCTGAGGTTGAAAACGTTCGCCTCGAGGCTCTGTCTGCATTTTGATCTAGAAAAGCCTGTTTCTCTAATCTGTTAATTTCATTCTGCAGATGTTTAAAAACTTCATTAGCGATGTCATGATTCTCTGGGTTTTTGTCAGGGTGCCACTTCAAATACAACCGCCTAATAATCTTTTTTCTTTCAGATTCTGGAAGCTTCCAAGCTTGCTCCACCACTGATGTCACTTCTTTTAAAATTTCTGGTAAAGAATTCACCTTAAGCTTCTTGGGGGAATGATGCTTCGAAGATGAGGTCTTGTGGCTCTCCCTACCAAAGAAAAGGGGAGGGATGCTTCGTAGACCAGGGGCCAGGAACTCTGTAGGGCTGGTGGGTGTGGAAGGGGCACTGTCTCTGCTCTGAGAGCTTTCCTCTGGCCTTGAAAACTTATACAGATCAAGAGAGCTAACTATTTTATATTCACTATAACCAATATCAATCTGATATATCTTTCCTAGAAAACTAGAGTTGTCAGCATCTTCTCTTTCAACTTCCTGTACGATAATAGCGTATGTATATGTCGGCTGGTACGACCCATAGATCTCCCCACCTTCAGCATCAACAAGGTACCCGACATATTCCCCGGGGTAAAAGACATTCATTGGGTCCATAAGCAGAGTGTAATGAATCTCAGCAGGTATCGGAGTGCCGGGCATTGGAAGTTCAAGTTTCGATGGTTCTGAAGAGTCGTATTTCACTCCTAAACTGTCGAGTTTCTCACTGATCCTGTAAATATCATTGCATCCTAGCATAGCAATTAGATATGAAGTGTCGGAAATCAAATTGTCGGTCGCTGATTTAAGCGTCATTGCCAAGGCTAACAGGAAGTTAATGTCTTTACTGTCTGAATGCTGTATGTAGAGCAGGATGACTGCATTCCCAAACCTCTTCAGGAAAGCAAAAGTTTCACTTCTGCTCTGAGGAATAGGATTGAAACCTTTAACTCTTAATGTTGTCTGAAGCTTCTCGAAACAGGACACTTTCAAGCCTTCTCTTAGAGCTTTGCAGAGTCGCACGGCTTTCTCCTCGTTGGCCAGAAAAGCGTTATCGTTTTCATGCTTCATGATTCTGATCAGGCCTGTGATGAACTGTTCAGAGGACAGGAGTAACTGCAGCCGGCCCTGAAGAGAGCACAGCGCTCCAAACTGGCAGACCCTGGGAGTCTCCTCATCCAACTGCTCCTCGAGGATGCTGCTCAGCAGACGAGGTCTGAGTTTCTGAGGAAAGAGCATAGTCAGCTTCGTGTGGAACCCGTGGTCTTTCCCCAGGTAGCACTGGCTGAGATCCACCAGCATCTGCACACCGATATTGCCCTGGATCCTGCTCTTGTAATGTGGGGCGTCATCAAACACCAGGATGTTGGACTTCACCAGCCTCCCATCCTGGCTTGGCAGGTAGAGTGCAAGGTCCCGGATGTTCTCGAGATCGCCCCGCACCTTCACCGAGTCATTCTGTAGACTCTTGAACAAGCCAGAAACGACTCTCTTAACGGTGCGCATTTCATTAGGATCTAACTGTTTTCCTTCAGAATTTTTGAATATGCGGCTCAGCACTTCAACATACTGTTTGGTTGAAATGATATCTTCAGTGCCTAAGTGTTTGAACAGCTGGTGAAAGGTGCCCAGTTCTAAAGGCAGCTTGTACAGATACGGTTTAAAATCAGACTCGTACTCAAGATTGATCACCACCTCCTCCGGCTTCAGAAGCTTCCAGCCATCTTCCACCATCACAAAAGCAACGCCCCGCAGCTGAAAACGGAACTCCCTTTTCTCTGCGCTGAGAAACTCGTATATGCTCCTTAAGACCTTTGCTCTAGTCTTGACCATGTCTTCATCCAGAGTTGTGATGTTGCATATGTTCCTGCAGTTATTGATGACCTTATCCAGAGGGGGGTCCAGGTTCACATTCAGCATACTTAAAACCTGCTCCAGCTGTTCTTGTGGACCAAGGTCACTCCCTTCTTGTTCTTTGATGCTCAGGGGGGTGGCTTTCTCTGGAAGAATAGGGCATGACGTCCATAACAGCTGGAGCACGTCGCACTGCTTGAATTTTGGATTCACCTGTGCTCCGTTGAACTTTATAAGAGGAAGCGTTCCGTTTACCTCTTGATACTGAGGATGAAATCGAATGAATTCGGCAGGGGCCCGCTCGGGACATAAGAATGGTATTAGAGACAGTTCTTTCAAAAAATTTCCAGATAACAAATCCATTCGTTCTTGGAATATATGGTGGAGAAGGATATCGACTGTATTTTGCAGTGTTTCTTTAGACCAGTTTTCTGTATTAGCCCTCACACTGATCTCCTTAGCAAACTGTAACAACTGCTGCTGAGAAAGGATGTGTTTTAGTCCAATATTTCTTAAAAATTCTACCCAGGATGTCATAAATGCAACTTGATTTTTGGGTTTTATAAGTTGTTCCAATTTTTTAAAGAAGTCCTTAGGAATAAACAATTTTTCGGGAAGCATAACTTCAAAAACCCTCACAGTTCTATCATAGAAATGTTTGGCTTGCTTTAGTCGACTGTTAGTGTCATGGATTATCAATAAACTTTCCAGTTTTTCGAAAAGTTGTTCCTTGATCTCTGACAATTCTTCAATACTTGAGAGTCTATTCTTAAGATAGATCAAATGCTCTAATTTTGCATCATAAGAGAGATTTTCGATTTTTGGTAAGAGGTGTTTCAAATAGACCTCAAGATCATCTACAGGTACACAACCTAGCACCTCATATAGTTCTTTTAAGTGTATTTTTTCTTCAAGAAATGCAGAGGACGATGATTGTGTCCATTTTTCCACTTCAGCGGAAGGAATACTTTTTGTAAGCACATAGCATGTTCCAAATTTCGCAATGCTCATATAGCGACCACTGATGGATTTGTAGCATGGAAGTGACTTTAAAATTTTTACGTCATCTTGGGACATCAAGTGATTCAAATTGCAGTTGAAATACATCAAAAGTGCTTCAAAGTCACTTTCCACTAATTTTTCAGTTCTAAAAGTTGAGGTTTGGACCATATAATGCACAGCCTTCAAAATGCTTGTGGGGCTCTCTATGTTTGCTGTGTAACATGACAACAGAGGAACAAATGCACTGTCTTTGGAGCAGATTTTGTTCAAAGCAAGCTGAATACAGCCAGCTTTCATGAGAGCATGAAAAACCTTATCACTCTGGCCATTTGGAAAGACTGCAATGTGCATGAGACTTAGAGGAAGCAGAACATCACCTTCAGGAACTACAAGCTGATTGGCTGACACAGTAAACTTTGTTCCAGGGAGCAATGCCCAGTCTTTTAGGGTGTCAACAACAGTGTCAAAGGTTGCTTTTGTCTCTTCTTGATCCTCTTTCACATTTACGGATTCGCTGATAAAATGCCATGCACTCTTAAGCCAAGACTCACTTGTAAAACTGTCTTTCCACTTTGTGCAACTTTTGGTCTTATATTCACGGGGCAACACAGAGGGTAACAAGTCAGCAAAGCTGGAAATGTCAAACACTTTTGCAACTTTACAGTTCAGTAAAATATTATTGTACTTCAGGTACAATGTATTCATGAACAAGTCTTTGCGGGATGGAATCAATTCATGGTATGTTGTTAGAAACTTGGGTCGTTTTGCATCAAAAGTTTGCAAAACACTGTCTAATGTAATGAGAAGCGGCAGTCCCTCCACTTCAATCCCGTTTTCTTCTGCATCCTTAAAACAGTAATCAACTAAGAGTTTTAAACTGTGAAAAAGTTTCAGGTTAGTCTGCTGGAGACGACAAGGCAGCTTCCCAATATGGCAATTAGTATCGGGAGAGGAAAACGTCATTAAAAAAGATCGCACGTCAGCAGGGGTGACATAACTAACAGGAATATCAGCATCTATCAGACAGTGGTACAGATTAGCAGTTTCATCACAGTTATAAACCAAGTTGAAGCCAATTTCCAAAAGCAGGTGTTTCAGCCTATAGACATTCTCTGCCACTGTTTTGCGTGTGGTGATGTTATAGTCTGCATTTTTAAGGTGGTGTAATTCATCCTGCAGCAAATTGTCAAAAAATGGTCTAGTTTTATTTGAAGTCGACATATTAATCCAGGTGATTATAACTGCAGAGTGCAGGTCGGAGCCATCAATGTTCGGAGCCCGCACAACGGGTAAAAGGCGCTTCATGTCCTCGTGGATGCAGCTGTAAAGTGCTTTCACCAGACAGTATAAATCTGGCTGTAGATCAAGCCTGTTGACTGGGAAGAATGACAAAAACTTCTTTAAGGTGTCCTTTACAACATGAATAGGCGTGTTCTGTAAGACCGATAACGTCGGGTCAGAACCAGGGAAATAGCGCTTTTTTAACTGGATTAATAACTCGACGTACGCGGGAGCGATCAGGGCCGTCATTAAGCTGTTGTTCCAGTCACTCCGAACACCCACCCCATTGTCATCCCGCCACAGGTTCCTCCTGGCTGAATCGAGAGCAAAGTGGCCATTCACATGAAACGGTAACCCCGTCTCTAAAGAGAGGGGCAGAAAGCAGAAGGCCCTGTGGGGCTTTTTGTAGTTGTGGGTGATGCAGGCAGCTACTCCACCACGTGGGAAGAGAGTGATATCTTGGTTCTTGTGAGCTGATATAACGCTCTTAGATACTTTCTCCATACTTGAAAAACCTGATCTATTACAAATTAGCCAGGTGGTAAGGTTTCCCTCGGAGTCCTCCGTATCCATAGTGTAGGTGATCTGCTGAACTGGTATGTCCTTGAGCGGCCTCTTTTTAGTGACACTGTCAATCACAAATGCATGAAACTGCTTCCTTTTCAGCCTGTCTCCATCGGTGATGTTGCCCTTCACAGAATACAGCACGTTTAGGGCTCCCGTAGCTTTATCTATTTCACAAATAGAAATTTTTTCCATGTGATTAAGAAACATTAAAAGTTCAGCCCCATCTGACCGCAGTTTGTCCAAAAGATTCTGGACCATTCTGTCTGATGATGGAACTGAAGAAATTTCTGAAACTTTTGCCATTTCTGCATTACGAAGAGGAAATCGAAACATTGTGCAATTATCCAGTTTAAAGTGGGTTCCCAGATAAAGATCCAGAACATCTGAGAACTGTGTCCTAAAATCTGCATCCAAATCTCTAAACATGCGTCCAGGACTAACAGATGTGGCTCCTGGTGCGTATCTGGCATGAGGATCAAAAATACACAGGATGTCATTGCCAGAAATAAAAGAAGGGCAGTCTGTAATGTGATACACAGAATTGAATCCTATTCCGTATTGTCCAGTTTTACACGGATTTCCTTCCTTGGTGCCTTTCCCGAGGTTCTGAATCCCTCTGACATCGTCTTCTGTGAAAGGCTGGTTGTTGTACACACACAGTGCT
The DNA here is from genome assembly GCF_964270905.1 of Leucopleurus acutus. NCBI lineage: Eukaryota > Metazoa > Chordata > Mammalia > Artiodactyla > Delphinidae > Leucopleurus > Leucopleurus acutus. The sequence continues at coordinate 2,493,802 of NC_139160.1, forward strand.
GGCCCCTGCAAGGGGGCCCACTTGTCGTCAAATATCCTATCAACTGGATGCTGTCGAGGGTCAAACACAAAACAGATTTCTGTAGCCTTTGCATCATCAGCATTCTGAAGAAGTTCTTTCAGCATTTCCTTTTCTGAAGGATAGGCATTAAGGATACTCTTAATTCTGCTGGTCAGTTTTTCCTTCTGTCCAAATTCAGTGCCCAGTGTTGTAAAGCAGATGTTGGACGCATACCTTTCTAAGGCTTTATGCCGCTTTGGTACTGCTCCTAGTTTCACAGCCACTTCCCTCGGTATATCGGCATGACAGTATTTTACAGTGCTATCCTTTACTTTTATCCAGGGACAATCATTGTAGCATAAAGATTTTGCAGGGAGAAGCTTAAGATTAGTATCTGGCAATAATATTTGGCCATAATTTTTCTCACAAAATTCTTGTTTCTTTTCTCTAATGAGACTCCATATTCCTTCACTGATTATTCGCCGGCAAAGCTGAAAATTCTCTTCTGTTATTTGTTTTGTTTCTTTTTCTTGAGCAATAGATTCCAAAACAAGGGCAAAATCTTCAACAGTAAAAGACTGCCTCACACCCACACTTTCAAAAAGTTCACGGAAACTATTTTTATATTTATTAGGCAACTGATAAAGGTACGGGGCTGCTTCAAAATTCAAATGAAAAGCAATTTTTTCTGAGTCAACATATGCACTCTCAACTAGAATGAAGCTAAACGTTTTTAACTTTTCAATAATTGATATCTTAGTGATGTCACTTTGCATCATTGCTTCATGAAGGTATTTGTAGCAAGCATTGGTGATGTTCTCCTGGTACAATGTGATTCCATCATCAACTGATTTTGCAACTTCTCTCAATTGGTTTATGACCAGGTCAACTGTGGGCTTCCGCAGTAACCCCAAAAACTCTTTAACAGCCAGTGGCACTGAACCGCAGCCTCTGAAGGAATGTGAATTTTCGTTTAGAACTGGCTGCAAAAGACAAACTATATCCTGATGCTCAGCTGTATAAAGGTCGGTTGCTGCAAACATGGTTTCAGGCTTAAAACTGTTACCTTTCCAGTCCAAAGAAAAACCTGCTGGTTTTGTGAGAAATGGGAGGAAGGGGATTGTTTGATATTTTGCAGCAAAATCCTTTGCTCTAGGATCCCTTATTTTTAGTTTTTCATCAATGAGACTTAACAGGATGCTACTTCTTAGGCAAGCAGCACCGTGATCACTTTTATTAATTTCAGCTACTGACTCGGCACGTTCTAGCATGTCGTCCCATAAAATATCATCTTTTGCCATACCTAACTGGACGAGTTTAATCAGAATAATAGGATTTAGGTAGTCCTGAGTAGAGCCATAAGGAAATCGTCCGTCTTTAGTATCAAATAACTTTGCAACCCGTCCTTCAGGGTGGATTAATCTTGATGGTAAAACCAGAGGATGCCCCTCCAGCGAGCAAGGGATACATGGAGTAACACGAAGAATTCCTGAGAACTCATCAACTTTCTCATTCAGAACAAAATTCATTAAAGGATCTCTGAGTTCTGCTTCAATTTCTTGAATATTTGGAAAAAACACTTCTGAAAAAAACTGTTTCTCTGAAAATGTATTTTCAAGCAGTATCTGTTTGCAGCCAGCTTCTTCAAATCCTAATTTTACTGAAGAAGGAAGTTCAACAGCACAGAGGTTTTTCGACCCAGTCTTCTTGAGGTATTTCAAAAATATCTTGAAGGCTGCTGGACCAACATCTCTTCTCTTAAGTATACAGTCATCTAGAAATCTCACATTCTTCATGGAAACCCATGTGGATCCATCAGAGAAGACTCTTGTCAATTCCTTCCCTTTCCCGTGAGCTATATCTTCATAAAACCCTTGACAAATTACAGAGAAGTCATCATGAACCAGATCAGGGTCAGGCCACACTGCATGGTAAGTATAGTCCATCAGCTCCCCACTCATGGCCAGGTCACGCAGGATGCTGAGTGCCTCTAGGTAAGCTTTCACAACCACGTGTCTCATGAAGGTGGTGTTCCAGCGTCCTTTCGTATCTGTCTTCCAGATCTCTTTCCTGTTTGAAGTAACAGCAAAGCACCCGTTGATGTGAACCGGCAATCCTGTTTTGATTCGTAGGGGCAAATAGCAGAACACCTCCCCAGCCTGTGGTCTCACAGCCCACTTCCCGTCCTGGATCTCAGCCAGAAAAACTCCCACAGCCCCACAAGGAACCACTCCCAGCCTTCTCCCGCTCTCACTCAGGGAAAACTTGAGAGCCTCTCCTGTATCCATGCAGGTACAGATAAGCCACACGGTACACTCCATTGTTTTTTGTGGTAACTCATCCGATGGCTTTTTGGATTGGCCGGACTTAGCCATTTCAAAGAGAGCAGCTGGGTCATCATCTGGACCTCTAAAAAGTGGCGACTGTAAATCAGCAATCCTTCTGAACACGTGGTGAAATTCCTCCACTGTGATCTGAAGGATGCAAGCGGACTTGGGTGCATCAGCGGGGAGCTTCTTGTTACTGCTGTCGCAAGTCTTCATGAGCTTAGCAGCTTCTTTTAAAACACTGATGACAGGTGCAATCAATGCTTTGGAAGAGCACAATTTTTTTTTAATTATGATTGTATCTTGAGCTAAGCTGGGATTGGTTTCCTCAATTTTCAAGTACTTCAGATACATTGAGGTTACACTCTGAGTGAAAATGATAAGCCTGTGTCCACAGAGACTGAATTCATCCACAAGAGAGTAAATATCTGCTGTGTTGTAGCAGGTACTGCTAACTTCACTCACTTTGGCTTCCTGCTGAGTTCTAAAGGACAGTCGGAACAGAGTCCCACTATAGCTGTAAGGTGCTTCCACGGTCAGAGGTAACTGACAGCCAAATACGTCTATGAATGGTTTGAACTGATTAGGAAATTTCCTAAGTCTTTTCTGCTGTTTACTCCAATTAATTTTGATCCCGGGATTAGATCTGTCTTTAATGTGTTTACTGATGTGGTTTATGTTGGGATCAAACATTATCATGAATTCTCGACTCATGATGATGGGAATGTCAGTGATGTGGTACACGGAATTAAACCCAAGACCAAATTTCCCAACTTTGTCAACTTCTGCCCTCTTTAAAGATTCCCCTAGCCTTGTTATGTTCACGAAGTCCGAATCTGAGAACTGAGAGTTGTTGAACGACCACAGAGCCGGCCCATGACACGCTGCCATCCCCGGGTCCAGGAGATTCTCTCGAATGTCCATGTTTCTTCTCATGTCAATCATGAAGCTGCATTCTGTTGCATTTGCGTCGTCAGCATTTTGAAGAAGTTCTTTAAAGATATCTGACACTGAAGGGTATTCTTCCAGAATATTTTTAATTCTTACAGTCAGTGGTTCTCTTTGTCCTGACTGCTCAAAGCCCATGTTTTCGGGGTTGATCAGTCTTGTACTGAGGCACGGGACTTTCAGCCACTCTGCAGTTTTCATGGGTATGTCCTCATGCACCAAAATGATTGGTTCCACGGAATCTTCCAACAAGTCATTCAGGTCATCAACTTTGATGTCACAGTAACAGCATTCATGAATTGGCTTCATGATAAGCTTGGAAGGATCTCTGCTATGATGTATAGGAACTGGTGTGTTGAGGCTTGCTGGAATCTGATTGCTATAAAGCCATCGGATGATATTCAACATCAGATGAAGATTCTGTTTGCTTTCTTGGTCACTGAGGTCTTGGCCGCTTTTGAGGTACACCTTCTGAATGACCATGGAAATGTGATCTGGTGTCAGCTCCTCTACTGAACCGCAGGCCTTGAACAGCTGGTGGAACTTTGCCATGGTCTTAGGCACACTGTGCAAATAAGGCTGAAGGTCAAGATCATAAAACGGTTTTATCACAGCTTGGGCGAGAGGACAGAACTTTTTGCCAGTCCAAACCCATGGAAATTTTAAGGCTCTAAAAGCATCCTTCCCTTCATTTAAATGATCATGCATGAATCCATAAATTTCGAGCAAAATGTGCTGGAACTGATAGTAGTCTTCATCACTAAAGGTGTTCGAAGTATACCAATCGACAACAATTTTAAAGTGCTTTAAGACAGCATTGATATCAGGTTTTGTGAAGATACCTAAAGCTTCTTCCAAGTTCACATGGACACTCTCAACAAGAGGAAGTGATGAGCCGACCAGAATGGCATGGGCCACGTCGCACATGTCCGCGGGTGCACAGAGATCCCAGAGATCCCCTTTCCAGACTAAGGATCCTGGGTAGTTTGGAGGCCTTTGCTTGCAAGCTGGAGCCCATTTTATTTTCTTCAGGGCCATCTTCCCTTCAGGTGACTGCAGCAGGGCGTGGTTCTTATTTAAGACCAGTAAGAGCGTTCTGGCTTTCTTCAGGAGCATTTCCTGATTTGGACAAGAGCTGGCCTGTAGAGCTTCAATTTTTTTAGCCACTTGCACAACATCTTTCTCTTTGAGACTGGCTTCGTTTTTTAAACCAATCTGTCTTAAAGAGTGAAGAATATCTGGTGAGGTAAAAGCTGAGGGTGGGAAACAAGTTTCCTCTTCATCATAGAAGAGGTCCTTTAATACTTCCACATCAGGGTCAAAGAGCTCACTGGCCGACACCAGCCGCTCCTGTGAGATCTGAATGAATTTTAATGGCATTAGCCAATCAAGCACATTTGGATTCTCATTTTTAAGAGAGGATAGATTCTCGAGGACCCACAGCATAAGGTGTGTCATCTCCTCGTGTGAATAAAATGCATTTTCGATGTCTTTTAAGATAAGCTTTAGGCAGCTGGTGGTCTTTACCTTCTCCACCTTGAGCAGGTTTGCCAGGCGGATGGTGGCCTCGTCACTGCTGTCCACGACTGAGATGGAGAGCCGCAGGCCAGCCGGGAGCCTGGATGTGTGGTGCAGGACCCTGCAGCCCTTCAGCTTGGTGTAGGAGGAGATCCCCTGACTGGATGAATAGTTAATGCGCTTGAATATTGTCAGTTCCTGAATTACTCTTTTCTCCTTTTCACTGCTATCAGTTAAGTTAGCTAAGAACTTCCTTAGGGCATCTTTGTGCGTTGGAAGGAGCGAGGCAACCTGGTTGCACAGCTTCTGCAGAGGCATCTTCTCCATCATCTGCAGAACAGCACTTGGGGATGGCGAATGAATGTATTTTTTAATAAGTGGATGTTGTATGGAGGCATCTAATTGCTTAAGGACAATCCCTCCAAGTTTTTGTATAACGTCAGCTAAAAATTCTGGGAGCTGTGCTTCAGATTCATCATCTAAAATGACTAATGAGGGGATCCTGAGTCTGATGAGTTCCACACACGTCTGACCTTCTTCTAGTGCGGTTCTAGGGATTAGTGGCATCTCATCAAATAAAGTCAGATCCTCTGAAAAATGTATATAGAGATTCTTCCACACCATTTTAAGCCATGAAATAGACGGGTGCTTTTTGTCTTCATCACATGGATACCACTGAACAATCAACTCCCTGCCAGGCCAGAATGTGTTCACTACTTCTTTGATAAGACGTGCAAAACGTTCTGGGTTTAGAAGCTGTAGCTGGGTACACGGTCTTCCTGTGAATCACATAAAGAAATGTTATGAATACATACAATTCTACTGTAACTTACTTAACTTTCTATTCTCATAGATTAGACAGATTAAATAGTACTAGAAAGTCATTCTGAGAGTTTTAAGTACACTGTGAAAACGCAAAAATAGGGCATAACTGGGCTGATCACACATAAATCCGTATTTATAATAGCCTGTGGGAGTGATAGTTCTCTCTGGAGAAAGTGCTTATTTTAAATAAATATCTAAAATGCATTTAGATGTGTTTTAAAAGTTATCCTATAATGCCCTACAAATAGAATCAACATGGAAGATAATTTTTAGTGGCGATTTGTTCACAAATAAAAGCACCAAAGAAAATGTGGATAAAGCTTAAATAAATACCCTTTTATTTAAGGGTAAGTAATGTATAAGGAGGCCCAGTTTCCAGGAGCCGGGTGGCCACAGGATAAAGCAAGGCCCAAGTGAGCGCACGGGGGCTAGCACCCTGTCCCAGCTGACCAAGGCTGCCAGGAGCTGAGGCCGCCAGGACACTGGAGTTTCCTCTCCACCAGTAACTAGATGTGTGAGGAGTTAGGGGTCACACAGCCTCTCTGGGACTGGAAGTCTCTCATCTGGAGAAAGGATGAGGCTGAGGTTCTAGCTCTAAGACTGCTCTGTGCACGTGTCCGGGTACGGAGCACAGTCACAACCCTCCGAGGCAGCGCTTCCTTGGTACTTAGCACAAAGTAAAGTGTGTTCTTCTGGGATCTGGGCTTTGCAGAAGTGCTTCAGGGACAAGCAACAGGGGAAGCGGGCCCTGCTGTGAAGGCAGGGTTACCCCCAACAAGGCAGCTCCACTCCCCGATGTTTTATAAACTAGGAGACTAATAAGGTTTTCTCTGGGGAAAAAAAGATTTTTGCTGACTTTTAATCAGTGGTCTAGAAAATAACATTTTATTTCTAAGTGCATGTTGTGTTTCAGAGTATTTTATCTGCAATACCAGAAGTAATAAAATTTTAAAATAACACTAGGTACCTACAGGTATGTTATTTGCCCATATAGAGAAATAAAAAGCATCTCAAATTCAATCTTATGGAAAACTAATATTCCATTTTCTCCCTAGGTACACGTAATTTCTAGACTCTTAAAAGACTAATTTTGGAAAGTTATAAAAGGGGGCACACCTCAAGCCCCTTGAAATTTTTCTGTATCAGCATTTGTTAACCAAGGAAGGACACCCTTGTTCCACAGACTCACACATCAGGAAGATGACCTTACTTTCTACCAAGAAAATTATCTTTCATGTTACAATAAGACATTTAAAATTACTGCCATAGAAGTTTAAGCAAGGGCACACTTTTGCAACTTTTGAAGACATCAATACCCACATTCTGATTATTATCAGTTTCTACATTGTGTGACTTAGGGTAAGTCAAGTAGTAATATTTAAGAAGTCATAAAATCTTGTCAAGAGTCTGACTAGCATAGCCTCCTCAGTCTATGAGTCCCATTAAGATATAATTGTTTTAATTAATTTGTTTAATATTCTAAAAAATGCTTACTGAATTGAATTAACTATAATAGAATTTCCAAATCACAAGTAAGGCAAGGATACAATACCAAAGATACAAAAAAGGGTTAGAAATTAAAAATCAGAACACTCAACAAAAAAATCAAATATGCACCACACTGTGTCCTACGTTAGTAATTGGCACATGACATGCATTTTGTAGATAATCCTATCCAATATCCTTGCATGAACTTTGGAACTTATAAAACATGCCTACCTTCAGGAAAGTTATCTAATATCAGTGTATAAATAAAATGCCAATAAAACCCGCACACCACACGTAACATGCGATTAACACCAGTCATGCTCAAATGAAAAAACAGCAGGGAAAACAAAGGAGAGAGAAAATGTAGTAGGACACAATTCTAAGTACAAAAGTCAATTCTATCTGAAGTCCCGATTTCTGTTTATTTCGTATTTAAGCCTTTAGCTTTTACCCTAAAATATAAATGTTAACACAGAAAGAAGTCTCCCTGCCCTGGATTAGAAAGTCACTGAAGTTGTAAAGCATCTCCAACAGTATCAGTAAAATAATTTCACAGCGTTTTAATAAATGACTTGTGTTTCTGTGGCCTAGCCTTTAAAATCATCAGCACTGTCAAAAGAGGTTAAGTAGTTCTGTTAGGTGTCCCTGGAGACAGAAAGTGCTTATCTAAACTCTCAACAGATGTGTCTGTTTAGAAATAGCTCTTCTCAAGGTAGTTTGTGCTTTCCTATAGATCGGTTCAAGATAATCACATGGACATGCTGAATCACTATTCAAGGACTGCACTATGTTTTTTGTTTATTTATGTGTTTATGTTCAGTCCTAACTTTGAGAAAGGTTTTCATCATGAATGGAAATAGGATATTACAGTCTACTTCAAAATAAGGTGAGGGGCCAGTTAAATGGTATGCCATCAGTCAGGCAGACCTTCAAAGGAAAAGGAAAAAAGGGAAAGAAAATGAGCACACAGGGAAGGCGAGGACAGCCCGCCGGCAGGCTCAGCACTCCCTCGGGCTCTCTGCAAGCCTGGCGGCAGCACCTAACACCCCAAGGGGGCCAGCGGAAACCTCAATCTACCTCAGAAGGCACGAGCGTCATTCAGAACAGCACTCGTGACCAACTTCTCTCCAGAAGTCATCACTGACACTGCTTCGGCTTCCTAGTTTCCATCCCTAATAGGAGACGGGCAACAAGTAGGGAGATGGCTGACACAACCCAGAGTCCCCAGGGCAGGCGCTAACTGTGCAGCCTGCTGACATCAAGATCCTGTCTTCCTCTTTGCTCACACCTTAAAAATATAAGAATATACATTCATGGCAGGTGTGGATGATCAGCTAGAAACCAAAGTTAATATTTATATGAATTACCACTATAACAATGACTTGGTTTCTAAATTTATTTCAGCTTCAAGGAAGAGACTGACTCAAAAAATAATGTTTACTAGAAAAACAATTTCTGTAAAGCAAATCTTACATCCTCTGATCTTCCAAGTGAAACATGAACTGGGGGGAAATAATACAAGTTGAGTCAAAACTTGTTATTAAAAAAAAAAGACAGTCAATAACTGACACTCAGCATTGTGCGAACAGTCAGCGGCCGTCCCTAATGGGAGCTGGCGGCCACTCTACCTTTGCTTGTTCCCCGGGGGCACTAGGCACACTGGACCACGCTCCTCGGTGGCCAGTCCACGCAGGGCCTCTCACTTCATCGGCACAGATCCCAGAAAGGATCCCCCTCTGACCTTTTTAATCTTAATATTTATGTGCATCATATAATAGGTGTGTGCACTCTCACACTTTCCCATTAAATATCACAGCTTAAAATACCAATTTCAAGATAATTCTTTCATTTGAGACTAAATGTCCGATGAAATGAATGTTTCCAAGTCATTTGAATATGGTTTTATTGTGGTATGTGTAACAACCACCTATATACTCCACTAGTATAGTTTCCTCTCTCCTTTAATAATTACCACCAGAAAAAAAATACTGATATAACTTCTAGCTACTTAGGTAAGCGAAAAACCAGGATTCAAAGAATCAAATGAACAAAAACATCAGGCTACGAATGAACACGTTTAGTCATCATACCTGAGTATCCCCAGAGAGGTTGCTGTGCTAGAATATAAGTAAATCCGTTCTTAGAAAAGCCAGATTGTCACAATTCCCACATGACGGCTACAGGAATTGTTCTGTATCTCAAGATAACACAGTTTGCAGAATCTTACACATCATTATGTAAAAGAAAAGCCATAAACAAAACTCCAAACGTAGCAGAATGTACATTTAAGATTTAAAGATGTATTTCAATACGAACTAAAACCAAACTAAATCCTAATTCAAATAAACTGTAAAAGAAAGATGATAATTGGAAATTCAAACACTTACTGGATATATGATGAAATTAAAGAATTATTGAATTAAATGAAATCTTCCATTAAAAAATTAAAAATAAAAAAATAAAAAACCAAACTATTAGGCATTCCTACCATTTGTCTGACTCAACTTTTTTTCTATTTATTTCCTCCAAAACCCATTGACCGGCTCCTCTAACTTCTGACTGTCACCCATTTGCTCAGGTAGCCTAACACAGAAATAATCTCGATCTGTAATAGGAAAAACAAAACAAAACAGAATCATCGTTCCGACTCTGCAGCTCTAGCAGGTCACGTAAATCCTTCAAATTCTTTCGGCTTCAACGTCCCCAGCCCTCAAAGGAGGGTGACGATTATCTCAGGATTGTGGAGAGCAAAGGAGATACTGAAGACACAAGAAATCCTGACTCACAGGCACAGTGGGGGGTCTGCCTTTTCGTCTTGTCCGTGCAACACCATCCCACCTGGCCCAGCCGCGGGGGCCTAGCGTTAGCTTGTCACCCAGGCACTGGGAGTACAAAAGAAGTAACCGACGGCCCCTGCTCTCAAGGACTCGTAGTCAGGCACAGTGAAAACGTGCCTGTGACCAGGCAGAGGGGAGCACATGGACTGCGACGAGGTCCGGGCGTGAACCAGAGACGGCCCCTCAGGCCTGCGGTGCCGGGCAGGGCCGGAGACGCGAGAGTGGGAAAGGGAGCCGCCTGGAGGAGGCGCGTGGGCTGAGGGTTAGAAGGTGAAGGAAAGTCACAGGGCCAAGTGGAGGAGGGAGCCAGTAGTCTAAGCAAAAGGAACACCGTGTGCAAAACACAGGTATGAGAAAACCTTAATTCAGGTAAAAAAAAATTTACCAAGCACCCACCTTGAAGTGGGCGCTATGCTGCACGGCGGTGACAAATCTCACAGGGTTCTGGTCTCACAGGGTGCAGGGAACTCAAGTTTGTGCACCTGCAAGCGCCTGTGGTGACAAGAACAGAAGAGGGACACCGAGGGGCCAACCACGGGATGCCCCGCAGGCCACACGAACAAGACCGCGCCTGCCCCGCGTCAGGATCTGCTCGAAACCCGCGAGCAGGGCAGGCGGTGATGAGACGAGGGGTGTGGGCACAGTGACGACGTGTCCCCGAGACAGAGGGCCTGCAGCACAGCCAGAGAAAATGCAATCCCCAGACCCCAGAGACTGGAGAACAAGGATGGCGAGCGAGGGGTTCATTCCTGGGCATGGTAACGGGTGCCTTTCTCAGGAGGAAGGACCGGGCAAAAGGAGAGACAGACGCAGAGAGAGGATGAGGACCCCAGCTGGGAGAATGCCGACCTTGAGACTCCTAAGGAACTCCAGGGGCAGAATGATAGCAGCTGCCACCTCATCACCATTTCTTACGAGCAGGTAGCGTGTTAAACTGTACACGTTCTGTACACATCATCCGATCTTCAGAGAAACGCCTACCACGACTAAACCATTACAATTGAGGTTATCAATAAGCTGCCCCGCTGCGATAATGCAAACTGGATAAAATTCAGTTGGTAAGTTGTGACTGCCTGCCATCCTCCACTCAACGCTTTTTCTCATTTCATTCCACTTGTAAGAAAGCAATCTTGCATTTCATGTAATTGAATCTTGAGGGCCCCAGATATACTCTTTTATTTACATCTTTATTGGAGTAAATTGCTTTACAATGGTGTGTTCGTTTCCGCTTTATAACAAAGTGAATCAGTTATACATATACATATATCCCTATATCTCCTCCCTCTTGCGTCTCCCTCCCTCCCACCCTCCCTATCCCACCCCTCTAGGTGGTCACAAAGCACCAAGCTGATCTCCCTGATATACTCTTAATGGAAGGATGTTCCTGTACTGCCATGATACTGATGAGGAAAGAGAGGCTCAGACAGGTCGGGTAATTTGTTCAAAGTCACACGATGGAGGAGTTGACTCTGAGCCCAGATTTGTGCGGCCACAGAGCCCAGGCTTGTAACCACTACACTGCACTACACTGCCCCTCTTGAGACTGGGGTGATAACTGCAGGTATGGAGACCATTACATATGCGTGACAGTGGATGCCGGGGGTGAATGAGTATACTCGAAGAAAGTGAGGAACAAAATGAGAGCTGAGCAAGGAGTTCCTGAACTAATCCATTGGGGGGTAAGCTGAGGAACGGGAATTCACAAACAATTCTCAGAAGCAGGCAAAGAAGTATAAGGACACCAGAGAGTGGTAGCATCAAAGCCAGGGAGTTCAAAGAGGGAGTGACCAATAATACCAAAGCTGCAGGGAGATCAGGTAAAAGGAACAGAACATTCCACTAGATTTTATAATTTTTAAAAAGTCATTAACTGGTGACCTCAGTCAGGCAATTTTATTGGAATGATGTAGAAGCAAAAGTCCATGTGCTGTGATAACAGATGATGAGAAAGTACAGACAACAAACACACGCCACTCCTTCCAGAAGCTGGACTATGTCGGGATGCAAGAAAGCGAATCAAAGTCAAGGTCTGTTTTGTTTTCCCCCAAACGGAAAAGACGGAAGCGTGTAATTGCAAACGGGAAAGAGGCAACAGAGGTAAACGGTGAAAGTACAAGTAGTAACTTAATACTTAGCTCAGGATTTTAAATGTGAAGCAAGTGAAAAGCAAAACTACCACACAATGAGACAGATTTTGCTTGGGCTACAGAATTAGAGAAATACCCCTTGCAGAGGAAAAAAACTTCATACTTCAATTGTATGCAGCAGTACTTTCAAAATTGGCCAGATTTTACTGATAATTGGTAAACAGAAGTCCACAGTGCTTTGTGTCAGCAAAACAATCACACAGTCATTGTTTAGAGCAAAAAAGATCCAGTGCTGTTAGACATCTGGGACGTTCCCTACCATAGGCAGGGAGCTACACAGACGTAATACTCTCGGCCCCTCCCCTCCCCACTCGTAGTTCCCCACCTGCCCCACACACCAGAAAGAGGAATGACTTATCAACCAGTCCGGGTGAAGAGGCTCTGCCCCTGCCCAGGGAGACTTGTGGGGCAGGGCGTACCCAGGAAGGAAGCCCGAGGTCTCCCAGTGCCCCTGCAACTGGCCTGGCGAGCTTACCCGCCTCTGGAGGGGTCACAGCACAAGCCCACCACGCGCCGCAAGCCAGGAGCCCCACTACCAGGATTATCAGTAACACAGGGGAGACTGGCGACGTCTACCTGCTGGATTCCTCTCTGTGCATCTCTTCACTGACGCGGCTCTCAGGAAAGCAGAGGTGTCATTTATTGGGTCCCCATCAGCCCCTATACATGTTTCATGTTTAATGTTCCCAAAACATGGCAATAAAGTAGTATCAAAAACAAATTTTTGTCTGGAACCAATGGTATAAAAGCAATAGAGAAGATACCCAGGAATCAGTTACCCATCACCCATATGGCCAGATAAAAATACCGGAAAGGCTAGAGATCAGGATTATTAAATAATCACAAGGGTGGCAGGCCAGTACTTTAATCAAGATAGGAAAAGTGACCACGAAGACAACTTCTGGGGTAACTGAGCCACAGGTTACGGGCAACAAACACAGTGAAGACATCTCTTCTAGTTTAACAGTCAAAAAAAATTAACCAGGAACCAGAGATAAAACATGGTATTGGTATGATCCTACAATAACAAATCAGAATCCACAGTAGGTGAGAAAATGAAAAGACATACCAAGTGGGAAGACTCAGCGTTATGACAATGTCAAATTACCAAAGTTAAGAGTATATAAATTTAATTTGTCCCTAAAAATATTACAATAGGTACCCCATCCATCTAAGGCCAGAGAAGCAAGCTGTGGCCATGTTCTGTGCTACAGGGTACTTGAACATTTTGAGTAAAAGCAGTATGATTCTGCTGGTTCTCTACCCCTTCCACCTGATTTGATTCTGAATAACTTCTGACTGATTTCCAAACCCCTATCTACCTCAGAAACTACCGGCCATTAACAAAAAATCTGTCTTCAAAAGGAAGTAAAACCACACAATGAAATAGCACAGCCATGAGAAAGGATGATCTACAACTGCGTGCACCAACCTGGACGGATCTCACAAACTCGGAGTAAGTGAAAGCAGCGGACAGAGTGCACACTGTGATTCCCCCCACAGGGAGTACAATAACTTGCTGAAGCAATCGGTGCTATTAAGAGTCAGGGTCACAGTTACCCTTGAGTGGACAGGACGGTCACAGAAAAGGCAGCCAGGAGTCCCTGGGTGTTGGCAGTCTTCTGGTTTTGATCTGGGCATGTTCAGTTTATAAGACTTCATTAGGCCTACATTTAAGATATGTATACTTTCCTGTACGTACATTATATTTCAACGTAACGTTTTTATGTAAGAATGTAATAGAGAATTTGAAAAGTAAGGATTTCTAAAACTTTGGAGCAAAGAATGGCAGAGTAGTAGGAATCCACATTTAGACTCCCAAAAACGCTACTCTGAAGATGACAATTCCCAGTTAAGGAAGGGATCTCGATATTGGGAACAGCAGTATTCCAGGGACACCCTCCCGGTTCACACCCGCACTCCCTTCAGCGTCACTCTGCTCCATCCTGAACTCGCCTCCCCCATTCCAGCTCCTTTCCCTTCTGTTTACATGAATGATGCACAATCATTACCTTTGAAAAGAAAACAGCATATAGTATAAAAGACACATAACAAAGAATATGCTTTACAACCTCAACTAGTAGGACAAATCTAGAATTTTTCAGGCCAATATCTAACTTTGAAAATGTTCAGGCAACAGTCTTACAAGAGAAAGGATGCTCACAAAAGTTGAAAGATAATACTAAACAGAACCATGGTGATTTTTTTCCCAAAAAGGATTCCCAATAAAGGACACCCAGCCTTCACTACGACCCCAGGAGTGCCCTTTCCTGGCCCTGCGGCAGAGGTCATTTTGTCAGCCTGCATCTCCTCGACGCTGCCTCAGGACAGCCACACAGAACTGAGGAGGCAGGTGGTGTGAGGACAGAGCAAGGCTGACGACCTTCTCTCCACGTATGCGCCCTCTAACCCACAAGAGCGCCCTCACCACCGGATAGGCTACAAGGGATGAGGCTGGGGGCACAAATGGAAAAGAAACAGGGAGCACTGAAACCTGCAAAGCATTGCGCACGTGCCAGGGACCACATCCATAAAGGCACACCGCCAGACCGTGACAAGAGACTTTTAAATACAGTATCACGTTCGGATTCTTTTGGATGTCAGAATCCAGCACTGACACATCTTAAACTACAACAAGTACGTGAAGTTGAACCACATGGAACTGCTGAGTGATAACGTCTAAAATGGATAACTAATAATTTCGTAACGGTTCAACTTAATAGGAAACTTACATAAACTGTCATTTTTATCAATACATATATTAAAAAAACAACAACAACTAAACAGCTATAATACCTCGGGTTTGGGCAGCTTCCTTTAAAGCAGCCAGAAGGTGAGGCTTCAAGTTATCCGAAATAAATTTTCCTTCAAGACCTGGGAAAAGGGACCTAAAGAGTGAAAGACACACAGCAATTTTAATCTTCTAACAATTCTAAGATACAGAAATTCAATCATATAATTTCAAGCCAGTTAAATGTAATTACTATATTACATCAATTATAAGGCACACATCTAATCACACTGCAACACTTTTTGATCAAGTATTACCCAGGCTTCACTTTAAAACATGAGGACATCATGGACTATATCTAAATCCAGAAATTGTCTAAACTTCTTAGAATAAAATTCATTTTATTTTCTGAAATGCCAATACACACCCTGAGTTATAAAGAATTACTTAGTGTGGTATTTTAATTTAAATTAACTTCATCAAAATAATTCACGTTTGACTAACTGTAGTTACTATTAGCTCTTTATAACCATTCTTTTCTGTGTTCTGTTATTGGAATTTCCAAGAAAAACAACTGCTTGGACCCACTCTTTAACTGGTAAACATCTGGATGCCTTTCACCTTAGAATGTAAAAATGTATCCTTTCCTATTTTAACAAGCAGCTCTGCAAAAGTCACCCTAAGGTAACATCCACACTGACAGCTGACGAATTTCACAGCAGCCGACTGGAAGTGCGGGCAGGGGCAGAAGGTGGGGTCCGCGCATACCTGGGATAGTTTTCTGAGCTTATATAGATGACATCTTGATCGGACACAGACGAGGAGAAAGGGATGAAACTTCCGTTCTGTAGGGGCAGCAGCTCCAGCCCCAGCAGCTCGCCGTAGGCCTGGTCGGAGAGCACGAACTCTAGCAGATGCAGCTTCTCAGCGGCGCTGGTACCGCCCAGGTGCGCTGCCTTCCGCAGTACCTGCCGGGTCCACGCGGGCGTCACCTTCCTCACGGGCCTCACGCTGGACACGGCAAGCTGAACGGCGGCGGCCACGTGGGCCGGGACCCTGACGACCTGCTTCCCTGAGCTCTGGAGATAGCTGAGCACGGACCTGGTGCATTCCAGACTCTCGTCCAGTTCCGAGAAGCACGCCTGCTCCAAGGGGACCCAGTGGCCGCTGAGGGAATACAGGACCGCGTGCTGGAACAGCTCGTGAAACAGAGGCTCCAACACGGGCTGCCAGTGCGCCGTGGCCCGCTTGACGTCGGGCCACAGCTTGTAGATGACGTCCACCGACAGGGGCAGGTCGGGGCTCCTTCCCGCCTGCAGACGTTCTATGGAGTCTAAGATCAGAGTGGCGTAGGCTCTAGGGACGACGTTCAGGACGAGAAACTCATTCCACAAGGCGGCCGGGTCCCTCCACTGGTCCAGCTCTCTCCATTTGATGCTCCTGCGATTGTCCGTCAGGCCGAAGAAGCCACTGATGTGAGCTGGGAGGCCGGTTTTGCTTTCCTCGCCAGGCGGTAAAGGAAGGAAGCAGAAGGCTTTCCCGGAGAACTCGGACGCTGCTCCTCCCTCCTGCTCATCTCGGCTTGACAGCAGCATGGCTATTCCAATGACGGGGACGAACTTCAACTCATCAGCCAACGCATCAAGCCTACTACTAATCCCTCGCCCACCCACGCTGTTACACACCAGCCAAGACGTTTTCTGTGCACCCCTGGCACTCTCATCTTCTAAAACTATATTTATAGGGTACGTGACACAGGTTATGCTGTTGCTGGGAATCTTCTCACAATAGTTACTGATGGCGGCCCCCAGGATCTTTATAGAATCCGGCCGCTCCTGTGTCAGGGCTGCACTCTCACTAGCAGTCACTCTGAAGACCAGCTTCTCTGTTCCATCGGCCTCGCGGACGTGTAAGGAGATGTCCTGCACACTTTTCAGAAAGAGCAGCACCGTGTCCGCATCTGCCCTGAAAGACTCAAACAACTCGAGAACCTTCTGCTTATTGTAGAGGTTACTACTAAGCTGGGAGGGCTGTAGCCGGAGGGGGAAACGGAAAAATGTTCCTGGAAAACTGCCATTTATAAACGTCTCCTTGGTGCTTCCAAAGATGCCAATAAATGGCGCAAACTGGTCTGAAAGTTCGCTAATTTCTCTGCTGTCCTCTTTGAGATTCCAACATTGGCCTGATTCATGTGGACCAAAAAGTGTCTGATGAGGATCTAACATCCCAATCTGATCACCACTAAAGATACAAGGAACATCTGTAAAGGAAAATTCAAGTCATGATCAACTCTGAAATTTAAAGGACAACTGTAAGCACAACTACAATACATAGTTACTATCATATATTACACATGAAAAAGCATGAGCCACAAGATGACTCTACACAGATTTATCTAAAAACAAACTAAATCTAGCTTTGGAAATATAATTCTTTGAGCACAAAAATGATTTCTCTTTTGATTCAAAAAGTACCAGGCATTGAGAGACTTTACATGATTGTTGTGAAAACCTAAGATACATCTTCAAACACTTATTAAACAGTTAAAATACGTAAAGAGAATTTGGATATTTACACGCTCCCCATAGCCAAGTGAACCCAATTAAACAGAACAGAGTTGCAGCCTATGCTCAAAATAAAACTTCCACCACAGATCCTCTGAGAAAAGAGGGAAGGGAAAGAACAACACAGATGATCAGCAAGCACCGTGCCCTGGAGCGAGTGAGAAATGGGCAGTGACTTGAGGGCCTAACCTTCACACAAGACACAACTCCGTGAGGTCCACCTGTAATACGCATGGTCACTGACCACAGCCTCAGGTGTCACAACCGCCGACTCCTAAGCTCTCGGGTATTTTAAGTAGGAAATGTTACATCCACCGCGGCCCAGCCACCACATCCACCAGCAACGCCGGTCCACGGCCCCCTCGTCCACACTCCCTGTTCCACTCCCACTATTGAAACTACGTCAGGGAGGCTCCTGATGGTTGTAAAGCAGGACTCAAGACCTTCGCGGATCCTCGGATTAGAGAACAGCACCCCGGGTAACACTGTCCCACATAAATGTGCTCGTTCTCCGACAGCGAACAAATCCACAGTGAGAGCAGATGCTGGCCATCAGGGGAATCTCTAAACAATTCACTCCCGTACAGCTGGCTCCATGCTTGTGCAACTCACGTGTGTGCCCCATAAAATTTAAAGACTACTACATGACACAGATGTGAGGAGCAACTCACAAATGCTTGAACACATGAATATTAATATTCGCATAATTGTTATATAATGATTTCATCACTGTTATTACATAACACATAACTAATATTACTTAACACAATATCATACAATATATCGTAATAATGTAAATGCAATTTAAAAAATAGGCTTACTAAAAGTGGGCCATAGTGATGGTGACCCTATATCCCACTTGCCCAGGGCAGTCCCAATTCAGGCCAGTGTCTGAGAATAATACCACCTCTTTCACTCTCAGCAGTGTCCCAGTTTGGGCAATAAATTATGTGCCACTCTAGCTACAGCTACAGCTCTGCCAGCTCAACCCTCCTTCTCCTGCAAGTTCAAAATGCACAAGCGGTTTCAAACTAAACGATAACAAGTGCTAATCTCATAAAAAAGTTTTATCACAAAACTATAGTAAATACTAAGAGCTCTGATTCTGGAAGAACAGCCATATACCATTAGAGGTGTCTACCCTAAGAGTTTCAAGTATTTCCTACTATAACTATGAATCAGAAACCTCATATTCTTTCTAGATTACAAGCATGATTTCAAAGTAATGGTTAAAATACTCGTAAGTTTAAAGAGAGTAAAATTTTTATGAGGAAAGTGAGAAACCAGAGTCATTTCAAAGGTCCTCCCCTTGTCAGTTATTCAATACCACTGGATATTATACTTTCTTCTTCCTGTTATTTAAACCTATGTACAAGAAAATCTGTGAAAATCAGTTTGCCTGACTCTTAAAGATTTGCAGTGTAAAAGTTTTTAGAGTAACAATTTTGTGTAGGCTTTCAACAGCTCACGTAAAATCTCAAACCTCACATAAAATGACTTAATATACTACACTGATTCCACCGGAAATGATGGCATTAACTTTTGCATCACATGATGAAGATTTGGTATAGTTACCATGGTAACTTGAGAAAACACAAGACGCACTGATATTTCATTGATATACTTCTTGTCACTGACAGAGAATTTGGGAAAAATGCCTTTTAAAACAGTATCATCTCTGAAGTTAACCCAATGAAGTACAAAATATAGGCTAAAATAATTTTCAGTCTCAAGACTGAAAAGCCAACACCATACCTGTTATATGATAGACAGAATTGAACCCAATTCCAAATCTCCCGACCTTCAGAGGGTCATCCTTTTTCCGGCTCCGTGCTATCTCCTGAATGCCGTGCCAGTCCTCCGGGGTGAAAACCGCATTGTTGTACACGTAGAGCGCTGGCCCTGGGCATCGAGAGGCACATGCAGGTGTTGAGAAAGAAGGGAGCCTGGGTGTTCACTTCTCTTACAATAACTTCCGCTACATAACATTGCTTATTTGATGGGAAGATGGAAAGCAATGACTGGAGTGACTGATTGAGCATTACAGTTTGGTCGTTTTCACATTAAAAACAGAAATTACGGGGCTTCCCTGGTGGCGCAGTGGTTGAGAGTCCGCCTGCCGATGCAGGGGACGCGGGTTCGTGCCCCGGTCCGGGAGGATCCCACATGCCGCGGAGCGGCTGGGCCCGTGAGCCATGGCCGCTGAGCCTGCGCGTCCAGAGCCTGTGCTCCGCAACGGGAGAGGCCACAGCAGTGAGAGGCCCGCGTAACCGCAAAAAAAAAAAAAAAAAAAAAAAAAAAAAACCAGAAATTACAAATTAATGGTAAAAATTACCAGCAGAAGAAATATAGTATTGTTGACCAAAAATCCAAAAAGGAAAAATTATGGACTTACATACTCAAAACACAGGGCAAAGAAGAAAATTAATCACAGTGTACTACTTTTAAATTTGTTCCTAAATAGAATATTTATTTATTTTTGTGAATGGAATTACCTGTAAATGTATAAGAAGACTAAAGAAACCCTGTTAATATATTATTTCATAGGGTGAAAAAGAACCCTTCTCACGTGCCTATGAATTCAAGCACAGATATGGGGATGCTGGCCACAGTTTGCTTTACAAAAATGGCGTGGCTGCTACTTGGAAAATAGTCAAAGTGGGGATATGAAAAGGCCAAGACCGCGAGGCTTTTGTAGGAAGGACAAGCACAGGGAGGCTGCCTCTGCTAAACCCAGGCCACAGGGTGTCCTCAGACACAGCAGGAAAGGGCCTGGGGGAGCCCCAGATTTCGCCACACTCCTTCACTTGTACCTCTTAATTAACCACATCCTTGAAATCCTTAGTAAAGTGAGAAACTGGGGAAGATCTCTGAGTTTTCTGCATCGGATCTGACATTCTGAGTCTTTTGTAATCTCATTACATAACAAACAAGTTCAACTCAAGAGTTCTCGTGTACAACACTAAGTGTCAGTAAAGGGAAAAAACTGTGACCCAAGAAGATGACACCAGCCAAGATACCGCTCATGTCTGAATGCGAGAGAAAGACCCTCAAACACCACAAGCACGGAGGGCCCTCAACAAACATTTGTTAATTAAAGAGATCAAAGATCATGTCCACTTCCTTCTGTATGTGCAAGTTTTAAAAAATTGTCTAATCTGACGTCACTTTAAAGAGCCTCTCTCTAAGTATGCTTACGCATAAACTCAGCTAAATAATCTTGTTTCATAATTTTTTCTTTTAATGAGGTGAAGTCAGGGCTGGAAGGAAAAACTCCTAGACATGAGAGAATTGTGAAGCAGAATACTTCCAGGATCTCTTCCCGATCTCTTCCCGTATACAGTTCTACAGGACACTCCCCAAATCAAGACGACACCAGACAGAAAGCATTGTGACACACACAATCTCCTTGAACCCTCAAAGTGACTGGGGGGGGACTATGTTCTCGCCGCTCCACAGGGGAGAAGGCTGACAGGCAGCCAGCCTCAGGGTCCCGCCCAGGCACAGGGAGGAAACACAAGGGGCGGGCCCGACTGACACTCCACACACCAGCACCCCACGGACGTGGGCCACGGGTAGCCCCGTGCAGGATCAGGGTTCAGACAAAAGTCCCTCATATCTACACGGGGTATCTTTCAACAATGACTACATTAAATCACAGACTCTCAGAGCCAGGAAACCCGACTGTTTTCACCCTCTCACCGAACAAATGAACAATGGGGGTGAGCTGACTTGCCCAAGATCATGAAGGGGGCAGGAGTCAGGGCTAGAATGAAAACCTCCTGCCATACTATGTCTCATCCCATCTCCTTATAGAATTTTTAAAATGCAACTTCCATATCACAAATATGACCTAAGAATAAATATATGTATTTATTTATATAATAAATATATCATAAATGCTAAATATTTAGTATTTAGATGTTTAACAGTAATGTTGATTACCCTCCTAAATCATGAAACCTCTTAAAAAATATATGACTTAATCTCCTTAAAAATATGTCCAGGAAAGTCTGAACTGACCCTCCCTTTTCTCGATAACTTTCTACCACACACAGTCATTCACAATCACCCTACTGACTTTAAAGCTGCACTAAAAGTTACAAATATTCTTTTCAACACAGCACTTCAAAGCGCAGGACTTCAGCAGTCTTTACGTTCGTTATCGCTTCTTACTGTCTTTACTTTCATTTTCCTTACTCACTTCTCTCCTTCAATCTTTCTTCTCACCCTACTTCAAAATAATTCAAGGGCACTCTCAAAGCACAAAGTGATACACAAAGCCACAGCCTCTAACTTCTTTCCAAATGCACAGAAGTGTTCTATTTGTCTCGCTAATGATATAAATGCTCACAAGTTGACTGAACAGAATAAGAGATTTATGTATTTACATTGCTTATTACTCTGAGTTTCAAGATT
Organism: Leucopleurus acutus; assembly: GCF_964270905.1. Classification (NCBI taxonomy): domain Eukaryota; kingdom Metazoa; phylum Chordata; class Mammalia; order Artiodactyla; family Delphinidae; genus Leucopleurus; species Leucopleurus acutus. The sequence goes on from NC_139160.1 coordinate 2,515,606, forward strand.
TTTATTGTTCGCTCTGTAAAAATACCAACTAGCAGAGACATCTGCCCACAAAAAGCAGAGAAAAACATCTCTTGGAGTTAAATACGCCAAGAAGTGAAGGACAGGTGGTAACTTGACTGTTCATTAAACACTCAATTGTAAATCACTAAAATTCACCTGTTAGTACATAAAATAAAACTTGCCCATAACTAATTATTGATTCTTACCCTGATATTGTGCCATATCTTTTGACCAAAGAGTCTCTGTTCCATACTGAGTTTCATCATATAAAAATTTAACTTCTGTGGCCCCAGCATCTTCTGCATTCTGAATTAATTCCTATTCAAGAAATACACCAAAAAATAATATTTAATAAAACAGTAATATACTGCCCATCTTTGTATTTACCTATAATATTTAAAAAGTAATTACACATAAGTAAAGGAAACCCACTATTTGCATCGTGAGCGAGGTCTTTGCACATTCTTACAGTTAGCAAGTGCTGATGTGTAGTCCTTCCACATTGCTCATTGTGTAGATCTGTGCGCCAGCCAACTCAGTATAATTTTTCTCCCTTGGATATTTTAGTACAATTCGACCTAGTTTAGTCTAACGTAAAGAACCGGTGACAGGGCTTCCCTGGTGGCGCAGTGGTTGAGAGTCTGCCTGCCGATTCAGGGGATGTGGGTTCGTGCCCCGGTCCAGGAAGATCTCACATGCCGCGGAGCGGCTGGGCCCGTGAGCCATGGCCACTGAGCCTGCGCGTCCGGAACCTGTGCTCCGCAACGGGAGAGGCCACAACAGTGAGAGGCCCGCGTACCGCAAAAAAAAAAAAAAAAAAAAAAACAGAACAGGTGACAATTTCCTGGATGAGCTCTGAGTTAGACCAAACCGAATCAAGGGGTTATATTTTAAATGATGGGTCTTTAGACACAGAATAATCCACCCGTATTAGCACACTCGTGAACCTCTAACTTTTGGGAGCACTGTTTTTTACTTTCCCAGCACCCTGGAATCACTAACGGGGGTGGGGGGTGGCCGGGATGGGCAGGAACTACAGAGGGCGCACACTGATACTACAGCCATGCCGACAGCAAAGCCTTCATCAGAGTGGGTGACACGGCACACTGCCTGCAGGCAACAAGATAAGCATCAGACTGAGTGCGGGAGCAGTGTGCAAATGAGAGCTGGCTGTGGCAGCAGGTGGGTGGTTAGTTCACCCCGTGCCCACCAGAAGGCTGGGGACAGTTATCCCACATGCCGTTCAACCCCAAACACGAACACGTGACCACGCTTTTATCTACCTCCTCATCAGCTGCAAAGTCTTCCTGTTTACACAACTTCCCATTTCTCATGGGATTTTTAAGACTCACTCCCACCCTATTTAGTCTAGTAGAATCCCTAAAAATTAGCACTCTTATTTACATTAGGGTATAATATAAAATAATATTAAAGGTAGAAATAAAAATTAAATAGGGAGCAAGATGCAAGTTTAACTTACAGGACGAGAGCCCTTTAGAGGCTGGATCTTGCTTTCATCTGGATAGCTACTTGAGACTTGTGTGCATTTTAGGCAACAGAGATGAAGAAAACAAGATAACATCCCAAGTCCCAGACTCCAACTATCAGTCCCAAGTTGAACAAAAAATACGATGGGGCCCTTCTTCTCAGGGGATTTCTTTCAAACTGATTCTGAGAAGAAGAGGCAATAAATGTGCCAATTTGCATAAGATCTTGAGCTAGTCACTGAAATTCTCTGGATCTATTTCAGCAAACATCACACAAGGTGGTGGCCTAAGTCTAGGTAATTCTAAGATTCCTATTACATCTAAAGTGGTAGAATTCTACTAAAATATCCAAGGGACAAAAATCATACTGAGTTGACTGGCACACATATCTACACAATAAGCAAAGTGGAAGGACTACACATCAGCGCTGCTGACCCTAAGAATGTACAAAGACCTTGCTCATGACCACTGCCTTGTTTGCCAACAGGATCTCTATCACTCATTTTTGAATTGATGAGGCCCTACTAAATCCTATCTTAAATTTATTCTGTTCACCTCTCTCTACCCCCATAACCCAATAATGACACCCTTCCCACCTTCACTTTCCTAATATCTCAATATAAAAATGGCTTTCAAATTAGCCTTCTGTGAGCCACCGATCCTGTTCTCAGAGACAGACTTAAACTGCCCCAGCGCCTCATCATTACTAAACTCCCTAGGGTACAGCACTCCTCAGTCAGCGCCTGCCTGAGCATGATACTAAGGTACTGCCTGACTGATACTAAGGTAAGCTAAACTGACCTAGTGCTTATTCTCTAAAATGTTACCATCTAAACTAGAAAATATAATAAGAGCTAAGATATTGAACATAACAAACACTAAATAATTAGAGGAAAATGCATAATAACTGATCTACTTTTACACTTAATTAAGGAAGTTTCTTATTAAGCTTAAATACAAAATCTAACTTTTGCAGTATCTTCCATTTGCATTCTTTTATGATTGTTCAGTTTGTTTTTTTAATGAGTGTATTCAAACTAAAAGAATATATTGTAAATAGAAATACTTAACTAAAACAATTATCCTTTTAAATAAACTCTCCCAAAAAGCAAACTTCTAAATCTAGGAGAGTCAAACAGGCATGGGTTCATGGCCCCTGAATGTGGGTTTTGTCTTATTTTATTTAGTTGGCTGGTTGTTTTGTAATGCCCCTGCACAATGTTTTACATAAAATTCATAAAATTACATTATATAATTACATAAAATTACCAAATAAATGTTCCTAGAGCAACACTGCATGACTACAGCACACTGCAGCTTAGGGGGTTCCTTTGCCTCTGAAACCTCACATATTTACATGGACTGCATCTCAAGCCATCCCATCCAGCGTATGCACTGCAGGTGCAGAGGGAAACAGACACAGCCATTCAAATCTGGACAAAATTCTAAAATGTAAATACTAACAGGCCTTGTGAGTAATACTACTCTGTCTCATTTTTATCAGTGTAAATGCACACATGCACACACCCACACCTCACCTTAAGAATCTGTCCTCCTTCTGGATATCTTCTTAAAATGTCCTTGAGGAAATCAACAAGTGGGGGAGTTGTTTGACCAAATCGACCTGAGAACACGGGTAAAACAGTTTAGAAGAAAGTCCAGTCCTCTGGCCTATTATCAACATGTTACTTGGTTCTGAGACACAATGAAGGTGTGCAAGTTCTGACTTCACACACTTCACTGCAGCCCTCTGGTACGAGGGCTACCCGACTAAACAGATTCAGTACAAAGTAAAGCAGATTCAATTTTATCAAAACTCAAGGTTTTTAATTAAACTACAAATTAGGTTTTTAAAAACTGTTCAAACATATACCAAATGTCACATAAGATTATTAATTCAAAATAAAGAACATGGCGGGGTGTTGCTATTTTCCGAAGCAAATGAAATAAATGGTGCTATTTTGTGGCTGCTTTGCCACTAAGTAATAAGCCAGAGATTCTGGTGCCTGTTATGACATCCTTAATGGTCGCAAACTCAACCGATGTTCTGAGTGTTTTGAAATACGGCACAATGTCTCAACGGCTGCCCAGTTCAAATACCCTAAAGTCTCTCCTAAACTGGAGATTCTCCGAACTGACCAACCAGGTCACCTTCAGACAGGTGACAGCAAAGCGTAGGGAGCATGGGCGAAGGGAAATAATTTCTTAGATGCACAGAATAAAAATACATCTGTTTATAAGTAAAAAAGAAATCTGTGCTTAAGACAAAACCATCACTATGAATTTATCTGCACCATTTTGGTACAACTACCCGCCAGGACCAAGCATCCACAGGACCCTGCCCGCAGACTACTCCACCCAACGCATCCTTACAGCTCACTGGCTCCACCCACACCTGTGTTCCTCTGGCCCTGACAGCCCCTCATGACACCCAAATGTTATGTACATTCATTTTATTTTTAAAACATAATCTTTATGCAACTAAAAATGGAATTCACTCCTGGTAAAGTCAATGTTATACCTCCCCCTTTTAAGCCTTTTGATTGAAGGTTTACAAAAAGATGACAATGTTGGGAAGTCAGATCTCCAATCCTGATCCAGTCAGATAACTGAAAAAAGAAAATAAAATTATGAAAAGCAATATAGTTCCTAATTCTGTAAATTCAAAACTTTACCTCATTTTTTTTCACCTAAGAAATGTTTGTTTTACAAAACAGTAATAGAGTCACAGATGTAGAAAACAAACCTATGATTACCAGGGGGGAAATGGGGGAGGGATAAATTGGGAGACTGGGATTGACATGTACACACTACTATATATGAAACAGATAATTAATAAAGACCTACTGTATAGCACAGGGAACTCTACTCAATACTCTGTAATGGCCTATATGGGAAAAGAATCTAAAAAAGAGTGGATTTATGTATATGCATAACAACAAAAAAGAAAGATTGTTTGTTAAGTGTTCATATAAGGAAATAAGTTGTTCTGGAGAAGTGAGTATTCCAGAGAACAAAAATGTAGTCAAAAATTTTATTTAGAAATGTAAATGCTTTTTCCTTAAACAATTACAAATAGATAAAGATATACAGATTCTGCTTTAGAATAATTTTAAAAATTTTATGGTGAATCAGGATTATCAACATAAACAAAATCATTATTTTGATCAGCATTTCCAGAGAGTACTACTCAGAACAGAGCTCCATGGGATTCGACAGATATTAGAGGACCAAAAAAAAAAAAAACGGCTTTAATTTGTTGGAATAATTTGGTCTTTAGGGCATTCAACATATTAATATTATGGTAACCTTCTTTAAAAGGATTATACTATGTGGTATTTCACAAATTTTAGCAGTAATTTTTTTTTCATTTATTTTGAAGAGCATCTTATAAGATACTGTTCCTAGAAATACACTTTGGTAAACTGCTTATAGACGTTGTTATAAAAAAGCTATGATGTGAAAGGAAGAGATAAGTGAGGACTCCAACCTCTGAAGCTGCTTGGGTCTATGATTTCCCCAACTGGCTTTCCTGAAAAATGCCTCAATATTCGTTTTCCTTTCGGTGACTGCTCTGTTTCCCACAAAGGCAGGGTACAGTGTGTGATCATGACCCACAGGAGCAGGTAATGGACTGCTTTTCTGAAAAAATGCCAGATCCACTTCTCCCCAGCAGCGCACTCATGCTACTGAGGAGTGACTTTCAGGCAACGGTCTGCAAACGCTACCCCGGCTCTCGCCTCTGGTAGAAGAGGTGAGAACTGCCTCTGCAACTGACCCTTCCTTGACAGGGAGGACAGGGTTCTGAAGGACACTGCTCTCCATATCACGACTCCACCATCTCCATCGTCCACCCCCCCACCTCACACGGCTGCCCTCCAGGCTCCCAGAGCTCGGCCTGCCAAAAGGTGCTTCAGCGGCCCTCCTCCACCGACAGTGGCACCAGCGTGTCCATTCCCAGTTCCCCTCACATCTAACTCGGTCTTCTCCACTTCCAAATGTTCAGACTCTCAACTTCTGTTGGATTTTTATAACCATCTCCCATCTGGTCTCCTTACTTTCTGTACATCATCTTCATTCTAGTCCCCATTTCTAAAATACAAATCTGAACATGGTTGTTAACAGTTGTTACAGCTCCCAGTTTATAAAGCACTTTCATATACGTGTTCCCACTGAATCTTAAGGCAAGCCTGTAAAAAAAACCTCTCTGCACAGGAAATATGTACAAAGATAATCACAACAGTACTGTTGTTAACAACAAAAATTCAGAAACAACCCAAATCCTATGACATATTCACACAGTGGAATATTATACAGCAATGAAAATGACTTAACTAAACTGTACATAAATTGGGGTGAATATTCATAACATAATACTGAGTGAAAAAAGCTAAATCCAAGTTGCTACATATAGCATAATAAGCTTCTTGTTAAGTTCATAAACAACTAAAAGTAAACAGTATATTGTTTAGCTTATACACACACATCCATACAAACACAGGTATCCACACACACACACACACTTACGATAAAACTATCGAAACAACTATAAAAAGGCAACAGAATAAAACACACGAAGAGGTAAGGCAAAAGAGACAGGCATACAGGCTGGGGAAGAAAAGAACAGAGGGAAAGGAAACCGGCAACAGCATTCTAGTTCTCCAGTTGGATGATGTCATCAAGGCTGTTCATTCTATTATGAATTAACTAATGAATTGATTACTAAAAGAGAGCTATGCATAAGCCAAGGACTAGTAGTCCAGTTCAGTTAGCTAAGGTACTTTTAAAGAAGAACAGCAAGAAGGGAGGAAGGAAGGCAATCTGTAACACAGGAAGATGTCTCCAGGTGTTAAAGAGGACTTGAAAATGAAGAATACACGGAGTAGAACCCTGCTGGTGACAACACACCTAACCGCCGTGTGAGCCTGACACTGAATGCTTTTGGTAGATTGTAATCAGTGGCCCATAGCAAGGCGGTGATTCTCCCAAAGAGAAATCAAGCCGCAGAGATAACCTCAACAGTGCTACCTGCTTTCTCCCCCTGAGCCTGCCAAGACTTGGGAGTTCTGCTTGGGCCTCTCTCCTTGGACCCTAAATCATTCAACCGAGCAAAGTGACACTGGTCGTGTTCATCTCCAGAGGCAACGAAACCTTAAACGTTGCCCATTTCAGTCTTCATATTTTGTTTCAAACAGAATGATGACAAAATACTTTGAACGCCGGGTCTCTGTTCAGGCCAGCCTAAGCCTCCCTTAAGGACCTCAGAGACGCTCACTTTCATTTACTAGGAAACAATAACTCTCTCCAAATTGTGAAGCAAATAGTATAATATTAACTGCAGTCTGGATCTCCCAACACTTCTTCCTCTGTTCAGCTGTCAAGAACACAAGGAGGTTCTCAAGATTCAAGAGCTGATAGGCAGGACACTGCTGATCAACTAAAAGACAGGAAAGGTAAGCAATACTTCAGACCTCCGGGTTTGAGGCTCAAACACATTTGGCTCGAGGAGAAAGTGTCAGGAAGATACGCAGCTCTAACGAACAGCTTCACTCTCTTCACAGGACAGGAAGAAGAACTTACAGATTCCTCTTCTAGACCAGGAAAAGCAGGAGACAAGGAGAAGGATGGTAGGTGACCTGGAAAGACTGAGGACCAAGTAAGTGCCCAATGCTAAGTCCAAAACCAACCAGAGCCAGCGAGTGACACCGAGGTGTCAGCAGCTTTTGTTTCTTTTTACCCTGAAATATGCAGAAGTCTCACCAATGATTCAAATCTAAGAGGTTCTGAGCGGCACTGAATAAAAACGGAAAGAAACCACCTCTGTGAAAGATTCGCTCATAAAAAGGAGACCCTTCTTGATGACACGCGTTAGCATCACTAAGTTCACCAGTTCAGTAGAAGTCACAGCCAGTCCTCTGCATCAGGAGAGAACTGTGCCCTCTGACTGTTTTCTAGAAGAGCTCCATCCTTGAGTTCAAAGTTCACTTTTAATGGTTTAAGCTCTTCTTTGTTTTAAAGAACTTTTATTTATTCGCAATAGACAGCCTGACAGGTTCTCTCTGATGTGGAATAGCCAGAAGTCCATAGACTTTGGAATCAGACAGACGTGGGTTCAAATCCTGACTTGATACTTCATCTCTCTGAATCTTAGCTTTGCTCTTCTACAAAATGGACTAGTCACAACCATCTCATGAGGCTGGCTGTTCTGAGTAGTAAATGAGATGATACATGGAAAGTCCCCGGCAGAACAGTGTGTGGAACACGGTTAAGTGCTCAGCAAATGTTAATCATATGCCCAGTGAGTTTACCAAGGTGCAGAACGCACTAAGCAAGTTGCTTCCCAAAATCATGTCCCCAGCCCTGACCGCTATCCCTTGAGCTTCAGTGCCAGAGCCGTAGCTGCCTGTTGACGATCATGCCCTAGACTCTTACACAGCAGGGACCTCAGAACTGGTTAGAATTCATTTTATCCCATTCCTACCAGAAACAGGAAAACAGATTCTAACATGTTACTTAACCTGGCCTCTGTTACCCGCTGGTAATACAGGAACAGGATCTAGGTCATTTACCTCTTCATGCATTTTCCTAGACGCTTTATACTCTGCCACCAGCTCAAACATATGCAAAAGCGAACTGAAACCTGGGTCCCCCGGAACTTGTTCATCTCTGCTAACTGAGCATTCTTTTCCTGGTCTGACTCAAGGCCTGTGAGCATCCTTGGCCGGGCCTTCTCCCTTATTCTACATCCAACACCGCCACCACCCCTCCCTCGGTCTGCACAAATACACACCCCCGTCCGGTACCAAACCACCATAATTTTGTCTTTTACAAAGCCCGCTGTGCATCCTTTCCTCTCAGTTTCAGCTCCACGATCGAAGGCTGGAAGCTCACCCCTCGCTCTAGCACGAGCTTCCTAACCAGACTCCCCGCCGCGCACCCACTCTATCTGAAACACGCTGCACACCACGCCCGCGTCCACCATCCCTCAGCAGTGCTTTGCAGAGACACTTCCAGAAACCTTTCCAATAGCAAGACAGAGCCCCAACTGACTCTTTGGCTCTGACCACATCTAGGGGATAAGATGACAAAGGAGGACCAGAGGAACAACCAAAGAAGTAGGTAGAGGACCCGGGTGGGTACACAGCAAGGTCAAGAGTCTGGGGCAGACACAGATGAAGAGGTAAGAATGACAAGCTTTCCTCTTCAGTCCTGCCCAAAGCCCTCAATCAAGCCACTGTCTCACACCAAAGACCCTGGGGAACCAAGGAGCAAGGAGAACTGATCCCTGGAGGAACACAAGAACACAAGAATCCGTCTAAGAGGGCAAGAGACCAGAGGGTGCACCCAGGCACACAGAAGGCCAAGATTCCACTGAGAGGTTACAAATCACGGGTACCAAGCATGTCCCCAATATTTGTACTGCGTAGTAAGGAAATCCAATACTTGAAATGCCATCCTGGGTGGTTCAAGCAGTCCTTGTGTACCTGGTTCAACTCTTTTTTACCTCTTTATCACTTAAAAAGTGAAGATATTTACTAGGATAAAATAATAAGTTAATTTCTAGTAAAACGTCTCCATTTAACACCTCCTTTAAGAAAACTGTAGTATTTCCACCAGTCTTAAAGGTTATATATAACACGAAATACTCCAATTTTCCAAAGTTTTGATCTGTTAAATCATTCATTTACACCTTACAAGTTTTACTGTAAACTTACTCCTCAAAATAACAGCTTCCATGTTAAAGTATGCCTGAAGAGCCTCTCGGTCCTAAATTTCTGTGATTCAGAGATGGGTAGAAACATCCAAGACATAAAAGGTGAAAAAAAGTACTGACCAGGATTCCAGTTAAATGCATAACAAAGTCAGAAATATATGAGTAATGATGAAGTCACTTCAGTGGTTATGGCTCCGAAGAAGCAAACCAAAAAAACAAACAAAAAAAAACCCTCTTGCTAAAACGTCCATCAAAAAAGTATCTTAATTTCAGGAAGTGAAGATTCAGACAAAAGGGGGGAGGGGGAAACAATGCTGAAACGGCAAATCGACAGAAATCACAGCAGTGACAGGCACACAGCCCCGTCGTTCGATCGGTATCCACCAGGCATGATCATTTCCAGGCGAGCGGGAGCCCGGTCGCCCGTCCCGGCCGCCCCATCCCCGGCCTCTCCCCCCAGACCCCGTCCCCGGTACACCCCGTCCTCCGCCCGCGTCCCCGGGTCCCCGTCCCCGGGCCCCAGGCCCCATCCCCGGGCCCAGTCCCCGGTCCTGCCGTCCCAGGCCCCGTCCCCAAGCCCCGCGCCCAGCCGCCCCATCCCCAGGCCCTACCCCCGTCCCCGGGACCCCGTCCCCGCCCTACCTGCCGGCCTCCGAGCCACAGACGCTGCTCCGACGCGGGGAAGCCCGTCTCGGCCGCGAGGCGCCGCTTCACGTCGCGCACCGTCCAGGTCGCGGGCACCGCCATCGTCCTGCAGCCCACGCAGCCGGGAAGCACGGTCACCCGGAGCCACCTGTGTGAAGGCAAAGGCCTCAGTGGGCGCCACGTGGGGCCGTGCCCTGGGCCGACCCGCGCTCACCTGTCGCCCATGACTTGTCCTCACCGCCGGCGCTGCCGCGCCCGCACCATGCTCCCGCCGCAGCCCGCGCCTCCCGGCCCGGCCCGCCGACAGGGAGCCGCTGGAGGAAGCCTCGGCCGAGCAGGGGCCGGCAGAGACGGCGGCGCGCTCCCGGCCGCAAGGGCCCCGGAGGCGCCGCCCGCGGGCACGCGCCCGCCAGGACCGTTAGCTGAGGAGACGCCTGGCCTGCGCGTAAGGCCCACCCGCAGGCCCCGGGCCCCGCCCATCCGAAGGCCCCGCCCCTCATGGACCGTTCCGGAGGAGATGCCCCTCCCGTCAAGCCCCGCGTCTCCCTCACCTTTCCTTGAGGAGACCCTAGACCCACCAGGCCCCGCCCCTCCCTCAGGCCCCGCCCCGCCCATCAGGACTCGACCGGCCTACAGGCTCCACCCCACCCGGATCTGTAGTTGAGAAGCTGCCTGGCCCCGCCCCTCCCTCCGTCTGCGACAATGCCAGGCAGGGACCGCCTGCAACACTTCGCTGGAAACGCGGGACGCAGGTTTACAGAAGACTTGTGTTTTCCTTGACCGAGTTCAAAAGTGCCAGGACATGCAGAACTAGACCTGCACGGCCTACGTCTCCTTCAACCGTAGTGATTTGAGTCTCTGGAAGCATCTCCAAATGAGGTTGACGGTGGCCTCTCGGGCACCAGCGGGCAACGAGGCGGCCGCAGAACAGTGTCCCCGCGGATTCGTTTCCTCTTTGTTTTTAAGGTACAAAAGGAGGATCGATGATTCGGTTTCCTGATGGAGTAAGGACTGCCAGCAGGAAAGTGATAGATGAGAATGCACGCGAGCGTATCCTATGACGCGTTAAAACATATGCAACTTATTTTGGCAATATTGTCTTCTGTTGTTGTGGCCCGTTTCCCATCACACCTGCAAGCTCCTTGAAATCAGAAGCACGAGTCTCAGAGTTGATGGAATCGCCCCAGAGTGACTAACGTTGCCTTGTAATTTGAAAGTGTATGTGGCTTGTTGACGCTTCAGAACATGTCAGTCCTTTCTTCCGGCTAAGTCTCTCGTAGGTGTGGAAGAGACACATTGCAAAAAAAAAAAGGCAACGTCTACTCAGGCAACTCAAAGGCTCTGTCGTGAACAGGTAAACTTGTGTGCTTCTTGTTTAAATACCTTAATAGAATTAAATTTTAGTGTTGACCCCAAAAATGGTATTAAATACTGTTTTCCAATTTTACCCCCTCCTCCACAGAAAATATTACTCAGAACTCACTATCAGTAATAAAGATACAAAACACCCTTACAGCTGTTCCATCCCTTCCTTCCAACCGTATTTAAAAGTGAAGTTGCTATAAGTCATGCAGGTTTTTCCCTACTTGGAACAAGTAAGCATGTTCAATCAATTACAGGAGAACATGCAAATTCAGTATAAAGATCAGCCCAGAAAACCCTAACGGATGAACGTTCACGTTCACTTCTTCAATCAGACGAGGCCATGCAAGCAAGTGCATTAGAATATCAACAAGTGGAAAGACTGTGAGCGCTCAGCCCTCTGCTAAAGTGCCAGGACAAATCTTTCACACCTCAATCCTTTGATAACCCTCAGATCTCTGATTTCCTTAAGGAGCCAGGCAAACAGGGTGTAGTGGCAATGGAACAAAGGTGCAGAGTGAAGACTCGAGAGACAAAGAAATGATCTGAAGGGAGAGGATTTCACAAGAAGTGAAGCAGATTTGGCTGGGGAAGGAGGCTGATCACAAAAAGCTTTGAACACCTGGAGTTCAAAGTACACTCAGGATATCCTTTAAAGGGTTGGTCAGCATGGGGAATGCAAATCTGGAACTCAGGCAAGGTGTCAAAGCTAAGGATATAGATTAGGGAATCATTCTTTTAATCACTCTGTTGACATTTGTTAAACCTCTCCTGTGTTCTAGAGGCACACACTTCTAAACTGCAGGAATACAGCAATGAACAAAACAGAGTCCCTATGTCATGCTTACATTTTGAGGAAGAAGACAATAATAAACAAGTGGACAAATGATACATAAATTCACGCTACGAGGTCAGCCAGTTCTGTTTAAGTGAGGGGAGGGCGTTGGGGCAGTGCAAGATGGGACAGGAAAGGCACTCGGATGGTCGCAGAACTTCTTCCTAAGAAGTGACAGCAGAGGCCTGGGTGAAACACAGGAAGATGAGCTTATCCAAAGAGAACTTACAAAGGGGGCAGAGAACTGGTGCAGCTCACACTCCCCTCCTCTTTCACCTGCACTTGGTGTCGCTGCCTAATTCTTCCCCCTCTTCCAGTTCTCTCTCTGATCCATGCCCAACCCAACACAAACTCAGATTTGGAATTAGTGTCTCCTGTTACTGGTGGCTTCCCGGGGCCTGGAAAAGGTCCTAACACAGAATAGGTGCTCAGTAAATATATACAAAGAAAGGAAGGAAGGACTGAGGGAGGGAGGGAGGAAAAGAGGGAGAGAGGGAAAAGAAGAAATGAATAAATATCTGGAAAATACAGAAAAGTGTAAACTCAAACATTATTCATAATTCTAACACCAACCTTAATACAAACAACAATTTTATACATGGCCATAAATTTAAGGGTTTTTAATATGATGGTAACTATACCATGAACACATAGTTTTCAATGTTTTTATCACTGTGTAAATCTCATTTCTATTAACTGCCTAACTTTCCATTGAGAAGAAATATCTTAGGCGACTTAACCCGATGAATAAGTATGGTAGTTTAATTTTTAATAAGTATGGGTATTTTAATTTTTCAGAAGTGCACAGACTTCGTAACCGTTGAATATCTGTTCATGAAACGTCACCATTTCGTATGATAAGAAGGAAATCTGCAAAACATATTCTAAGAAGTGTTGAGCTGAGCTTTATATTCATTCTGTAGGAACCTATTATCAAATGCAGAACAGCAAGAAGCCGAAGCTTTAGTCCTTTCTTTTAGAACAAGTCCAAATCAGTAAGATAGGAGGGGGTCATGGGACCACCCTCTGAGCCTGTTTCAGTTATAGAGACAGGCGAATGAAGCTGTTTTATTGGACAAGCTGGAGTCAGCAGGACACAGAGAACAATGTTATTCCTTCTCATGACCCCTGTTTTAACTTGCCCTGATGCTTTCTCTCTCTTTCCCTGGATGACGCAATCTGGCATTGCACGGGCCCCAGCTTCCCCATCACTCTTAGATGATGAAAATCTTCCAGTCCCTAATATGGACACGTTTTAGTAACTGAAAATCCTATCCAGGGTAATCATCAAAATGCCAGGCCAATCCAGGGTAAAAACTCTTAAATTTTTATTCTGGTCCATTTGCAATCTCACACTGCAGTTTAGAAGCATAGCTCCAGGCTCAGGTTAACTTCCCCTGAAACAATGCTTTGTGATTTCACAAACTGGTATGCGCCTGATAGCATATCTTTGATCAGAGGGAAACAATTAATTAGCCCCTTCTGGAAAATGTTCTCCACTTACACAAAGACAAAAGTATAACAAATCATTATTCCTTTGTTTCATGAGTCAGCACAAGGCTGTTTAGCTTGGAAATAAAAAGATGAGGACATTGCGGGCATGCCATTCAGCGAAGTCCTTAAGAATAAGTCAAACCATAAACGAAACAGGGAGAGGAAAAAGATCTCTAAGGGATAGAAAACAGCACCTGCAAATCATGGAGTCAAAAATAGCAATAAAGCTGAGGAACTTCTAATAGCTCCCTACGAAAAGGTCAGAGAGCAAAATTCGTGCTGGGGCATAAAAAATATGACCACGCGGTCATGAAGTCTCTATGCCACATACGGAGTGACTGGAGGGGATGGGGAACCCCTTTCAGATTTTAATCAGGTTAGACGATCATAGCTACATTTTACAAAGATTCCTCAGGCAGCAGAACTGAGGGTGACTTAAGGAGACAAGACTTAAACTAGGAACAAAACCAAGGGAAAAATTGTATCCATGAGATTAAGTAAAAAGCTTCAAAAAGGGCGTCAGCAATGCCAAGTAGCTGAAGTGCCCATAGGACCTGACACCAGGGAGGCCATTGTTGACTTAGTTCTTTGCTCCAAAGCCTACAAGAATTTGTAGGATCCAGGGTCAAGCTATTCAGCGTGGCATACAAGGCTCATCACAGCTGAGCACCAATCAACCTTCTCAGAGTCTTCTCAGGCCACCCTGCCAACCATATTATAGCCTGTGTCCGAGACCAGCTGATACTAATATGTAACATTCATGGAATACTCACTATGTGCCAGGCACCTACTAAAAACCTTCTGTGATTCAGCTCATTTGATCTTTCCAACTATGCCATGAAGTACATAAAAACTTCAACTTTCAGGTAAGGAAAATGAAACTAAATATCTTACTTACAGATCATGGGAGAGCGAGAATTTGAACCTGGGTCGTGCAACTCCAAAGCCCCAGCACTGTTCAGTGTTAAACTACAATATTTATAAAATGCAGTCACTTCACTTTGCCTGGCTCTCCTCGTGGGCTCCACCTGCGTTGTCCCACCTGCCTGCATCCTCTACCCACCCCTCTCCATCTGAGAAGTCCCTAAGTCATAGTCCCAGAATCACCACTTCTCAAAGCTTTCCTCAACCCTTCCAGGCTGCTTCCTTCTGTATAATCTGAACATTGTACATTCACATTGGTGCTATAGCGCTGATCACATTTTTATTAATCATATTTCATTTCTATTCATTGCAATGCATTTTTCCTTGAATCTTAAGGGCCAGCGCACAGAATTATTCAACAAATGTTACTCAGGCGTTTGGGGTTAAATGAATGACTGCATATAGGTGGATATTCACTCCACTCCTAAGATCAGTCAATAAGGTTTCATTTTGGTTTTTACTTCTGTTCAAAATGCTTTTGGCTGCAAGTAACTGACTACCTGACTAGCAGTAGCTAAACTGATAAGGGTTTGTTTTTCTCTCACGTGCAGAGGAAGACTGCTCTTCTGCAGTGTCAGGACCAGCACCCCAGTGACGTGGGGACCTTCTCTCCTTCTCATAAAATGGCTAATACAGCTCCAATATGTCCACATTCAGTGTAGGAAGAAGGAAGAGGGAAGACACCCGTCCTGTCTGTGTTATGGGAAAAGAAGAATTTTCCCAGCAGACTTCTATTTCTCTCTCATTAGCCAGAACTTTATCACATGGCCACCCCATAGCTCCCAGGAAGGAAGGAAAGTGAACACAGTTGTCTCTCGGTATAAGGAGCAGGAGGGAGGGGGGATTGGTTCCACGACCCCCGTGGTTTCCAAAATCTTTAGATGCTCAAGTCCCTTATATAAAACGCCATAATATCTGCATATAACCTACACACATCCGCGTACTTTGAATCACCTACAGGTTACGTATAATACCTACTACAATGTAAATGCTCTGTAAGCAGTTGCCGGCTCATGGCAAATTCACGTTTTGCTTTTTGGAACTTTCTGGATATGGAGTTTCCACAGGTTTATTTAGCTCTTCAAGCCTCCATAGTAGGTTCCAGCAAGATCGTAGGGACTTGCGAGTGATCACTGGATCAGCCCACAGCATTGCTCTAGTCTACATGGCAAAATTATGTTCAAATAATCTGCAGAAATATTAGAAAACAGTGCAACTGATAAGATTTTAGAAGATGCCATGTAGTAACATATCAAAGTACATTTTTCTGAAGGATGGGGGAGGGGTGATATTGCGTGCAAGTAATCTTTCTTGGCCTTGGGATGGGAATTTGGGCAGATCCTATGGTTTTTTTGCTCACTCTAATATAATGGCAGTCCTGAGGTCACGTTAAGTTATTTCAATGATTGGAAGAAGTTCAGTCAAAATCATTACCTAAAAATTCAACCTTCAATCCTCATTCGAAGGTCAGTTTTCTCCTCACTGAAGCCAGCACCACCCCACACTAAGGCGGGTGGTCAGAGCCTTCCTAGAGGGAAGGGGTGGGGGTGGGGGCGGTTCTCCTCTCTCCTTGTTCCCCCAAATAGTCAGCTGCGATTGAGCCCACACAGGCCAAAGCCCTGAGACAGGAAAGGAAAGAGGGTGGTCTGTTCCTACTTGGCTGGGTGGACCTGAGCCCTGTGGGCCTGGCAGGTGATTGCGGTCACCTTTCTCTTCCTTACCCCTGTGTTACTGAGCCTCTGTGCTTGACAAACCTCCCCCTGTTTCTGCTTTCCGTCAGATCGCCTGACCTTGAAGGAGCATGGGAAGTCCACCGTCCTGAGTCAGACTTGCTGGTTTCCACTCGTTTGGTCTCCATGCTTTCCTGGGGCATCCAGCACCTGCCCTCTGCCTGCCACAGCCTCCACTGCCGGTGAATATCCTAAAAACACTGAGTTGGACCCTTTAAAAGGTGAATTTTATGGTATGTGAATTATATCTTAAAATAATAACATTGTAGTTGATGCGAAGGCAAAGGCATTCCCTGTACCACAGTGTGTAGAGTCCCTCTGGGCACAAACATTTGTGAATGTGACTTTTCTGGTGAGTCCAGTGGTTTGTCTATTTAACCGTCTTCTTAAGATGCTCTGAGTCTTTTTCCAGAATGTTCGGAACTGACACCTTTGCCCTCAGATACATACAGGAACAGAATGAAATACAAACTCCTTAGAAGGACGTTCAAGTTCTACTTTGTCACGCTCATCTCTCACTCCCCGCCCTCGCCCCAATTTACTGTCCCCCACCCCTCCCACCTACCCTTCTGGGCTCCGCTACAGCCTCATGAAATTAACTCCCCAGCTCTCTCACGTGGTCTCTGCCTGTATTCCCCTTCCTTCCCCGATGTCCACTCCTCCTTCAGATGCACCCCAAGTATCCTTCGCTGGGAAGCCTGGTGCTCACCTTCTAGATGACTTCCCCCATGGAACCCACAACTCCACCATCAAAGCCTTACGCACAGTGATCCTTTGCACGGAGGATCTGGGCTTCAACCAGTGAGGCAGAGCTTATCCGGCAAGCCACGTTCAATACAACAAGCCAGACAAGTGACAGAACTTCCCTTCTCTTTGTGCCAATGGAGACACGGTGCCTTAACTTTTTTTTTTTTGAAATAACTTTGATTTTATTTGTAATTGTATATATTTGCTTATAACTTTGACAAAGAACATCAAAGAATTTGGCACTGAAATCTCATATTGCCGTGATTAAAAGGAACCTGAGAGCTTGGATAAGGGCAGGGTTAATAATAATAATTTGACTATGATATCTTATCCCTGAATGCTTTTGACATATTTTATAGTGTTCTTTAAAAGGTCAGTAAATATAGTATGGTATCCTGGATTGGTCCTGGAATGGAAAATGATACTAGTGGATAACTAGTGATTACAAATAAAGTCTGGAATTTAGTTAATGATAATGTCCTAATGTTGTATCAGCTAGAACTCTTGTGATTGAAAGTAACTGAGGCTCAGCTCAGTGTACAAGGAAAATGGAACACTCATGAGTTTATCTCAAATTAGACTTGGTATGGTACAAACTTCTTTCTCTCTATTCTGCTTCTCTCTCTGTCTCTCTCTCCTCTGGATCCCTCTATGTTGCTCTAAAAGAAAACCTGTGTACTTCACTAAGATGCCATTGTTAGCCCCAACCAGTTATCTACTTAACATTCCAAGTGGAGGAAATGTAAGCTTCCCTCTCCAATATCTATGTATGAAAAGTGCTAAAGAGCTAAAATCTATTTTAGTTATTTATTCACCGTTGAAATGATTACTAAGCCTGTTCATCTTGGCCATCCAAACTCATGTGATCAAATAAGAATCAATCAACTACAGGGAAAAAAACTGTCTTCGGAAAACTGAATCTATGCGGTCATGTCACCAACATGTATGATCTCAAACAGGATAGGGCTTCTTTGCTACATGATCCCATGGCATCCTGCATATTCCTCAGTGAAATTATTCTAAATCATCGCAAGTCCGCCTTCCTCATAAGATCATCTTTGGTGACTTGAGTTATGAAATATTGCCTTACTCATCTTTCTATCTCCATGTTTATCTGATGTTAGTAACTACAAAATATTTGATGAAAGGAGACAGAAAATAAATCAATCTGATGCAGGTAAGAAAAATAACTGGAGTTAGCACAGAATATGTTAATATTCGTTTTTGTTTTTTGGCATTTAAGCAAAATTAGTTTTGTTTAATGGAGGTGTTAGATTTTAGTCCATGCCTCTGTTTGTTTCTCTGAGGTGTAAGTGACACGTAATATTAGTTTCAGGTGTGCAACATAATGATCGGTTCTTTGTATATATTGCAAAATGATCACCACAATAAGTCTAGTTAACATCTATCACTACACACAGTTACAATTTTTTTCTTGTGATGAGAACTTTTAAGATCTACTCTTAGCAACTTTCAAATATACAATACAGTATTATTAACTGTACTCACCATGCTGTACCTTAAATCCCCATGGCTTATTTATTTTATAAAGATGCTCATTTTTAACATAGCTCCTAGATGCTAGCTTTTCCCATCTTCTTTTTTTTTTTTTTTAAGTATTATCCATTTAACTTGAAGGTGAGGTTCTAGACTCAGCATTTTCACATAATGAATGAGAATCCACTGGAGCATCTGGTTTCTAGCCAACAGGTGAAAGAAATCCAGCAAGGCTCTTTAAACCCCATTCAGGATGGGAGTCAGGGTGGCCCAGGAAGCCTGAATGATCATCTCAGATTCTCACTTATTCTTCCCTTCTACACAAGGAAGGAAAATGGAGATAGACGAGACGGTGCCTTCACTTTTATTTTTAGTTCCATTAAACATGCTTTGGAAAATGATGTCACGTTTCTGAATGAACATTCCTCCCTTTCCTCCTTCCAAAGAAGGACTACGAATTCCCTAAACTGCTGTAAAAGTTTTGAGAAAATAGGATTGTATAGACTTTACATGATGCTTTTGAATCTATTGTTAATGTGAATGCGAGGTAGTTGTTTGGTTGCCAAAAATCCTAGATGATTCAAAGATAGCTTTGCCAAAGCAAAATTAACCAGGAAGGGCCTTAAGTGTAGTCACAGTTATATACAGCAATGGGGTAACACGAAAGAACTTTGCATTAGAAAGGAAAACAGTGACTCAGGCCCTCAGATTTTGTGAAGGTGACACATCTTGAGCCATATTAGCCATTTCAGGGAATAATAAAACCACATATGGTTTCTGAATTCCTCTTCCATTTATGACGACCCTGATTAAACATCCTCTTGGAATGCTTTATAGAAAATACGGAGATAGAGTGAGCTAACTATAGCGGTATGTTCATTAAAATAAACGTACTGCATGTTAATAATTAGAGTGTTTTAATGGAGTCTCGGCCCTAGACACAATGGTAGGAAACTTACGACATAAACCTATAAAACACTCCATCATAAAACTGATTAAATTGAACATAAAAAACGGAAATGGTATGAGCAACGAATACCATAATACACTCTAATACACTTCTTCCTTTTTTCTGTTTCTTCCAGCTATCGATATTGTGCTTTTCTTTTAGGAAGTTATTAATTTTCCTTCTGTTTTGTCCTTTATTTACACAAGTTGCTTTTCTTCACTTTCCACCTGTCTCCATCCTCCACCCCTTGTGTGGAGGTGAACTGATGGTCAGACCCAACCGCCCCTGCAGCCCCGCTCTCACGCCTTTCCATGGGAGGGATGTCACCGCTCCGAGCTCACTTCCTCACCTGTACGACCCTTCCTCAGGGTTACGGTGAGGTGAAAAGGGCTGTCGCTGACCTGGGAGGGTCGCATTTATTCATACAATAAAAATGCGTGACAGGGCTTCCCTGGTGGCGCAGCGGTTGAGAGTCCGCCTGCCGATGCAGGGGACACGGGTTCGTGCCCCGGTCCGGGAAGATCCCACATGCCGCGGAGCGGCTGGGCCCGTGAGCCATGGCCGCTGAGCCTGCACGTCCGGAGCCTGTGCTCCGCAACGGGAGAGGCCACAGCAGTGAGAGGCCCGCGTACCACAAAAAAAAAAAAAAAAAAAAAAGAAAGAAAGAAAGGGAAAGTGCTAACATCAAGGAAAGCCCCTGAGCGTCACGGTGTTGTCTTCCATTAAAGGTTTTCTTGGATGAGCACGGCAGCCTCAAGTTCCCGTCAGGAAAGAGACTGCCCTCCTGGTTGATTCTGTGTCTGGACTGAGTTCTGGTTCTTCCTTTTCCTCCTTCATCGTCTTTGCTCCCAAGCGTGCCCAAGGTCAGCTCCCATCTGCTCCATCCCTCACGCCGTCCTGGATCTGCATCCCTGCCAGGCACATCCCTCCTGCTCACGAGGAGTCCCACTCCAAAGTGCCCTGGGATTCCCTTCAGGTGCGTTTCCCTGTGTCTGTGTGTGTTTAGAAATAGAATTTATTTTTCTTTCGTCTCTTTAAACCTTCTTCGGAGAAGACCACGCACACGGGCTAACTCTCAACAAGACGTATCCCTCCCGATGCCACGGCACGTCTCCTCTGATCCCCACTTGCTTCTTCCAGCAGGAAGGCAGTGCAGCCTATTCCTGTCTCTCAAGAATATTTCTGTTGCTGTGTGGGCACTAGGTTCAGAGTTTGGGAAGGTGAGTCACCTAATCGCCTCTGAGATCGTATCACAGAGACCACTGTTCACTTAAAGCAGTCATTGGGATGGTGAGAAATTCAAAACCACCCATAATAATAATACCTGCCATAATGAAACGCTTACTGGGCACCAAACACCTCTAATTTAATCTTCCCTAAAATCCTATGAGGCTTTTTTTTTTTTTTTTTTTTTTTTGCGGTACGCGGGCCTCTCACTGTTGTGGCCTCTCCCGTTGCGGAGCACAGGCTCCAGACGTGCAGGCTCAGCGGCCATGGCTCACGGGCGCAGCCGCTCCGCGGCATGTGGGATCTTCCCGGACCGGGGCACGAACCCGTGTCCCCTGCATCGGCAGGCAGACTCTCAACCGCTGTGCCACCAGGGAAGCCCTATGAGGAATTTTTATTTCTATTTTACAGATTTTTTTAAAAAAGAGATTCAGAAAGGTTATAACTTCCCCAGACCACACACAGGGCCCAGATCTAACCCCACTCCGTGCAAACCCATACCCTGTCCATACCCCCATATGGGGTTGTTATTGGTGCTAATAGAGATGTTTATATCCTGGGGAAAACATGACTGCAGGGTACATGTTATACTGTTCAAATAGAGAATGGTTTTCATGTATAAAAATTGCTGTGGCTCCAGAGACAGATTTGGGGTTCACTCTAAGGAAAAATACTCCACCGATTAGAACAATACTCATTTGTATTCGTTTATCACCAACCACATGCTGAATCTTTCACACCCACTGTCATATTTCATTCCCAGGTAAATCTACAAAGAAGACATTATCAACCACATTTATAAACCAGGATTCAGGACCCAGAGATCGTAAGTAATTTGTCTAAGATTTCCTTGCAAATGCCAAGTGTCAAGACTGGAACCCAGGTTTCCATTCAACTTCCTTATTCTATGCTGCTCCCCAGAGTTGAAGTAAAGGGGAAACCCTTTGCTTGAGATTCTAAAAATCTCACACAGTCAGCATGCTTTAGGGATAAAAGTGCCCTAAAATCTCTCCTAAGAGCTAACTACGATCTTGTGTTTTAAAGCACATGGCAATTTTATAGTCTGGCTGGATGTAGGTGGCGCAAAAGCCCTCACACACGTGCTGGAAAACACTTTCGAATGAATATGTTAAAGTCAGACAAAGACAAATATCATACGATACCACTTATATGTGGAATCTAAAAAAATGGTCCAAATGAACTTATTTACAAGACAGACATAGAGTCACAGATGTGGAAAACAAACCTATGGTTACCGGGGGAAAAGTGGGGGGAGAAATAAACTGGGAGATTGGGATTGACATATACACACTGCTATACATAAAATAGATAACTAATAAGGACATACTGTATAGCACAGGGAACTCTACTCAGTATTCTGTAATGGCCTATATGGGAAAAGAATCTAAAAAAGGGTGGATATATGTATATGCATAACTGATGCACTTTGCTGTACATCTGAAACTAACACAACATTGTAACTCAACTACAGTTCAATAAAAATTAAAGATAAATAAGTAAATAAATGTGATAAATATATAAGCATGAATTACAGAATAGAGATATAGACATATCTATATGTCTATATAGATGTAGACAGCAAACAGGGCGAGATTTTACAAATCACTTGTTCTGTTCAGTTAATTACAGCCAATTGAGTTACTTGTGTAAAAATACACTCCCCTATGTTTGGTTGTTAAGCAGTGTCTCAGATAGAATCCCTAGACCATAATTTGATTAAACTAACATCCTTTGGATCAGAAGTATTTGAGAAATGAATTTATGAAAAATGGAATCTTTTTTATTTTGTCGTATTTTATTTTTAATATTTCTTGCTTACATTCATTAAAGATTTTTAAAAATAGAAAAACATGTTCTTATTTATCTAATGTCTAAATATTTGGACTTGGAGTAATAGTGTCAATGAATGATCACTTCAAAAGCTGACCATTGTTTCATCTCTGTGCAGAGTCAGCGCCACAGTAACTTGAAAATATGAATCATAGAAACCGTGTCCACAAAATTACAGATCTGTGAATTTGTGGAAAACAGTGTTCTGTTTTTTCCCTTTGCTTTATATAAAACGAGGAGCATGCTACAGCCTTCTCACACGGAAGGGTTTATTAACAGCTTCATGCATTTGCTGTTTGGAGAACAATGATAGTAGTTGGCAGGCAACCACTACTGGAGGGGACACAAAGGAAATGCTAGTTAAAAATAGGTCAAGAGAGCTTTTTAAGGAAAATTGGGAATGAATCCATAAAAAAACAAAATGACTGAATTTTACATGATTACTGCAATTGAACAGACGCTTCATCTGTTAAAATCCTACATTTTTGCTCGTTTCCCGAACCATTTCAAATTTTCTCTTGATAGGATTTTATTGGATAAACTAGATAGTTATAAAATGGAAAAAGAAGATGTCTATTTACTGACTGCTTCTAAAAATGAATATTTCTGAAGCACCAGGGACAAAATTTTTAAATAGAGAAAGGGTAGAATAATATTCAAATGTACAGTTTTTCTTTCAGAATTCACCCAAATCTAAATCTAAACAAACCGTATGATTGTTCACTATTTCCATAATCTTTACAACTATAACGGCTAAGTAATTTGCATTAAAAACTCATCAGTGGAAAACTATTAAGGGCAACTGAATGTAGTTCAGAAAACACATAATGTCCTTAGCAAAGAAAGTTATATGTGTATTTGTCTTGTAAGCCTTTGGTCACTTTCTTGTTTTCTAAATATTTTCCCTTTTTGGTTAAATAATCTAAAGATATTATAGATGCAAAACAAATATTCCAAGAAAGAAATGCTGGTCATTCTCTGCGAACCCTCTCCTTACACATCCAGTCGGCCACTGTGTCCAAGTGCTCAGTCCTGATCAACACCTTTTGAGTCTGGCGCCTTAGACCGCTCGGCCATCCTGACACGACTGATCAACACCTTTTGAATCCATTCCCTCCATCTGTTCCTGTTGGTTCAGGCCCTTACCCTCTTTTACTCAGACCACTAGGTCAGGGTCCCAGCTCTTCTCACTGCCCCAAATCGTTTCCCCTCCAACTAATCCTTCCTGTTGCCACCGAGTTGATCTATAATGAAGCACAACTGAGCCTTTCCCCAGCATAACAACACTCAGTGCTTCAAGTTCAAAGGCTTCAGAGACAGGCTCACCTTTCCTGCCTTGTCCCGCCCTCCTTCCTGAGCATGCTCCCAGAGCCCTGCAGCCATGCTCATATCGGGGAACCTCTTTTGCACATTTCCCTGGACATTCTGTTTTAAAGATGTTAAAGTGGGGAAAAAAAAGCACCAACAGCTAGGCACGGCTTAACCAGTCAACTGAGTGGACGCAGAAAGTTGAGACAACTCAATCCAGGGAGAAGCCATGCTATGAACTGAAAGAATAGGCTAATCCTAACCTAACCCTTTGAGCAGCCTTCACTAAATAATTGTAAGTAAATTGGGTAACATTCATGGTATTTACTCTAAAAATGTATGGTCAAAATTTCCTGTTCCAGAATGGGGAACAAGGGTTCTTAATCATCTCTTATTGTAACATGACCTATGGATCCAAAGAATATGATGATGAGGTACTATTAGTAAAGTGCAGATGTAGAGATGGCCGTCCCAGTGTTTGCCTTTTTTCAGTGGCTGTGAGCAGTGGACAGAGAAGCCATCAGTTGCCTCCTCCGTACTTAACACGGTATCTGCAAGACACGCGTCCTCCTCGCAAACCTTCTCTCCTCTCCGTCTGGGGCTCGACTGAAGCTTTAAGCTAAGCCCTCCCTAGTTAAAAATAAAGGTATGGTAAACGTGTGTGACGGGTCTGTAGCACATCACTGTCTTTTAAAAAACACATTTGCCTTCACCTTTCTCCATGCAGGTGAAAGGAACAAATTAAATACTGCCTGAAATCCGTTCATTCGGGACTCTGCACTCTGCCACCACTTCCTTGCAACGTCAGAACGGTCAACTCCTTTCTGTTTTTTTCCCTTTTGTGGGCAGTGGGGAGCAGGTAGCAATTTAACGTTACGTCAAAATGTCAAATGGTTTAGCTGTGCCTTCAGAGGCGAGATGTCACAATCACATGCAATCACTTATCCAGCTTTTCTGTCTTTTATATTTTCTACGATTGTTCTAGGGATTTTGTATTTTCCTATTCACTCTTGGAGGGCTTTTTCTACAGAACCTACTTACTTGGTCTAGGAGGTGCTGTAGCTTTCAGATTGAGTTTGCCTCTGAAAAGAATTAGCGTTTTGTTTCTCTACTGTTTTTCGATGGCTACTGCTTTCAATCGTAACAGACTAGAAATGAGAACCATTTATATTAAAGTTTCACATATAAATGGTTTGCCTACTGCTTAATTTAAAAAAATCATCTCGAGTCAATTTGACTCTATGCTATCACTTCTCTATGAGATTCCTTCCCCCAGCACCCCTCCCCAGGAGATTGAGTAAATGAGATAATTTAAAATCCTGTTTCATGCTGGGTAATAAGTTAACTTTCTACTATTCTGAAGAAGAAGCTATAGTTGATTTTTCAGCGAAGGGGACCTTCCTAAGCGGTGTGTAAAGGGCAATGATTCCAACTGCCATGAATGGTAAATAACACATGTGTTTCTATGGCTGTGACTGTTCCCCTTCTCCCATCTGTGCCTTCCGGTGACTGCACCGAACTTGCCGCGGCTCCGCACACGAGTCCCTCCTTCCCCCAGAGGAAACTGCCTGGAGCGGAGCAGCCCTTGGGGCTCCTCGGAGGACCACCCTGCAGTTTAAGAAGTACCCCCCGACACAGCTGTACACCCAGGGCCCTGCCACGAAGACCAGGGAAAAATAAGACGTCTAAGGGTTCGCTTTAACACACTGACGCAAAGAAAAAGAGGGTCGTGAACAAATGTGGTGGATTTCAATCATCACTGAATCTGCCCATTGGCTATATGGATGTTCATTGTAATAGTCCCCCCTACTTCTGTGGAGGCCTGAAATTTCTCATGGTAACATTTTTATCACAAGGTAGAGGGGTACCAAGGGCAAGCACAGGATTTCTGTCAATTCCAGGTAAGGAGGGTGAAAGCCCAAGCACCCCTCCACATACACCAGTACTTTCCCTTTGCCCCATGGGCCCACTCTCCACCCTGCTCTGGGCCCCTGGCCAGAAATCCCCACCACCCACCAAGAAGGACAAGAAAGACGGGTTTGCAGCTGCTCATTAGGCTGGGATGGTGGTGACAGCACCGTTCCTGGGGCGCCTGCGTGATGACAGATGCTCTGGACTGTGGGGGAGCCATCAGGGCTGGTTTCTGGAGGATGGAGGGATGAGAGCAATGGTGCCCTTTTCCACATCAGGGACTACACAAGTGTCTTACATTCACCGTCTCTGATCTAACATTATTATAGGCATTATCTTCCCCATATTATGAAAAGAAGTGACTTACTCAAGGCTCCATGACTAGTAAACGGGATTCAAACCAAGTTATGTCTGGCTCAAAAGTTTATACTCTTCCCATTACACAATTTGTTTTCTCCTAAAGGAGCTGGGAGGGTGCTTGTTGAGTTGGTCTTGTTGTGTTTGGATGCAGAGGTAGGTGTCTAAGGAAGAGAGGAAAGAGAAGACACAGAAGGGACAGGATGGGAAACATCCTCCCCTCTCTGGCCACACACGAAAGACCGGTTTGGAGCCTATGAGGACAGAAGGTGAAGGACCAGTGCCCTGAAATACTGAATGGGAATAAGTCCATGCAGCACTGCCTCTTTCCTAGGAAACAAAATCAGCACGGGTTGAGGAGAAGCCATTCCTCTTCCCGACCTACCATCCACAGGTGGCAGTCACTTTGGTCCCAAGGGTTCCATTGGGATAAAGTCTTACTGAGGCACCAGCTGCAGGGGTCATGACAAGTGCCCTTGACCAAGAGGCTCAAGTGGAAAGAATGCGAGCAAATTCGTGCCTGGGCCCATAGGAGATGTCACCGCCCGGAGGACACCCAGAAGTAGCTGGGGAGGAATTTAAGCCAACAAGAAGAGCATGGAGGTTAAGGTCTTACCAACAGGTGAAGATCTGGAACCATGGAGACATGGGTGTAAATATTAATTGACCTTATTTATACTCACAAGCTATTGGAACCTAGGAGGTGCGGAATAATTGCTAATCCACTGTTCTTTCTTTGGACTCTACCTCCCTGGCTCTATTCCGGGGTTACTGCCACCAAATCCATGACTCCATCAGAAGTCAGGGCTGGCAGGGTTGCTTCGCCCTCTGCTGCGCACCTGCTCTTCCCTGTCTGGGCTTAGTTTTCATACAATTGGACTCAGCTTATCTGCCTGCTCTCCTGAAGACTGGCCTTTGCTCTCTCATCTGAATCTTTGTTACTTCAATTATGGGATAGTAGGAAATAAATATTTGGTCTTTGCCTCTGGGTCCTGGCACAGAGCTCCTAAAACTCTGGGAATTTCCTGAGTGATACGAGTGTTTTCTGTATGCTGATGGCAGGGCCCCCTAATAGCCTCAGGTGGGGGTGGGGAGGGGAGATGGTCACCCCAGGAACCAACCACATGATTAGAGGGTAGGAATTTTCTGACCCGTTCTGACCTCTAGGGAGGGGAGATAGACTAGAGATCAACTTCAACCACCAACGGCCAATGATTTAATCAATCGCGCCAACATGATGACACTTAGCTGGGAACTCTGGAACGACCACCAAGCTGCAGGAGTTTCCAGGCTGGTAAGCACATGGAGGTGCTGGGATGGGACGTGCACCTGGAGAGGGCCCGGGAGCTCTGCACACCTGCTGCCCCCAAATCTTGACCTATGCATCTCTGCCATGAGCTGTTCCTGAGTTGTATTCTCTATAATAAACTGTAGTCATAAGTAAAGAGCTTTCTGGGTTCTGAGTCAGTCTAGTGAATTACTGAACCTGAGGGCAGGGGTCCTGGGAATCCCTGAATTTGTAGTGGGGGTAGCCCGGGGATCCCGTCCCTGCTGGTACCTCGAGTGAAGGCAATCCCGCAGGACTGAACCTGTAACCGTGGGGTCTGTGCTAACTCTGGGTCGTTAGTGTTGGAATCAACTTGCATTGCTGGACACCCAGGAGGTACTGGAGAGTTAGGGAACCGATGGTTGTTGGAAAGATCCTCATCAGGTTGTCGACATTCATCTTAAATGACATTCCGACACTGCCAGGTGGTCAGGACATTCTCCCAGCCTCCCTGGACAGACTGACACATGAACCAGCATAGTGCCGTCAGGTAAGGGCCTCCTACACACAGCCCTCCTGGCCAGAACTGCCGTCATCTCTCACCTGGGTTGTGACAGCAAACCATAATGGGTTTCCCCGCCTCTACCCCTGCCCTTCACACAGCAGCTAGAGGGACCCTTTTACAAAGTAAGTCAGACCGTGTCACCCCCCTGCAGTGGGTTTTCATCCCCTTCACAGCTTCCTCTTCAACCATGACTTCGACTGTCTGGTCCTCAGTCCCTCCCCACCAGCACACCAGTCTCCTCACTGTTCTTGGAACGTGCCAAGCAGTGCCCACCTACGGGATCTGCACGTGCTCCCCTGTCTGGAACATTCTTCCCCTAAGTAGCTTATGACTAATTCACTCACCTCCTTCAAGTGTTTGCTCAAATTTCATCTCCAAGAGGTCTTTCCTGAGCATCCTATTTAAAACTGTGACACACGTTCCAACGACACCCCATCGGACTCCCACCTCCTTTTCCTGCCCACTGTTCCTTTTGTTCCATTGTATGAGGTACCATATAATTTAGTTATGTATTATGTTTACTGTGTACTGTCTTCTTCTGTTAGAAAGGAAAAGTCACAAAAGTCGGTATCTACACCCATTTCATTCCCTTACATATTCTAAAGACCAGGCATAATAAATGCCCAACACGTGTTAGTTGAATGAATGACTTTAAGGACAGAGCTTCTGTAGCGAGCAGAACTCTATGGGGTCTTCCCGGAACAGACCACCCCCACCAAGTCCTCTGCCTGCCTCTTGTCTGTAGAGAAACCTTTGCCTCCTAGGCCTTCCCCGAGTTCCAAAGAGTAAATTTAATCAGAGAAGTGAGAAAACGCAGAAAGAAAGGAAAACAGTCAAGCAAGACAAAATGATAATAGTTTAGCCATTAAACAAAGCCAAGGACCTTTAGTTCCTCCTGCAGGGCTACAGATGATATTCTGAGCCATGTCCTTTGAGCTGTTTTGCAGATACTGAAATCCCCACCAGTTAACTGCATGCTGCCCACAAGCATGGAGACCCCAGACCAGCTGGAACCAGAAGGTTGATGATGTTGACTCCCAGTCACTTCACCACCAACCAATCAGAAGCACGTCCACGAGCTGATCACGCCCTCCACAAGCCCCTCCCCCTGTCTTTAAAAGGCCTTCCCTGAAAGCCATCGGGAAGTTTGGGTCTTTTGAGCGTTGAGCTGCCTGTTCTCTTTGCTTGGTGCCTGTAATAAAGGCGGCAAGTTTCCTTCACCACAACTGCGGGGTCAGTACACTGGCTTTACGACGTGTGGGTGAGCGGACCCAAGTTTGGATGGGTAACAGTTTGTCTGGAGGATCCTAATTGAAAGGGCTGCACTGCCATCCCCTGGTTGGATGGACACTCGACACCTTGGATGGACCCTGCAGGAAGATAGCACTGGTCCAGTTGTGGCCGGGCTTGAACCTGACAAGGGCTCTCCACTTGGCCAAACTTCAGAAGGCTCCTCTGAGCCCTCTTTTCAGCTAGGCCTTGTCCTCAGGCTCTGTCTTTGAACGGCATAGCCCAGTTTTAGCAAGAATCCTGCTGTCAGTTTAGCAAGAATCTCCTCACCCTTGAGATCTGATTGACCCCCGCAGCTAACCAAAGTCCTCCTCCCGAGCCTGGATACCTTGTCACCCTGGCCTGCCTTCAGCAAGTATCCTGTCAAGCCGGTTTAGCTGGTTCCCCACCCTGGATGCCTCCTCTTAATAACTTGCCATCCACTGGCCCCCTCGCTCGGCTCACTGGCTATAACTACCTAGATGTCTTTGCCGTACTATGAGTTAAGCCAGATCTCCTCCACAATTGCAATCGGTGTCAAGTCCTAAATAAAATCTTCTTACCATTTTAACAAGTATCAGGATAATTTTTTCTTTAACCAACCTTATGAGTTTGAACAAGTCACATAACTTCAGTTTTCTCACCCATCAAATGAGACACTAAGACAGGATCTCTTAGACACTGTCACCAGCCTGAATCAACCCCAAATGGACCAAGCTCTTTAGCACCCTGTACCTAGAACTGTTTCCTTAGCATCCTAGGGGGCAGTTTCCCCACATCTCGTCCACCCCTCCATATCCTGGAATCTGCTCTTTGCCCTGTCACATACTGACACTCCAGAGTCCCCCTGAAGGCAATGGAAGGGAGCCAATCCCAAAACAGCCTTCAACAAGTGAGACTAACTCAATTTTTAGTTTAATGTTCAGATGGTATAGTCAATAATATATCTGCTTTTATCTTAGCGTAACATTTTATATTGCTTATCACATAGATAATCTAACTTCTTTTCCCCAAAAACTTGCCTAAAGCCAGTTCCCTGGGAAAGCTGTGTGTGTTAATGCGGTGGCTCAGAGCAAGGCCCACGGCCCACACATGCCCCTGAGAACTCGGGATACAGTGCTCCAGAGATCAAGCCCACCCTGCATCCTTTTTAGCTTTAAAACTTAGTATCTTGCCCCAGGGACAAAAAGACCAGACAATCAAGTTTTACATAGTTATGGTCTTAATAAACAGGTTTTAAGTGTCTTAATAAAAGTGTGTTTATAGGTTGATGCTTTGATTGTCAACCCATATACTCTGCTCTATGTATTCATAAATGTTGCCGTAACCAGTCACTGACATTTTCACTTTAAGTAAATTATAAGTTCTGCGGAAATTCTAAAGTACCCAAAGCCTATAGGATGTAAATCTCTGCAAAGATATTCTCAAAGTTAGCTGACACTTTGTTCTAGCTGTAAATAGACTTTATCACCTAGTGACTGCAAAGATCATCCAATCTGCTGGTTTTTTTCACTATATGTTAGACGCTTCAAATCAATCCTGATTGTTGAAAATGTATACTTAGTGCCAGCATCAATGAGTCTATGTTATCACTGCTATTTAAAATAAATTTATAAATGAAATTATTTCTAACAAATCAGCCAACGGATAAGTTGAATGAAAATGAGGTCACCTTTAACTTGAAAAAAACATCTACTTTCAAAACTACATGGAGAAAGGCACTACATGGAAGCAGTTTAGAAGGTAAAAAAAGAAAAACTCCAAAGAAATACTGTGATACAACACATATGATGCTACATGAGGGTTCTTCTTTCAAGCTTAAACAATATAGCATCAGAAATAGTGAGAAAATTAATCTCAGGTGACTTCTAATAATATTAGAAATAATCAAATATTGCAATTTGTCAATAAAAGTCAGATCCATTAAGTAGTCTCTATAGCTGTGTGAACCACACATTTGAATGACAGTCAGTCACAAAATGAATCCCGATTTAAGTTCTTTTGAAAAAGTGACACTTATGTCCTCTGTCTAATGAATAAAAATCTTCAAAAGGTAAAGAAAAAAACCAAATGTTGGGTTTTTTCAATATTTCAAATTTGGAAAGGCAAATTTTAAAAATCTTTGTATTCACTGACATCATTGGGTTACAAGATGTGAAGCCCTACCTGGTCTCTGTGGCCCTAAAGTTTGAATTACTGAACACACTATTTGAATACAGCCGTCAAAAATCAATGAAAGAGTATTTTGTTATATGCTTAAGAAAAAAGAAGAGCACAGGAAATTTAAGGGGTAATTATAAATATACACCGATACTGTATTTGTGCATAAACGCTGAAGCTTATAAAATATGTTCTCATAAAAGAGCAACTAAATTTGAGGAAAGGAGCAAATGTTACCTTTTATCGTCATAGTTTATAAAGGAAAAGCAGAGAGCTCGCTCTCTCTCTTCTCTCAGCTTATCTGATACAACTCCAAGTACTTCACAGTTGTTATTTAATATTTTCTAAATAATCATAGGGCCAGTGAAAGGCACCAATGTATACATTTTACGAAAGAGAAAATAGGATACATCTAGTCAACTGTCCATCGTAAGAGCCGCACCAGGAAACAAACTCCAAAACCGTATAAAGAAATGTAAGGAGTGATTGTCAACCACAGCTTGAGGTGTTATCTGCACAATTCCCATTAGAACCAGTGAATCTATGGTTGAGTCACTTTTACCTCTAAAGAGCTTTCCTTTGTTTTTGGCAACATATGTTTCATATGGGAAAACCCAATAAGCCTTAAAATCACAGTGCAAAGTGTTGTAACTTAAAACATTAACTCATTTACCTAGTATCCTTGGTCTCCATTATCACTTGGCCTGGAATATCTGTCTGGGGAAACCATGAAAATATTTTTCTTTCTTCCAAGTCTTTCCTCTGTTTCCTGTAAGCGTGTACTCCAGTTCAGCTCTGCCTGGCCAGTGAAAAGGCTGTTTTCCCCTCAGCATCCACTCATCATCTGATGTCCGAAAGCGTTGCTGTGTTTTGTGTTTGTGTTCCTTAAGGTATGACTCTCCAGTCTCAAAGTGTTGCCTCCTTGCGTTACGCCTTCTGATCCAACAACCCACAGATGTTCTTAAGGTAAAACGGTATTGATTAGCTAATGGGTTTTGGCTTTTCCCCAAAGCAAAGAGAAGCTATTTTCATCTGAGAATCTTCCGTATTTCTTTTTGAAGGAGTTGGGGAAGATATGTAGATGTTCTCGGGCTCCGTGTTCCTCACCCTTATCTCAGCAGACGTGCAGTACTCCTTGGCGAGCACCTTTCTTCTTGCTCCTGTGATACCTGCATCTTGGCATCACTTTTGGGCTCCTGAAAGAAAAATCAAGGAAGGGTAAAGGAAGGGGTAGGCGAAAGTGCTCAAAGTAAAGGCACTGACAATGCAGTTCCTCGTGGAAGACTGCCATGGTTCTGAGCTCCAGGGACCTTCTAATTATAAACTGCTGGTTGCACCACAGCCCTGCCAAGCAGCATGGCACTTAGCCTTCCCCTCACCACCGGCAGACACACATCGTAACCACACAAGGCCGTCTCTATAAATAGAGACATGCCCACTTAATTTAGGTTGATGTTCTCACTACCTGCACATTTCCACTCATCCCTCTAGGTCCCCGGCTGCGTCCAAGTGGAACATGTGCTTCCCACAATGCGCCTTTTTCAGGAGCAACACCCCTAGATCCAAGCCTATGACTTTATACATTATAGCTCTTGTTTGAAAATGAAACATCTACGTTTTAAAAAGAAGACATCTTACTGGTCATACGCTTAATAACCATTGTTGCCTGCAACAGTCTAACATGTTCAGAAATAAACTAGAAGACAAAGATGACAAGCTGAAACAATGGTAAGCCAGAGGGATGAATGAAACTGAATTTTCTACCCACCCCTACAAGTATCATGGTTACAAATTCTTTATAATTTTCGAGGCGCCCTCTTAGACATTATCGCAGTTCTTTGATAGAGACAGAAGGGCGAGTCTGGAAGGTGGGTCGCTGTGCTTCCGCGCCCTCGACTAGAAAGTGAGGGACTGAAAACGGGAAAACCAGTTCCTGACTTCTTATTCTGTTTTTGCTGCCCAGCAATGTTTCCCTTTGGACAAAAATAATGTAGAGATAATAATCTAAGCTATATTTAGAACACTACAGATTCTTGGATTCATTAAAACCCAGGGAAAAAACTCACTGCAAATCCTTCCCCAAACACTTCCCTAGTGACTTGCTAAAATAAAAATATTCCTAGGCACCATGAGTGAGACTAACGGAAACAAACCAATCCGAAATCTTATTATTCTTTTATAGGAAATCATATATCAAAACATTTGACTGCCTCCTGTCAAGAATTAGAATAATTCCAGATTTTAAATTAAAATTTAAGAATTAAAATTAAACTAAGGAATTGTAGTAGCAAGAGAATGGAAACCTTTGGTATGATAATGGATTTTAAAAATTGGACTCTGGGGCTTCCCTGGTGGCGCAGTGGTTGAGAGTCTGCCTGCCGATGCAGGAGACGCGGGTTCGTGCCCTGGTCCGGGAAGATCCCACATGCCGCGGAGCAGCTGGGCCAGTGAGCCATGGCCGCTGAGCCTGCGCGTCTAGAGCCTGTGCTCCGCAACGGGAGAGGCCACAACAGTGAGAGGCCCGTGTACCGCAAAAAAAAAAAAAAAAAAAATGGACTCTTCAATTTGAAATGCTCAGATTCAGAGACATTATGTATAATAAAGTGGAAGAACAGGATTGATTTCTTTATCTGTAGAATGAGAGAATTAGCATGTGTTCTAAGTTATCAACGCCTCTAAAATTCTATGAATCTAGACAAGTATATGTACTTTTAACTCATCAACAATTGTGAGAATAGGAATTAATCCAAATATGCTTTTTTTATTAATTTTTATTGGAGTATAGTTGCTTCACAATGTTGTGTTAGTTTCTACTGTACAGCAAAGTGAATCAGCTATAATTCACTTTGGTCTAATAATCTTGTCAAAGGGAGAAATGCATTATATAGATGTGCCTTTCATGAACCCGTGCTGGGTCCGAAGGATCACCGTGTCCTAACAGCTCATGACCTCTCGCTAGTAATCCAATCTTCAATTTTAATATCGCTTCTATTATGAACATCTTCCTTTTTTAGACACTGGATCGTTTGTGTGTGTGCATCTCCCCAGGACCTGTCTTATCCTCTCTAATTGCGCAGAACTCACCATCTGCGGTTGAATAACTATATGCCAATGACCACACATGTGGATGAGAGAAGGCAGTGTGTTGACTGGAACTTCAGTTTCCCAAACAATAGTCCCAAATTATAGTCATTTCATAATATTTCTCATATTTGAGATGCAACATACCACTTTGAAGATCTTTGGCCTATTGTGTACCACCTGTTTGATTATTTACTTAATTTTTTTTTTCTTTAAATGACTCTCTACTTAAATAAATGTATTATAAAAGGAAACCCGGTACCATGTTCCACAAATAGAAGGTAACTGTAAAAATAAACAAAAGGAATACAAAAGGAATCTTATTAAATTCTGTTTGAAAACACAAGCTCCATGAAAAACACTGCATCTTTGACTTGCTCTTTCCTCATTATAAATGGGGATTAGTAAATTTATGGGGCATTCATTGCCTTCAATGATTTTATTCAGAAAGAAGAAAGGCTAAAAATTAAGTATCCATTTCAAGAATTTCGGAAAAAAGGTAATGGGGATAAGCTCAAAGAAAATAAGGTTGAGAGTAGATAAGAGTAGACTTAATGAAATAGAAAACAGAGATACAATGGAAAAGTTAGTTCTTTAAAAAGACTAATAATATTGGCCAACTTGTGGCAAGACTGATCAAGATAAAAGCAAAGAAGAAAAAAAAATGTTGGAATGCATCAGAAATGAAAAAGATAAGAGAACATTATTTTTTCTAAAAAAAACTTTTTTTTTGGCCGTGCTGTATGGCTTGTGGGATCTTACTTCCCTGACGAGGGATTGAACCCCAGCCCTGGCAGTGAAAGCGCCAAGTCCTAACCACAGGACCACCAGGGAATTCCCCCTCCAAAAAACTTTAAGGTAATGCATTTTCAAATTTTGAAAATGGACAAATTCTTAGAAAAATATAAAGTACCAAACTAATTTAAGAAATAAGTCAAGCCTATGAAATAGTTTCCATCACTGATATTTAAAATCTCCCCTTGCGGAAAACATTAGGTTAGATGGCTATACTGGTAAGTACCAAATATTCAATAAACAAGCAACTCTAAAAGCTACAGATTCTACCAGAGAACATAAAAACAGACAATATGCCCCAATAATGTCATGAGACTGAGAATATTCCCAAATCCAGTTATCTAAACTAGACTGGGACAGCCTGAAAAAGGAAAATTACTGGCCAATCTTACTCATGAACATAGGTGCAAAAATTCCAAATACGTATTAGGACGTTGAATGGAGCATGTGTAGTATAATAAAGATAATACTTTATGACCAATTTATTGGACTTATCAGAGGATAAAACTCAATATCCATTAATGAACCCCCCTCTCAAAAAAAGGAAAGAAAACAAAAAACTTTTAGTAAATAGGAAGTAGATGGGAACTTCCTTAATGGGCAAACCTCCACTTCTAGTAAACATTTCACTGCAGGCACTGCCAGGACAAGACAAAAAAAAAAAAAAAAAAATGAGAGGGGCAGGAGGAGGGGGGAGGAAGAGGGGACAAAACAATCACCATTCACAGATGGGACAGTCGAAAAGAATTTCAGACAAATTAACAGAATTAATGATAGAGTTTATCAAGATTCATGATAAAGTTCAATTGTACTTCTACACACCAGCAAAAGGTTTTTTTTTTTTTTTTTTTTTTTTTTTTTGTGGTACATGGGCCTCTCAATGTTGTGGCCTCTCCCGTTGCGGAGCACAGGCTCCGGACGCGCAGCCTCAGCGGCCATGGCTCACGGGCCCAGCCGCTCCGTGGCATGTGGGATCTTTCCGGACCGGGGCACGAACCCGTGTCCCCTGCATCGGCAGGCGGACCCTCAACCACTGCGCCACCAGGGAAGCCCAAAAGTTTTTTTAAAAAAGGAAGTTTTTAAGACAACCATTTATAATAGCACGAAAAAATAAGTTACCTTGGAATAATTATAACAAAAGAACTTGTATAAAAATTTGAGATAGAAAAGCTATAAACTTGAACAAAAGACACCCTTTTAAAAATGGAGAGATGTATATGATGGGCAGGAAGGCTCAATATCACTGAAATGTCCACTCTCCTCAGATGGATCTTTTAATTCAAAGGAATTCCAATCAAAATCACAACAACCATTTTTTTTTAAGATTCCATATATATGTGTTAGCATATGGTATTTGTTTTTCTCTTTCTGACTTACTGCACTCTGTATGACAGACTCTAGGTCCATCCACGCAGACGTAGAGAATGGACTTGAGGACACAGGGAGGGGGAGGGGAAGCTGGGACGAAGTGAGAGAGTGGCATGGACATATATACACTACCAGATGTAAAATAGATAGCTAGTGGGAAGCAGCCGCATAGCACAGGGAGATCAGCTCGGTGCTTTGTGACCGCCTGGAGGGGTGGGATAGGGAGGGTGGGAGGGAGGCTCAAGAGGGAGCGGAAATGGGGATCTATGTATACGTATAGCTGATTCACTTTGTTGTACAGCAGAAACTAACACAACAATGTAAAGCAATTACACTCCAATAAAGATGTTTTAAAAAAAATCCCAACCTTTTAAAATGAAACTTGAAATTCTAAAAGTTTTATGGAAGAACAAGGGGATAAGAGTAAAGACACTCCTTCAGAAGCAGGAGGGGAAAGACGTGCTTTATAAATAGCAAACTGTAATATAAAACAATAACTAAGTTGGTATGGCATTCACACAGGAACAATCAAACAGCAGAGAGCTTAGAAACAGATCCATGCATTAATGGAAACTTGATACATGACAGAGGTGTTTGTCAGTTCAGTGCGGAAAGCTGGACCCTTCAAAAAATGTTACCCGGACAAGCGCTTATCCACCTGGAAACATAAATGTATCTGTACCTCACACTGCATACAAGTATCGATTCCAGATGATTAAGGGCATAAGTGAGAAAATCAAACCTTAAGTTTTCTGGAAAGAAATATAACCCAATATCTCTATGACCTCAGGGTACAGAAGAACTCCTTAAACAACAAATAGCCCTAACCGTAGAAGAAAAGATGGCTACATTCAAACCACATTAAAATTTAGAACTTCTGTTCACCTAAAGCAAGCTACATAAATCAGGAGAACATATCTGTCACACAGACAATCAAAAAAAAACAAAAAAAACTTGGAAGTAAAAAAAGATACAACCTCAAAGAAAAGTGAGCCAAAGACTCCAATTTATATATACTCTTTCCTATGCATAGCATTTCCGTTTTAAAATGATAAAATTTAAATTTGTACTATATTGTGTCTTCTACATGGGATAATGTTGAAAGTATTTATAACATGATGAAGAGTATATAATGACAGCTCTGTCTGAAGTAGTATTTTTAATATCTTTCATTTATTATCATAATAGCTGTTCATTAAAAATGAGGCACAGATGGAATAACAGAGCCTACGTAATAAGATTTTAAAAGAAGAGGAAAGGAAGGGAGGGGAGGCAAGGAGAGAAAAGGGATTTGCAGACAGGGTCGCCCCTCCCAGCATGGCTTCATTTTTTGGTGCCTACTTGAGTAGCACCCACTCCTTCCCTAAATACCTCTCTGTTATCAGGGCATGAGTCCAGCCCCTTGTGAAACCTCCCTGAGAACTTATTCCCCAAACATTCAAAGTATTCTTTGGGGTTCCCAAGATCCACTTGGTGCCAATAAATCCTTCTTCATTAGTATGAAATTCTGCACGTGGTATTTAAATAATAGTACTGTAGGGGAGCAAAATTTGCCATTTATCATACTAAGTGAAGCAAGTCAGAAAGAGAAAGACAAATACCACGTGATATCACTTACATGTGGAATCTAAAATATGACACAAATGAACCTATTTATGTAACAGACTCACAGACATAGAGAACAGACTTGTGGTTGGCAAGGGGGAGGGGTGGTGCCAGAGGGATGGATCTGGAGGTTGGGATTAGCAGGTGCAAACTAGTGTCTATAGGATGGATGAACAAGGTCCTACCGTAGAGCACAGGGAACTGTATTCAATATCCTGTGATAAACCATAATGAAAAAGAATATATATGTATATGTATAACTGAATCACTTTGCTGTGAAGCAGAAATTAACACAACATTGTAAATCGACTATACTTCAATAAAATAAATTTTTTAAAAACTTAGGATGGGGCTTCCCTGGTGGCGCAGTGGTTGAGAGTCCGCCTGCCGATGCAGGGGACGTGGGTTCGTGCCCCGGTCTGGGAGGGTCCCACATGCCGCGGAGCGGCTGGGCCCGTGAGCCATGGCCACTGAGCCTGCGCGTCCGGAGCCTGTGCTCCGCAACGGGAGAGGCCACAGCAGTGAGAGGCCCGCATACCACACAAAAAAAATACAACTTAGGCTGATTATGTTTAAGGCCCCAAAGCCTCAGGGAGAACCTCTGACCTTCCCACGAACTGCCTAAAAGAACACAGAGCACGTGTTCCAGGAAGGGAGAATCACCATACATAGCTGTATTATGCACTAAGTCTGTCTGTTACCATTCTTCTCTGTGTCCCATTGTCTCTGCCTGGCCCAGCAAACGGTTGTTCACCAACCTCTTGCTTTTCCATCTTCATGTCAATTGCCTTCCTCCACTTTCAAGTCCCAAAGCCCTATTCCCAACCTCCTCTCATGTCTCTAGCTGAGGATGGTATTTAAGATGAGGGCTTCGGCCACTTCGGCGAGTTACCCAGTTCCTGGGTCTGTCCATGTATACACGTTAATAAAATTTTGTCTGATTTTCTCATCTCAATCTGTCTCGTGTTAATTTCATCCTTAGACCAGCCAGCAGAACTTAGAAGGGAAGAGGAAAATGTCTTCTTCCCCAGCAGTACCTTACCTATGTGTAGTCCTTACAATTACATGCATTGTTTCATGTGATCCTCAAGACAACGTTATAAAAGAGGTAGACCAGATAGCTTCCTCATTTTACAGGTCAAGAGTCCAAAGCTATAAGAGGCTAGAGGATGTGCCCACACCCTACAGGCATAGAGATGGGGACAAGATGACAGAAGTCCTCGGGACCTGTCGGTGTTAGTTTACAGAGATGTTAGCTCTGCTGGCGGAGTGTGAAGGAGCGAGGTTATGCGCACCATCACAGAGCCTCCTAGGGCACTAGGAAGTGACAGAGCCCCAGCAGACCTCTTGACCCCCAGGTAAGGGATTTCAACAATAAACCAGGCTGCTTTCATATAATAATATTGAAATGTGTGGAGCACATCAACATTCACAAATAATTATGTATTGTTTATTATATATATAATAACCTTTATTATATATTGTTTTACTTATTCTCATGATTATATATTGTTATGTATATTGTTTTATTTATTATATATTGTTTATTATATTTATAATGAACAAGCCTTTATTATATATTCTTTTACTTATTCTCATGATTACTTTGTACTAATTTAAGATCAAAATATGTAGACAAAGAAATATTAAAATGTCTTTCTTGACTCTCAGTACATGCTTTCACACACACGTTCATTCAGTTCAACAAACATCCATTTCTTGGTGTGCTGTGGCCATTCTACCTATGCAGATATATGAACACATCTCTGCCTATAATTAAGCATATATTTAGTTCTATTTCATTTTTATTGTATTAAACTACAGAAATGTCTTGTTCCTTACTGATTATATGACTACCACTATATAGATTTTTATACTTATGTGTTCAACGCTTCTCTTGTGTATAAATCTTCATCTGATAGTGCATCTATTTTTGACTGCTTCAGTGTACCACACATTTACTTTTATAAATCCTTTACAATAATGCATGGAAGATAAAAGCTAGTAGCCTTTTTATGGCATCTAATATGATTGAACAGCAGTCTGATGCAATTTAAAAAAATAAGAAATGTCAACATTCAAACTACGATACTGATAAATTGACAATTCCTCAACAAGACAATCAAATTAATCAGGATATGAAAAAACTGGGATTTTTTTTTACTGCTTTCATGATAATTTTGTGTTTACATATTTCATTAACACATCCAAGAAAATTAGGATATCCTAAATTTTGTACCCAGTTGCATTGCTATTGACAGTAAAACTGTAATGCAGTATGGTAAGGTTATCTTGTAGAGGTATGGTATCTTTCATTTGTTAAAGTGATTTCATAGATATTACCTTATTTCAGTCTCATAACAGCCTCGTGATTTGGTAGGAAATTATTAATTCCATTTGACAGATAAGGAAACTGGTGTCCAGAAAAGTCAAGCACCATCTCATGCTGGGACTTAAACTAAGGTCTTTACTCCATCTCTTACCTTAATCCCACTATTGAGTACCTAACACCATACAGACACTCAAATATTATTTCCTTCTCTGCCCATAGGGTCCCCAAGGGGGAAGGAAGCTCCCGTCATATCACTTTGGGGAAGAGTAATTCAATCGAGGTCACGACCCGGGAGTCACATAACCTCTCCGTGCCCAGCCTTCCTCACTGTGACACGGGACAGCTTGCCCCATCTACACACAGAGTCATCATGAACACCAGCCTGAACGGTGTCTAAAAGTACTTAATGAACGGCAGGCCGGTCCTGCACATACGGGATGCCAGTCTTTTTGCTCATGGACTGTCCTCTAACCCACAAAGGGACAGGAAATGTTCATGCTCTTCTCGCCCACGGATCCCTGTTCTCTCACGCATCAGGGGCTAAACAGTCAGTGCCCTATGATGGCTATAAGGGAACAGGCCTGGCCGTCCACCCTGACCAGCTGTGAAATCCCCGCGTTCGGCTTTGACTCCTGAAGCCACCGCCCACGGCTAATACAAGCACAGTGTGTCCCTCCAGTGATTTCTTCACCTTCCCAGCAAAAACACCCTATTGTGGCAACCTGGGCTTCCCTCAGAGCAGTCGGATTTGACACCATATATGATCTCATTTAAGGAGCAGGAAAGAAACACACTTGCTCCACTTACTCACTGGGGTGAATATTTCTTTGAGCTGCTCTACTTGAAATGGAAACTGGCCGGATACCCAGGGCTTAACTCACGGCCACTGTGCCCAAGGGCCCTGTCTTAAGGAAGCAGGGACTTCCAGGGTGCCCCGCCCCCTTCACAGTTCACATGGACCCCTGAGCTCTACCTGTCAAGAAAGCTTCAGTTTCCCTAGAAGCAGTCTTTTCACCTATTTATAGCAAAGACTAGAGCCAGAGTTGCCTTCAGCGATCTCCTGCCAACAGGATACACATTCCTCTAAAGCTAGGAATTAAAAATCAACATTACTCTTCATTATGTTTGATCAGACGTATTCACAGGCAGCTAAAACCTCTGTGACGTGCTGAAAATTCACCCTTGAAAGCCCCTGACGTTACAGAAACAAGGAACCAATATAGACAGACTGCGGGCCCACAGAAAGCCTCCACTGGAATTACCCTCAGAATAACGGTCGTGCTCTGCTTGCTGTCAGAACAAAACATGAGTCAGCACAGACTTGAAAATGGCATCTTTGCAAAACAGAGAAGTCAGATTAATTCACCCTATAAATCAATAGACCAAAATGTAAGGCAAAGCAAGAATGGCGGCTGTCATTAATTAACAGAACTGTATGGGCACAATCTACTGTAGAAAAGGTCATGGTCACTATAGCCTTATTTGACCTCAAGTAAACATCCCTGAAATGGAAGATTTACAAAAATGCACTTTACAGAGCCGAGAAGTGAAGTTAAAGGTAAGGGAGGGCTTCCCTGGTGGCGCAGTGGTTGAGAGTCCGCCTGCCGATGCAGGGCATGGGTTGCTGCGGAGCGGCTGGGCCCATGAGCCATGGCCGCTGAGCCTGCGCGTCCGGAGCCTGTGCTCCGCAGCGGTGAGAGGCCTGCGGACCGCAAAAAAAGAAGGTAAGGGATACTTATCAGTGTGTGTGTGTGTGTGTGTGTGTGTGTGTGTGTGTGTGTGTGTAATTGAAGATTTCCAGTAGAATGTACAGCAGAAAAAATACTGTCTCAAATTTAATAAGAAAAATGTATGAATTATTCCCTTACTGTCCCAAATCCCTTCTATGTTGTACAAATCTTCCTCGTCCACTTTGCAAAAAGTTCCTCAAGAACGTCTTACTCATCTTTGCCCCCCTACTCGGTCAGATGCAGGGCCATGGATACAGAAGGTATTCAATAAAGAATGAATAGTTTAGTCACTTTGGCCCATTTCCAGGTAATAAAAGACACATATACTGTCATAGTATATCTTGAATTGAGTTGATCTAGCCTCAACTTTTGGTCCGTCGACAGGCAGAGCTAATTGTTGGAGGCAGGGGTTTGGAAGGGCTACCACTGGAATAAACTTGGAGTCTTAGGTTTACCTTTAAAAGCTCAATTATCTTCAAAGATAAATTTTACATAAAAGTAATATGCCTTATGGGTGAACTGTATAGTATGTGAATGATAACTCAATAAAGCTTTTAAAAATAATATATTAAAAATAGATTATATGATTGAAATACATCTCTTCTGATATTATCTGACTAATATTATTATTATCTAGCTTTTTGAAGGGAAAAATAACATTCACTCATTCACTTGAAAACCAATGCTTCTCTGGGAGCCTGCCAGGGACTTTGTTCACCAGCCATCTGATCCCAGAGGTGG
This sequence comes from Leucopleurus acutus, assembly GCF_964270905.1. Taxonomy (NCBI): domain Eukaryota; kingdom Metazoa; phylum Chordata; class Mammalia; order Artiodactyla; family Delphinidae; genus Leucopleurus; species Leucopleurus acutus. The sequence continues at coordinate 2,558,557 of NC_139160.1, forward strand.
GGAGGGGAGGGTCACTGAGCTATTCTCAGGCCCAGTTAAGGAGAAACTGAGGCTCCAAGAGATGAAGCATCAGAGCTAGTCTGATGTAGAGCCCGTTTTCAAAACCGCGTTTACCTGGCTCCTAATAAATGTATTTAAAGTCTCGGGTATTTTTTTTCAGTCACTAGCCGGGCCTCTTGGGAAAATGAAGGTACATAATACGTTTTTCAAGATCAGAATTTTCTTAGGATAATCATTGAACTTAAACATTTAATAAACAAAAGTATCAATAAATAAACCCAGGGAAATGTTTGGCATGTTATGGAAAATTGATAAAGATTAGATATAACTTACATTTTAAGTTTAAAAACCTAACAGATTAATATCTTTACGCTCAAAGTAACTATTATTTAATTTATCAGTTAAGATTCTGTTTATATAAGGTTGCCAGACATAGCAAATAAAAATATGCCCAGTTAAGTTTGAATTTCAAACAAATAACAAATAATTTTTTTAGGTTATGTTTATCTTATGCAATAGTTTCTGTAATTTATCTGGTAACCCTATTAGGACTTTTTTTAATGGTTAAATGTATCACTGCATTAAAAACAAGGAGAGGGGTGGGATGAACTGGGAGATTGGGGTTGACTTATATACACTACTATGTGTAAAATAGATAACTAATGAGGACCTACTGCATAGCACAGGGAACTCTACTCAGTGCTCTGTGGTGACCTAAATGGGAAGGAAAACTGAAAAAGAGGGGATATATGTTTATGACTCACTTTGCTGTACAGCAGAAACTAACACATACATACATCCCCCCATCTCCTAAATGTTTTCTTTATTTTTTTAAAAAAAAAGACTAAACCTCTATTAATATGGTGAAATAGTGCACAAATTCCAGATGCCCCAAAACTTCAAATACAAACTCCTCTCTAGCACTTAGTACTTTAATGAAATAAGGAGATCTATGAAGTTTAAATGACCACCCATAAAAATATTCAGGCGGCTTTGACTTATTTTAAAATGTCGTCGTTTCAGAACATGTGAAAAGGATACGTGAACTGCAGAGCCCGTATGTTCTTGACTAGAGGATGGACTCGTGGTCTCATCCAGAGCAGAATATTGAAGACGAATGCTTGTCTGGATGCCATGTTGCTGTACGTGGACCATAGATTTCCCCTTACAAAACCGAGAAGCCCCATGGCATCCTGGGCTTCACACCGCCAATGACCTCTTAGTGCCCTGAGAGGGCACACAGGGGGCAGGGGTCACCGCTCAGGGTTGGCAATCTGAGCGCTCACTGATATCCAGCAAGAAAAGCGAATTGAGATACCGCCCAGTCAACCCCCTCTTTCTACAAATAAGAAATGGTCGGGGCTCCACTCTCTTTCAATTTTACATTCTATAATCTGCAAAATGGGTTGCCTGTTTCACAAGGCTGTTGTGAAGATGAAGAGAGACAACATACGTGAAAGCGTGCTATTGGATCAATAATTGTGATAAACTGGAGTATACCAGGCCTTGAAGGAAATGTAAAGACTGTCTACACCATACCTCTTACCTCAGAGCTGAGGTTAACAGACTTTCCCATTAGCACAAAGAGAGGCCACAGCCGAGGCAGAGCCACGCCTCCGATTCCCAGGCCAGTGTTTCTTCCAACTTCCTTATGTGTCCCGGCACAATGGCGCCGTCCTCGACTTAAATCTGACACTATGTGCTAAGCGCAGAGCTTAAGGAAAGCAAAGGTGGCCAGGAGAAAGGCACGCAAAATAGAAACTAAAACAGTAACGGCACTGGCAGTATGAAAAGCCAGTCGCCACCCAGGCTGTCCAAGATCAGAACCGCCACGGGAATTGCTCCAATTTCAAATCAGCGCCTTTTGCACCGCCCACTTGGACTCATGGCCGGACGGTCAATATCATCCTCAATTCTGCCACCATACAGGATTTGATGGGAGCCAGAAAAAGGAAACTGGCCTTTCCTCTTCCAGTAGAACATGCCTGCGGCAACATGGAAATACCAGCATCACTTTTATAAGACATCCTTAGCAAGTACTGAATATATTTTTTGTACTTAGAGCTGATGAAGAAGCACTTGGTCCAAAGATCATTTCAACGTTCATACCTTTAGGGAAATGGTATGAGAAACCTCTATTTTTTTTTGATTTTTTAAAATAAAAATTTATTAAAGAATTAATGACAAAACAGAATAATAAGCATAAATAGTAAAACAGCGAACAAAGAATTACCGAGAACCCAGTCCCCGTATAACACTATATGTACATTCTTACTGTTAAACATGGCCTTATCCAGTGTGAACAGCAATTTATGCTTTACTTATTTTTGCTTGTCAAAAAACGAAGGATGTTCTTCTTTGCTTAATGAATAAATCTTTTGTTATTTTACCTAGGCTCTCCATTTGGGAAAGAAAATCTTGAAAGTATGCTAATCGTAATTGAAATTGTATTATAATTGAAAGTCAGTTATGTTGTCATCAGCTTGCATTGTTCTGTTGGAAAGAATTGTGAAAACCTGAGCTCCATCTTAGAATGATTATTTAGTCAACAAGGACTCTATTGCCATTTTCATCAAGGTGGTTTATTAATGTCTAGTCTTAGAAAAAGATAATTTAAAATTCTGACAACACTTTTTTTGGCTCCTACGTACCTATGCATTAAGGAATCATTCACCTAATGACATAAGCAAAATGCCTTTTCTTTCTCCTATCGAAATGCTTTCTATTTCTTCCATCCACCTGGCTCTGGGATGTCAGCAGTCACAGTGAATCAATAGAAGGAAAGAAGACGGGGGCCCTTAAAAGAGGAAAAATAATCCACATTTCATGGTGCCCAAAGACAATTCAGATCACTAGATTTACAAGAATGTTTGAGAAACCTCTTTAGCCTGCTTCCTCACGGACGGGTGGATTGAATGAGAAAATGACAGAACACCCGCGAAGCAGCTACATTTGTGCCAAGTACCGTGCTGGGTGCCTTCAGATGCACTGGCTCATTTCAACCCTGGAAAACTGTGTGAACAACTGCCATTATCTCTGACACGGGAAGGAACTGAGGCTCGCAGAAGCTGAGTGGGTTTTCAGGGGCTGCAGAGCTGAGATCTGACCCCAAGGCTTCTGAGAGCAAATCCAGGGTAAAACAGCAATGCACCAGACGCTGCTGATGTGAGCCTGAAGTCTTAAAATAAGGCTGTCAGTCAGGTGTTCCTTCCCATTATGTGAAGAATAGAAAACACCATATCCAGCATGGAAAAGATCTTACAAACCAGGCCAGGAACAAGGAAAGTATGGGAATATGGTTTGTTCGAAAGGGAGACCGAAGGAGCCTCGACCTCCACAGAAAAGGAGGCAATGGGCCAGCTGAAAAGCCAGGAAGGTAAAGAAAGGATGAAGGGACGGCCACGGAGGAAGGAGGAAACGGAACTGGGTATCATTTGTCCATGATGTGAAGAAGACTGCAGCAAGATTAGGGAAAGACGGCTGGTTAGTCGTAAGTAAAACCACTGGGTTATGACAACCATGCATTAACCTAATATGTGTCTGGTTATCAAGGAATAACTTCCGAAAACAATGTGAGAGATTTGCTTTCCAAGTGACAAATAAAATGGGATTAAGTGTCAGTCGTTTATCTGCAGTGGAGGAAAGGTAAGAGCTCCCCTCAGTATGACTTCAGGGCAGCTCTCCTCAGCTGCGGGGGCGTATGGGCTTGACCTGCATTCTGCCTTTTACTCAAATGAACAGGCTTTCTTCACACAGTGAGAACAAAACCTACATAAAAATTAAAGCCCAAGCTATCGACATGTTAGAAGCAAACCCGACACTCTTCACCGAGGTATCAACCTTGTTTTAAGAAAAAGAGTGAGAGATTTTCGTTGCTACTGTTAAAACTGGGATACTCTTAAGAATTTAATGATCACTTATTAAGATAAAATTTAATAACTAAGTAAAATGTTTTCAACTAAAAGCGGAATTTTCAGATATTACTACTTAAGATAACTGCAATAAGTGGCATCATTTACGAGCATGCTGTTTAAAGGAGAACAATTACTATAAATTAGCCTAGAAGGCGCTTGGGGAATCCCGCTTTATTATTCAATAGCACTCTGCGCTCCACACTCTGCATTACAGCAGCAGACCCTTTGTGAGCAAACCCACAGGACGGGGTGGGAATTAAAATGACAAAGCCGGGAGCTCCGAGCATCTCGGCCGCGGGGATCTCTCTAGCAAGGCTGCAGTCGGAGCCTCCCCGGTAAACCGCAGGCTGCGGCCCAAAGTGGGAATCGCCAAAAGAACCCCTAACTTACAGCAGCACAGAGCTTTAAAGAAGCGTCTCTCTGTCCTCTCACAAGGGCGTTTCCCAAGGCGACCGCAGGGCCCCGGCGCCCCGGTCCCAGCCCCGCTCTCAGAGGACCTGGTGACCCATCCCCCGCGGAGCCCGCATTCCCGTGGGCCCCGGCCCGCTCCCGTGACATCCGGCCGGCCCCTCACATACTCACCGGTGGCTGCCAGCATCGCGTCCCCGGCCTTTGTGGTCCTTGTGTCCCATCAGCAGGTTCCAGCGTGACTGCCACCGCAGCCGCACTGGTCCAGGCCACCGGACGCCGTGCCGCAGTCAGCAGCTACCCGCCCACACCCCGCGCGCCTTTTTTTTTCTTTTTAAAGAGACAGGACCATCACCAACCTTCGGTTTCAATAATGCTGCAAAATGCGGCTTGGACGCTCCAACTGGTGGTACAGAGGACAGTAAGTGCATTATCTCTTCTGTTCACATTACAAAGTTGCACCTAGGAGGAAGGCATGCCTACCAGGAGATCATCTCTCTTGGACACTGGTATACCTAAGGCTGTGTGACCTTAAGACAAGTCGGTTGTGGGTTGCATTTTCCCCGTGGAAAACAGAGACTGTGACCGGCCACATCCAGTCTGGAAATCCTATAATCTACTAGAATTAATGAGCAGCCTCACACTTGCTGCTAAAACACGATAATACGCTATGTTTGCCTTGCAGGTTGTAGCTCACAAGGAATTTTTTGTGTTTTATTTGGATTTGGGTAGGAGTTTCCGAAGGTTAAAAAGAGCATTCACTCGAAAGGCTTTGTAAACTGTGAAATGCTGTACAGCTGTCAAACGCTCTAAGTTTTCATTGTTACTGTCTATTTAATAATAAAACGATAGGAACGATAGATCAGGTAGTATCTATCTCCTTGCTTCCTACAAGAGGAGGATGTGAAATACCGGGAGAGTCTGTTTTCACAGACAGCCCTACCTCCCCTCCCCCTTCGGTGCACTGTCCTCCTCATCCAGGTTCCCGGTGGACGGGTCTGCTTCACCAGTGTGGATCTGAACTGCAGGCTTATCTGGGAACGGCTGGAGCTTTGAAGCTCCGGCTTGCTTTACCTCTGAGGAGAATTTCTAACTCAGCTCAGCAAACTCCAGAACTCTCCCCCGGGGAGACCAACCAGGCCCCCAGTGTCAGAATCACTCCAGATTCAAAGCCACCCGCCTCTGCAGAATGGCCCTGTGCGGGCTGCACTCAGGACACTAAACTGCCTGGTGTTTCCCTGGCATCTTAGCCTCACAGAGTTAGATGTATAAATATAATGTCCTAGGAGATGGTAAGGAAGTGTTTTGTTCTAGCAAAATCACCATGTAACGACAGGTTTCCATCAGGGAGAAATCGTGCTGGGGAGCCCTTTTCCCTGATTCTCACATGGTGCCGCGTGGGCCCTTGGTGGCAGGTGGAGGCCAGCCTGTCCCCTCAGTTCTAACAGCACCGTTTCGATGGTCCCCAGGTGAACGAAGCCCATGTCGACCGAGACGCGGGCTCCATAGTCCCTGGGGAAATCTTCAATTTCTTGTTCACCTAGCGCAGTTATCTGCTCGTAACTCTGAACTATTAGATAAGTTCTAAGTTTATAACTCCCCACTCCCCAACGTGTCAAGGAAAGTGGGTCCCTAAGAATATCCCGGGTAGGGGGTGTGGGGATGCAAGTAGCAGAAGCCCAGAGAAGAGCCTGGTCGTGCTGACCTAGCTGGAAAGTCCTCCAGGTGTCAGGAATCCTAGGAGAGGGAAAGCTGCGGGGTGGAGAGGACCCGATAGAGCTGGAGGAGGGGCGGGGGAGGGGAGGGGAGATGAAAGGTTTCTATGATGAGTGAAATTTGGGGGAGAGACTTAGTGAATTTCCAGGAAGCCGTGCTGCAGCTTGTGCGGTGTCATTCTGTCCTGTGTCCCCTCATCAGGAGCAAACTTTAGTAAGATTGTTCCCACTTCTCCCTGATACTCTGCTGCCGGGTTTGGAATCCCTCCGAACCTGCCACAGTGCTGAGTCACGTCAGCCCGGGAGCAAGAAGACCTTTGGGAAGGGATGCGGAGTCTGCCTCGGGGTGGAGCCCCCCTGGGTGAGGACTGCCGCGTGGCGTGGCCTCTTCCTCGGGGCCCCTGCCCCTAAGCGAGAGCCTCCGTGCCCTCTGACTTCTGTCTCTCCTTCTGGGTCAGTGATGCCATCACCCAGGTCTACCAGCCCAGGCCTACGTGCTCCAATTGCTTCTTTGGTATCTCTCGGATATATTCATCAAAACTGGCTCTTCAGGGACTTCCCTGTTGGCGCCGTGGTTAAGAATTCGCCTGCCAATACAGGGGACACAGGTTCGAGCCCTGTTCCGGGAGGATCCCACATGCTGCGGAGCAACTAAGCCCGTGTGCCACAACTACTGAGCCCGCGTGCCACAACTGCTGAAGCCCCCATGCCTAGAGCCCGTGCTACGCAACAAGAGAAGCCACTGCAAAGAGTAGCCCCCGATCTCTGCATATATATATAAAAATATATATATTATGTATAATATATATTATAATATCTAATATAATATCTAATATATTATTATATAATATAATATATAATATATATTATAATACTATATATAATATTATATATAGTATACTATATATAATATTATATATAGTATAATACTCTATATATAATATTATATATATTTTTTAAAAAGTGGTCTTCAGGGCTGTGCAGACAGGAAGAAGGGTCGTGGGCTTGCCTGCCACCTGTGTCCACACAAATGCAGCCAGTTACACCGAATCCCATGGTCATGCTGTCACTCATTCGGTGACATTTTTGCAATTAAATGACAAAACCTAGAATTTTTTTTCTTAAATAGCAGTTATTGCCTTACAATAATTAGAAAGACAATGCGGGTTTCTTTGAGAAAATATGATAAGTATAGCCCATAATCCTACCATCTGATGTAACTGCTCTTCATCTTTTGATACATATCCTATTTCTATATTTATATATGTATCAATTTTGTTTCTGGTTTTCCCACTTAAATTATACTGAGAATATTTTCCTCTTCTATTCTTTGAGAACATACTCTTTAATGCCTGCATAATAACCCTTCTTACAGCGATGCCATAATTTATTCAACCAATTCCCTGTAGTTGGACTTTAGGTTGACGTACATGGTTTTCAGAAAGGTTGATCCATTTTCCCCACCTACTCACCTGCAAGGAAGCACCCAGTGAAATACTGGTTCTGCAGAAGTCACCCAGCGAAGTCTCAGCCCCTTCACAAGCTTGCACAAGGCAGGCCTTTTCACTGTCATGACACTCGCACGTGATTCCCCGTGGCTTTTCACTCGCTCTGCAGGTTCCTGTACCCCCGTGACCCCCGCCTGCACTGTCCAGGTGCACCAGCACCCGCAGGAAACTGCACATGTTCAGTTAAATTCCTGGTACCGTTCATGGTATTTGAATGTTGTTGTCAAAAGATTTAGACTTTGTCCTAACAATGTTAGGAAGTCAAAGGCTTCCGGATCTCCTGTGTTCTGGTCCATGATTGGCTGTTGATGCACACGGGTCAGAGGTCACCATATCTCCTCCTCACCTCAAGCTGACCCTAGGAAATAGCATAATAAAGTATCATCTAGAGCCACCCTTGCCTGGAACCACAAAAGCTCAGCCAGAGGAGCTTTGCCACTTGTCTGGGGCTTTTAAGGAGCTGGCATCACCAGGCCTCTGGCTTCTTCTCCTGGAAGACTCCCAGCCATGGCTTTCACCACAGCCCACTCTCCCTTTCCAGCCATGTCTTGGGGCCTAACCCCTCTGCCCACGCGACCTGCACCGTCCAACTTGTACAAAGTTGTATGAGTGTCAGATTTTTATCAACTCAGAGATGGCCATTCAACCTGAGAGACGTCAGCTCCATCTCAGCACCTACTCATCATTCTGGAGTCTTAGCTTTCATGCCTTTTCCCCAGTCTCTGTTAGCTCACCTGGGTACAGGGCTCTCTCCATCCCAATAGCTGCTTTCAGCAGCTTAGCAAGCAAACATGGCTTCAACCCCTGTAAAACCAGTCAGGGTCTAGGCAAGTCACCTATGACTTCCAGTTTTTTCATCTGTGAAATGGGAATATTACCTTCCAACGTGGGAGTACACGGTGCTCGGCATATAATCAGTAATTTCTAGGTGTTCAAATCGTAGAGGTTATTAGTTTTGTATACTTCCTGCTTTAAGACACTTTCCCAAGTTGAGAAGTATAACTTTAGACCTGGGGGCAAGACACTTGCCCTTAAAAACTACCTATGTTACTTCAGGTCAATTTCTAGAAAATCCCATTACGTTTCTAACAACAGCAGAAAAATGATCCCATGACAAGGCCTGAGAAGGACATGGAGCCCCTGAATTGTGAGAACACGAGGGCCACCGGAAAAAACTAACAGACCTACGTTCCCATAAGCACGTGGCCCTCAGTACAACCAGGCCAGCAGGGAAGAGGCACCAGCCACGTTGTGGGTTTCCTGTAAGTCCCCACAGCCTCTGGCCACGGTGGACATCTAGGTGTGTGGCCAACGTTAGCTGAACAGAGGGGTTTGGGGCAGAGCACGCTATGTGGGGGACCAGACTATGGCGCTCTGAAATATGCCACTTTGGCCTAAGGGTTATTTCGAACTGACGACAGTTGAGAAGCAGCAGACACAGAAAAGCTTTAAGTCCTCCTCTTAATCATCGGAGAGGACTCTGGGCTCCTAGCAGCCCACCTTGAGAAAGCCCCCCTCCCTTCAGCTTCCCCTGGTGTGTACCTTCCCACAGTTTGTCATTTTCCTTTGCTCGTCATACCCCTACACACCCATTGTCCTTTGTGACGAGCCTGTGTAAGCCCCAAGTTCTAACCACCCCTTGGAGACCCATCCTTGAGTCTCTCCAGTGTGCATGGGCGCGGGGCATGGCTTACCAACATTTCTGGGCTTTACTCTTGTGAATCTGGCCTTGGTCAGTTTAATGTCAGAGTCCCAGCAGAACCCAAGAGGGCAGAGGAAGGTTTTCTGCTCTCTGGCGCGTACAGATTTGTAACTGGTTCCCTGAACTATTTTCTCAGCAGTCAGTCCCTGGAGCTCAGCTCTGAGTTAGGAAGCCTGCAGCTTCCTAGTCCTGTGATGTTCCAGAACAACCAGGCCTTCTGAGGCACAGTCACATAGACAAAGAGACAAAGGCCAGCGCCACACGGCTTCCTTGTACAAAGCTAAAATTGGGCTCGTTTTGTCCCTGCTTCAAAATATAACGGTGTCACAGTGAAGAAGTACAAACTTTGCACATCTTAATTACAAGGGACCCAATTCTGCCACTTGATGCTGTGTAGGCAAAATTACAATCGATGTTTACAGTGATGCATGAAACCAAACTAGTCACCTAAAAAACAGAAAAGAAAAAAAAAAAGCACACCAGTTTACAACATCATCAGCTCCTTAGAAAAGGAACACTGTTGTCAATAACCCAAACCTCTTGAGGCCACAAAACGAAACACAGTCTATACAGCTAGGAGTTGTCTCAGGTCAGCCTCCCACCCTCTTCGGGGTTTTTTTTCTTTTCTTTTTAACTTGAAAAATATATCATTTTGAATATATAAAAACCAACCATAATCCTACCACTCAGAAAAGCACTGCTGGCACTTTTTAGTGGGTGGAAATCGTTCCAGGTTATTTCCTAGGCGTATGTGTGCGTTCGACAACTATTTATTTATTGATCACCCTGTATGTGTAAGGCCCTGTTCCATGCGCTGCAGCAAACAAACAGCAGTAAACAAACGGGCGGGGGGCCCTGCCAGGTGGAGCTTACATTCTAGCGGGGAGAGACCAAATATACACAAATAAACATATATGTAAGCATAAAATCAGCAGTATAAGGAGATAATGATGACATTGAGGAGGTGCTATTACAGACAGAGAAGCAGTTGAACCAAAATCTATTTACTGGACACTTACCATATACCAGCTGTATAAAATACAGAATTTTCAGGCTTAGAATCAGAGTTACAATTCTTAACCTAGTAAGGTTAAAGACAACAATAATCAAAGAAAAAAATCAAATAGTCGACATTTTCATATATTTCTTTCTTTTTGTTTTTCTTAAACACTCAAAGTGTTAATTTTTAATTACACAAGTAACATCATTGCATTCTTCTTGAAAATGACTCAAATGTTACAGCTAAAAGAAACCTTCCTTTATAACCCGAACATCCCGCCAGATTCTCATCTCAGAATAGATAACCGCAATCATGCCGAGTGTCTCCTTCCAGAGTAAACCTAGATCCTTTCGATAATACGTATCACTACAAACATGACAACGCGTTGTATCGAGTCTTCTGAAGAGTGCAAATTAGATTCCCCGTCCTGCAAATTGCTTTTTCCACCTAATAATCTGTCAGTAAATAGTCTTAAATTTCATGCCAGTACCCCAATCTTTCTAACTGTTGCATAGTACTCCACAGTTAGGACGAATCAGCATATTTAACTCCTCCTTTCTTGATAGATGTTAAGATGATGTCCAATTTGTAGTATTTAAAAATAAGACAGTACTTGCCTCTTCATGTCCACGTGAGTCTTTTCCTAGGGCAGGTAATAAGGAGTGGAATGGTTGAAACATAGGATTTAAATCTTAATATACGCTGAACAATGGCTCCATCCATTTAAGTGCTTGTATTGGTTTAAAATTTCACTGGAAGTACATCCTTTGCAAAATTAGAACCACAATATATTCATTGTTTAAGACTGCATTTTCTCCCATATAACAAAATTCTATGAACATTTTTCTATGTCTTTAAGTGTGCTTTTAAAAGACAATTTTTAATGGAGGCTTATTATTCCATTTCATTTGATGTATTATAATGGCTTTTATCAATTTCTCTACTGTTGGATATTTCAGCTATATCCAATTGCAGCTATAAATCTTTGTATGCATTTAGAATGATTTCCTCATGCTATCTTCTTTGAAGTTAATAGTGGACCAAAGAGGATAGACATAAGATGTTTAAAGCATCTTATACCAGTTGCCAAATTGGTCTCCAGAAAGACTTCACCAGCTGACATTCCCACCAGCAGGAGGTGGGGATAACCACGTTCATTTTTAGATGAGCCGGAATTCAGCTGTTCTGCCGGACGTACTACGTATGAGGAAGTCATGGAGGACTTTGTGAAGGTACCAAAACCCCCCCACCATGGAAGGACCTCACACAATGATGTGAGGCAATGCGACAGAATGGGTAAGAACACGCCAGCTGTGTTCAAGGCCCGGCTCCCCACCTACCACTGTGGGTCCTGGTAACACCTCTTGTCTTCAGGCATCAGCGTCCTCGAATGTAGAATGGGATGATGACAGAGCCTGTGTGCATAAAGCTTTTTGCACAGCACCTGGCCCAGCTCTCCCATGAGTATTAGCCAGACATCATTACATCGTTGCCAACTATTCGCCTAGAGCAGCTACTGCTCCCCAGAGGCCCTTGCGGGGAGAGGGGAGGTGGTGACATGTGTCAGCCCAGAAGCAGCTGCCTCGGGTCATGGGTGACGTGACTCAGTGAATCCTCTGCCACAACGCCGGACAAATGTTGGTATAACCTCACCGCGGACACGTGTGTGGAAGGTGGAGGGGGTGGCCTGGGGACACTCGGTCCCACTCGGTGACACACTAACAGCTACAGCATCCGAGGAGCCCAAGAGAAGCCTGGTGCGAGGCAGTCCCCCTCCAGACCCGGGCCGGGCGTCCTCCCGGCCTCAGCCTCCTCTACACCATTCATCCTTTTAGCAAACCTTGTTTCCGTCCCCACTGTGGACTGAATGTCCGTGTACCCCCTGAGTTCAGACGCTGGAGCCCTGTCCTCAGTGTGATGGTGCCAGGAGGTGGGGCCTTTGGGAGGGGACTAGGGCACCAGCAGGGAGCCTCACAGCGGGGTTAGTGCCCTTGTTGGAAGAGACAGGAGAGATGATCTCTGCATCACGTGAGGACACAGCATGCAGGCGGCTGTCCACAAACCTGGAGGAGGGCCCTCACCAGGAACCCACCAGGCTGGCGCCTTGATCTCAGACTCCAGCCTCCAGAACCGCGAGGAATCAGTGTCTTGATTAAGCTGCTCAGTCTGTGGTCCCTGGTATAGCAGCAGAGCTGGCTAAGACATGCCCTTCTAGTGCCAAGACTTGCACTGGGCCCCGGGGATGGAGGGATGGGGACGGCCCCTCCCCAGGGGAGTGCAGGTCCCCCAGTAGAGGGAGGCACACAGACACGCAGTGACAGTGCACGTTTGTAACTGGGTGTGTCCACCCAGGGCTGGGGAAGAGGACAGAGAGGGTGAAAATGATTGCCTGGGGGGCTCCGTGTCAATTAATTGGTATTCTCAAGAGAAGCTTGTGCACAAAATAGAACTCAAATGTGATTTTCATATTAAAAATTAATATGTATTTTATTAAAGTTATACATTTAAAGTTTTCCTTTAGCTCTTAATCCAATTCACAAATCTTATTATCTTATAAAAACATAGCATGATTCTAGTGAATTTTAGCAATCTCTGCTAAGGAAACTTAGACAACTTAATTAAAATGCCATAAATCATTCAAACTTATTAATAAATGTAAAATCTTCAACTTACTTTTATTTATTTATTTATTTAACATCTTTATTTGGAGTATAATTGCTTCACAATACTGTGTTAGTTTCTGCTTTATAACAAAGTGAGTCAGCTATAAATATACATATATCCCCATATCTCCTCCCTCTTGCGTCTCCCTCCCACCCTCCTTCTCCCACCCCTCTAAGTGGTCACAAAGCACCGAGCTGATCTCCCTGTGCTATGCAGCTGCTTCCCACTAGCTACCTATTTTACATTTGGTAGTGTATATATGTCCATGCCACTCTCTCACTTCGTCCCAGCTTACCCTTCCCCCTCCCCGTGTCCTCAAGTCCATTCTCTACATCTGCGTCTTTATTCTTGTCCTGCCCCTAGGTTCATCAGAACCTTGTTTTTGTTTTTTTCTTTTGGATTCCATATCTATGTGTTAGCATATGGTATTTGTCCTCTTTCTGACTTACTTCACTCTGTATGACAGACTCTATGTACATAGGGCGGCCCATTCTTAGACCAAGGACCTGCGAGCTGTGGTCCTACTCAAAAGATGGGCTGAGCCCATCAGCATAGGAATTTGGAACTGGGAGACAGAGGAAGCCAGTGAGTGATGAAATTGAGATGAACATGCGTGAGGTATAAGAGAAGCTAAGGAGGGCAGTGTGGACCATGTGCAGGCTGGATTGTGAGACAGCAAAGGCTGTGCTTCGGGAGAGGAAGTGTGGAGTGGAGAGAGGAAAACAGGAAGCAGGTGCAGGAAGAGGTAGATTTCCCTCAACAGGGAAACCAGGAGCCCGAGGAAGGAGTCTTACGCTTGGCGATTTTCCAGACTCAGTTTCCAGGAGATCCCTCTGTCTCTGATTCTCATGAGGCTCCCGAAACCTACTTAAAGCCCCTTTCATCTGAGCCAGGTCAATGTTACTGACAACCAGAAGAGTCACTGACTCAAACAATTTAAGTCTGAATTGACACTTTTTATTGACTATTATAAAATATTTCCCCAAGCTTTATCTATGCTTTAAATACATAGTTTTTAATGGCTAAATAATATTTCGTAGTATGGACACATTGTATAAGAAATCTAAATACAACAAAGTTGATTACTGTTAATGCTATCAAAATGAATCCCAGGGTATTGAGAAATCTAAGACCTATGGTTGCCCAGATGATCCAGGAAGAGCTCCAGTATTCCAGAATCCTTTTACCCACCAGACGTGGCAACGCGCACACACCAGAACTGACTGTGGAGAAATCTAGCATGCCTTCAAAAACTTCCTCGAGTGCTGTTTTCCTAACTGAACCCATTACAAATATTTTTATGAGGGCACAGTGGCTATTTTCCAGCTACCCCCTGCCTTTGTAACTCATGTCATAGCGCTGCATGATCTTAGCCGTGGGACAAGGAAATCCAGGAAAAAGGCCCCCGTGAAGTCCAGGTGAGCAGATTAGACGCACAGAAACAACACTTAGGCCTAAACCCTAAATCTGTCTTTTCTTTCTAATAGATCTACTAGATGGAAAGAACATAAAATGCCATGGTTGTTCTTTACAGGGAAAGCAGAAATGGCATCAGCTACCTCGGGCAAAGTATGAGGAATGTGGGCTCCATCCCGTTTCTAAATAGAATATCAAGTGCTGCACTTGTGGGTTTGGAGATTGGGAAAATAATCTATCACCTTTCCCTCATGCAAATTTCACCTGCACGGTAACCTGAAAGTTCTCCTGTAGCTCCTCTTTCCCAGTTTAACAGGACAGTTAGTTTTTCTAGCTGAGCTTCTCCAAAACCCCTAAATTCACGCCAGTCCTCCCACAAAATTCCATCCACTCAGTATTATCAAATACACATGAGAGAGAAAAGCCACAGGATAATTCACGCAGCAGGAGCATCTCTGAACTTCTTTGAGTGCTTTGCCTTATCTTTTTCCAATGATGGAGCTAAACCACCTACGAGGTAAGGGACAATGTTCCAGCTCTTATTTAGCGTTATTTGGGAATGACTGTGGCCCCCTTAGGTCAAAGGTTAGTTCTGAGAAAATGTGAGATAAAGTGTGTAAAGATGAAGGTTATTTTACAGATAAAATGCTGTATTTTACAGATGAAACCCTCTTTTGCTGGAGGGTCGAGTAAACCAAAAGTTCTGGTGAACAGACTGAACTACGACAGACGTGGGTTCCAGTCTGATCTTCTTGACCCTGGGCTAGTCCCTCACCACTCTGTGATTTGCTTTCTTCGTTTAGAATGTGGTTTTACGGATGTATTGCCTCCTTCATCCAGGTTCAATGTATTCTGTATCAGTAACATCTCCCTCACTAAGTTAATGAGAAGATTAAGAGAAGTTTGTGACGTGTCTGCACTAAAAGTGGTCTTAATGGGGAAAAGAAAGGTCACTTTCCCAGGGGCCTTACTGAGGGTTTAGTCCCTCTCCCTGCTACTCCCCCAGTTTAATTACTGCCTCAGATGTGTCTCATTTGGCCTTTACATTTTGGCCAGCACAGTGTTGGTAAATAACTTAAATACTTTTTTAAAATTGTCAACATTTAAAAGTTGGAATATGTCACTTTCAATCCAGGTTTCTGGCTTCTCTCGACCAGTGGGAGATCTGAGGACACATGACCCATGTTCTCAAATGACCATCGGTCCACAGTCAGCCCCGGCTGGCAGGGGTGCTCCTCTGGAAGGGGTCGGGTTGGCTTCGCTTCACGAAGGGAAACCAGAAGTATGTCTGCACACCCCACCTTGGGACGTGGAGGGGACCTCATTCATGGAGGGCCAGGGACACCGCCTTTGTCATTTACTTCCTACCTCACAGCAAACCTCACGACTAAACCAGGCTCACAACGGAGGAAACGGGAGCTAGCAGAGGTCAGGTACCGCCCCCATCCACGCCCACCTAGCGGAGCGCAGAGGTGGAGTCCACACCTGTACCACCGCGACTCAGGTCCTGAGGTCAGTGGGGTTGTTACCAAGCCTTTGAGTCGGGTCCCAGCAAGGGTCCTCCCGCCAATAGAACGAAGCCCAGTTCGGTTCAGAAGCAAAGGAAAGTTTCATTCTTTGACCAAAGACCTGGGAGGTGGGAGCCTGCTCTGCTGGGGCTCCTTTACGGCGTCTCAGCCACGGGGCAGGGGCGGGGTTCTCGCGGGGCGGGCGCAGGCGCAGCTGGGCTGCTCACGCTCCAGGTCCCGTGCCCGGGGCGCCTCTCTGCGCACGGCCCACCGCTGCCGCCATCTTGGACTGAGTGTCGGTGTGGCGTCTGCACGCTGCCAGCCGAGCGCTGGGAGCTCTAGCCCGACGTGTTAGGTGGATGCTTCTGTGCGCGGCCCTGAGCGGAGGTGTCAGCGCAGCCATTTTGCCCCAGGAACCCTGGTGTGAGATGGCGGGCTGCACGCGACCCCCTGTGAGCCAGTGACACTAGACTCAGCACAAAGGAAAAGGAAAAAAGGTTAGACTTGACTTTATTACCAGATTCCGTCTTTGTTTCTCCGGAATTGTGAGCGGCCTTTGCCGGTGACAAACCCTTGCTCTACCGGCTGCCCTGTTCCGCAGCGCCGAGGAGGTGGAGGAGCCGAGCTGCTCCTCAGCCACCGCGAGGCGTGCGCGGGCGCCCCGGGGCCTCGGCCCCGGCCGTCCACGTGCCTGGACGACCCCCGTGTGTCTGACCTCTTGGAGACAGAGGACCCCAGGCAGGTTACGATACGTGCCCAAGCATCGGCAAGAGAATACGGGCACCGGTGAAATCCTCCTGCCAAGGCAGGGCTGCGGCTCTTCGGCCCCGACCCCGAGGCTCGCCGCCGGGCTCAGCGTCCCTGGTCGCACGGTCGTGGTTCTCCGGAGGAGAAGCTCCAGGTCAGAGAGGGGGTCCCGCGGGCGGTCAGGGGGCCGTGGCCGCAGGTCGTGTCTGTGGAGGCTGGGGCTCGGGGCCCCTTCCCTCGAGCGTGATGCACCCACGGAGTGACCCCTGCCACTTGGGGGCCGATGGGTGGTCAGGGCCGCCAAGCGGGGTGCGTCCGCTTAGGGGCACAGTTCGGGGAACACAGTGTGGCCCGCGTTCATTCACGGCCCCCGCGGCCTCCTAGGTCTCCAGCAATGCCCCGCTGTGGGGCTTTGCCGAGCTCTCCTGTGGAGACCGGGGGACGATTGGATGGACCTGGCCTTGGAGGTGTGAGGGGGTGTTGCCAAGTTACTGGTTCCAGGGCCGCCCTGTTGGCAGTTGTGTCCACCTTGTTGTTTCCCTTTAGCCCCGCTGCACCCCCTTTGGTGACCCCTACAGTGAATCACTGCTGCCTTATGGGAAACTGCACTGCTTCTAAGTGCTTCAGTATCCTTAAGCCATGTTTCACCTGTTTATATTCCGCAGTAAGCGTCCCTCTTTCCTTCCAAATAGACCGTGTGTGTGTGTGTGTGTGTGTGTGTGTGTGTGTGTGTCTCGGATGGCATACGCATACTAGAATCTGTGTAAACTTTCAAGATATTCCGTGTCCCGAGCTCTAAGGCTCAGGTGAGGGCTATCAGCTCCGCCTTTTGGGCAGAAGTCCCTGGGAAGGCTTCGTGTGTCTATCACTTGGGTCTGGGAGGTCACCGCGTGTCCCCCCAGCCTTTTTCTCTCCCTCATAAAACTGCTCCTCTCTGGGGACCATTCCTCTTTGGGGTTTGGGCGACACTCACTTCCTACCTCGGGGCAACTGGAATCGATCGTGTCTGTGGTTTCTATACAGTCGTGCTCCAGGGGCCCCGTTTCTGTGTGTAGCTGGGTAGCAGGGTTTAGCGTGTGACAGGTTTTTGTGGTGGCCATTGGGTTGTCTAAAAGCACAGCCTGCGCTTGCATCCACCCTTCAGGGGATAGCCACTGTGTTCCCTTAGGACTTAACAAAGCCGGAACCTGGTGTGGGGTCCATATAGTGATTGGATTTGCTCCAGGGAGGTCGACTTGGTCTGTCTGGGGAGGTTTGTCCCCAGCCATTAACATCATCCTCTTGTGCCCTTTGTCTATGGGGACACCACCCTCCAGCTTGCCTCCCATTAGGTGGACAGCAGCCCCCAATTTATGTGAGATATCTGAGATATCTCTTCTCAGCAGCGGTACAGGACATTCGGGGACATACTGGAAGGAATGGGTGAGCGTGTGTTGGTCCAGTTTACATTCTAGAGGCTCTAAGAATGCCCGTTCTTGGGCCTTCCCTGGTACCCCGTTAATATTACAATCTTGGGACCCAGTTTGCCTGAACTGGTGATCAGAACCAAGTAAGTAGCATCAGTGTCAACTAAGAATTCGACGGGCTTTCCCCCCACGGCCAGTGTTGGCCGGGGTTCCGGGGGGTTCAGGTGGTGCGCCAGCTTAGGAGTCCCCAGCCCCGTCATTCTTCGTCTCTGTGGACCATCTGCCTTCGAGGGCTGTGGCCGGGATCTGCCATTTCTGTCCCCCTTCGGAGGCGGCAGGGTCATTCTCCCTTCCAGTGTCCCTCGTTTACATACGGTGGACTGACTGGGTCCTAGTTTCCTTGGCTTGAGGCCCCTCCGCGGGGGCCGGGGTCACTTGCTGGAGTCGAGCGTCTCCATGGGCAGGTAGTCCGGATTCCTGGGCTGACACTGGAGGCCAGCAGCCAGTAGGTGGGCTTGCCTCCGGGCCTCTTTACTCTCTGACTTTTCTTCCTTTGTATCTCGGTTATTAAACACCCAGTAGGCAACCTGGATCAGACAGGAGGTTGGGGTATCTGGTTCTATTTCCAGCCTCTGACGTTTATGCCTAAAGTCAGGGGCAGTTTGGGAAATGAAATACGACCTCAGGATTGCATTCCTTCCAGTGGCTCAAGGTCAGTGGTGGTACAGATTCGAAGGCATTCCCGGGGTGCTCTAGGAATGCCAAGGGGTTTTCCATTGGCTCCTGACTGACTTCCTTTATCTTATTCCAGTTGACAGGTTCTTGCCTGCTGCCTGGATTCCCTTTAGGACCATATCTTTACAATAGGTCAGCCTCAATCTTCTCCCCTCTTTCCCATTGTCTCCGTGGTCCCAGTCGGGTTCCTTATCCAGGACCACTTGATTCCCCGTCTGAAAATAGCATGACCTGCGTTATTTCTCTTCCCTGTGGCTGCTTCCTCTCAGGCTTTTGAAAAGACCACGGCCTTTTCTTCCCCTTTAGGAGTACATTGAGGAGGCCCTGGATGTCACCCCAGGTGTTGGGGATTGCCAGAATTTGTTACCGACCCTTTTGAGTCCATCCACAGCGAGGGTCCCCCTGCCGGTGTCGTTAGAGCCAGCAGAATGAGACCGAGTTTGGTTCAGAAGCAAAGGAAAGTTTTATTCTTTGATCAAAGAACGGGGAGGTGATGCACAATGTTGTGTTAGTTTCTGCAGTACAGCAAAGGGACCCACTTATATCAATACATACACATACATTCTTTTTCATATTCTTTTCCATTATGCTTTATCACAGGATACTGAATACAGTTCCCTGTGCTCTACAGTAGGACCTTGTTGTTTATCCACTCTCTATATAATAGTTTGCCTCTGCTAATCCCAAATTCCCACTTCAATCAATCAGTCAATCAATAAAAATAAATAAAACCAAAAAAATGGAGAGGCTAGAGCTCCTGCTGTAGAGCACATGCTTCCCCAACAGGCAGAGGAGGGGCTGCATTATAGGGTCTCAGCAGCTGGGAGGGGGTGAGGTTCTCTCGGGGCGGGCACAGGTGCAGCTGGGCTGCTCCCGCTCCAGGTCCAGGGCAGGGAGCACAGCCTTTCTGCACCAGGCCCACCACCACCCTACTGGATTGACTGTCACAGGTGGGGCTTCTGCACCTGCCCCTGGAGTGCTGGGAAACACGTATCTGATGTGAGTGTAGTACGAGGCCTCTGCACACGGCCCCTTGTGAGCCGGTGACACTAGACTCAGCACAAAGGAAAGGGAAAGGTTAGGCTTGATTTCATTACGCACACTCTTATCTTTATCTCCTGGGGTCGTTTGTGGCCTTTGCCGTGACAGGCCAACCTGGGAGACGGGGACTAGACGGAAAGGCCATCCAGCTGCTCTGGGTGTGGCCTGGGGGCTCCTCTGGTGCGGGCTCCACTGACAGGCAAGCTGGTTCTCAGGGGGCTTCACACTGGCAGATGCTTGGCAAGAACTGAAAACGCTCCACATCCTGTCGTCCAAGCGAAAGGGACTCAGTTTGGGGCTGGTCTTCCCATGCTGGCGAGCCCGGCCACCAGTCTGTCTGGCGACTCGGTGCTGTCTGGATTAGTCCGTGTGTCTGTACTGATGTTGGAGGCGTCTGTACTGATATCCACCATCCCAGGCCCACATTTCCCCAGAGGCCGGGGCACCACCAACCTTGGCGACTCTACTTCCAACCACAGGGGGGCGTAGTGGCATCACTAAAAAGATTCCCACGACAAAGCTGCTAGGACACAAGGTTTGGGGAAAAGACTCATGGTTGTGGTGTTTTGTTTTTTTTGTTTGTTTGTTTTTATGATAAATTGTTCTAATACAAACTCAAATGCAGTTGTTCAAAACAGAACCTGTTCCAATCCCCTCATTTTGCAAATGAGAAAACGAAGGCCAGAAAGCTCCAGGGCCTCAGCCTCCCCAGGTGCACAGGAAGTTGGCGGCCACCTACCCTGCAGGCTTCTCCAGAGGATGCAGCATGACCCAGCCAGGGTCTGGGGCTGGGCGAAGGCCATGCACAGCTCGAAGGACACAGGGAGGCTCGATGACAGCAGCCCCACTGTGTGCCATGGAGAACTGCCCAGGAAACCTCAGCATCATTTCCAGATTGGAGGAAGTCATAATGTAATGGGGAAATCAAGGAGTGCACAGCACAGGAAGAGTGGATGATGGAAGCATGTGGAGCCCAGAAGGGCTTCACTGGCTGCAGCTGCACCTGTAGGGCCAGCAATCACCCTCGACCTCCTGGCTGCCATGTTTGCACAGAGAGCTCCTTCCCTCCACGCAGAGTTGACGAGCTCTGTCTGTTCTTGAGTGTCTGATGAAGAATCCAATTTAAATGATTATTAGGACAGGCCAAAGCAGGGTAGCGCTGCCCACTGAAGACCCTGCACACCGTGGGCAGCTAATGCAGGAGGCTGTTGAAGGGAGCCTACCAATGGATGGAGCCTAAGGACTGATTATCTGGGCTGATGCATCTCTAGCATTCAGACAAATCCCCATTTAAAATTTTTATTTTATTTACACTTTTGCTGCATTTAGTCATGATCATTCTAAATTAATTGCTGTGGTCTGTGTAATTTTATTAACTATCTTTTTTTACATATACCTTGTGTACCTTTCCAGGGTAATGCAGTAAATAAAGAGGAAAAGAACTTGAGAGACTGAAGCACTCAGAATGAGTCATTTCCTGGTTATCAGACCTAATCCTGTACTAGCGTGGATGCTGTATCCATGGTTAACCTCATGAGGAGGCAAGCTATTCACCTCTCATTTCTTTAAAGATGTGCAGTCCATTTCTTCTAGAGGCAAATATCCTAAAAAAAGTTAGGCTAGACAACAAAAGATAGTTATGCTTTATCATTTCTATAAATTCTGCCCTTCTCCAAAACTTGTCTTGATAAAAATTTACCCAAAAAAGCATATGATACCATATTTATAGAACATTCCATCCAAAAACAGCAGAGTACACTTTCTTCTCAAGTGCGCATGGAACGTTCACCAGAATAGATAGTATCTTGGGTCACACATCAAGCCTTAGTAAATTTAAGAAAATCAAAATCGTATCAAGTATCTTTTCTGACCACAACGCTATGAGACTAGATAACAGTTACAGGAAAAAAATCTGTAAAAAATACAAACACATGGAGGCTATACAATACACTACTTAATAACCAAGAGATCACTGAAGAAATCAAAGAGGAAATCAAAAAATACCTAGAAACAAATGACAATGAAAACACAACGACCCAAAACCTATGAGATGCAGCAAAAGCAGTTCTAAGAGGGAAGTTTATAGCAATACAATCCTACCTTAAGAAACAAGAAACATCTCAAATAATCAACCTAACCTTACACCTAAAGAAATTAGAGAAAGAAGGACAAAAAAATACCCAAAGTTAGCAGAAGGAAAGAAATCATGAAGATCAAATCAGAAATAAATGAAAAAGAAATGAAGGAAACGATAGCAAAGATCAATGAAACTAAAAGCTGGTTCTTTGGGAAGATAAACAAAATTGATAAACCATTAGCCAGACTCATCAAGAAAAAAAAGGAGAAGACTCAAATCAATAAAATTAGAAACAAAAAAGGAGATGTAACAAGTGACACTGCAGAAATACAAAGGATCATGAGAGATTACTACAAGGAACTCTATGCCAATAAAGTGGACAGCCTGGAAGAAATGGACAAAGTTTTAGAAAAGCACAACCTTCTGAGACTGAACCAGGAAGAAATAGAAAATATGAACAGACCAATCACGAGCACTGAAATTGAAACTGTGATTAAAAATCTTCCAACAATAGGGAGGGTGGGAGGGAGGGAGACGCAAGCGGGAAGAGATATGGGAATATATGTATATATATAACTGATTCATTTTGTTGTGAAGCTGAAACTAACATACCATTGTAAAGCAATTATACTCCAATAAAGATGTTAAAAAAAAAAAAAAAAATCTTCCAACAAACAAAAGCCCAGGACCAGATCGCTTCACAGGTGAATTCTATCAAACATTTAGAGAAGAGCTAACACCTATCCTTCTCAAACTCTTCCAAAATATAGCAGAGGGAGGGACACTCCCAAATTCATTCTAGGAGGCCACCATCACCTTGATATCAAAACCAGACAAAGATGTCACAAAGAAAGAAAACTACAGGCCAATATCACTGATGAACATAGATGCAAACACCCTCAACAAAATACTAGCAAACAGAATCCAACAGCACATTAAAAGGGTCATGCACCATGATCAAGTGGGGTTTATCCCAGGAATGCAAGGATTCTTCGATATGTGCAAATCAATCAATGTGATACACCACATTAACAAATTGAAGGAGAAAAACCATATGATCATCTCAATAGATGCAGAGAAAGCTTTCGACAAAATTCAGCACCCATTTATGATAAAAACCCTCCAGAAAGTAGGCATAGAAGGAACTTACCTCAACATAATAAAGGCCATATATGACAAACCCACAGCCAACATCATCCTCAATGGTGAAAAACTGAAACCATTTACACTAAGATCAGGAACAAGGCAAAGTTGCCTATGCTCACCACTATTATTCAACATAGTTTTGGAAGTTTTAGCCACAGCAGTCAGAGAAGAAAAAGAAATAAAAGGAATACAAATTGGAAAAGAAGAAGTAAAGCTGTCACTGTTTGCAGATGACATGATACTATACATAGAGAATCTTAAAGATGCTACCAGAAAACTACTAGAGCTAATCAATGAATTTGGTAAAGTAGCAGGATACAAAATTAATGCACAGAAGTCTCTGGCATTCCTATACACTAATGATGAAAAATCTGAAAGAGAAATTAAGAAAACACTCCCATTTACCATTGCAACGAAAATAAAATACATAGGAATAAACCTACCTAAGGAGACAAAAGACCTGTATGCAGAAAATTATAAGACACTAATGAAAGAAATTAAAGATGATACAAACAGATGGAGAGATATACCATTTTCTTGGATTGGAAGAGTCAACATTGTGAAAATGACTCTACTACCCAAAGCAATCTACAGATTCAATGCAATCCCTATCAAACTACCACTGGCATTTTTCACAGAACTAGAACAAAAAATTTCACAATTTGTATGGAAACACAAAAGACCCCAAATAGCCAAAGCAATCTTGAGAAAGAAAAATGGAGCTGGAGGAATCAGGCTCCCTGACTTCAGACTATACTACAAAGCTACAGTAATCAAGACAGTACAGTACTGGCACAAAAACAGAAATATAGATCAATGGAACAGGATAGAAAGCCCAGAGATGAACCCACGCACATATGGTCACCTTATCTTTGAAAGGAGGCAAGAGTATACAATGGAGAAAAGACAGCCTCTTCAATAAGTGGTGCTGGGAAAAGTGGACAGCCTCATGTAAAAGAATGAAGTTAGAATACTCCCTAACACCATACAGGAAAATAAACTCAAAATGGATTAAAGACCTAAATGTAAGGCCAGACACTATCCAACTCTTAGAGGAAAACATAGGCAGAACACTCTATGACATAAATCACAGCAAGATCCTTTTTGACCCAGCTCCTAGAGAAATGGAAATAAAAACAAAAATAAATAAATGGGACCTAATGAAACTTAAAAGCTTTTGCACAGCAAAGGAAAACATAAACAAGATGAAAAGACAGCCCTCAGAATGGGAGAAAATATTTGCAAATGAAGCAACAGACAAAGGATTAATCTCCAAAATTTGCAAGCAGCTTATGCATCTCAATATCAGAAAAACAAACAACCCAACCCAAAAATGGGCAGAAGACCTAAACAGACATTTTTCCAAAGAAGATATACAGATTGCCAACAAACACGTGAAAGAATGCTCAATATCATTAATCATTAGAGGAATGCAAATCAAAACTACAATGTGATATCATCTCACACCGGTCAGAATGGCCATCATCAAAAAATCTACAAACAATAAATGCTGGAGAGGGTGTGGAGAAAAGGGCACCCTCTTGCACTGTTGGTGGGAATGTAAATTGATGCAGCCACTATGGAGAACAGTATGGAGGTTCCTTAAAAAACTAAAAATAAAACTACAGTACAACCCAGCAATCCCACTACTGGGAATATACCTTGAGGAAACCATAATTCAAAAAGAGACATGCACCACAATGTTCATTGCAGCACTATTTACAATAGCCAGGACATGGAAGCAACCTAAGTGTCCATCGACAGATGAATGGATTAAGAAGTTGTGGCACATATATACAATGGAATATTACTCAGCCATAAAAAGAAACGAAATTGAGTTATTTGTAGTGAGGTGGATGGACCTAGAGTCTGTCATACAGAGTGAAGTAAGTCAGAAAGAGAAAGACAAATACCATATGCTAACACATACATATGGAATCTAAATTTAAAAAAAAATTTCATGAAGAACCCAGGGGCAAGACAGGAATAAAAATGCAGACCTACTAGAGAATGGACTTGACACTGGGAGGGGGTAGGGTTAGCGGGGACGAAGTGAGAGAGTGGCATGGACATATGTACACTACCAAATGTTAAATAGATAGCTAGTGGGAAGCAGTCACATAGCACAGGGAGATCAGCTCGGTGCTTTGTGACCAGATAGAAGGGTGGGATAGGAAAGGTGGGAGGGAGACTAAAGAGGAAGGAGATATGGGGATATATGTATATGTATAACTGATTCACTTTGTTATAAAGCAGAAACTAACATTGTGAAGCAATTATATTCCAATAAAACTGTTAAAAAAAAAAGTATGATAGACCTAATAAAAGAAGAATGAGATGGGAGCTAAGGATCAAGAGGAAAAGATACAGTAAATACAGTAATGCTAACATATAACATAATTTCTATAACTGAGTATGAAACATGACTCTGACCTTCCTGGAGGCCAAGGCAAAAGTGGAAATGA
Source organism: Leucopleurus acutus (assembly GCF_964270905.1). Lineage (NCBI taxonomy): Eukaryota > Metazoa > Chordata > Mammalia > Artiodactyla > Delphinidae > Leucopleurus > Leucopleurus acutus. The sequence continues at coordinate 2,584,009 of NC_139160.1, forward strand.
GAAATATGTAATAACAGCAGCAGACGGAAAACATGATTTTTTAAAAAATTATTCTTCCTTGAAACCAAATCTAAAAATAATTGGTGTATGTAAGGATTCATACGATGGCTTTAAGTGAAGAACTGTTGGACAATATCCTCCATAAGAGTTTTTGCACAAATTGAAGGCGGTAAGAACTGATATTCCAGCACAACCAGTAAAGTTAATCCTGAGAGTGGCTGGGCCAGCCTAAGTGAACTTGTGAAGAAAAACTCAGAATTCCAGCAAATGGAGGCATGGAATTAAGGTGGCTGTTTCTTCTACATCCTTGTGCCTGGAGCCAGGTATGAATGCTGAAGACAGCTTGTTCCCATATAAACTCAGATGGGATTGGTCAAAACAGAGTCTTGCAAGAATTCAGCATCTCTAATTTGAAATTATAAATGCTGCTCCTGGGCCGTGTGTCTGGCCCCTCCAGGCACTGGGGCACCCACGCCAGGCTGTCTCAGCGCGTCCACTGGCAGCTCCGGGAACCAACAGGGGACATCTCAGCGGTACGTGTGTGACACTGCTTTATTTCATCATTTCATCTCTGGATTGAATTTTGAGCAGATGTGCATTGCTCTCTTTTTTTAAGGTAAAAAGCAATGCAAAATGCTGTGGTTTTGAAGTTACGTGAGCCCTTGAAAAGTATCAGCTCTGTTCGGCTTCGGGGTTTGTTTTTTCCTATACTCTAAGTTTCTCTTCTTGGCAGCAGAATATCTAATTGAAAACTCAGCACGCCCACTGACTCCCCACTCCTTCAAAAAAGAAAATCTGTGGAAAGTGTTCACTAACTGAGAGAAGTTTTCAGTTTGGTTTTCTTTTTAAATGATAGTCATTTACTTAATCTTTTAAGCATTTGTAATAAATTAATCAGTTAACACCCGTGTATCAGTTTCTAATGTGTCTAATATTGCCCTGAGCTACAAAAAAAAAGATAATTTCTTCTATTCTCACAAATATCACAATCTTGTTGGAGAGGAGAAACTGAGACATGTGATTCAGTTAGAGGACTAGTAAGTACGAATATGTGTCAGATCCCCAAGTGCAAGTTCAGCGAAGGAGGGACCATGGTGGGAAGGGGTGGTCCGGGAAGGATTCAGGGTCTTTACCCATGGAATCATTCCTCATGCCTGAGAGAATGAGAAATATCTGAGAGCCCTGCTGCTCTCGGCCCTTCTCCAATCTGACAAATATTTATCCAGATCCAAATCTCTCCCCAGGTTTCACTGTGGCTCCTTGTAAGAACAGGAAAATCCTGCCCATGAATCATACACTGGGAACTGCACAGAACCCGGTCGGCTCTGAGCTTATCAGCTCACGCTGGGATTCCTGAGCACAGGCTTGCGTTCCCGCTCTCAGTCCTCCCTTGGCGACCTTCCACTCCAGCAGCATCTTTTGTGCAGAGAACCAGGCACGTTTCTCATCAGCATCAATCTTGCTCCCAGCCAGGTATGTAGACAAGCACCAGGATGTGAATCTGTCAGAGGGATTCCAGCCCAGCCTTCTCACAGCTGGGACGCTGGCCGAGTCATGGGTACAACCTGATCAGACATGAAGCTGACAGGTACATTCTTTATCATTATGGTCCTGTTTGAACTTTCGCCTCATCAAAAATGTAACAACCAACGAAAGAAGAAATCCCTACTTCTTTCTTAGTGTATTTTTATTTTTTCAAAATTTTATGACCACTGTTGAGGAAAGGAGTAAGTTTTGGAATTACCGAAACAACATGTTGATGGCAGCAGGGTGCCAGCTTCATCAGCTCCCCCATCCCACTGAGACCCCTTGACGAGCCAGGGGACAGAGACTGGGCAGCAGCGGAGGTGAAATTTACTAGGTAGGACCTTGGGTTCCACGGACAGATCTGCTGCAGTCCTATCAGCCCTCTCGGGAATTATAACGCATTTCAACTTTGTACATTTCACATATTTCAAATATGAGCGCTCAGAACTGACAATAACTGGCCCTCATTCGCTCAGCAGACCTTTATTTCACACTGACGGTGGCCTGGTTATGGGCAGTGTGGTGAGGATGTTAACAAATGGTCCTGCCCTTTGGGTGGTCACTGTTTTATAGGGCATCTCTGAAAGCAAGAAGGAAGGAAGGTCCCAGAGGGGTGGCCTTTGAACTAAATCGGTCTTTCAAAATAAGTTGGTCAATAGAGTTGGACAGAGGGAAAGAGAGTTTTGGAAGATGGACCTTTCAGAGAAAGCAATTAACTTGAGCCAAGGCATGGGCACAAAAAAGCCAGAGCATTTGCAGAATTTCAGAATTTCATACTGGGTAGAAGGAGCACGAGAGGGGCTTTGAAAAGTACGGCTGGAGAGGTAATGAGAGTCCAGATCTCATGGCGCACAAAGGACCTCTTATGCTACCCAAAGGAATTCGGATTTTTTTTTTCTTTAGGCATAAGGAAGCCATTGAAGGTTTTTGAACAGGCAGCAAAGTAATCAGATTTACTCTTTGGGAATAAGAACTCCTGATTAGTTAATGAGCTCGTATTTCTTTTCTTTCATGTTAACCATTGTTTTATTTGTTGCTCTTTAGACTCTGTTACCGATTGAAATAACAAAATGACTGGAGTTAAGAGGCTATGCCACTCAACCTTCCCAAGTCTCAGTTTCATCTGTGTTTAAAGTAATGGTTATATTATCTGCTTTGCCTCACTAAGTTTGATGTAAGAGCGAAGTAAGATGAAGGCAGAGCAACTGGCTTGTGGTACCGTTGTCACTGGTGTGCCTGTTGGACTCTGTCAGTTAGCTGGTACCAAGCAGGTTACAGATGAATCAGTGTTTACTTTCAATGGGGAAAGGATAGTCTTTTCAACAAATGATGCTGGAACAATTGGATATTCACCTGCAAAATATATATATGAACTTACTCCCTTATCCCATACCATACACAAATATTAACTCAAAGTTGGCCATAGATCTAAATGCTAAGCACTAAGTCTATAAAATTTCAAAAAGAAAACATAGAAATATAGGAGAAAATCATTGTGGCCTTGAATTACACAAACATATCTTAGATATGACACCAAGACAAAATTCAAAAGAGAGAAATCAGTAAATTGGATTTTGTTAAAATCTAAAACACTTGCTTTTCAAAACACATCATTAAGCAAATACAAAGATAAGTCTCAGGCTGAGAAAAATATTTGCAAATCATATATCTGATAAAGACTTGCAACTCAGAACTCCATGACTCTGGAGAGAACTTTACAACTCCATAGAAAGAAGACAATCCAGTAAAAATTGGACAAAAAACTTGAACCAAAAAAATATACTATGGATAAAAAATAAGCACATGAAAGCTGCTCAGTATTATTTCTGGTTAAGCACTCACACATATTGAGTGAATGAAATATAGAGAGAGACAACTTTATAGTACCAGTTGTGGCTCTTTCGGGTGAGAAAGAGAACAATGATGATGTCATTATTAGCCAAGTGGGCCTCAAATGAGTTAATCCAAATAATTTACATCAAGGTAAATTTTTAATCTAAAATACTATATATTTGAAGTAAAACTGGAAAATTCCTTCTTAAATTATTTGGATAATAGTTCAGGGCTCCCCGGTGGTGCAGTGGTTAAGAATCCACCTGCCAATGCAGGGGACGTGGGTTCGAGCCCTGGTCCGGGAAGATCCCACATGCCACGGAGCAACTAAGCCTGTGCCACAAGTACTGAGCCTGCGCTCTAGAGCCCTCGAGCCACAACTGCTGAGCCCGCGCACCACAACTACTGAAGCCTAGAGCCCGTGCTCTGCAACAAGAGAAACCACCACAATGAGAAGCCCGTGCACCGCAACGAAGAGTAGTCCCCGCTCAACGCAACTAGAGAAAGCCTGCATGCAGCAACGAAGACCCAACACAGCCAAAAATAAAATAAGTAACATAAATTTAAAAAAAATCTTAGTTCAAAAACTGAGAGATGTTATATCATACCATTTTCTATCTTGGCTGTTAGAATTTGTGTGTGATTTGAGGATCCAAACCTCAAGTTGATCAAGTTCAGGATCATACTGAACAGGTGTATTCACCTCCCATCCCTCCTGAGGGCCCTGGGAAGTGACAGTGTAGCAGCACAAAGGGGGATAAACCCATACAACAGAGAAAGTAAATGAGAGGGATTTCAGTAGACAAGACATTTCAACACATGCCCAGAGGACAGAAAGCAGATGGACAGGGCAGCAAAGGAACCTGGAGCCCAGAATATAATACCGAGGACCCTGTGGAGTCTCCCCTGTGGAGGCCTGGAGAATCTCAGGCCTCAGAAATGCGAGGTATAGTGGGCGTAAGTGAAGGAGAAGGCAGAAGAGCAGAGGGGATGATGGGCTGTGTGTCTTTGTGGCTGCTGTGTTGTCACCTCTCTTCCACCCCCTCCCCACCCCCTCCTGAGCATGTGGAAGGCCAACATTGCCACTATTAAAAATAGTGGTAAAGGAGGTGGGGTTTTTTTTTTTAATAAATTTATTTTCTTATTTATTTATTTTTGGCTGCATTGGGTCTCTGTTGCTGTGCGCGGGCTTTCTCTAGTTGCGGTGAGTGGGGTCTACTCTTTGTTGCTGTGCGTGGGATTCTCATTGCGGTGGCTTCTCTTGTTGCAGAGCATGGGCTCTTAGGTGCGTGGACTTCAGTAGTGGTGGCTTGTGGGCTCTAGATCGCAGGCTCAGTAGTTGTGGCACATGGGCTTAGTTGCCCTGTGACCTGTGGTATCTTCCCGGACCAGCGCTCGAACCCGTGTCCCCTGCATTGGCAGGCAGATTCTTAACTACTGTGCCACCGGGGAAGTCCCTAAAGGAGGTTTTTGTAAAAGAGACTGTACCAGTTTACCTAGGAAGATGTAAATCTTCTGTCCTAGATGCTTCGTTACAGAGACTCCTTCTGGCATCACGGAGTGGGGATTGACTAACCCAGTCGAGCCACCTGTGGTGAAGGACCAGTTCCTTTTTACAATTTTTTAATCCATTGCAGACTGTTACTTTTTAGAATACAGTGGAAATGAATTACTAGAAAAGATAAAAATGTAAAGGCAAAGACATGCCAAGTATAAGCCCAAACGTTTTATCATTAGATCCAAGAGACACACAAGATTGCATTTCTATCAGTGTAATCAGAACAAACAAAATAGGGGGAAAAGAATTATAAAAATGGTACATATTTATTGATAGTGAGCATGTAGTTTTTGTCATTCTGTGGTTGTAACTAGAGGTTGTAAAAGAAATAGTGATTGTCCACACTTTAAGCCTGTAAGCATTGGATGGGCATCACATATAAAAATATTGAAAGTTTTTATTGTAAAAAGTGAGCCTGATTCTTGCTTTTCAATGTATTTAATCCACGTTGGATTATCAGCAGTGCTATTCACAGAGGATGATACACACCTAAACTGTTTCCATGTGCTTTTTGCTTTATTTTTTGAAATAAAATTTACACACCCCAAAACTTTCCATTTTAAAGTGTACAATTCAGTGGTTTTTAGTATATTCACAGAGTTGTGCAACTACCACCACTATCCAATTCCAGAACATTTTCATCCCCCCAGATGGAAACTTTATACTTGTTAGTGGTCATTTCCCAAACTCCCCCACCCCCAGCCTCTGGCAACTGCTAGTCGCCTTTCTGTCTTGATGGATTTGCCCATTACGGACATTTCATATAAATGGGTAATACAATAAGTGGCCTTGTTTGTCTGGCTTCTTTCACTTAGCATCATGTTTTTAAGGTTCATCCATGGTGTAACGTGTATCAGTACTTCATTCCGTTTATGGCTGCATAACATTTTGTTGTATGGAGGGATCACAATTTGTTTATCTGTTCATCTGTTAATGGGCAGTTGAGTTGTTTCCACTTTTTGGCTCTTATGAACAATGTTGCTCTTAACATTAACATACAAGCTTTTGTGTCAAAATATGTTTCCAGTTCTCTTGGGTGTATCCCTTGGAATGGAATTGCCAGGTTATGTAGTAACTTTCTGACTTTTTCAGGAACTGCTGTTTTCCACAACGGTTGCCCGTTTTACATTCCCACCAGCAGTATATGAGGGTTTCAGTTTCTCCATATCCTCGCCAACACCTATTATTTCCCCTTTTAAGTAATAATTATTATAATGGGATGTAGCTGTTGTTTTTAGTGTGTGTGAAATGATAAATCATTGTAGATTTGATTTGATTTGCATTTCCCTAGTGATATTGAGCATCTTTTCATATGTTTATTGTCCATTTTTATGTCTCCTTAGGAGGAATGTCTATTCAAATCATTTGCCCATTTTAAACCTGAATTATTTGTCATCTTCTTATTGAGTTGTAAGAAAGTTTTTATGTATTCTGGATACTAGACCCTTATCAGATACATGATTTAGAACCTCTTTTCCCATTCTATGGGTTGTCTTTTCACTCTCTTTATAGTTTCCTTTGATGCACAGAAGTTTCCGGTGTTGATGAAATTCAATTTGTCTAATTTTTTCTTTGCTTACTTGTGCTTTGGGGGTCATCTCTAAGAAACTATTGCCTAACCCAAGGTCATAAAGACTTACGTACATGTTTTCTTCTAAAATTGTTATAGTTTTAGCTCTTGAATGTAGATATTTTATCCATTTTGACATAATGTTTAAATATGTTGTGAGGCAGGGGTCCAAATTCATTCTTTTTGCATGTGATTAATCAGTTGTCCTGGCATCATTTGTTAAAAAGAGACTATTCTTTTCTCCATTGAATAGTCTTGGGACCCTTTCTCAAAAAAATCAGTTGACCATAAATGCATGGGTTTATTCCTGGACTCTCAATTCTACTCACTGTTCTATATGTCTATTCTTATTTCAGTGTCACCTGTGTGGATTACTGTAGCTTTGTAGTACATTTTGAAATTAGGAAGTGTGAATCCAGCAAGTTTGTTCTTTTTCGAAATTGTTTTGGCTATTCTATGTCCCTGGCATTTCTGTCTGAATTTTAGGATCAACTTGTCGATTTCTGCAAACACAGTAGCAGAAATTTTGATAGTGATTGCACTGAACTGTAGATCAATTTGGGTAGCATTCCCATCCTAACAATATTAAGCCTTTCACTACACAAACATGAGATGCCTTTATATTTATTTAGATCTTCTTCAATTTCTTTCAGCAATGTTTTTTAGTTTTCATGTATATAAGTCTTACACTTCTTTTATTAAATTTATTCCTAAGTATTTTATTCTATTTTAAATGGAATTGTTTTCTTAATTTCAATTTTGGGCTGTTCATTGTTATTGTATGACACAATTGTTTTTTGTCTATGGTCTTGTATACTACATACTTCCTGAACTCATTTATTAACTCTAATAGATTTTTTGTATGTGGAATCTTCAGGGTTTTCTGTATATAAGGTCTGTCATCTGCAAATAGAGACAGTTTCACTTTTTCCTTTCCAGTCGGGATGCGTTTTATTTTATTTTCTTACCCAGTTGTCCTGGCTAGAATTTCCAGTACAATGTCTTGTTCCTGAACTTAAGGGGGAAGGTTTTCAGTCTTTCACTATTAAGTAATATGTCAGTTGTGGATTTTTTGTAGATGCACTTTATCACGTTGAGGAAGTTCCCTTCAGTACCTAGTTTGTTGAAGGGTTTTAATCATAAAAGGGTGTAATTTTGTCAAATGCTTTTTCTGAATCAATTGAGTTGATCACATGGGCTTTTTCCCTTTCTTCTATTAATGTGGTGTATCACACTGATGGATTTTATATGTTGAACCACCTTGGAGAGAGTTCCTTAAACATGTGAAGGCAATAAACCTCTGAATCTTTGTGGGGGGCTGGGGGGCTGCATGTGCATGTGGGATAATACCTTTAACCCTCAGACAGGCAGCTTAGAGCTCTGCCTTAGCCTTCACTTCCTGCTGGCACAGAACCTCAAGGTCAACTAGAGGGGAGAGCTTTTATAATAATAAATTACACAATAATTTGATGTGTTATCTACACGTAATATAAGTATATTATACAAGTATATATATATTTATTTGTAAATATTTATGCACCCAATATAGGAGCACCTAAATACATAAAGCAAATACTAAGAGACCTAAAAGGAGAAATAGACCTCTTTTTTTTTTTTTTTACGGTATTCAGGCCTCTCACTGTTGTGGCCTCTCCCGTTGCGGAGCACAGGCTGCAGACACGCAGGCTCAGCGGCCATGGCTCACGGGCCTAGCCGCTCCGTGGCATGTGGAATCTTCCCGGACTGGGGCATGAACCCGTGTCCCCTGCATCGGCAGGTGGACTCTCAACCACTGCGCCACCAGGGAAGCCCGCAATACACCTCTTTATACAAAGAAGCAAATTATATTATACAAACTTTGTGTGAATAACACATGCCACACATATTTGATAAACATGTATTAATGTCATGTATATTCAGTTTATTTATAATTATTTGTAAGTTATAATTTATAGATTTTTATAATTCATTTATAATACATATAATACATTAATTTATATGAACATGTACATTTTAATAATTTTATAAATTTCTTACATTTATATTTTACAAATTACCAAGCTCTCCAAGATTAAGAGCTGGGCCAACAAAATGGAAGCCCTGAGCAGCAGATTGGCTGCTGTCCTGAGGACTACCTGGCATACCTGTAAATGCCTACAAACTGGTGAAGCAGCTGACCACAGACTGGCAGTGCTGGAGGACCTTGTCCTGCAGGACTCAGCCACAGGTTTCACTGCCGACCTCTCAGTGCAGTGGCAGTCCTTCTCCACTGCGGAAGTTAGCAAGGCCCTGGATCCAGACATGATTTCCAAAAGGGAACTTCCAGGAGCCAAAGACCAGGCAATGCCGAGTGTGGACAACTCCTTTGGGATGGCCTATGATGAGGCTTTCTGGGGGTGCCACCATGGCAACAGTATGCCACAGCTGCTTATACCCCCTTCATAGAGGAGGACACATGGGACAGCCCACACCTCATCAGGTACTACAATGTCATGTCTGACATGGAAATTGAATTTATTAAAGATAAAAAGGCTGATGAAACATGCTGACGAGAAAGTACACTGAATTAAAGCATCCATAAAAAATATGGACGAAGGACCTGAATAGACATTTTCCCAAAGTTATACGAATGGCCAACACATCCATGAAAAGGTGCTCAATATCACTAATCACTATGGAAATGCAAATCAAACCCCACAATGAGATGCTACTTCACCCTGTTAGAATGGCCATAATCAAAAAGACAAAACATAACAAATGCTGGTGTAGATGTGGAGAAAAGGGAACCCTTGTGCACTGTTGGTGGGAATGTAAATTGGTACAGCCACTGTGGAGAACAGTATGGAGGAGCTCAGATTTGTGGTCACCAGAGGCAGGGGGTGGAGGGTAGGGGAACTGGACGAAGGTGGTCAAAAGGTACATACTCCCAGTTATAAGACAAATAAGTCCTGAGGATGTGATGTACAACGTGATGACTATGGTTAGCACTGCTTTATGATATATTTAAAAGTTCTGAAGAGAGTAGATCCTAAGAGGTCTCATCACACGGACAAAATATTTTTTGTATCAATATGAGGTGATGGATGTTAACTGAATTTATGGTGGTAACCATTTCACAATATACATAAGTCAAGTGAAATATACATATATTTTGCTGTATGCCTTAAACCTATGCAATGCTATATGTCAATTATATCTCAGTAAAACTAGGGGGGGGAAGATAAGGAGGAGAAAGTTTACAAAACAAAGTACATTTCTTAAAAAAAAAAGAAATTAATAGTGCATTGATCTACATTCTGTCATAATTTCTTTATTGTGAGTAAAATATTTTCCTGTCCTATAGCTGAGTCATCAAAATATACTCCTATACAAACCTTAAATGCAAAACCATATTAAACATGCCAGCTTGGGTTTCTCAGCATTGTGTTAAAATGCTACAAAATTATGTATTTGAGCATTCTGAATTTCCCTACTTGTCTCATTGTGGACCAGTAGCCAATGGTTTGCAGACCAGCACCAGTGAAGGAGCCCACCTAGGAGCTCTTCCCTGAGCAAAGCCCTCACACGTGTGAAACTCCAACTTCCTCTTCCACAGAGGGTCCTGGGAGGAAAATGGACCCATCAAACCACAGCCAGGGAATCCCTCACCACCTACCCAGAACAGTCACCTGCTTCATTCACTCATTTATTGATTCATACATGCATTCAATGAATGAGAATTACCACAGGAGGAAAATTAAAAACACACAAAGAGAGATTTCCCGGGCAGTCCAGTGGTTAGGACTTCTTCCAATGCAGGAGGTATAGGTTTGATCTGTGTCGGGGAGCTAAGATCCCACATGCCTCCTGGCCAAAAACCCAAAACATAAAATAGAAGCAGTATTGTAACAAATTCAATAAAGATTAAAAAAATAAATAAAAACACCCAAAGAAAGTAAACAGAATAAGTGACTCTGGAGTAAAAAAAAAAAAAAAAGATTCAAAGAACAGAAGAGAACTTTAGAAGAAAGTTTAACTGAATCATTAAAGATTCAACAAGAGAGATTAAAGAATTTCTTGGATTCAAGTAAGTTTCTTTTTGAAACATAAAAACAAGAACATAATGTCTTGAAAAAGAAAGCAAAGATAAGCATTTGGAAATGAAAAATATGATTGTCAAAAAATTTTTTTTCAAAAGAAAGAATTTCAAAGTTAAAATAACTTACACCAAGGGGCAGGGTGGTGGTGGTAGTGGGAGGGATTAAAGGATGAATGAGATGGGAAAGTATTTAAAAAGAATTAAGAGAAGTAGGCAGTCCAGGACATCTAATATTTGACTAGCAGGAATTCTAAGAAGAGATACCAGAAAATGAAGGGTAGGAGATCATTCTTTTAAAGTGTGAAGAGGACAAAACTTTACTCAGAACCAAAAATGTTCAGAGTAAATGGGAGCATAGAATTCCAAGCAGGACAAAAGAAATTAAAAGGCTTGAGACTCATCCTTGTGAAATTTCAGAACAGTAATAATAATAGGAGACTTAGCAATATTCCAAAGAGGAGAAAACAGACCATCAACCAAGGAGAAGATTTCAGCTGGCATCAGGTTTTTCTCATCAGCCACACATACGTTAGAAAATACTGAAGCAATGCCTTCAAATGCAGAGGAAAAACTATTTTGAAACTTTAATAAGTGGCCCAGACAAACAATAAACTATGCAAGGGAAATAAATGCATTTTAAGTGATACTGGAAGTTCACCTGTCACATCTTTTTTCTCCAGAATTTACTGGAGAATATACTCTAGTCAACTGAAGCCGAAAGCCAAGCTGACTCACTGTGGAGGCTACTGAAGGTCCAGATGGGGTGGAAGACTCCAGATGATGGCACATGAGTTTGTCCCAGAAAAAACTCAATTAAAATTAGAACAATTAAGGACTCTGGGAAAAGGAGGACTTCATGCAGTTAGTGTGACAGGCAGATAAATTTTAGGTTACAGTGAAGGTATATTATTCCTTTTCCAACAAGAAGTATAAAAATAATTTAAAACTTAAGGAGGGGAAAATGGAAAGATGTGAAGACTGGCTCATATGTGACACTTGTACTGTGTGAGCTTTGAGCATCTACTGAAAGTACAGAAAAGGGGTTCATTTGACTGCCGTGAGGCCCATTCCTCTTGGACACCACCGCAGTTCTGCACTGGACACTTCGAGAAGGGGATGTTAACCGGGAAATCCACCCAGCGCTGCAGGAGCAGTGTTTACAAATGCATAAAGGCTGCCCTTGGCTTTCTACTTTTAGAATCAACCTGCAGACACTGAAGACTTAATTATAGTTGCAGAATGAAAGGTAAAATATTATCAGCCTTAATAAAGTCATAACTGTCAGAAGTTGTCAGTGAACAAGGCTAAGGAAAAAGAGGGAAGATTGTAAGGCATTTTATGTGGCACAAGGGAGTCAGAAACATCAACAGATGTTGATGAAGCAAAGAAATGCACTATGCTGCTTAATACGACAACAATAACCAACACAAAAATTGTTTGAATTGTCCAAAATTTAGAGAAATGGAAATGGGGAAAGGCAGTTCTATAAGTGAGATAAGTCTTTATCTTTTGTATCAGGAAGTAAATAAATATTGTTTTAAATGTATTGGTCACTTGCGTTTCTGTGAAATGTCCAGAAGAGGTGAATAAATCTATAGAGACAGAAGATAGAATGGGGATTGCCCAGGGCTGGGACTGATAATGTGGGGTAACTGCAAATGGCCAGGAGGACCATTTTGGAGTGATAGAAGTGTTCTAAAATTGGATTGTGGTGATGCTTACACAACTCTGTAAATTTACTGTAATTCATTTCATTGTACACTTAAATAAATGAATTTTACACATACATTATACATCAATAAAGCTGTGTTTAAAAAAGAACTGTTAAAAATTGACAGATCAGGGCTTCCCTGGTGGTGCAGTGGTTGAGAGTCCGCCTGCCGATGCAGGGGACACCGGTTCGTGCCCCAGTCCAGGAAGATCCCACATGCCACGGAGCGGCTAGGCCCGTGAGCCATGGCCGCTGAGCCTGCGCGTCCGGAGCCTGTGCTCCGCAACGGGAGAGGCCACGACAGTGAGAGGCCCGCGTAACGCAAAAAAAAAAAAAAAAAATTGACAGATCATTGGAAGTTTTAGCCACAGCAATCAGAGAAGAAAAAGAAATAAAAGGAATACAAATTGGAAAAGAAGTAAAGCTGTCACTGCAGATGACATGATACTATACATAGAGAATCCTGAAGATGCTACCAGAAAACTAACAGAGCTAATCAATGAATTTGGTAAAAACTCATTAATACAAAATTAATGCACAGAAACCTCTTGCATTCCTATATGCTAATGATGAAAAATCTGAAAGGGAAATTAAGGAAACACTCCCATTTACCACTACAACAAAATTAATAAAATACCTAGGAATAAACCTACCTAAGGAGACAAAAGACCTGTATGCAGAAAACTATAAGACACTGATGAAGGAAATTAAAGATGACACAAACAGATGGAGAGATATACCATGTTCTTCGATTGGGAGAATCAACATTGTGAAAATGACTCTACTACCCAAAGCAATCTACAGATTCAATGCAATCCCTATCAAACTACCAATGGCATTTTTACAGAACTAGAACAAAAAATTTCACAATTTGTATGGAAACACAAAAGACCCCGAATAGCCAAAACCACCTTGAGAAAGAAAAACGGAGCTGGAGGAATCAGGCTCCTGGACTTCAGACTGTACTACAAAGCTACAGTAATCAAGAGAGCATGGTACTGGCACAAAAACAGAAATATAGATCAGTGGAATAGGATAGAAAGCCCAGAGATAAACCCAAGTGCATATAGTCACCTTATTTTTGATAAAGGAGACAAGAATATAATGGAGAAAAGACAGCCTCTTCAATAAGTGGTGCTGGGAAAACTGGACATCCTCATGTAAAAGAATGAAATTAGAACACTCTTTAACACAAAAATAAACTCAAAATGGATTGAAGACCTAAATGTAAGGCCAGACACTATAAAACTCTTAGAGGAAAACATAGGCAGAATACTCTGTGACATAAATCACAGCAAGATCCTTTTTGATCCACCTCCTAGAGAAATGGAAATAAAAACAAAAATAAACAAATGGGACCTAATGAAACTTAAAAGCTTTTACACAGCAAAGGAAAACATAAACAAGATGAAAAGACAGCCCTCAGAATGGGAGAGAATATTTGCAAATGAAGCAACTGACAAAGGATTGATCTCCAAAATTTGCAAGCAGCTCGTGCAGCTCAATATCAAAAAAACAAACAACCCAACCCAAAAATGGGCAGAAGACCTAAACAGACATCTCTCCAAAGAAGATATACAGATGGCCAACAAACACATGAAAGAATGCTCAACATCACTACTCATTAAAGAAATGCAAATCAAAAACTACAATGAAGGTATCACCTCACACCAGTGAGAATGGCCATCATCAGAAAGTCTACAAATAATAAATGCTGGAGAGGGTGTGGAGAAAAGGGAAGCCTCTTGCACTGTTGGTGGGATTGTAAATTGATACAGCCACTATGGAGAACAGTATGGAGGTTCCTTAAAAAACTAAAAATAGCACTACCATACAACCCAGCAATCCCACTACTGGGCATATACCCTGAGAAAACCATAATTCAAAAAAAGTCATGTACCACAATGCTCATTGCAGCTCTATTTACAATAGGCAGGACATGGAAGTAACCTAAGTGTCTATCGACAGATGAATGGATGAAGAAGATGTGGCACATATATACAATGGAATATTACTCAGCCATAAAAAGAAACGAAATTGAGTTATTTGTAGTGAGGTGGATGGACCTAGAGTCTGTCATACAGAGTGAAGTAAGTCAGAAAGAGAAAAACAAATACTGTATGCTAACACATAGATATGGAATCTAAAAAAAAAAAAAAAAGGTTCTGATGAACCTAGGGGCAGGACAGGAATAAAGACGAAGACATACAGAATGGACTTGAGGACACAGGGAGAGGGAAGGGTAAGCTGGGACGAAGTGAGAGAGTGGCATGGACATATATACAGTACCAAATGTAAAATAGATAGCTAGTGGGAAGCAGCTGCATAGCACAGGGAGATCATCTCGGTGCTTTGTGACTACCTAGAGGGGTGGGATAGGGAGGGTGGGAGGGAGACGCAAGAGGGAGGAGATATGGGGATATATGTATATGTATAGCTGATTCACTTTGTTATACAGCAGAAACTAACACACATTGTGAAGCAATTATACTCCAATAACGATGTTTAAAAAAAAATTGATGGGTCAAAGAACAGATGCAAAAGCACATTATTTAGAAAATATTAGGTTAATGTTATGTAACCAACCGGAGTAAAAATAGATGTTTTCAAGAATCATCTAGGAACAGTGGGGCATGGTGAGAAAGTGAAATGGAGTTTGTTGTTTATCATTTATGCTTTTCTATGCTATTTGATTTTTTTAATCAACACATAAAAATTAAAATATTTTTAAACATTTAGATTCATTGACGCAGAAGATAAATTCCTATTTTTAATCTTTTAAAATTTAAATATGAGTAATGATGCCATTGGGTAAATGAGCAGATTTTTTTTTCTCCTAAAGACCAAGGCCAAGTGGCACAGTCTTTTACAAGCCGCCATTGGTAAGTCGATGGAGGCAAGAGCTCAGCTGAGCATAGTCAGAAGTGTGCAGCACTCCCAGAATAGAACAGTGTAAAGGAGAATAAGCAACTGACCATCCCGGGAACAACATTTGGTACAGCTATGCTAAGTGGTTGCCATGCATTAACAGATCAAACATAAATAATTTTCAGGGAAGCAAGTGCCCTAGCAAACGAGATGACAAGTGAAGTTGATAATGTTCTCAGCTGTCTTCATCTGTTAGTGTAAGAACGATGCCAAAGTAATCATCTGTATGCTTGGGTTCTGAGCCTCATGAAGCAGCCTTCTTAACCTGGCCCCAGACTGATAGGGTGGCTGACGAGAGACCGTCAACTGTGAAAAACAAATAGCAAGAAGTTTTCGAGATGGGAAGTGTTAGGGAGGATCCGGGGCCTTAGAGCTGCAAGCTGAGGGCCTTGCGTTGGTTTAGTCACCAACACACTCAGCACCGAGGTTGCTGCAAAGTGCCTGAGAATATTTCAGTGTCATTTTGTTGGGTAACCAGAAACTTTAGACACGGACTCCCTTTCAAGTAAAGTGCTATGTTGGTAATAATAATAAACCCATTGAGGGATCGCATGCAGCCAAGCAGACAAGGAAAGGGAACGTGTTGCCTTTGGGCCAACTCCATCGTGTTCAGTTCTGTTGCACAGTCTTCCTAATAACAGTCTTGGTTTGCTCATTTTTTTTAGAATCCTCTTTTTACTTAAAAGTGTTCTTCATCCAGTTTGAAACTGAATTCTAAGAGAAAGCCAGTTGTGAGCTGGAGAAGTTGGAGACTGATGTACTCCTGGGTCTGTTCATGAGCCCTGGGGCCTGCTTTCTCTCAGACATAAGGAGGCGCATGTGAGATCCCCACCAGCTACAAATGTTCACGTGCTAGGCAGGATGCAGAACTTCAGGGGGGTATAAAACAGCGACCTTCCTGAGTTACACGGGACAAATTAATAAAACGGTAACTAGCAATAGAGACCAGCATATAGAGTGTTGTATGGTGTGTGTGTTCCAAGTTTTGTTCAGGTCCTTTGATGTTGGGTACGTGAAACCATCAGCGTGTATGAAGGTGTGTGTGTGTCCGGGAGGATGCAGACGATACTCAACATCTTAAACATTGAAAGGAAAATATGAATGAGACTAAATTATGATCACTCTCCCCTCACTCATCTATCCCCCCTTTTCCAACTCTATCTGCTCACATGTTAAGTAAGCTGCATCTCTTCATGTTTTACCCCAGGTCAAGGTGATTACTGAGCTCAAAGATCTGACAAGTTCACCACAGACAATGCCTCCCTGACAGTATGCACCTAATCCAGCACTACCCAAGTCCACTATTGGGACACATGTAATCCAGCTATAAAGCCCTAAATGCAGGTGGAGGTGGTGGTCCTCTTCCTTTGGACCTTCCCTCCTCTGCACCCTCAATAGAAAGTTAGAGAAAGATACTCAAAATCTCTCTTTACCTTTATTCCAGCCCAATCATTTTATACTTCAAAGAAAGGAAAAGAATTGGAATAATTAACATAATTTTTCCCTGGACCCTATTTTCTTATGTTCACTTTGACTGGACATATTTGCCCACCATTTCTTTCTCTTGGAATATCTAAACAGCCAGAGTAAAGAAGGCTGTTTTCTTCTTTTCCCTTTCCTTTAAAACTTAAAAGTTGGAGTTCCATAAAAAGTCAAAGTGGGGGACAGGGACTCATCAAAGAAATAATGCAAGAGGATTGCTCAGAACTACGAGTCACTAGTTTCTGTATTGAAAAGCCAACCAAGTAACCAAGTAAATACGCACAATCATATCAGAGCACGTTGTCAAAATTCTTAAGAATTCCAGGACGAAGAGAAGCTCCTAAAACCTCCTAAAGATGAAGAGAAGAAAATGCAGTTAAGTGGAAGCCAGAAAGCAATGGAGCAATGCCTTTGAAATGCTAAAGAAAATGTTTTCATCCTAGAATTATATACCAAGCCCAACTATAAATCAAGTGTGAGGACATAATAATGGTATTTTTTAATGTACAAGTTCTCAAAAAAAATTTTTGTCCCTTATATCAAAAAGCTAAAAAAAAGCTGAGCTTTTTTTTTTTTTACTAAAAGCTACCAGAAGATGAGTTTCACCAATATAAAGGAAGACAAGGAATAAAAGAAATAAGAAATCAGCACAGGAACAGGCAAAGAAATGGTGAGGAGAGATCCCGTAAGGACAGCTGTGGACCAGGCCTGGAGGACAAGAAGTCTGAACTAGAGGAAACTGGGAGGTTGTAGAAGAGGTTTGTCCTGAAAAAAAATGAAATTGATCGAATGCCTGATGTGATGGGGGGGAAGATTTGGACAATTTGTGAAGAGTTTGTGGTTGAATTAGCAAAAAAGACATAAAAATCAAGGGGGGAGAAAAAGATTATTAACTCCAAGAAAAACAAAACTTTGCACAGAAAGGGAAAAGTAATCATGATTTACTACATGGCTCAGCTACAGATAACATTTACATGGTCATAATGATGTAAACACTGAATACTGAGCTAATTATTTTACAGCATAGCTATTTTTGGAACTGGGAGGAGAGGCATAGGTAAGTAAGCCTCTTTTATAGTAGGAAGATAACCTACAGCTGAACAACTGAGAAGTAGAAATAGAAGCATGCCATTAGAGAATTATACCCTAAAACAGGTAAACACAGCTGTCTCAGAGTAGAAAATGAGGTGAGAAAGGGGTGGAGCCTGTTGTTTCTTACAGCCAGCTTGTTAGCTTAAACTAAGGGCATGTATAACTTTGATAAGTATTAAAGCTAAGACAGATGCATACAAAAACAATCCAATTAACAAAGGGGTTGACACCAAGATGGGTTGCTTCTGATACCATAAAACTGTGGAAACCTGAAGCTTCCATTGACAAAATAATTATCCAAACTGGCTTCAATTAGGGGGAAAAGACATATATACTTGGAGTCATTGTAGTCAGAAATTAGTGGAATTTTCTGGAATTACAACCTTCTAGAACTAATAAGAAATAAGAAAGATATTAGAAGTGGGAAATGGTTTACATTACGAAGCAGAGGGCTGGCTTTAAAGAGCTCAGATTATTTTGCGAAGATGTGCGTCACCAGTTTAGGTTTATAGCTTCAGTGAGCCTGTGCTTTCACACAGGGCAAACCATGCTGTGGGTCACATAAGAAGGGGTGATATTGGGAGGCTGGCTCCATGTGATCGTTCTCCAGTTTACTTCTAATCAGTGATGGAGATTGTCTAAGCTCTGGGGATCTCCAGCCGTCCTTGTCCTCAGTTTTCAAGAAAAAGATTCAGTGTAGAAAGTCTGGAGGGAGTCATGGAAAAGGAGAAGGCTCAGGAAGAAACCACTTGGGAAATGCAGTCGCCTGGTGGCTAGGAAGGTGTTCGTACCACCAAGACACTGGAATGCAAAATAACAGATCAGATGTGCACAGCCTTACATAGGCAGTGGAAGTGAGAGACAAAAGACAGAAAGACTGGTCGCGCCGTGACTGGCAGCGCGTTCTGCGCCCGTCTGTTTGGGTTTACGGAGCTGTCCTTTGCCAGCAGAGTTGGGGAAATGCATAAAAATAATTCCATCCCGTCTCAGGCAGGCAGTATAATCAGAAAGGGAATATAATAAAGCAATTCACGGAAATGCTGGGGTGTACCCTGTAAAAACTTAAAGCCAGCATCTCTGAGCCAGGGCTGGCTTCTTCAGTAAACTTTTGCTGAGTTTCCCAAGACAGCATGTCTCTTTCTCCTTTTCCCAGAAGCGTCCCAACCCCAAAAGCCTTTGGAAATAATGTCCTGTGCCAGTTTCCTAATCCCCAAACTCTACAGCAGATTATCCTAAAATAATGTCATTAGAAACGCTAGACTGGATTCTCAGTTGATTGAATTATAAGTTGATATGAAGTCAACTGCAACTATAAAGTTGGACGATAAATCCTAATCATGTCCCTTGAACAACAACAACAAAAATGTGGGGAGGGGGTCCTTCAGTAAAAGCTGGGCTGCTTCGTGTCTCGCAGATCATGACGCTTGGACTCCTTAAGTAAAATAGTGAGGCTCTGTCTTCTTCCTTTGAGCCCACAAGCCATGCGGGCCCTCGGGGGGAGAAGAGGCAGCCCTGACCCCTCGTGTATGCATCAGAGCCCCTGCGGGAAGCAGCAGTTCACGCAGCGGCCCCACTTCACACACATCAATGCAGAGACCTTTCACAGAGCTGTGGGCCACCCCAAGGGCTCCACCAAAGATGCGAAGAGACCCCAAGGTGGGCATCATTCGGGAAAAAGCCAGGTTTCCCCGGTTTGATGGGAAGAAGGAGAAGGGGAGGTGGCCGGAGCCCAGTGGCTACATTCTTGGAGGGACGGTTATTACCTGAATGGTGGGCTGACGGGGAGAGCAGGGGAGGATGATCCTGAGCTCTCTTCCCTCCTGCTCTCCATCCTCTGGCCAGGCCCAAAGCTGGCTGACAAGAAGCTGAGAAAGGGAGTTCACAGGGATCAGTCTCCCAGGATTCAGAGCGAAGAGAAGAATGGATGGGGAAGGTGGGGAGGAAGGAAGAAATGAGGAGAAAGCAGCACAGCTGGTGCGTGAGCCGAATGCTCGGCTGAGACAACACCTGCATTGGTTTTTCAGAAGCTTGGAAAGTATGTGTACTAACATGTGCGTGCATGCGTATGTAAAGTAGAGATCACACACACGGACTAATCGTCTTTGTGCCTCCAAAGCGATCTCAGTTCGCATAGAGTCATGAAGACACAAAACACTGTATGTTATACAAATATGGATGTCATAGCAACCCCCTGCCCCACGAGATTCCCGTTCGGCCTGGAGTGAGAGGCCTGGGTGTTGTATTTTCAACAGCTCAGTGAGTGATTCATTGCACATAAAGTTCTGAGAACCAGCCACTTCAATATCAGTCACGCACCTCTAAGGAAAAATTTTTAGCAGATTATTTTCCTTCTGATGACGGGGTTGGACCTTCTCTAACCTCCTGAAGGAGCAGTAAAGGTGGAAAGGTGTGAAGGGAAGGAGAGAAGGCAGAGAGAGGGGCAAAGACAGCTTCTGAAGGAAACAGGGAAAAAGCAGGGAGAAGAGGGGCACGAAATAATAAGAAAGAGGAATCAGAAGTGTGCACGTGTGGCTGACATCATAGTAGAAGTTTTATGTAGGGTCCATTTAAAACCTTTAAAAATTCTAAGCACTGAGAGCATTATGACCACCTGCTGAGAAGTTCTAAAGACCGCAACACCCGGTAGCTACAAGCGCACCCACGTTCCAGAGCTTGGTTTGTGAATACCATCCTGCAATGAAAGAAACCAGGGATCCTTGGAGAAAGAGCTGGTTCTAAGGCTGGGGCAGGAAATACGCAAGATGTACCTGGAGCATCTTGTAGCGTCAGGAAGTGAGAAAGTACTCAGAAAACAAACGAGCAGGAGCCTCTGCAAGGGACACAGGATCCAACCTGAAAGGGCTCCCGACAGCCAGAACGACAGAATAACGCGCACTGGACTACAGCCCAAAGTGAAGATGATGTGCACGGGTCCACAACTCTATAAACAAATACTAAATAATTAAATGAGGGGGAGAGAGATGGTTTGCATACACAGGAATTCCAAGCAATACACACAGACACTCCCCTCGCTGGGACTGGAGTTGAATTTCCCCCTTGGAGGGTGGGCTGGGCTTAGTGACTTGCTCCCAAAGAATAAAGACACGGGGAGAGAAAAACAGAGGCTTTACGGTGGAGGAACCTGACTGACGCCACCTGAACCAGGTGGAAGTGAGCATCGCCAGCAATGTCACGTGGAGATCTGTGCCCTCAGTACCGTATGCGGGAAGGACACGTCTCCTCGGGGATAATCTTGCCAGAAACCCATCATTCTGCTCCAATTTGGAGGACATCAGATGAGCCCAAATTCAGGGACATTCTAAAAAATGCCTGCCCGGTACTCCTCAAAACTGTCAAGGTTATGAAAATAAAGAAAGGCTAAGGAATTGTCACAGAGCTGAGGATCTCAGGGGACATAACAGTGAAAGCAACGTGGGGTTCAGGATGGGACCACGGAACAGGGAGAAGAGATTATGGGAAAACGTGTTTGAATTCATGTTTTAATAAAGTCTGGATTTTAGCTAGTAATGGAGCAATGTTAAATTTGAGGAATTTTAATTTTTTTGAATTTTATTTTTTTATACAGCTGGTTCTTATTATCCATTTTATACATATTAGTATATATATGTCAATCCCAATCTCCCAATTCATCACACCATCACCACCACCCACTCCACTTTCCCCCCTTGGTGTCCATACGTTTGCTTTCTACATCTGTGTCTCTATTTCTGCACTGCAAACCGGTTCATCTGTACCATTTTTCTAGATTTCACATATATACGTTAATATACGATATTTGTTTTTCTCTTTCTGACTTACTTCACTCTGTATGACAGTCTCTATGTCCATCCACATCTCTACAAATGACCCAGTTTCGTTCCTTTTTATGGCTGAGTAGTATTCCATTGTGTATATGTACCACATCTTCTTTATCCATTCATCTGTCAATGGGCATTTAGCTTGCTTCCATGACCTGGCTATTGTAAATAGTGCTGCAATGAACACTGGGGTGCATGTGTCTTTTTGAATTTTGGCTTTCTCTGGGTATATGCCCAGTGAGGAATTTTAAAAGTATACAAATAACTTTAATTTTAAATAAAAAATCAAATATCTCTATCTAGAACTATTGATACTTCCTATAATATCTAAAGCAGTTTTTAAGACACTGGCTTGAGTACTATCTTAATTGAATTACAAACCACTTTTGAAAAACGAATACTGCAAAGAACAACATAAACCCTTCTGCTTCGTTCTATGCACAAGGATCATCTGGATGTTTCCATTCACTTGACTGAATTAAAACCAGCTCGTCCTCCAGGAAGCAAAAAGTAACAGCCATGTGAGTTCACTGGCCGAAAGGTGCACGAATAAAACCTCATGTAAAAGTTCTGAAATTTTCCTTGAGCTAAAAATAAGCAAAATGAGTTGTTGATGACTAGATTGCTGATAAGGTCACCCCGGGAGACATTCCAGAAGCTCTGCAGATAATCATCTGCTCCCACAGTAAATTTCATACAGTTGACCCATAAGAAATTTCACTCTCTGAAGTGATAAAACGTTTTGATTAATGCAAAAAATTCTCTTTCGAAGTTCAAATAGGAAGCAACTATTTGGATAACTAGAGGTACTATGAAAAAATTAGGTATTGAAATGGGATAAGTCCCTGTGCTGGTAATTGGTAACTATAGGCTGAAACGTGGTTATGGTGCCTTTTTTCTGGATGAACCTCAAAGCCCTTGATTCACAGTGGTGACAGCGAGTGGTACGTTTCTTTAGACACCTCCCTCTGGGGACGATGAACTGGTTCAGAACAGCTCTGGCTAGAGAGGTTTACCCAGGGATAAATATTCTATTATAAGGCTTTTTATTCCTAGAGTACTGAATCCCAAGGATTCTCTGCAGGGCCAACTTAAAGGACATTTACTGAGCAAGATGTTTCCTGAATGTTTCTCATGGGTTGGAAAATGGTTTGTAGGGAGAGAGGACACCTGTACTTCCCTGGGCACCAGATTCCAAGAGTGACCGATCAGCTCCAATCACAGCAGCAGTTTCTCCATCCAAGGCCTTCAGAGATGTTGAAGGACAGAGGCAGACAGACAGACAGACAAAGACAGACAGAGAGCACCAGACTTAATGTTCCCAAAGTACTAATTCACCACGGAGAAGACAAAATGTTTCCATAACTGGGATAGAGCATCCTGTGGCAGCTAAGCTTTATTTCATTCTTACGAAAACATAGTTTTTTAAATTTATCCTAACCAAAATATTGACTTTGTTCTCTTTTAAATATCATTCTCCAATATGAACTGCTGAATCCTGGGACCACAAGTAAGATACTCTGAAGGGCTATCTCCTTATCTCACACCGAGAGCACAACTTACATGGAAACGTTCACAGCTGATTCATCCCTGCAGACATCCCTCCATCCCCTGGATGGAGAACAGAACCAGATATCCCCATGGGGACGGCTAAGTAGTTTTTTAACTACAGAAATGACTGGTGACGTGGACCAGGAAAAGTTTCTAGATGCAGACAGTCTTTGCCATGCACCACGGCAGGAATTCCACAGTCGCAAACAAATCCTTGCCGAGATATTTGGATGGATTCAAAGCTTAACTTTGAGGGGAATCCCACCTCTGCTGCCACTGCCCCTAACAGCCCACCATGTGCTGGGATTGTGTGGACTTCCGTTCCAGCCAGAGCCCTGGCCTGATGTCCCAACATTTATAACCAGAGGTCACTCACTCATTTGGTAACCAGAACGTATCCTATTCTTTTAATGACTTGATTGAAACTTCCTAAGAAGTACTATGTCTTTTTATCCCCAAATCCAGCTCAGGCCTAACCTGATGAATGAATAAGCTACACTGTTTTATCGCCCAGAGTGTCTTGTGTAAAATCTAACGTGATCCTCTCAGAATCTGCCGCCAGGAAGATGTCGTCTCTTTCAAGGAATTTATAAGCATCTTCCATTAGAATCAGAATTATTTAACTCGCTAAGCTTAGCTTTCTGCCCTGGCAGCCAAATCAGAACCAAATACCGTATTCAACAGCAGTAACGAGACAAGGCCTTGCAGTCAGAGTGTCTTCTTTTCTGATTTTGGTTTATTAAACTTACTGTTTATTTGTATTTTATTCTAAGCTGCCTCAAATTTAGAAAGACAGTGATCGTTAAATAAGTAAAAAAGTGGCAACGTGGGTTATGTTAACTGATCCGTGATTTCAAGGTGTCCTGTTCCTCCCCCAGGGGCAGGAGACTACATTTCTTCCCCTCCCTGGGAAGCCAAGGGGTGTTGTCTGTGTCCTGGGGGGAGGGGAGTTTTCCGTCCCTCCCCCAAGGCAGCTGGTTCTGCTTTTACACCTCCAGGGGCAGAGGGTATGTGGCTGGGCTTTGCCCTCCTCTGTCCCAGCACCGAGGGGCTCCAGCCTCCTGCGTCGGGGGTGGGAGCTCCTGTTCCGTCTGGGCTCCCGGCTGAGGGACATGCTCGCCCGCGTGAGCCTTGGGGATCTGCCTTCTCTCGTGTCTGTATGCGGCCACCTCCTCCTCGCGCTGCGGGTGATCTGGCCCCTCCTGGAAGGGCTGGTCCCTCTTTGAAATTCTGTTTACTTGGTGACCTTGTAACCTCGGCTCTCTGATGGGCTCCAGAAAAGTCATGATTTGGTAGATTATCCAGCTTGTTGTCATTGCTAAGGTGGGAGTGATGTTCTTTTGCAGTTTTCTACATCCTAAGTCGAAGCAGAATCACCAAGGTGATGGTCTAAATCACCACTGGGTGTTCTTCGAACACCCTTCAGCTGTGGAGCCATGGTTCCCATCCCCTCCTGCCTTCCTTACGTCCAACTGGGGCCCGGGCTCTGATCCTTTGCCAGGGTTCACATTCCGATCAAACCCATGACCTGAGTTTATTAGTCCCATGCCCAGGCACCTGGGTAACCAGCCGTCCTGATGGGAAATCAGATTACACCACGGGGTGGAGAACCACAGCCTCCTAGGTAGTTATCACTTTTCACATCAGGGCTGTATTTTGGCAAGATCTCATAAATTTTCACAACAGGAACTTTGAAAAGCAACACATAAGGTTTACATACTACAAAGAGAAATAGAGATGAATCATTTTCATAATTAATGCGTAGTAATTATATCAACACAGTCAATCCAAGTAATTTAATCTTAGCCCCATGATATGGGCTCTGACGTTACCACGAGCTTGTTTGGTCTGGATCAGTACTTGACAGATTCGTACTTTTTCTTGAGTGTTTTGATTCATGAAAATATATGATAAAGTCTATATGAAAAATGAAGCCTTGGTACCTTCCTGAAAGTTATTTTTACAAATTATGGAGGCCTTTATAACAATGTCTTTCCTAATCATCGTCTTTCCAATTGTCTTTATTTTCTATGTTAACTTGTCCTTGGAGGGTTACTGTTTCTGGTTGGTATTATATATGCCTGGAGAAAGCAAGCAAAATGTCCATTTGAAGTATCCTAGTCCAGCAGTGAGATTAACCAGCTTTTCTAAAGTTGCTACAAGATTGTACAGAACAAAAATTACACTGTTTAAAGTTTTAAAGCAAGTAGTCTCCAGTTTAAATAATGGCAGATGACTGTTTTTTTCCTAATAAAAACGTTATAAATACAGTAACTCTAAGGGCCACACCACATGCTACAAATTTTTCTGAAACAATTTTTTATAGTTTAAATTACAAATACCAGAAGTCAAATGTTTATAATTAAAAACTTAAATTCTGGTATCACAAATCCCAGACTGTCAAACAGAGAGCACATACCTTTTTTTTTTAATTTAATTTTATTTATTTTTTTATACAGCAGGTTCTTATTAGTTATCCATTTTATACATATTAATGTATATATGTCAATCCAGTCTACCAATTCATCACACCACCACCCACCACTTTCCCCCCTGGGTGTCCATGTGTTTGTTCTCTACATCTGTGTCTCTATTTCTGCCCTGCAAACCGGTTCATCTGTACCATTTTTCTAGGTTCCACATATATGTGTTAATATACGATATTTGTTTTTCTCTTTCTGACTTACTTCACTCTGTATGACAGCCTCTAGATCCATCCATGTCTCTACAAATGACCTAATTTTGTTCCTTTTTATGGCTGGGTAATATTCCATCGTATATATGTACCACATCTTCTTTATCCATTCGTCTGTTGATGGGCATTTAAGTTGCTTCCATGACCTGGCTATTGTAAATAGTGCTGCAATGAACATTGGGGTGCATGTGTCTTTTTGAATTATGGTTTTCTCTGGGTATATGCCCAGTAGTGGGATTGCTGGATCATACGGTAATTCTATTTTTAGTTTTTTAAGGAACCTCCATACTGTTCTCCATAGTGGCTGTATCAATTTACATTCCCACCAGCAGTGCAAGAGGGTTCCCTTTTCTCCACACCCTCTGCAGCATTTGTTGTTCGTAGATTTTCTGGTGATGCCCGTTCTAACTGGTGTGAGGTGATACCTCATTGTAGTTTTGATTTGCATTTCTCTAATAGTGATGTTGAGCAGCTTTTCATGTGCTTCTTGGCCATCTGTATGTCTTCTTTGGAGAAATGTCTATTTAGGTCTTCTGCCCATTATTGGATTGGGTTGTTTGTTTTTTTAATATTGAGCTGCATGAGCTGTTTATATATTTTGGAGATTAATCCTTTGTCCGTTGATTAGTTTGCAAATATTTTCTCCCATTCTGAGGGTTGTCCTTTCGTCTTGTTTGTAGTTTCCTTGGCTGTGCAAAAGCTTTTAAGTTTCATTAGGTCCCATTTGTTTATTTTTGTTTTTATTTCCATTACTCTTGGAGGTGGATCAAAAAAGATCTTGTTGCGATTTATGTCAAAGAGTGTTCTTCCTATGTTTTCCTCTAAGAATTTTACAGTGTTCGGTCTTACATTTAGGTCTTTAATCCATTTTGAGTTTATTTTTGTGTATGGTGTTAGGGAGTGTTCTAATTTCATTCTTTTACATGCAGCTGTCCAGTTTTCCCAGCACCACTTATTGAAGAGACTGTCTTTTCTCCACTGTATATGCTTGCTTCCTTTGTCATAGATTAATTGACCATAGGTGTGTGGGTTTATCTCTGGGCTTTCTATCCTGTTCCATTGTTCTAAATTTCTCTTTTTGTGCCAGTACCATATTGTCTTGATTACTGTAGCTTTGTAGTATAGTCTGAAGTCAGGGAGTCTGATTCCTCCAGCTCCGTTTTTTTCTCTCAAAACCACTTTGGCTATAAGGGCTTTTTGTGTCTCCATACAAATTTTAAGACTTTTTGTTCTAGTTCCATAAAATATGCCATTGGTGATTTGATAGGAATTGCACTGAATCTGTAGATTGCTTTGGGTAGTATAGTCATTTTCACAATATTGATTCTTCCAATCCAAGAACATGGTATATCTCTCCGTCTGTTTGTATCATCTCTAATTTCTTTCATCAGTGTCTCATAGTTTTCTGCATATAGGTCTTTTGTCTCCTTAGGTAAGTTTATTCCTAGGTATTTTATTATTTTTGTTGCAGTGGTAAATGGGAGTGTTTCCTCAATTTCTCTTTCAGATTTTTAATCATTAGTATATAGGAATGCAAGAGATTTCTGTGCATTAATTTTGTATCCTGCAACTTTACCGAATTCATTGAGTAGCTCTAGTAGTTTTCTGGTGGCATCTTTAGGATTCTCTATGTATAGTATCATGTTATCTGCAAACAGTGACAGTTTTACTTCTTCCTTTCCGATTTGTATTCCTTTTATTTCTTTTTCTTCTCTGATTGCCATGGCTAGCACTTCCAGAACTATGTTGAATAATAGTGGTGAGAGTGGACATCCTGGTCTTGTTCCTGATCTTAGAGGAAGTGCTTTCAGTTTTTCACCACTGAGAATGATGTTTGCTGTGGGTTTGTTGTATATGGCCTTTATTATGTTGAGGTAGGTTCCCTCTATGCCCACTTTCTGGAGAGTTTTTATCATAAATGGGTGTTGAATTTTGTCAAAAGCTTTTTCTGCATCTATTGAGATGATCATATGGTTTGTTAATATGGTGTATCACATTGATTGACTTGCGTATATTGAAGAATTCTTGCATCCCTGGGATAAATCCCACTTGATCATGGTGTATGATCCTCTTAATGTGTTGTTGGATTCTGTTTGCTAGTATTTTGTGGAGGATTTTTGCATGTATATTCATGAGTGATATTGGTCTGTAATTTGCTCTTTTTGTAGTATCTTTCGTTTTGGTATCTGGTTTTGGGAGTGTTCCTTACTCTGCAATTTTTTGGAAGAGTTTGAGAAGGATGGGTGTTAGCTCTTCTCTAAATGTTTGAAAGAATTCACCTGTGAAGCCATCTGGTCCTGGACTTTTGTTTGTTGGAAGTTTTTTAATCACAGTTTCCATTTCATTACTTGTGATTGGTCTGTTCCTATTTTCTATTTCTTCCTGGTTCAGTCTTGGAAGGTTATACCTTTCTAAGAATTTGTCCATTTCTTCCAGGTTGTCCATTTTATTGGCATAGAGTTGCTTGTAGTAGTCTCTTAGGATGCTTTGAATTTCTGCGGTGTCAGTTGTAACTTCTCCTTTTTCATTTCTAATACTATTGATTTGAGTCCTCTCTCTGTTTTTCTTGATGAGTCTGGCTAATGGTTTATCAATTTTGTTTATCTTTTCAAAGAACCAGCTTTTAGTTTTATTGATCTTTGCTATTGTTTTCTTTGTTTCTATTTCATTTATTTCTGCTCTGATCTTTATGATTTCTTTCCTTCTACTAACTTTGGGTTTTGTTTATTCTTCTTTCTCTCGTTCCTTTAGGTGTAAGGTTAGATTGTTTATTTGAGATGTCTGTTGTTTCTTGACGTAGGATTGTATTGCTATAAACTTCCCTCTTAGAACTGCTTTTGCTGCATCCCATAGGTTTTGGATCGTCTTGTTTCCATTGTCATTTGTCTCTAGATATTTTTTGATTTCTTCAGTGATCTCTTGGTTGTTTAGTAATGTATTGTTTGACTTCCATGTGTTTGTGTTTTTTATGTTTTATTCCCTGTAATTGATTTCTAATCTTATAGTGTTGTGGTCAGAAAAGATGCTTGATATGATTTCAGTTTTCTTAAATTTACTGAGGCTTGATTTGTGACCCAAGATGTGATCTTTCCTGGAGAATGTTCTGTGCGCACTTGAGAAGAAAGTATAATCTGCTATTTTTGGATGGAATGTCCTATAAATATCTGTTAAATCTATCTGGTCTATTGTGTCATTTAAAGCTTGTTTTTCCTTATTAATTTTCTGTTTGGATGATCTGTCCATTGGTGTAAGTGAGGTGTTAAAATCCCCCACTATTAATGTGTTACTGTTGATTTCCTCTTTTATAGCTGTTAGGCCATTGCCTTATGTATTGAGATGCTCCTATGTTGGGTGCATATATATTTATAATTGTTATATCTTCTTGGATTGGGCCCTTGATCATTATGTAGAGTTCTTCCTTGTCTCTGGTAACATTCTTTATTTTAAAGTCTGTTTTATCTGATGTAAGTACTGTTACTCCAGCTTTCTTTTGATTTCCATTTGCATGGAATATCTTTTTTCATCCCCTCATTTTCAGTCTGTATGTGTCCCTAGGTCTGAAGTGGGTCTCTTGTAGACAGCATATATATGGGTCTTGTTTTTGTATCCATTCAGCGAGCCTGTGTCTTTTGGTTGGAGCATTTAATCCATTCACATTTAAGGTAATTATCGAGATGTATGTTCCTATGACCATTTTCTTAATTGTTTTGGGTTTGTTTTTGTCGGTCCTTTTCTTTTCTTGTGTTTCCCACTTAGAGAAGTTCCTTTAGCATTTGTTGTAGAGCTGCTTTCTTGGTGCTGAATTCTCTTAGCTTTTGCTTCTCTGTAAAGCTTTTGATTTCTCCATCGAATCTGAATGAGATCCTTGCTGGGTAGAGTAATCTTGGTTGTAGGTTCTTCCCTTTAATCACTTTAAATATGTCATGCCACTCCCTTCTGGCTTGTAGAGTTTCTTGTAGAAATCAGCTGTTAACCTTATGGGAGTTCCCTTGTATGTTATTTTTCGTTTTTCCCTTGCTGCCTTCAATAATTTTTCTTTGCTTTTAATTTTTGTCAATTTGATTACTGTGTGTCTCGGCATGTTTCTCCTTGGGTTTATCCTGTATGGGACTCTCTGTGCTTCCTGGACTTGGGTGGCTATTTCCTTTCCCATGTTAGGACAGTTTTTGACTATAATCTCTTCAGATATTTTCTCGGGTCCTTTCTCTCTCTCTTCTCCTTCTGGGACCCCTATAATGTGAATATTGTTGCGTTTAATGTTGTCCCAGAGGTCTCTTAGGCTGTCTTCATTTCTTTTCATTCTTTTTTCTTTATTCTGTTCCACAGCAGTGAATTCCAGCATTCTGTCTTCCGGGTCGCTTATCTGTTCTTCTGCCTCAGTTATTCTCCTATTGATTCCTTCTAGTGTATTTTTCATTTCAGTTATTGTATTGTTCATGTCTGTTTGTTTGTTCTTTAATCCTTCTAGGTCTTTGTTAAACATTTCTTGCATCTTCTTGATCTTTGCCTCCATTCTTTTTCCGAGGTCCTGGATCATCTTCACTATCATTATTCTGAATTCTTTTTCTGGAAGGTTGCCTATCTCCACTTCATTTAGTTATTTTTCTGGGGTGTTATCTTGTTCCTTCATCTGGTACATAGCCCTCTGCCTTTTCATCTGGCCTGTCTTTCTGTGAATGTGGTTTTTGTTCCACAGGCTGCAGGATTGTAATTCTTCTTGCTTCTGCTGTCTGCCCTCTGGTGGATGAGGCTATCCAAGAGGCTTGTGCAAGTTTCCTGATGGGAGAGACTGGTGGTGGGTAGAGCTGGGTGTTGCTCTGGTGGGCAGAGCTCAGTAAAACTTCAATCCACTTGTCTGCTGGTGGGTGGGGCTGGGTTCCCTCCCTGTTGGTTGTTTGGCCTGAGGCGACCCAACACTGGAGCCTACCCGGGCTCTTTGGTGGGGCCAATGGTGGACTCTGGGAGGGCTCACTCCAAGGAGTAATTCCCAGAACTTCTGCTGCCAGTGTCCTTGTCCTCCCAGTGAGACACAGCCACCCGCCGCCTCTGCAGGAAACCCTCCAACCCTAGCAGGTAGGTCTGGGTCAGTCTCCCATGGGGTCACTCTGGGTTCTGATGCGCACACTACTTTGTGTGTACCTTCCAAAAGTGGAGTCTCTGTTTCCCCCAGTCCTGTCAAAGTTCTGCAGTCAAATCCTGCTAACCTTCAAAGTCTGATTCTCTAGGAATTCCTCCTCCCATTGCTGGACCCCCAGGTTGGGAAGCCTGACGTGGGGCTCAGAACCTTCACTCCAGTGGGTGGACTTCTGTGGCACGTGTTCTCCAGAACCCAGCAGTCACAGGATTTGATTTTACTGTGATTGCGCCCCTCCTACCGTCTCGTTGTGGCTTCTCCTTTGTCTTTGGATGTGGGGTGTCTTTTTTGGTGAGTTCCAGTGTCTTCCTGTCGATGATTGTTCAGCAGTGAGTTGTTATTCCAGTGCTCTCGCAAGAGGGAGTGAGGGCACGTCCTTCTACTCTGCCATCTTGAACCAATCTCAGCACATACCTTTTTAATTGAGGATCTGCCAGGGACCCCGCAGAACTGAAGGCGGAGACTGGCAGTGAGAGTGGTCAGGGGTGGGCGCGGCCCTGCCTGCCGGGGCTGCCAGGGCATCCTCCGAGGGGGTAGGACTGTGCCCAGCTTGGAGGTGATGGATCACCTTGAAAGAGCAGCATGGGCAGGACCCATCTTTTATAAAAGCACTCACTTAGAATTGATGCCTCTCTGTTAGTGGAATAGAGCAAAGTCTGTCTGATATTCTTATGTGGCCAGCTCTGCAAGGTTTCTTCTTCAACTGAGAATGACAGAGCAAGAATGCATTTCTGGAAGCCAACTAGTCCAAACCCTTCTCCAGAGAAGAGGTGAATGACAATTCTACAACTAAAATGAAAAGATCAGCCAATCCTTTGTCAGATAAGAAACACATTTGGAAGAAAAAATAAGCCAGATGGATAGGTATTTCACAAAACTAAACCAAACTATACCCCAAAAGATAATTAGACAACAATATTAACTTTTTTTAAGCATTTAGAGCAGATCACCCTATTTCATAGTCTCATTTCTTAGGCTAAGTTACATTTATCAATTAGCTGACTATATATTTATTCTCTAATGATGAGTTATTTGGAATGTAAACATTTTGAAAAAATTAAAATCTTCTTATATTTCTTAAACAATTTTTTCATTCATTTAAAGTCAGTTAAGATTTTATTTGATCTGAGAATTTCTAATTGATTAGGAATATAACATATATCTTGAGAGAAAATACGTTCCTCGCAATTATGTAACTTCTGTGTCAGAAAACTATTGGGATTCTCCACCACCTTGCATTGTCCACATTTGTATAAGCTATTGCAAAATACCATCACCTTTTATATTAGTTCCTTTGTTTTAAAAGGCACTAAGTATGACTTCCGTTTACTTCTGACGGAATTGCAGTTGATCTAAACAAGATCTAAAACTACAAACCAAGGCATCATTTCCGAAGGAAGCCCCTTGCGCTTTTATTGTAACATGGCTAGCTCACTTTACACTGGCAATCTCTTCAATATCCCTTAGTCACATCTGTTTCATGGATTTACTTGGAAAACAAAAGGGCTGTGAGAGCCTGGAAGGCACTGATGCTGCCACCATGCATGGATTCAATTCCTCGGTCTTTGAAATCGCCTCCCAGACACATTCTGTGCATTTGGTGCCATGTGGAACAACTTAAGCCAGAGAAGACGGCGTCAATATTAGATCAAAAGTATTTTTCCAGATGCCACTTCGAAATAGCAAACAGAGCTGTAGAGCTTACTTCCCAGTGGAGACAGCCTTTGGAACAATGCTTATCATTCACATCTCCTGCTTCTGCGGATTAAAAACATTGATCCATTCTTTTCAAAAGGCCACTGAAATATTTTGTACCCACCCAAAGAGAGTTTAACAGAGTCTATTAAATGCCCACCCTCCTGGGCCTGTGCCTCAGGAGAAGAAAACCAGTGACATGAACAGATAAGAATTAGAGTCTGGAAAAGATACTTTCATTAGGAAAACAAAAAACAAAAACAGAGAGATAAAAGGAAGCCAGTTAAAAGGAAAAAAAATGAGGATTCGAGGTACAGATTTCCTTTTAAGTATTTTTGCGTGTTTTTATTTTCTAAGTCCTTCTCTAATTCACTCAGCCAGAGTACTCTGCCTCTCTCAACATTCCAGGGACATTTTATTTAACTGTTCCTCTGCAGGGAATGATATCGTGTACTAAAGAGATTTGGGCACGGTTAAGTG
This sequence comes from Leucopleurus acutus, assembly GCF_964270905.1. Lineage (NCBI taxonomy): Eukaryota > Metazoa > Chordata > Mammalia > Artiodactyla > Delphinidae > Leucopleurus > Leucopleurus acutus. Next base: position 2,617,161 of record NC_139160.1, read on the forward strand.
TGAGGTTCTTTGAGGACATGAACCTCATCTTCACTTCACTTTGTATATCCCTGGGTGTCTTCCAAATACAGTCCCTCTCTGTGGTAACAATTCAATAAATGTTGAGTTGAAGAGGAACAGGATGGGATGGAGTGGATGGAACAGGTAAAGGAGAGACCAAGGACGAGATGGGAGGAGTTTGAGACATTTACTCAAAATCAAAACAAGTCCACAAAAACGTGTGCAGAGAACAAAGAAGTTTGTTCCAATTATTCCGTGCAGCTGACAGGGAATGGAATGGCTATCCTGCTACAGAAAAGCATATGAGTTCTACCACATCTACTCATCAACCACTTCTCCCTCGTATAAAATAAGGGTTTGTATGTGGAGTCAGGAGGGAGAGATTCTCCTGTTCCGAACTCCAGGTGCACCTGCAGCTCTGTCTACACTCCAGCCGCCTACCTCAGCCCAGGCTTCCAGCTGGAGGTGCTCTTGCATCAAAGAGCAGGGGTGGCGATGAGTTGAATCTGAAACTGTTATGGGTGAAGGCTTCAGCCTGTTTGACCCCCTATTAATTTAGCTCGGATGTCTCATCACTAAGGAGAAAAAAATTAAAAGGAAGAAAGAAAAGCCAGATTCCTTCCAAACTGGCAAAAAGAGCAGAATGAAACTGTCTCAATATGTTCTCCACAGTCTCAGCCAGGAAAGCCGCTTCGGAGCTCTAGGTGGGACATGATACTCTTGGGTTGTTCCAGAAGCGCTGCTCAACCACAAAAATCTAAACGGTTCCTTGGCAATAAACAAATACGTAAATTACGTTGCTTCAGCATTTTAAGTGGTGGGCAGCCTGAAAATGCTTTCTAAAAAAAGATTAGTCTGTGTGTTAGACAGATGTACTAGACAGACCGCCCTTCTTAATCACTGAAAATAATGCCTGCTTTCCCACTAACTTAATCCAAAATAACCTTATATTATTATGACACTTTCAGAAAGAAAACACCTGTGTATATCACCTGGCACAATTTAAAACTTGTTAACAAGGTGGCGACAAGGAATTGGATGCCGTTTGCCAGCGGTCGCTACATGTTTCCAATAAACAAAGTCGATTTTGATCTCCCCAGTTCCTTGCTCACTGGTGGTTTAAATAAATGCGCACCTTCCTTCAGCGAGGTGGGATCACTGTTCTTTGCCAGCAGGTGGTGCAAAAACCATATCGTAGAGATGGTTCCAGAAAAACAAAAGGACGTCTCAAGTTGGGAGCTTATGTACACATGGACCCTGCTGGTGGAGCTCCTTCTGTAACCTTGGCAGGTGCCACTTCCGTAATATATCACCCCTTCCCACCCGACCACCAGTGGTGGGACACAGAGTTGATTGCTAATCCCACACCTTTGGTGGGACACAGAGTCGATCCCTTTTGGCCACCATGACAGATTTCATACTCATCAGCTCTCACTGCATCTCCTCTGCCTTCTCCAGCTCCTTGAGGTTGATGACCAGCCCAGCCCAAGACCATTAGCCATTCCCAAGAGAGGCAGGTTATTTGTGACGTGACTCCTCCTTCTCACCTCACCTGGAGGGCCCCGGATGAGATTGGGGTCCCTGGGTCCGATGGGCTCTGTCTACTAAGCTTCTGTTTCCGTTTCTCCACCTCATTCTTTGCTTCCAGTCAGAGATGAGATTCTGCACCATCAAAACTGGTCCGCAGCAAATGACTATGATTATTTAGTGACAGAAACCATGGGATGTGTTGTGGAGAACAAACAAACTATGATTATTTAGTGACAGAAACCATGGGATGTGTTGTGGAGAACAAACAAAACCAGTTAAAAATGTAAAGAATTTGCTCGTAGACATTTTGAATAGTTTAAAATCTGCTTGATTATTTCCTGTATGAGCTCCTTCAAATTCCTTACCTGTTCCATGCCTCGATTTATTTATGTATTTACTTATTTTGGCCATGTGACAAGAGAGGGCACAGGGGAAGTCGAATGGATTGTAAGCACTCAAGAAAAAAGAGTAAACTAGACCCAAATTTAATTCTTATTCACTGTACCAGGCACTGTGCTGTGGACTTCCACAAACTTCAGAAAAACAGCTACTAAGGGATAGTTCCAGGACTTAAATCCAAAATCCAGTTTGGTCTCCCAATGTGTTTCTCTTCATATACTGATCCATAAATGCTAATTTGATCTTAGGTTACGGACTCTAGTTTTCAGGTCTGAGCAAGGCCACAGGTTGAATGTGACACTCAATGCTGTGGTCCTCCTTAGCTGCTGAGGACACGCTGTCACAGGGATGCTGACTGGAGAAGGTCCCCCTCCCAGAAACACACGCACACAGTTCACTTTAAAATGCACCCCAGTTTTAAATTACTAGAAAGATGGGACATTCTGCCCTATGTCACCGAGACGGCTGGCTGCCTGAGAGTAATCTGTTTCCTTTCAACAGAGGACTAAGCACCCAGATTCAAGTAGGAGAGAAGACAAATTTCCCCTCATTCCCCACTCTTCTGTGATAGCCAGAGATACCCTTGGGTAACCTAGACAGGCCTTACATGATCTCACCGCCAGCTGGACCATGCCCAAGACCTGCCCCTTCAGCTTCAAAGCTGAGGCTCAGTTCCCAGGCAGCTCTCTTCCCTTATCTGCACCTGCATTCCAGCGCTCCCAGTGGGCTGGCTCCAGGCAACTCGCTCAACCCGCTTCCTCCCTTCCTCTGCTCTGCCACCTTCCTCTGCCCCTAAGGGAGCTGCACAGGGGACCCGAACAATGTCCCGCCCCCAGCCTCCAGGACTCCCAGGTTCCCAGACGAACCCCACTTTATTTAGCTATGGCTGTGTTTATGTGCACTTACTTTTCACAAGGATGTAGAGCAGCTCAGATTCATCCCCCTAATTCTAACCAACACAGAACTTTATATGCTCCATGAATGCAGTTTTTATTTGTAGGTTTTCTGTATAATCCTGTGAACCTGTGTTAGATGGCATGTTCTTTACGAATTCACATTGTCCCCTTGACTCTCATCATACTGGCAGTTGTCTGACCTTAAGACGTGTGTTGATCCTAATATGTCCTGCTATCACGCTTAAGAATGTAGATGCTTGATCTGTGTTTTATCCTTTTTATTGCTGATTCTACTTGTGCCTAATTTTTGTACTCAACTTTTGCACAAAGGTTATCAAATGAGTGATCCAGGTGATAGCAGAGACCACCTATCACTTATCATATTAGCCAAATTATTCAGTACATATTTATTAAGTATAAACCAAATACAAGTCACTGAATTTAGCTCCAGGAAAGAAAAAAATGAAAAAGCAATGCTCTCAGTCCTCAAAGAGTTTATTATCTTGAAAAGGGAAAAGATTAAGAATGTACACACACTTCTGCTAAGAAGCAGAACGGGGCAAGCCTATCTCAGAGGCATAAACAAAGTGGTCTAGAAACAGACAAGGGAGAGGTCTTTCTGGCAGAGGGCAGGCTGGGGATCGGATGGGGGCTGGGGGGGTCTGTGCATCTGAGGATAACGGCATTCATATCAGCCGGAGGCGCAGAATGGCCAAAACTGAGAAGAGGGGACCAGCAGTTGACGTCTACTGCAACTGCAGCTGGCGAGGGAACAGAGCAGAGACCATCAGTAGCACTGAATTGAAAAGGGTAGGGGGTGTGGACTCAAGAGGCATTTAGGGACGGATCCTCAGAATTCGACAAGTGCCCCGTGTGCCCGCAGGACTCAGCAGTGCCCTTCCTAAGCACTAGGCATTGTTGCAAGCGTGTCACGTGTGTTAATGCGGAGTCCTCAGGACGAACTCCCCTAGAAAACCGAGAAGAGAAGGAAATGAAAGAGCAGGTTGAGAGCCAGGTTGCCAAGAGCCTCCAAGGCTCTACAAAGCCGAGACGGGATTCAGAGGCAAAGGGGATTCGTGGTGGCTTTTCAGCAGGATGTGCTCAGGCAACACAGGGTGGTGAGTGGTGGGTGGGCCCTAGAGACTGGCCTGAACCCCAGTCCCTTATCTACTGGACCTGTCTGCTTGGACCAGTTACAGCTGGATAGTCAGTCCCACCTAGTCCAGCTGTAGTGAGGATTAACTAAGTTAACACGTGTAAAACATTGCAAAGGGGGGCCCGGCATGTGCTGAGCTTAGAGTTACACCTTCAGATCTGGGCTCCAGGCAGGTTAGACGGCAGGTGCACAAGTGGGCGGCCAGGCAGGGCTGCTGAGGTCATCGCAGGCTGGGAGGACACAAAGGTGACCTAAAACGGGAGGGGGTGGATTTAAGAGATACTTAAAGGGAGGATCTCAGAAGTCGACAGGGTTGGCTATCTGAGTGAAGCCTCAAGGACGACGTCTCTGAGGTTAGATTGTCAGGAGAATGGGGTGCTAGAGACTAGCACAAGTGGTGGGTGACTAAGATGGGATCGGACTTGGATGTGTTTAATTTGGTCACTAGTGGAATACCCAAGTAGAGGCACAGAGTAAGCAGTTTCAAATGCTTCCCAAAACACAGGAGAAACAAAACCTATAAGATTTACCCTCTACTGTTATTCGCATGGCGAATCTCCACTCAGTCCTCAGACTGTAGCTGCCCCCCTGTGGACACTATTGTGTTTATCGAATTGCACTGTATTTGTTTATATGTGTAACTTACTGAGCTCCTTAAGGAAAGTAACATGTCTTGTTTTCATCTTTTTTTTTTTTTTACCGTATTTGGCTGAATTGACAAAGGGATATAAACATCGTCTTTAGAGTGCTGCTAATTTAAATCGCAGAGATGTGTGAGGTTCCCAGGGAGGGTGAAAAGAGAGAGGAAACAGAAGACCAAGGGTAAATCTCCCCTTTAGGGGACGCCTACATTTAAAGGTAAGAGAAAGTGGGGAAAGCAGTGAAAATCGGGCACAGAAGGAGAGGTAGCTGGAGAGTAGAGTGCTGCCTCGGATGAGAAAAGAGAAGAGATTTAGAAAAAAGAGAGGTCAGTGGTATCATGCCGAGAGAGGCACAGGAGCGGGAAGGAAAACACAAACGCTGTGGGTGCCAGGACACTTGAAGTTGGCTGGGAGACACACCGGTTAGGGGTTGGGGGAAGGACCGCGGCCTCATTATGGGGGGCCAACATCCAGGGGACGTGGGCTCAGTAGACCCAAGTCTTCTGAGTTCTGAAGGAAAGCCAGAATGCAGGTGCGCGTGTGAATATTAAACCTCAGCAACTAACTCCAGTTCAGAAAATAAAAATGTGATGGCCAGTGCTCTGTGGGGCAGACAAATCCCACCTGCCCTGGAGGCAGCCAGTTTCCAGCACCCAGGCCAGAGTGATGGGGCAGTGTGGGGAGAGGACAGATGCTGAAATGGTGTTCAGTGGTCAGTAGTTGTCAGGACAGGGCAGAAGTCATGTTACAAGGCGAAGCAGTGAGTAGAGCGTTGAGGACACAGAGGCAGGACACACAGCAAGTCATACCTCCTTGTGGTCTCTTGACTTCCTGACCAGGAAGAACAGCCACCTACGGGCGAGCTTGCCTCAGAGGCACCAGGCGCTCGCTTTCGCTCAGACAGCACAGGGAGTTCCATTTACTTGTTTATGAAAGGAAAGCTCACCGCAGGGAAAATGGAAGTTATTGTCTCTCTAAAAGCCTTTTCCTCTAATACCTGCAGGGGCCAGATAGCCCAGACTGGATTTAATCAGTTAAGGTCAGAGCCATTAGCATCCATTAAGGTGCTGCTATCTGGGGTGTCTTTTGAAGTTCCGTGTGGACCAGGCAGATCCTTTCAAGTCCTGAAGTGATTTTGTTTTGGCTGCGGCCAGCCAGCGGGGGAGCCAAGCCAGGGCCTCAGGGGACCCAGGATACACTGCAAGCTGGGGCCCCGCCATCACCCAGCCCAGAAAGGGCTCTGAGCGGGGTCTGCTCCAGGAGATGAGTCTAGCCTCTCCGAGGGTCTCTGCTCTGTCAGCACAAACTGAGTGTCTAGGTCAACTTATCCCATCTACAAAATGGAAATGATGGTAATAAGGCTAAAACCTGATCCAGGAGGTTCCTGCATTTATCATAGTGTAACATGACGTTGAGTACTTAATAGAAGTGTGTGTGTGTGTGTGTGTGTGTTGAACAGAGAGCTTCCATCTAGTTAAAAAATTTAAAAACTGAGATTTTTTTTCTCTTTAGTCCATTAACTCCAAATCACAGAACAGACAGACGTTACAGACGCGCATCCAATGGGCTGTTTATAACCACATTCTTCATTTCGTTGGAGGCACTCGTAATTGTTTCATTTCAAAGACAGTGCTATTTAAAGGTCATGACAAATCTTATTGGAAAGCTCCAGTAAACATACGTTATTTCACTGAGCATTTCTGGAAATTACCTCAGAATTGTTCAAGATGGTACAGGGCAGGTTTGCTTCCCTCAGAAAGAAGCAAATGGTAATTTAGTAGCTGTGGATTCAAACTAAATAATGTTGCCAAAACAGTAGGAAACATCTCACTCAGGACCTTACCTTAACCAGTGGTGATAATTCTCATTTTCATGAAAGCTAAATACAACTTAGGGCTTCTGAAGCTCTCTACTAATGCACAGTTGGTTCGTTTAATGTTTCACCTTTCCACTGCTTTGATGTATGGATTTGTTTATTTTGTCATCATTTTGTTTAAAGACACTCTATGATTATGTGACGGCTATGCCCATTCTTGCCATCCTTGAGATTTTAAAAACTACCTGTCATGGGCAATCACTAGGACCATTCTGCTGAAAGAGAATAATGGGATTAAAATACCACACACATGCGAGGAATATCTAGGAACATAGTGGAGTCGATTTAAATATATACTGAATCAAGGATAAATGCATTGGGTAGAACACAGATACAAGTTCATTCCACTTAAAGGTCTGTGGATACAAAGCACATCTTTCCTCCAGGTAGTGCTGCTGGTGGCGAAGGGCTGGCTTTGGGTGGCCCTGAGACGTCTGTCTCCTTTTGGATAACTCTGCCCCTGGCAAGGAGCTGGGTGAGGGTCACAGGCATGGCAAACTGTTCCACTGTGAACAGGGATTCTCACAGGCTTAAGAGAAAACGTTTTCTCAGAGCACAGCCCTCTGCCCTCAGATTCCACTTCTCACCTTCACCTGGACCTGCTCATCCCTTCAGAGCAAGGGCCACCCTCCCAGTGATGGGCTCCAGGGAGGGGTGTGGGTGAGAAGGCTACAGAGAAGCTGCTGAAGTTCCCTCCTGGACCACAACCTGGGAATTTTACAGACCTCTCACTGCACGACTTTCACCTTAAAAGGTCTGCTGCAGACTGAATGTGTCCCCCAGATCCCTGTGTTGAAGTCCTGACCCCCAAGTGGGGGTATTAGGAGGTGGGCCTTTGGGGTTGATGAGGCCATGAAGGTGGGGCCCTCATGAATGGGATTAGTGCCCTTTTAAAAGAGACCACAGGGAGCTCCCTCACCCCTTCCACCATGTGATGTTACAGCTAAAAGACGACTGTCCGTGAACCAGGACTCCAAGTCTGCCTGCTGGCGCCTTGATCTTGGACTTCCCAGCCTCCAGCACTGTGAGAAATAAGTGTTTGCTGTTTATAAGCTGCCCAGTAGATGGTATTCTGTGACAGCAGCCAAACTGACTAAGACAACACTAGAAGTAGAGAACCCCATTCAGGTTTCTCATAATCATGGTTTTTCATAATTAAAATTATGATATGACTTAACAGTGCTTGGTGTCCAGGTGCTTTTAAAATAAAAATGTGATCTCTATAGTATTATTATGCTGTAAATAGTACAAAATAGAGTTGGTATGGTTCTTAATAGTATGCAAAAGCACTTCCCTACACTTTAACTTGTTCAAGCCTAGAATGGAGGTAACAAACACAAGTGTTCTTACTGTGACGCTCATCTCAGGTGCAGATACTGAGATTTAGAGACATCTAAACTTATGTGTCAGAGTTGTCATCTGTCTGACCTACTAAAAGCCATTCTTTCCCACTTCACACCATTATCCTTGATCAAAATTTCGTAAAATTCTTTTGTTATGCAGTCCTGGGGCAGGTGAGGTTTCTCATCCATTTACACAGTCATTGTAAAGCTAAATCAATAGTGCTGGAAACCTGGATCTAATAGAATCCTTTAAAACGTGACAAGCATTCAGTATACCTAAAGTAACAAAAAGAACTTGCTGTAGTATTACTCTGCCACATAGAGGCCTGAAAATGCCAGTCTGGGGACAGAGTTAATGAAACCACTGCCATTTTCTCTGGCTACAGTGGCTGAGTCCTCTGCAAACCACAGAACCGCAGCCGCCAGCATCGCTCCTGCCGGAAGCAAGCGTGCGGTCCATGTTCCCTGACTGCTTGTTGAAACGTGCGATTTATTTCTTGCTAAACACTGATTAACGTTGGATTCATTTAAAGTGTTGAATAGTAGACACATCATCAAGCCCACAAATATGTCTCTCCTGTGACTAAACAAAATGTCCACCGACTTAGTATATTTTCCCTCTTTCCTGACTTGCATTCCTATCACGAACAGAAATCCTCTCTAGTGAGCTCTGTGCACCTCGGAAATGTCTCATCACTGTCTTTTTTTCCTCTAATGTCTTTGCCTCAGTTCAGTGACTCCACAATGTTGCTGATTTGATCCTTTCTAAGCTGCTCCGTGAAAGGCAGGCTGCCCGTGTCTACTCACAGGGAAACAACTAGCAAATGGAGTTCCTGAGTTCGTGGAAACCAGCCAAATGCTTCTGGGGCTCCTGCTGGGGCTCCTGCTGGGGCCCGTCCACCTCTGCCGTCACCTAATCACAGTGTTGCTTTTCTCAGGGGACCAGAAACAGCCGTCTTTCTTCTGTCATTCATTATTTCCCTTTTCAAACAGTTTTGAACCGTGTTTTCTATCCATCCTCTTACAGAACTGGATCAAATGTATTCTTTGACGAGGCTCATCTGAAATGTGGGTCTAGAGTACGGGATCTCGAACAGTCCTTCCAGTTCAGGAGACGCGGGCCCACAGGTAGGGGAAGGCACCTCTTTTGATTTAAAGTTGTCTCATCCAGAGGAAAAAAAAAAACCAAAGGGATTACTTAATAATTATTTCCAAGGTCCGTAAAGCCCGCCTCACCCTTAGTAGCGATGCTTTAAGACAGAAGAGGATGAATGGTCAAAACCAGCGGTTCTCAAGTCGGGGGGGCTTTTTGCCTCCCAGGGGATATTTGCAATGTCTGGAGATATTTTTCATTATCTTGACTGGGGCTTGGGAGCAGCTGCTACTCTCTTGTAGCAGATAGAGGTCAGGGGTGTGGCTGAACATCCTGCAGTGCAGGGGACAGCCCCCCCCCCCCCACAAAAGAATGTTGTTGTGTGAGATTGACACCTTCCTGACCACCACACACCTGTCTCTGAACCACACGACTAGGGGAGTTTTCCCAATCTTGTGACGTAGAGAAAATGCATAAGGGTGTGGTGATGCTTATTGCCATTCTCTTCTTACCTGTTGCTGATGCTGAGAAATAACTATGATTGCATGTACATCCGTCCCTTCAGTGTTGCTCTTCCCTTTGACAAGACTGTGGGGAATGCAGGCTTGCAGAGGGTTTTCTAAAGACCCATGTAATTTTAGACATTCTGGTCTGGATACATTTTTTCTCTTCATTTTCTGAACTGACTTGACTATAGATTAATATTGTCTTTACTCTGGTTTTAAGGTCTTAAAAGCAAGTATAGCCATTTAGAGGGTATCAGATGTCATTGAGGTGAGTAACCACGATCATCATTAGATCTGACTTGTGTTCCATCTGCCCACTCTGCCTTAAATTGTAGGCTCCATAATAACTAAATTTAACTTGGAAATGTTTTCTGTCGTGTTTATATAACATGTTTTGACCAGCTCTGCCTAGCAGCAAGCCAGAAGAGAAAACCGTAAATAGATTTTAAAAGTTTTATGATTCAGTGCAAACAGTAATCCACATTCAGGGTTAAACCTTGAAATTCCAGAAAGATTTGAAGGTTTTATAAGGTTTACCTACCTATTATGTTAACTTCTACCTTCTTTAGTATCTAACTTAATTGCTTTGAAAGACAGTTCTTACAATGACTGGTTTTGTTTTCTTTTGTGTTTAACCTAGATTTTGCCAATATATGTAGCTGATTTCACTAACTCTCAAATATTTGCTGCCTTTGGGGGATAATATCTTTAAAACTATAACAGATGACAATAAGTCTGCCAGGATGCTGTCAGGTGGATAAGATTTCCGTGGTGGAGCTAATTACATAGGACACTGGGTGGTGTAGCATTTAAAATCCAGAACCAGAGTCCGACAGCCTGGGTTCATATTCAGCCGTACCACTGGAAGGTGGGAGTGTAGCCACTTGATTCAATCTCTCTGTTTCCTTGTGTGTAGCATGGGAATAATAATTGCATCTCCCTCACAGGTATTTGTCAGAAGTAAATTAGTTACATCAGTGGTTTTCAAAGTGTGGTCCACGATCTGGTAGCAGCACCACCTGAGAACTATTTGAAATGCACATTTTCTGGCCCTGCCCAGACCCACTAAACCATAAGCCATCCAGGTGGTTCTGATGCACACAGAACTTTGAGAACCACCAAGTTAGGCCACGTCGTAACAAGCACACAGTAAACCTTAGCTACTATTACCATGCAGTCTCTGTAAGGCTTCTCTTTTCTAAAGCAGTTTATACCACTGTCTACTTATTTCTTTGGAAACATCTATTTCTGACGTGCCCTGGCTTCCGTACCCTCCTGGCTTTCAGTCAAGCCCAAAGCGACTCACCCAGACTCCGGCTCCTCCCTCACCCCTCCTCCTTCCTGGCTCTGGGGACTCCCCACCACCCCCTCCCTGCCCCGCGGTCCCCATCCTTCCTCCGTGAGACCTGCGCAGACCTCGAGGCAGGGGAGGTGCTCTCTTTGCTTTCCCAGAACATATGACAATGTGAGAAAGGGCACATGCCCTGATGCCAGAAACCACAGGGACGTTGTAATGGTTTCCTTTAGGACACAGATCTCCACCTTTGTGGTTCATCACACCGCACAATTGCAGGGGGCACCATTCGTACCATATTCCATGTAACCCTGCCCAGGTGTCTTCCTAAAGGGAATTTTTAGGACAGATAGGGAGGAGAGAAGATGACCTCACAGCCCTGGGAACAGTGTTTTTGGTGAAGTGGGGCCCCCGGCACATCTCAGAGTGCTGGCCTTGCTTGCCCAGCAGAAAGGAAAGGCTCGTTTGGGACTTGGACACTAAGCAGAAAGCAAAGAGGCAGTGTCATCCTAGAAGGACTTCGGAGGAAGAAAGCCTGGTGTGATACCAGCAGCATCCCTGTCCTCACTCAGCTTCACAGATTAATTTAACTGACAGAAGAAGGAAGAGCAAGCTTCCTCTGAGGAGTGCAGCACGGAAAGGGGAGGGGAGAGAGCGACAAACACGACCTTGGCCAGGCGACCCTGGGCAACATCAACAGTCATAAAGCATGCTGACAGCACATGCCCTGATCTTATACGATATGGTGAAAAGGGTACTTCACCTCTGTGGTCTTCCTCCCCAAAGCCCATAGCCCTGGTCTAATCGTGAGAAGGACATTAGATGATCCCATCAGAGGGACAGACCACAAAATACCTGATTAGTGCTCCTCAGATGTCCAGGTCAGCAAGAATAAGGAACATCTGAGAAACTGTCAAAGACCAGGATCGACTAAGGCGCCGTGAGGACTAAACGTGACGTGTCCTCGATGGGATCCTGCAACAGAAGAAGACAGTAGGAAAAACTAAGGAAATCTGTCCAAAGTATGGACTTCAATAACAGTGCATCAATATTGATTCGTTCATTGTGACAAATGTACCATACTAATGTAAGATGTTAATGATAGGGGAAACTGGGTAGGAGGTATATGGGAAATCTTTTCAATATCTTCATAATTTTTCTTTAAATCTCAAATATTCCTAAGAGTTAACGTTTGTTAAAAAGAAATAAAACAGTGAGACTTGAGGGGATTCAGCCACTATGGAGAGCAGTATGAGTTTCCTTAACAAACTAAAAATAGGGCCAACATAGAATCCTGCAGTCCCACTCCTGGGCTTGTATATATCCAGAGAAAACCATAATTCGAAAAGGTACATGCGCGCCAGTGTTCATAGCAGCACTATTTCCAATAGCCAAGACATGGAAGCAACCTAAATGTCCATCGACAGATGAACAGATAAAGAAGATGTGGTATATACATACAATGGAATATTACTCAGCCATGGAAAAGAATGAAATAATGCCATTTGCAGAAACCTGGATGGACCTAGAGATTATTACACGAAGTGAAGTAAATCAGACAGAGAAAGACAAATACCATATGGTATCGCTTATATGTGGAATCTAAAAAAAAGATACAAATGAACTTATTTACAAAACAGAAATAGACTCATAGCCATGGAAAACAAATTATGGTTACCAGAGGGGAAGGGGGGGCATAAATTAGGAGTCTGGGATTAGCATATACACACTACTATAGGTAAAACAGATAAACAACAAGGACCTACTGCATAGCACAGGGAACTCTACTCAATATTTTGTAATAACCTGTAAGAACTTGAGAAATATATATATATATATATATATGTATAACTGAATCACTTTGCTGTACACCTGAAACTAACACAACATTGTAAATTGATTACACTTCAATTAAAGAAAAAAAGTCTTGAGGGGCGAGTGTGACAGTGGGCATACGTGACATTCGTGTTGCAATTCCAGCCAACATTTCTAGCCTTATTTCCTCTGTTTAAACCTTACACATCAGCCAATATGACTATGATTTCCTTAAGGTCAGGATTTTACTGCTTATTCTCCACAGTCGTGCATACAGGATGTGCTTAATTGTTTGAGAAATTGACAGAAGGGAAGAGAGAAGAAGAAAGGGAGAGATATAACCTTTCAGAGAAACAAATGAATTTTCCTAATTTCTTGGAAGATACAAGAGATAAAGCTGAGGTCATAAAGTACAAGTTAAGGAAAATTTCTGCCTGAAGAAACTTCGAAAACAGAACATGGTGGTGAGGAAAAGTAGTAGTGTTTAATTTATTATAAAAGATTTAGCAAATCAGTGGGGGAGCACATTGGATTTTAAAGGCTCTGCTTCAAGACATGCAAGCATTTTAAGGTCCTCCCCTAAGTACAAAGCCTGCTAGAGCTCATCAATTCAAATAAAGCTTTGGTTGTGGTTATCTGCAGGATGTTTTCCTATCATGTCTTGTCTCACATGAGACTCTTTAAACAAGTGCTCTAATGGTCTAGATTTCCTTTGTAGGTGCTGCTGCTGCTGGCCCACCCGATATCCATTCCCTCACCTTCCTTGCAAAGAACCCTGTCTGTTCAGGAAGCTCCCAGCATGCTCAGGAAAGGTGGGCTCTCCTAGGCCCAGGTGGTTACCTTTGATTGCCCTATGACATCACGGTGATCCCAGTCACCTTTGCCACTGATGGTTTAAGGGTAGGGATGTTACTCATTCGGGTCAAGGATATGAGAGAAGTTTATTGGGAGGGGTTGTTTGCTTACATTGTTCAATGAGTACAGAGTTGCAGTTTTGCAAGATGAAAATGTTCTGGAGATCGGTTGCATGACAATGTGAGTATACTTAGCACTACTGTACATTTAAAGATGGTAAAGATGGTAAATTTTGTTAAGTGTGTTTTACCACAATTAATACTTTAAAAATACATATTGAGTATTCCAGTCTATAAACACAGTGTATCTATTTGTTCAGATATTCTTTCGTTTCTCACAGCAATGTTTTGTTGGTGGTGGTGGTTTTGGTTTTTTTTGTGGTACGCAGGCCTCTCGCTGTTGTGGTCTCTCACTAATGTGGCCTCTCCCGCTGCGGAGCACAGGCTCCGGACGCGCAGGCTCAGCGGCCATGGCTCACGGGCCCAGCCGCTCCGCGGCATGTGGGATCCTCCCGGACCGGGGCACGAACCCGTGTCCCCTGCATCGGCAGGCGGACTCTCAACCACTGCGCCACCAGGGAAGCCCTCTCACAGCAATGTTTTTTAGTTTCCAATGACCAGATTTTACAATATTTTGTTAAATTTATTGCTAGGCACTTCATGGTTTTGATGTCATTGTAAATGGTGTTGTTCAAAGACAGTTTTACTACTTCCTCTTAATTTGTATTTCTTCCTTCCATCCTGCCTTCCTTCCTTCTCTTCTTTCTTTTTTGGCGATGTTGAGCTCAAGTGGGGAGACAGGCATCCTTGCCGTCCTCCCAGTCTTAGAGAGAAAATGTTCAGTCTTTCTCCATTAAGTATGTTGTTAACGCTAGGTTTTTCCCAGATCACCGGATGGAGGAAGTTCCCTTTTATTCCTAGTTTGTTTAGAGTATTTATTGTTGGTGGGTGCTGCACTTCGTCAAATACTTTTCCTTGCGTGCACTGAGATTGTCTGGAAGGCATGTGTGTTCTGTTATATGGTGAAGTATCTTGATGATCTTCAGCCATCCTTAGATTCCCAGCAGGAAACCCACTTAACCATGATGCACTATCCTCTTTATGTATTAATGTGCTTGATTGGCTAACATTTGCTAAGGATTTTTTGCCTCTGTGTTCACAATATATCTTTGTAAATGGCTGTCTTTTTTCTTGTAATGTCATTTTCTGGATTTGGTATCTGGACAATACTTACATCATAAAATTAAGAAGTATTCACTTCTGTATTTTCTCAAAGGTTGATAGAAAGGCTTTGGGTAGAATTCAGCAGTCCAAAACTATCTGAGTCTGGAATTTTCTTTATCGAGAGATTTAACCACAGATTAAAATATTTCATAAGCATAGCCTATTCATATTTTCTGTTTCCTCTTGAATCATGTTGGTAGTTTGTGTCTTTTGAGTGATTTGTCCATTTAAAGTTTTTTAATTTATTGACATAAAGTTGTTCACAATATCTCATTATCCTTTTAATATCTGCATGATCTATATGATGACCCACTCTCATTCCTAACATTAGTAATTTGTCTTTTCTTCTTAACCACTCTAGCTAGAGATTTGTAGATTATACTGATAATTACAGAAAATAGCTTTTGCTTACACTGATTTTCTCTACCGTTTGGTTGATTCCTAATGTATGAATATGTGCTCTAGTCCTTATTTTTTTTCCTTCCTTCTACTTTGGGTTTCATTTGTTCTTCTTTTTCTAGCCTATATAATACCTCTAAATACTACTTAAACTGTACCTTACAAATTTTTATATATTGTGTTTTCATTATCAACAGTACCATGGGTATTGTTTGATTTCCAAATACTTATAGACCTTGCATTTTTATTCAGTTTAGCAATCTCTAACTTTTAATTCAGTTGTTTAGATCATTTTTTTTACAAGTCTGCCCATTTGGGTTTAAATGTGGCATGTTGCCGTCTATTTTTTCATAACTCATCTGTTCTTTGCTTGTTTATTCTTTTATTCCTGCCTCCTTTTGGATTAATTTAGTATTTTTTACATATTCTCTTTTATCTGCATTATTGACTTACTGGCTATTCACCTTTTATTAGTATTAATATTTATTAGCTACTCTATATTTTACAATAAATATCTTTAATTTTTGTCTTTTCTTCAAATAATATTGCAACTTTTCATGTGTAATGTAGGAGCCTATAACAGGATACTTCCCTTTCACTCCATCGCATTCTTTGTGCTGCTGTTGTCAGACATTTTACTTCTACATTTATTACAAACTACACAACACATTCTTCTTTAAACTGTCATTTACATTTGCCGATACATTTCCCATTTCTGATGTTTTTCTCTCCTTTTTAAAATTCAAGTTACTGATACGATTTTACTTCTTCCTGAGGAATATCTTTTAACATTTCTTACAGCACAAGCTGGGGAAAAGTCTTTCCAGATTTTGTTTGTCTGAAAATGACCATTTTGTCTTTATTTTTGAGGAATATTTTCACTGGATATATACTCCTGTGTTCCCACTTTTCTTTCAGGAATTTAAAGATGTCTCTCCGTTGTTTTCTGGCTTTTACTGGTTATGATGAGAAGGATGGGACATTCTTAATTTTGTTCTTGGTACATAATGCTCCCTCCCACCCCGGGGCTGCATTTAAAATTTTCTCTTCATCATTGGTTTTCAGTAATTTGAGTGTGATGTGCCTTGGTATGTTTTTTTTTTTTCATGTTTCTTCTGCTTGGAATTTATTGAGCTTATTGGTTTATAGTTTTAATCAAATTTTGAAAATTTTGACTCTTATTTCAAAAGAATTTTTCCTGCCCTCTTCTCACTCAAATGATATGTTAAATCACTTATTTTCCCACGTCACTAAAGCACTGTTCATTTTTGTCCAGTCATTTTTTTCCCTCTCTCCATGATTCAATTTGGAGTTTCCATTGCTATGTCTACAGTTTCACTTACTTCCTTCTGCAGTGTTTAATCTGCTGTTAATCTCAGTGAGTGAGTTTTCTCTTTCCAGGTATTGTAGTTGTCAACTCTAGAAGTAATACGGTATATGTACATCTGATTAAGTTCTTCCAGGTCTAAAGCCCAGGAGACAGTAGGACTCACACTGTTGGTTTCCCCTCCCTCCAGAATCACACCCCTGTGCTCGCTGTGGTCCAACATCTTCAAACAGTTGTTTCAAAAGTTTTGTCTCCTTTTCTGGTTCTCCATGGCAGAAGGCCAAGTCCATGACAACGATGACAGCATGACTGAAAGTGGAAGTTGTTGATAAGCTTTTAACACACTAATTATATAACCTCCTTCCCCTTACCCACCTTTTCTTGTTTTCAGTTTCTCCTACTAGAATGTAAGTTCTGTAAGGTCAGGGAATTCAGTCTGTTTCCTTCCTGCTACATCTCCATTACCTAAAATATACCGTAAATATTTGTTACGTTATTGAATCAATTATTTATTTTTTATGCAATTTGAAGTACTTTAGCCAAGAAAGAATGACACTATATTTGTTCCAGTAAACTCAGGTTTTGACATGGCACAGTCAATATTCGTGATCATGAGTCCACATTCAGGGGTGTTTAGCTAGTATGACATCAGTCAGCATGTGAAGCGTCACTAATTAGCAAAATGCATGTGAAAAATGGGCTCTCACTGGTGAAATTAAAGGTATTCAGAATATGGGGATAGGCTAGCATATTTCAGAGACATTCTTCACCCTTATAGGACATAAGAGTTCAGTGAGGCTGTAATCTGAACCCTTAGTATGACGCTTAATCTTTTTTTTAATTAATTAATTAATTTTGGCTGCAATGTGTCTTTGTTGCTGCGCACAGGCCTTCTTTTGTTGCATTGAGCGGGGGTTACTCTTCGTTGCGGTGCACAGGCTTCTCATTGCGGTGGCTTCTCTTGTTGTGGAGCATGGACTCCAGGCACCTGGGCTTCAGTAGTTGTGGCTTGTGGGCTCTAGACTGCAGGCTCAGTAGTTGTGGCATACGGGCTTAGTTGCTGCATGGCATGTGGGATCTTCCCGGACCAGGGCTCGAACCCGTGTCCCCTGCATTGGCAGGTGAATTCTTAACCACTACACCACCAGGGAAGCCTGAGGCTTAATCTTTAAACAGTCCTGTCTCCAGCCATTTCTAGGCAAATGTGTTTGCCTGACAGCAACTATGGAGTGTTGTCATGCATTTTATGCAGAGCACTCAGATGTACAGAGCGCTGGAATTTCATCTAGATTAGAGAACCAGTTTCATATCTACTTTTTAATCAGTATCTGTTTAGTAAGTGTTAGTATGTGTGCAGAAGTTGGCCTAAGATATGCTTTCATTATAGCTGGTAGGGAGGTTTTGGGGCAATAGCTAACCTTCTCCCACCACAAACTTTTCAGGGGTTCCTGCTTTCTACTAAATAGTAGCTAAGAGTTATGTGTAATCAAATTCACTTAGATCAGTTTGTGATTGACCAACTTGATTTATTCCGAAGAAAGTTAACTTAAGAAAAATCTAGTAAGGTGATTCATCTCATCAGTAGATAAAAGGAGGAAAATCTCATGATCATGTTAGAAGATGTATCACAGCTTTGACATATAATTTCTAACAAATTCATGATTTTGTAAAAGTTTTGCAAACAAGAAATGGAAGAGACCTTCTTTAACTTGAAAAGTATTATACCCAAATCTAAGATTAAATAAACTTACAGAATAAAATGAAAACCAAGGAACAGTTTTTTTTTTTAATATTTAATGTATATGTGATACTATAGATGTAGCTTTACGAATCAGTGAGAAAAGTATGAAGTATTCAACCAATTTTGCCCCTTTTACTACCTGGAAGGAATTGACTTTTTGTTTTTTTCCGTGGTAATCTTAAGGTCCTAGCAATCTTTGATTAAAAAGTCTGAACTACTTTAACAGAACACTAAAAAGCTGAATACCTCATCTCTTACTAATAATATCTCAGATACAATCTTATTGTGTGCAAATAGTTACGTTGCATATACTGGGATAATTGGTAGTCCCCTGGGGGAAAATGCATCTATTTCATTCCATGCACAAATGCATTTAAAAATCTAAGTGTAAAAAGTAAAAGGCTGAAAACTAGAAGGAAGCACTAGAGAATATCTTTATAACTTTGGAATAGGTTAAATGTCCCTTGAACAAGACAGAAAAAGCAAACACCTTATCCATTCATCAGAAAGATTTATAAATTTCATTACATTAACATTCTTTAACTTCAGTATAAAAAAATAACTTAGGCAAAGATAAATGGTAATTGATACACATACAACCGGCCACAAATTAGTATCAAAATTTACGTGTAACATTCAGCAAATCAATAAGTAAAAGACAAACTATGGCAGAAATTGGCAAAGTATATGAATGGGTAGTTCAAAGAAGAGGAAATAGAAATCGCTAGTAAGCATTTGAAAAGATATTCAACCTCACTCATAATCAGGGAAATGAAGCTAAAAATAATGAAATATTATTTCATACTTATCAGCTGGCCAAAGCTTAAAGCCAAGCATTGGTTGAGGAGTGCTGGGAACCAGAACAGCCTCTTGGAAAGCAAGTTGGCAACAGCTAACAAATCCCTAAATTCCACGTTTAGATCCCCTTGTGAAGCTCTCGTATATGCGTACTTAGAGCTGTAGATAAAGACGTTTAGTGGATGCCCATTGCAGCATTTTGTAACAGTGAAAAGCTGGAAGCAACCTAAATGCTCAGCACCAGGGCAATGAATAAATATTAGACATTAAGATCTACATGGCCGAGATGATTCTCAGCGCCTAGAACCATGCCCAGCTCTTAGTAGATGCTCAATTAATACTTGTTATATATACGAGTAAGTGAATTCTAGTACGTTCACACCGTCTTGTGTCATACAGCACATAAAACAACCTACATGCAAAAACATCAATGAATCCCAGAGAAAAGACTGCAGAAGAATTTGTGGAGCATAAATCCATACATGTAACTTTCAAAGCACACGTCTTCTCACCTAACACTCCATATATTTCACTTCGTATTTACTGTCTGTCCCTGCACTCTGTCAAATGTCAGCTCCAGGAGAGCAGGAATGTTTGTCTGTTTTATTTGCTGCTGAATCCCCAGAAACTGGAACATTGCCTGGTGCAGAGTAGGCTCAGAATGAAATATAAAGGCACAGCGGTCAGGAGGCTGACCTCTTTCAGGACAGTGATTGCCTCTGGGGACCGAGAAATGTGGGTGGAATGTGGGGATGGCTCCAAATATATTTTGTACTGTTCTGTGTTTTAATCAACAACAAAAGAATAGAAGCAAATGTGGCAAATGCTGGCATTAAACAAATCTAAGTGCAACATCTTGTCTGTTATATAATTTTTCATATTCTTTAAATTGATGAATAATGTCTGTATAGCAAAACACAATCATCTCAAATGTATAGCTTGATGAGATTTTATACACGTGTATGCCCACATGACCACCAGCTAAATTAACATTCACATGTTCGGCACCCTGTGAAGTTTGCTTGTGCTCCTTCAGGTTCATACCACTTCTGACCCAGACAACCACTATCCTGACTTCAGTAACTAGTAAATCTGCCTGTGCTTGATATTCATATGAATGGCTTCATACAGCATATGCTCTGTTAGTCAACTTAATTTCATTGAGATGTATCCATGTGCTTGCATGTAGCAGTAGATCACTTTTTAAAAAAATGTATAGTATTCCCTTGCGTGAATAGATCACAATTATTGATCTGACCTTCTATGGTGGGAGTTTGATTTTTTTCCCCTAGTTTTGGGCCTTTATGCATAAAGCATCTATACATTTCAGGAACATATTTGTTTGTGTACATGTGCTTTCATTTCTCTTGCATAGATCCTGGAACTAGAATTTCTGAGTCTTAGGTTAGGGATATGCTTGGATCTGGTAAAAACTGCCGAGTGGTCTTCTGAAGTGGTCACACCATCAACACCAGTGGTGTCTGAGTTTCAGCTTCTCCAGTCCTCACGAGCACCTGCTGCTACTGTCCGTCTTCTTAGGTTTTAGCCATTCCGGTGGCTGTGGCAGCTTCTTGTTTAAGGTTCTAATGTGCATTTTCCTTCTTTTTTTATTATTAGTTTTTACATTTTTATTTTATACTGGAGTACAGTTGATTAACAATGTTGTGTTAATTTCAGGTATACAGCACAGTGATTCAGTTATACATGTACATGTATCTATTCTTTTTCAAATTCTTTTCCCATTTAGGTTATTACGAAGTATTGAGCAGAGTTCCCTGTGCTATACAGTAGGTCATTGTTGGTTATCTATTTTATTTATTTATTTATATTGGAATAGAATTGCTTTACAATGTTGTGTTATTTTCCACCATGCAATGAAATGAATCAGCTGTATGTATACCTATATCCCCTCCCTCTTGGACCTCCCTTCCCCACATCCCGTCCATCTAGGTCCTCACAGAGCACTGAATGAGCTTCCTGGGCTTTACAGCATGTTCCCACTAGCTATGTGTTTTACCGTAACTGAAAACGAGGCATGCACCCCAGTGTTCATTGCAGCACTATTTACAATAGCCAGGTCATGGAAACAACCTAAATGCCCATCAACAGATGAATGGATAAAGAAGATGTGGCACATATATACAATGGAATATTACTCAGCCATAAAAAGGAATGAAATTGGGTCATTTGTAGAGATGTGGGTGGCCCTAGAGTCTGTCATACAGAGTGAAGTAAGCCAGAAAGAGAAAAACAAATATCGTATATTAATGCATGTATGTGGTTATCTATTTTAAATATAGCAGTGTGTACATGTCATTCCCAAACTCCCAATCTATCCGTCCCCTCCTTCCCCTCTGGCAACCATAAGTTCGTCCTCCATGTCTGTGCATCGGTTTCTGTTTTGTAAATAAGTTCATTTGTATCATTTTTTAGATTCTGCTTATAAGCAATATCATATGATGTTTGTCTTTCTCTGTCTGACTTAACTTCACTTAGTATGATAATCTCCAGGTCCATCCATGTTGCTGCAAATGGCATTATTTTATTCTTTTTAAAGGCTGAGTAATATTCCATTGTATATACGTACCACATCTTCTTTATCCAATCATCTGTCAATGGACGTTTAGGTTGCTTCCATGTCCTGGCTATTGTAAATAGTGCTGCAATGAACATTGGGGTGCATGTATCCTTTCAAACCATGTTTTTCTTTGGATATATGCCCAGGAGTAGGATTGCTGGGTCATATGGTAGCTCTATTTTCAGTTTCTTAAGGAACCTCCATACTGTTCTCCATAGTGGTTTTACAAATTTACATTCCCACCAGCAGTGTAGGAGGGTTCCCTTTTCTCCACACCCTTTCCAGTATTTATTGTTTGTAGACTTTTTGATGATGGCCATTCTGCCTGGTGTGAGGTGATACCTCACTGTGGCTTTGATTTGCATTTCTCTAATAATCAGTGATGTTGAGCATCTTTTCATGTGCCTCTTGGCCATCTGTATGTCATCTCTGGAGAAATGTCCATTTAGGTCTTCTGCCCATTTTCTGATTGGGTTGTTTGTTTTTTTGCTGTTGAGCCACGTGAGCTGCTTGTAAATTTTGGAGACGAATCCCTCGCCAGTTGCGCTGTTTGCAGATATCCTCTCCCATCCTGTGGCTGTCTTTTTGCCTTGTTTATGGCTTCCTTTGCTGTGCAAATTCTGAGCAATAACATTGAACACCTTCGTTCACTTGTTGGCCTTGGGAGCCCACTTTTGTGAAGCGCCCTAACAGTTAGGTTGTTTGCCTTTCTTATCATTTGTAAGAATTCTTCATCTGTTCTGAGACAGGCTCTTCAGGTCCTCATATCGTGAATATCCTTCCCTAGTCTGGCTTGCTTTCCACGTTCTTAATGATGATTTTTGGTAACTAGAAATTTAGAATCTTGGTAAGATCCACCTGCATGTTTTTGTATATTTAAAATATTTTGTAATTTAAAAATTCTAATTGAAAATAACAAAGAGAGGGCTTCCCTGGTGGCGCAGTGGTTGAGAGTCCGCCTGCCGATGCAGGGGACGCGAGTTCGTGCCCTGGTCCGGGAAGATCCCACATGCCGCGGAGCGGCTGGGCCCGTGAGCCATGGCCGCTGGGCCTGCGCGTCCGGAGCCTGTGCTCCGCAACGGGAGAGGTCACAACAGTGAGAGGCCTGCGCACCGCAAAAAAATAAAAATAAAAAAAAATAACAGAGAGAAGGGCCTTTTCCTTTTCCTCCCGGTTAGAACATATGGTTGGAAGGATCCTTCCTCCCTCCCTCCCTTCCTTTCCTTCCTCTTCCTTCCTTCCTTTTTCCCCTTCTTTCCTTCTGTATTCCTTCCTTTTTTCTCTTCCTTCCTTCATTTGCTATGTATTCTATGACTTGTCTCTAACTCCAGGATCAGCATGGAGGGTAAGCTCTTCCTGCTGTCTGCGGCCCTCCCCTTCTTCCCCTCTGCCCTCTCCCCTGTGAGCCTTCCTTGGGGGCAGAGGCAGGTCTTCCTCCCTGGGGACTGGGGACATGCAGGCCTGGAGGGGAGTGGGGGTGAAGGCCCAACGCGCAGCCTCGCAGCCCCATGCACCCCAAAGGAAGGGCGGGCGGGTGGCAGGTGCTGTTGCACAGGGCAGGCTGCTCCCGCCCCACCGAGTTTCTGAAAAGTGTCCCCGGGGCATAAATGCTGGGACAAACTGTGTGGAGGCGGGGCGGCCCGGACACACTCATGTTTGGAGAATAATACCACAGAATTTATAGAGGAAAAACAGAGATAACATAGTACAGCATAAGGCCTAGCTTAGAAAAGAGAATACATGCTAATCTACGCATCAAAAGAGTAATAGAATCAAGGGGATCAAATTTGAGAAACAGGTCATTCCTAACAGAAATTAGTCATTTATTTATTCAGCCACTATCTATCGGCCATCCACTGTGCCGTACCCCACGTGAGATGCTGAGAATTACTAGTAGCTCCTAAAAGGCATTGATCCAGTCGCTAAAGGAGCTCAAAGGGCAGGGCTGGCCTGGAGCCACATTATGAAATATACAGTACGACACGTACCATTGCTTTTCTTAATCTTCTTTTGCAAGCTTCTCCCAGCTGCTTTCCCGTCTCTGTGGTTCATCTTTGAACTTTAGACACCAGAACTAATTATTATAGGAAATATATATATAGTGTAGTTGTGTCTTAGTGAGAATTTAGGTCTCCCAATAGTATTTCTGTTTTAAAGTTTATCTATTTTAATTGAATACATAAATAGTTACGTCTTAGTGGGAATTTAGGTCAACTATCCTCTCCCAGTAGTATTCCTGTTTTAAGGCTTATCTACTTCAGTTAAAATGGTTGACTGGCTCCAGTAAAGGAAATCAGAAGAAGGTAGAAACAACCCATCAGCAGACGATGACGATAAAAGGTCCTTTCTGTTACTCCCTCCTCCCAGGTAAACTATCTCACATTTTATTATAGTCAGGAACTTGAAAGGCCAGTTTATTTAACTGTGTGCTTGAAATAACCTCAGTTAGAGTGAAAAGGAAAGTCTTGAGCTGGATCCGACGCTGCACAGATTTACATCACGGAACAGCAAAGGAATATTTTCTCTTCAGTCTGCTTCTCCAGAGAGGACCGCTGGGCTGCGCAGAGCAGTGTTTGTTAACAGGAGTAAGTTGATATAGTTGAGAGGGTCCAGAGCAAGGCACCGAAATGATCAAAGGAGCGGCTGTGCATTAAGGTCAAAAGGCCTGGCAGAGTGTAGACTGGCCGAGCAATGGTGGAGAGGGAGGGGATGCTGCCTGGGTGCTCGATAAGAGTTCTACAAATATTTGAATGGCGTTAACACCCGTGAAGGCAAGTCCTTATTTTGCTTCCTTGGAGGTGACATAATGTGAAACAGTAAAGGTAAAAGTAAAGAAAGAACAAAGTACCCAGAATATCAGGAAATATTTCCTACGAATAACAACTGAAGTTTTTGGAAAATGTCAAACATTAGATCCACTATGCCCATAGTAGAAACTGACCATGAATAACTTGCCTTGTTTGAGAATCATCGTCTTTCTTACCTTATTACCCAACATTGGATGCTTACTAACCCACCTTCTTCTACCCGTTGCTCAAATTCTTTCATATCCTTAGAGATCCCATCAGTGACGTCGTACCTACTTTTTGGCAGAATGTGATTTACGGAGCCAAGTTATATAGACATATACAGATAAGAAGCTTCTAAAGTGGCCATCGCTGTATGGTTCCATATGTAGCTTCTTTGTTAATCAAGGAATGCAAAGGTTAGAATCACAGGGTTTTAAGAACCAGAAGCAAGCTTGAGGGAACCGCTGTCATCAGAGAGGCTGGTTGACTTCTCCAAAATGCACCCACCTGATGACTGAGGAGAGAAGAGCAGGTCTCACCATCGTGGGGCCTGATTCCCAGTCTACGGCAAAAACTTTTTCTTTCTAAAAATGCAGTGCTCTCTGACTCTATATGACAGTCTCAATTTCATTTTTCTTAAAGCTACAATTAGGAAATTTTAGGAAATGTTTCTTTGCCAGATTTCCAAATTCTCCCACTTTTATTATTGCTAAGAAGAGATCTATTTAAATTTGCACATTAGGTTCATTCACAGTACAGCTCTTGTCCTAGTGGGAAGATGACTTTGGACAAGACTTCCCTGAGTGTCGGCCCATCACTGTCCTCCGCACGGCGAGCAGCTGGAGCCGAGAGGGATGGTTTCTCCCTCGACGCAGAGGAGCAGCCCTGCTCCGCGCAGCTTCTCTATGGAGATAGAGCTTCCCGTTGAGCACACCTAAGTCTGACGTAGGAGGACTGAGTTGCCAAGAACCCTGTAACAGTCTCCCCAGAGTCTGGGACAGTCTTACCAAGGGAAGTGTTGAAGGTTGGGACTATGGTTATTTCTTTCTACCTAAGAAATTCACTAGTGGCGAGATGATTGTGGTGAGCGAACTGCATCGCACAGTGATGCATGGTACATTTCACCCCCTGATCTCACCCTCCACTGACTGTTTGGATCTCGGCGCTGAGCTGGTCTCGGGGTCGGCCAAGATGAGTGACTCATGGTTCCTGCCTTCCAGGAGCTCAGGGTCTGATGTGCAAAGTGGAAACAGAGACCAATTTATAGCACTGTGTGGTGGGGAGCTATGATAGGGCCAGCACGTGCTGTAGAGATAGAGAGTCCCACAGAGATGAGTACTGCCGATGGGATGTGTGTTTTTGCCGACAGAATATGTGTTTCTTATTGTAAATCACATCATACATACAAATGCTGAAAACCCTTTAGTATGTAAACTACTCTGGGG
The DNA here is from genome assembly GCF_964270905.1 of Leucopleurus acutus. Classification (NCBI taxonomy): domain Eukaryota; kingdom Metazoa; phylum Chordata; class Mammalia; order Artiodactyla; family Delphinidae; genus Leucopleurus; species Leucopleurus acutus. The sequence goes on from NC_139160.1 coordinate 2,642,865, forward strand.
GTGACTTGCTAGCTTGACATTGCTGGTAAAATCAAGGAGACTAGCTCGGAGAAGTCAGGCTTCCTAATCGTAACACAAAATCTAGAAATCGGGGCAAAATAACATGTAAAATTGTTTCATTGTGCATTAATATGCGAGGGTGGATACTGGAGGAAGGGAATAGGAACTGAAGTTAGAAATGAGGCTAGAAGGGAAAACATGTAAAATGAAACGAAGTAAAATACAGTGCAGCAAAACAAAATAGGAGAACGTAAAATACGTCAGAAGAGTCTGTAAGCAGATGATAGTGTGCCTGGAGCTAAGAATAGCGATTGATTGTGTTAAATGCGTGTACAAACGCGGAAAATCTGCAGTAGCAGATTTGGAGACAATATTTGCAACATATACAACATAAATTATTATTTATAATATGAAAATTATTGTTTCAAATCAATCAGAACACATTAAATAAGAGAAAAAGACAGGAAATCACAATAGTGGAAACACAAATGACCAATAAATATGGGAAAAGTTGCCTCAGTTCACTTGTAGTTAATACGGAATGCAGATTAAACTGAGGCAACACTGTTCACCTGTCTCATTGGCAAAAAAAAAGTGGAAAATACCGGTAAGTCTCAGTGTGAAGCAAAGGTGAAGGTTGGGGTAAAAGAGCTCATTTTTATATGCTGCTGGCAGTAATACTAAGTGATAAAAACATTTTGGGAGAGTAATGCAGAGATACCATGAAATGTTGTATCATTTCACCTAGCAATGTTCTAGGAGCCTTTCCTAAAGAAATACTAGCATTTTCTGGCAAAGATATTAACTATGGTACTGTTTACAATAACAAAATAATTGGGAGTAACTTCATAACCACTAATACGGAAATGCCATGCTGGCACTCTGATGTATTTAGTGTGCAAAAGGTAAGTTTTAGAAACAATAGAGCAGAATATAGCTAAACCACGTTTTCGTTTAACAATAAGTAACTGTGTGTGCGTGTGTGCGTGTGCGCATGTGTGGTATATGTGTATGGTGTGGCGGGTGTGTGTGCCGCGTGTGTGGTGCAGGCATGGTGTGGTGTGTGCACAGCGTGTGTGCATGGTACGGCTGGTGTGGTGTGTGTGCAGCGTGTGCACCTGCAAAGACGCACGTTTGGAAGGGCTCCCATCACAGGGCTGGCAGAGTTGGCCTGTGTAATGGGATTAGAATGGAAGGAAGGAAGGGAGTTCCTTTTCACTGTACACATTTCAGTGTACTTTGAATTTTTATTACAGATTCCTGTACCGATGTTCTGATCTGAGTCACATTTCTCTTTTCATGCTAGACCTTTAGAGAGGAAATCGTGCAATTTCTATTCAAATTCCAGCACAAGAGACCTTTTTCTTAGCAACCTCATTTGAGGACAGTGTCTTATTTTGCAGTCTCTCCCCCAGTGTCAGAGGTTCCCAATAAAGGGAGTGATTTTCAGAGATATTTGTTTCCTAAAGCTTTGCATGTAGATGTGATTATGAGATAAAGCAGCAGCAACGCATTTCCTGTATTAAATATCACACTGAAGTAGCACTTAAGATACCGACCAGAAGGTTAAACAAACATGAGTGGAAGAACACGCTTGTCAGAAACCAGCTTGCTAGCTGCCTTCTCCATTCAGGATTTGCCAGTAATGAAAAGCTTCTTGCTTTTTAAATTTTTTAAAAATTTTATTTATTTATCTTGGCTGTGTTGGGTCTTTGCTGCGTGCGGGCTTTCTCTAGTTGCGGCAAGCGGGGGCTACTCTTCGTTGCGGTGCGCGGGTGTCTCATTGCAGTGGCTTCTCTTGTTGCGGAGCACGGGCTCTAGGCGTGTGGGCCTCAGTAGTTGCAGCACGCAGGCTCAGTAGTTGTGGCTCACGGGCTCTAGAGCACAGGCTCAGTAGTTGTGGTGCATGGGTTTAGTTGCTCTGCAGCATGTGGGAACCTCCCAGACCAGGGATTGAACCTGTGTCCCCTGCATTGGCAGGCAGATTCTTTACCACTGCGCCACCAGGGAAGTCCCAAGCTTTTGTTTTAATCGTTTGAATCCACATAATTTTTTTATAAAAAAGAATAAATTAGAATGATGGGTGATATGGATAATGTTTTTTACTTTGTTCTTCTGTACTTATCCAATTTTCTATAATAAATATATACTGTTTTTGTAATCAGAAAAAAAGAACCCAGTCCTTGAAATTTAACATTTTTAATAGGGGTACCCATAAGCCTCCTGCGGGGGATTTCTGTAGTCCAAGAGACCAAGGTTAATTTACAGAGGCTATTAGCACTTAAGCTGCCAGGGCTCCCTACTTGTGAAAACTAAAACAGTGTTTTAAAAAGATAGTTAATTAACAGAAAAAAGAGTGCAATAGTGTAAAACAACACAGGTTTGGAGTCATACACTCCTGAGATTGATTTTAGCCATGTGACCTTGGAAGGTTGATATATCTTTTCAGACCCTTGGTCTCCTGGCCTGTGAACTGGGGGAGTTGATTCTGAGCCTAGCAGAGGACCAGGTTGAAGGGAAATGGTTAACCAGGAACTATTGTTAATAGCTCTGCAGAATGCACATGAAAACTGAGTGTTCCATTATGTTCCCCACCTCTTGGAGACCCCAAATGAGCTGTCAGGTCATCAAGGCATTTGAGGAGAACTGGACACTTTCCTGCTTCTGATCATAGACTGTCTCCTGGCAGCATCTCAGGTGCACTGGGCCCCAGGGTCCTTCACTTCTGACTTTTTACCGGTTGGACTTGCTACATCTTTCAGGGACTGAGGTCTTTGCTATTCATCATGTCACGTGCAGCCCCTCCAGACCATACCCTTAGTCTTAGCACAAGAAGTTCTGGGCCTTCCCAGCATCTCAAGGTCTGTGCCCTCTCTCTAGGCAGCCTGCACCACACCAGGATGGCAGGCTCACAAAATGCTGCCCCAACCCCAGCACACACAGGCCACTCCTATTGTCTTCCCATCGTTCCTCCCTGTCTCCATGGTGACTCCTGCCCTCCACCATACCCTTAGCTGGTGAAAGACCAGACATCCTTCTCTGTCTGGGGGCACTCTTCCCCTCCAGTAGTGGAGGACTCACTCACTGTCTAGCTGTGCCTGTATATGAAAGTCTTTTTAAATCATTGAAGTTTATGCATACAATATACACTTCATTTCTTATTTTGAGAGAATCTTATTTATGATCTTACACATTTATCTAAGGAGTAGTGAATCCTGAACCTCGAACGTGAATGAAGTATCCCCTCTGAAAATTGTCATAATACTCTTTGCAGTTTTTGATGGTATAGTGTAATACTAAATATGATACTAAATATAGAATATCACAGTAGCAGTGTTTAAAAAATCAAAGTTGTCCACTTTCAAATGCTGTAAAACATGTTGCTTGACAAAATGCAAAATATCTTTTGACTTCACCATGAGAAATGCTTAGGAAAAGCAGAATACAGGGTGCTTTTCTCTTCCAAAGAGAATTTTTTCTTACCTGATACAGTCAGAAATGACTTTCTTTTAGCAATACTTTATTTAAATAGCTGGGAGTTAAGATGTGTTCCATACTTACTATATGCCAGTACTATTCTAAGGTTGACAAAAACCTTAGGGAGTAGGTACACTTATTGTCCCAAAGTTTAGAGATAAGGAATCTGAAGTTTAAAGTGACTTACGCACACTCGGAATTTCATGTGGAAATACTGGAATTCAAGCCAACAGAGCCTGGCACAAGCAAGCATTCACCTAAGCAGTGTGGCTCCAGCTAAGACATTAGAAAGTTGAAAGTTGACTAGAACAGTTTCTTTTTGCAAAATTCCTTATATCTACTTCCAACAATGTATGCATCTCTTACTTGCTTTTAATGATCTGTGAAGATGGAAAATAAATAGAGGCTAAACTCTGAGGCTCATACAACCTATAGGCTATGACCTTGAATAAAGTTAGGAGAGGTCCATAATGTAGTCATTTTCTACAAATTAAAAATAGCAACTACATAGTGTATGCTTTATTGAAAGGTAATTTTATATCTAGGGAAGAAATAATACCAATTCTACACAAACTTTCATAGAAAATAGAAGAGGAAGAAAGATTTCCTAGCCTATCAGTATTTTATGAGGCTGGCATTACTCTATACGAAAACCAAACAAAGACACTGCAAGAGAAGAAAACTACAGGTCACTGTCTTTCATGAACATAAATGCAAAAAAACTGAATCCAGCAATATATTAAAAAGCTCAGACAGCACAACCAAGTCCCATGAATGCAAGACTGAGCTGACCCAACATTTACAAATTAATCAGTGTAATTCACCACATAAGCAAACTGAAGAAAAACCATATGATCATCTCAATAGATGCACAAAAAAGCATGTCACAAAAGCCGCCATCCATTTCAGATAAACACAAAACCTTAGAAAATTAAGGATAGAGGAGGCCTTCCTCAATTCGATGAAGAACAAAATCCCAGAAAAAAATCCCAACAGCGGCCATTGTACGTAGTGGTGAAAGACGGATGCTATATCCTTGATATTAGGACAAAGGCAAGGATGTGTTCCCTCCCTGCTCCAATTCAGCATCCTAATGGAAGCCCTAGCTAGAGCAGTAAGGCAAGAAAAGGTGTGAGAATGTGAATGATTATCCATCTACTCTAACACTTCACTTTGCAATTCAGTTTTATTTTGCAGGACTGCTCTATTACACTTCTTTTTAAAAATAAATTTTACCTTTTCCTGATTTTATTCAGCAGTTATAATTATTCTGCGTGTTTTATGCCCCCAACTATGTATTAGGTGCTTTTCAATTTCATAAATGATTGCATCATTAAATGTTTTGACTTTAGATCAGCATTTCTTAAAGTAGATTTTAAGGGCAGGCTTTTCTTTATCTAACATTGTCCTTCGCAATGAAGCCAAAATCTCTCTCTCTCTCTCTGTAGTATTGTTCTGAAGACATTCATTACTGTATCTTTCTGCACTTTCTCACCATTCCATTAGCAGTCTAATTACCTCATATATCACGTCCAGCTTTCAACAAAAAATCATAAGGCCTGTTAAAAGGCAAGATAATACACAGTCTCAAGAGGCAAAGCAAGCATCAGAGCTAGACTCAGACATGATACAGATTTTAGAATTATCACGTAACTAACTGCGATTAATGCATTAAGGGCTCCAATGGAAAAAAGAAGACAACAAGCAAGAACAGATGTAATGTAAGCAGACACATGCAAACTCTAAAAGAGAGAATAAAAAAGAAGTGCTAGAAATCAAAAACATTGTAACCGAAATGAAGAATGCCTTCGATAGGCTCATCAGTACACAGGACACAGTGAAGGAAAGAACCAATGAACTTGAAGAAATATCAGTAGAAACTTCCAAGCTAAAATGCAGAGAAAAAAATGAAACAAATCTACAGGATACTTACAAAAGGCATAACACACAACTAATGAGAATGTCGGTAGGAGAAGAAAGAAGGAAGGAAGGAAGGAAAGAAAGGAAGAAAGGAAGGAGAGAGGGAGGGAGGGAGAGAGAGAGAGAGAAAGAGAAGAAATACTTTAAATAAGAATTTTTTTTTTTTTTTTTTTTTTTGCGGTACGCGGGCCTCTCACCACTGTGGCCTCTCCCGTTGCGGAGCACAGGCTCCAGACACGCAGGCCCAGCGGCCACGGCCCACGGGCCCAGCCGCTCCGCGGCATGCAGGATCCTCCCGGACTGGGGCACAAACCCGTGTCCCCTGCATCAGCAGGCGGACTCCCAACCACTGCACCACCAGGGAAGCCCTAAATAAGAAATATTTTAAATAACAATGGCTGAAAATTTTCCAAAATTAATGAAGAACACCAAACCACAGATCCAGGAAACTCAGAAACTACCAAACAGGATAAACACACAAAAAAATCTACACATAGGCATATCCTATTTAAACTGCAGAAAACAAAAGAGAGAAAATCTTGACAGAAATCTAAAAACAAAAATCAAAACAACAAAAGACTTTACCTATCAAGAAACAAGGATAAGAATTACATCACACTTCTCATTGGAAACTATGAAAGCAAAAAGAGAGTGGAGAGAAATATCTAAAATGTTGAAAGAAAAGCAAAAAATCACCAAATAATTCTTCAAAGAAAAGGAAAGTAATATAGGTCAAAACTTTAAATCTACATAAGGCAAGAATGAGTAAATGAAGGTAAAATAAAGGCTAAATTTAAAAAAATTCTTAATGGATCTAAAAAATAGCTGTTCAAAGTAGCAACAGCAACAGTGTATTGAGTGATATAGCATATAGATACGTGAAAAAAATGACAGCAGTGTTATAAGAGATGTGAGAGAGGAATAGAAACGCTTGGTTATAAGGTAACTGTACTACCCATGGAGCCAGCATAGTGTTCTATGAAAGTGGTTTTAGATTAGTTTTTAACGGTTGCCCTAGAGTTTGCAATATACATTTACAACTAATCAACGGATTGAGAAGGAAGAAATTAAATTTTCTTTGTTCACAGATGACATGATTACAGACAATCCAAAGAACTGACCCAAATAATTAACAAAAAAACTCCTGGAACTAAAAAGTGATAACAGCAAGATTGTAAGATATAATACACAAAAGTCAATTGTCTTCCTATATACGGTCACTGAACAGTTGAAACTTGAAATTATAAACACAATATCATTTATATTAAGAACCCCCAAAAAACCAAAAATACTTAGGTATAAATTTTTTAAAATATATGATCTATATGAGGAAAACTACAAAGCTCTGATTGAAGAAATCAAAGAAGATCTAAACAAATGGACAGATGTTCTATGTCCTTGAGTAGAAAGATGCACTATTGTTAAGATGTCAGTTTTTCCCAATGTAATCTATAGGTTCAATAGAATCTCAGTCAAAATCCCACATGTGATACATGACATTGCATTTGTCAAAATCGATACAACTATTCTGTATAATACCATAATGGCAGTGAAACTACTCTGTATGAAACATGATATTATGCATCTGTTAAAATCTGTAAGAACTGTACAACAGAAAGAGTGACCTTTAGTGTGAACTAAGGACTTCAGTTAATAATGTATCAATATTGGTTCATTAATTATTGCAAATATATCACACTAACATAAGATGCTAAAAACAGGGGAAACTGTGTACAGGGCACAGGGGATATATGGGAAATCTGTGTCCTAACTGCTCAATTTTTCTGTAAATCTGAAACTATTTTAAAAAATGAAGTCTATATGTATAAAAATGTAAGCAGTAGCATCAGCAAAATGCAAATTAAAACTATCATGAGGTACCAGTAGACTCCATTCGAATGGCTAAAATTATAAAGACTGGCAATAACAAGTCGAGTTTTTAAATTAATTTTTTAAAATATTTATTTATTTAGGCTGTGCCGGGCCTTAGTTGTGGCACACAGGATCTTCGTTGCAGCGTGTGGGCTCTTTAGTTGTGGCATGCATGAGGGATCTAGTTCCCTGACGAGGGATTGAACCCGGGCCCCCTGCATTGGGAGCACTGGGTCTTACCCACTGGCCCACCAGGGAAGCCCCAACAACAGCAAGTATTGTCAAGGCTGTAGAGCAAATGGAAATCTCGTACGTTATTGACAGGGATGTAAAATGGTACAATCACTTTGAAAACTTCGACAGCTTCTTAAAAAGTTAAACGTATACCCTAGAACGCAGAAATTGTACTTCTAGGTATTCACCTAAGAGAAATGAAAATATATACCCACTCAAAGGCTTGTACACAAATGTTCATAGCAGCTTTATTTATAATAGCCAAAAATTGTGCTTTAATCCCTCTCTTCAGTGACTTTCAGTAATACTCTGCTTCACTCAACAGTACCCCTGGCTGGCACTTTGGGAGAAGGAAGGAGTCTTCTGGCCACCAGAAGGAAGGAGTCTTCTGGCCAGCCAGAGCAGGGGGTGAGAGGAATTTTTAGGAAGCAGATTGGAGGGCGTATTGATCAGGAGACTGTCAGCCTTCTGAGATGTTGGATCGGGGCTCTGTATTGATTTTCTTGAGCTGCCCAAACAAAGCGTTACAGACTGGGCGGCTTAAACAACAGAAATTGAAATCAAGGTGTTAGCAGGGTTGGTCTGTTCTGAGGCTGTGAGGGAGAATCTGCCCCAGGCTTCTCTCTTTCCCTATTGGGTGGCCGTCGTCTCCTACCTGTGTCTTCACAATCTTCCCTCTGTGTGTGTCTGTGTCCAAATTCCCTCCTTTTATAAGAATATCGGTGATATTGGATTCAGGCCCACCCTAATGACCTCATTTTAATTTGATGACCTCTGTAAAGACCCTGTCTTCAAATAAGGTCACATTCTAAGGTACTGGGGATTAGGATTTAAACGTATGAATTTGGGGGATAAAATTCAACTCGTAACAGGCTTGAATCATTTTTTTTATAATCACGTATAGCGTGGTCCCAGATCATGCCAAAGTGGTCCCAGGACTTTGGAGAACTTAAGGACACCTGACTCACCCAGGCTTCAGATTAACCAGACCCAGGAGCTATGTGATAGCCTGCCCTTCCCTTTCGACTACTGACCCCAACTCAAATTTGAGTTCGATATCCCAATTAAATATTGTTCTTTGATCCTCACAGAGAAGGAAAAGGAACTTAGCTTCTCTTGGAGGGTTTATTCTGCTTGACGCTTTTTTCCCCCAATTTTAAAATTGTGGTAAAATACACATAATGTAAAATTTACCACCTTAACCGGTTTTTGTTTGTTTGTTTTGTTTGCGGTACGCGGGCCTCTCACCGCTGCGGCCCCTCTGCCGCGGAGCACAGGCTCCGGACGCGCAGGCCCAGCCGCTCCGCGGCACACGGGATCCTCCCGGACCGGGGCACGAACCCGCGTCCCCTGCAACAGCAGGCGGACTCCCAACCACTGCGCCACCAGGGAAGCCCCTAAAATGACTATTTAAATGTTATACTGAAATCATTAACTGTTGAAACCAAAAATTTTGCTGTCAAAATTTGTTCGAGGGGCTTCCCTGATGGCGCAGTGGTTGGGGGTCCGCCTGCCGATGCCGGGGACGCGGGTTCGTGCCCCGGTCCGGGAGGATCCCGCGTGCCGCGGAGCGGCTGGGCCTGTGAGCCATGGCCGCTGGGCCTGCGCGTCCAGAGCCTGTGCTCCGCGGCGGGAGGGGCCGCAGTGGTGAGGGGCCCGCGTACCGCAAAAAAAAAAAAAAAAAAAATTGTTCGAGAATCATAGAAGTCTGGAAATAAACACACCATAAACTACATTTTCAAATATCACATCAGGAAAAAATTAGATGAAACTAATTAGGAAGGGAAGTTATGTAAGTTATATAAATTAAATTCTGTTGTCTTCTAAGTTTTGCAAAAATATTTTTAACTGGCCTTCTAAAAGTTGGCAAGTTGCCATTAGAAAGTAGAAAATTTTCCTTCAGGCCGTAAAAGAGTGGTCTGGAATTCAGAAATGCACTGCAACCTAGATCGTAAAGAAGGTGAATTTTTTTTATTTTCTATTTGGATAAATACTAAAAATAAAGTAAGCTTATTTTATTGAATCTGCTACTGTTAAGGAAGGGTAGCAAGACAATTCTAGATAATGTGCAATAAATTTATTTTTTGAAGCGTATTTTCTTTTTTTTTTAAATTAATTCATGTTTGGCTGCGTTGGTTGGTGCATGCGGGCTTGGTGCGAGGGCTTCTCATTGTGGTGGCTTCTCGTTGTGGAGCACAGGCTTCTAGGCACGTGGGCTTCAGTAGTTGTGGCACACGGGTTCAGTAGTTGTGGCTCACTGGCCCTAGAGCACAGCCTCAGTAGTTGAGGCACACGGGCTTAGTTGCTCCGCGACATGTGGGATCTTCCCGGACCAGGGCCGGAACCTGTGTTCCTTGCATTGGCAGGTGGATTCTTAACCACTGCACCACCAGGGAAGTACAAAATTTAAATTATGGATAAATAGACTAATGTGATGATTTTTAGTGAGTAAAGAGTTCAAACTATGGATCTAGCAGAAACGGCCCTAAAAGGCAAGGAGCACAGCTTTGGGGTAAGCACGGGGCAAGACAATCCTCTACGTCATTCTTCTCTTTTGTGGATTTTAAATGCTTCACAAGTGTTAATAAATTGCACCTATCTAAGAAGTACACGTTGTTTTAAAATCTAATTTTCTGAATCCCAAACTAAGACCGAGACTAAGATTAAGTGTCCGCCCAGGGCCTTAAGTGAGAGGGTGACAGATATCAGACACTAGGTAACTCTTGATTATCTGCTCGTTAATTACTTTAATTAAAGTACCGCTGTTTAATTGGCAAAGTCTAACAATGTAAATGTCAAAGAAAAGACAGTTTACTTAAAATCCTTAAGGACTTGTCACACTGCAAACAAAAAGACACTTTGAAGAAGTCACCCTCTCCCCCTGGCAGTGTCCTGGTGCTTCTCCGAACCATTCTGGATACTGGACCCCCGGTCTTCGGGAAGAACTGTGATTTCTCTAAGGGAGAGGCAATTATTACGTGCTGTCCTCTGGAGCCAGGGTGGATGAGGGGGCCTTTCCCGCTGGAATCACCCCGCAGTACCGCCAGGCCTTCCAGCTGGGCAGCAGATGACAGAGCTGCGCTGCTTGAGTCGCAGGCGTGCAGCGCGATTAGAGGCCGGGCCGCCCTGCTTCCCGGGGCGGGGCGCGCTCCCCGCGGGCGGTGCAGCCTTCCTGCCAGGCCCGGCGCGGTGATGTCATGGGATCCGCGGCTCGGCGAGATGAAAGGGATCCAGCGCGGCCCGCTGGCACCAGGCGCAGCTTCCAGCGCGCAATCAGGGCGCAGCGTGGGGACCCGAGCGCTGCGGTCCCGCCACTCAGCCCGGGCTGGGGGCACCGCCGGGCCAACTGGGTGCAAGAAAAAAGGAGGAAAGCAACGTGATCCGGGTCAAACAAAAGAATCCGAGGACGGGGAGGCGGGAGGGCGACTACCTGCTGCAAGGAGCGTTCCAAGAGCCCTGCGCGCACACACGCAAACTTGGCCTGCCTTTGATGTGCTGCAACTGATCACCGATCAGATTACGGGCATTTCATCTCGCTGCTCGTCTGCCTTTGATCTGCAGGGTTCTTCTTCTTCTCCTGGATTGGAAGATTCGTCTGGGCTTGCGCTGACATACATTTTGGGGAAGGTAGAGCTTTTGGCCCAGAAGCGCTGCCAGGGAGAAGCTCAGCTGCCGAAAAGGGTGAGTACTGCAGAGAGTTCAGCACGCTGAAGGCACCGCGCTCATGTTTCGTTGTGGCTTTCAGTTCGCTTTTCCTGCGTGTCCTCAGAAAAGATGGTTTTAGTGCAGAGAGCACGAGCATTTCTGTGCTTGAGGACTATGTGTATGGATGAGAGGAAACACGATACTCGGTGCCGGTTTAGTAGTTTGTACAAAGGGTTTGCAATCTGTCGCGCACATTTTACTTGGAAATGAGTTGTTCCAACAGGACAGAAAGGGAGAGAGCTAACTTTAGCAATCACCCGCCGCTGCAGAGCCCGAGGTCTGTAGGCTGTAATTGCTCTAAGTATTTACAGGTTGCTTTACTTAGTAAACGGGCGGAGGAACTCTACTGGATGCCAGTGTTTTCCTTGTTTTCTCGCAGAAAAGAGTACAGTGCATCTCTGGCAATACTGTTTCTTTATTTATTCTCTCACCTCCAAGACTACAACCTATCAAATACATTTCCTTATGCAGTGTGTACCCTCAAAGGAATCACTGGAGAGGCATTCAAGTATGATTAAAGCCTTTTCTGGGTAAAACTGAAGAATTTTCAAACAGGGAGGTTTAAGTTGTGCTCAGTTTGTTTTTAAAAAAAATCCTCTAGTGGTTTTCTGGAACCTTTGGCAATAGCACAAGTCTCATGTACAGAAACATTCACAAAGTTACTATTCCTAAATTAAAATGTACTTTCAATGTAGTGACAGCTGTTGTGAGTTAAAATTTGCCAACTCTTTATGAAAACTGAGTAATCAACAGTTATGACGTTACGTACAGTTTTTAGCGACATTTTCACTTTAGTTGGCGCTCAACATGGCAAAACCAAAATATATTGCTGCGCTGAATTCGAAAGTTACCTTGTTTTGCCAATTCAGTGACCACATGCGCGCACGCGTGCACACAGCGTGAAGTCTTTACGTCGAGATGCAAGAAAATACAGTGGAAATGTGAGAGCACCTTGTTCACGTTAGTTCATTTTAACATTCTGGTCTTAATTTTGGGGGGGTAAGATATTTATCATCACAATAGTCTATTTTAATGCTAGCCGAACCACAGAAAAAGTGTAAGTGATGAGAGAGATGGGTTATTGTTTGGTCTGAAATTCTGATGAGACAGGAAGGGCCTAATGAGTCTCATTTCACGTGTAATTAATTTTTCAGAGCCAATTAATTAAATTACTTTCTAAACTTTCCTCCTGATATTCTAAGGAGGATAATTAGCATTGTTTGCTTAATTTTAAAACTGATAGCAGTTAAGTGGAGATTATTTAAAACCATACCAAACTGACTATATTTTTAAGATGTGTCGGTGAGAATTTGAAAGATTTAACTGTTGTTTTTAGTCATGCCAAGAGAGGCATTTAAATTTTTGTTCTACTGACAATGTGACAAAGCATGTTCACAAAATCCTGAATTATCAGCTTAGGTTGATTTTTTTCATTTGTTTGTTAAAAAAGTCCTCTTTAAATCACAAAAGCAGTAGTAATGTTCACATTAGGATAAAGAAAATTAAACTTTTAAGATAATGACTGGAGAAGATGCCCAAAGAAATAGTGTGCTTAAGAACTCCGTCATTTAGTTCATGTTTGGGACTTAAAAACATTTTTTTATGACTGTTTATTCTGCTACTAGGTTCATTCTACCAAACAGACTTCCTTCAACACAACAAAAGGGAGAATTAGCAATTATCTGATTAATTTAGGTTTTGTAGAAAACTAGCTTGGGCGAGTCAAGTCATTGAAAATTCACTTCAGTGTCTGAATTAATTCAGTTAATTGTTTACTTCTTGTGTCTTGGTTGAGAAATGAAACAGATTGTATTTGATTTTAAAAGAAAGATGCCTATTGCTGAATGTACAGGTACAGTCTCAAAAGCTGTCTCTGAATTAATTTCCACCTGAAGATCTTGACTGTGATTTAAGAGGGGATACTCCATAAGACTTCCACTGAACGGAACCCTTACATTACATTTTTTAAGCACTTTCCTATCTGTTGCTTCAATGGCAGCTTTGTTACTGCAGAAAGTCCAAGACTTCAAAAGACTTATTTCTAGTCCTGATTCTGTCACTGATTAGCTATGTGACCTTAAGGGATTTGCTTCACTCTCCAGTGTTCTCATATGGGAAATGAGGGAGTGGATCAGATCATCCTCCTGAAATAAGCAGGGTGGAATTTTTATAGCCATCTTACAGATGAGGAAACTGAGATTGCAGAAAAGTCACTTGACTTTCTTACCTAAGTTACATGGCCTGTTTTCCAAGCCCTGGTCCTGTGTCCTTCCCAGTTCACCATGGATATTTTCCAACACCTGCTAAAACAAATGCACTGCTGACTGGAGAACAGTTTGAAAGATCAAGATAACCACTTCCTTCTGCTATGCAGTTTTTGTTTCTGTGATAGATGTGTCAGTCAACTGGATTAGTCCGCTGACTTCCAACAGTTGCTTTTGCTTCCGTATTTCTAACCAGTCTGAACACAATTACTGCTACACATACTTTACCATGACATTTAAAATAATTTTCACAAAAATTTAATATATCAATGCAATGTGGAATTATATATATTCGTGTGTCTGTATGTATATATATGTGTGTGCACATATATATATATTATGTACATCTTTTGACATTATATGCACATCTTTTTGTGTTTCCAAGGAATTGACACTTTCTTAGAAGATGTCAGTGGTGTGCATGAAAAGTTCAATAGTTAATTAAAGGCTGCTATTCCTCCAGGGAGATTCCCAGTGGGATTTTGTGAGATTTCAGTTTACATATTCAATATGGGCTGGTACATGATATATATTCCCTATTACATTTGATTATGTTAAGAATCCTTGACCATGTTTTCACTAACTCCTTCTGGGTTTTTTCTTGAAAAAAAAAGGAATATATTTCTTGTGAGTAAATTTATTTATTGAGTATAAATTTTACACATATACACTGCTCTCAAGGCCAAATATCTCTCATGTCTTATCACCCTCATAAAGGTTTCATACAAAGCTTTACAGATTATTACTTAGTAACACTCACTAGTATCTATTAATGTGCTAGTTATTAATTCAATAATATTTATTGAGTTCTTGTGTGCAAGGCACTCTGACAGTATTTTTCAGGACACCATCTCATTTAAATTTCCAGCAATTAAGTTTGTCATTCCAATTATACAGATGAGAAAAGTGAGGCTCGGAGGGATTAAATAACAAGTGCACGGTCACAGGGCTGAGTCTATCTGATTGCAATTCGGGTTCTTTTGTTCTAGGGCTGGGCAGTTAATTCCTTCTATTATAAGAATTACATACAGCTGAACGCAACTGTTAGCAAACATTACAGCCAAAATTTGGCAAAAACGTGCTCTGTTTTTCTTTCTTTCCTCCTTTTGGTATATTTTATGAGCACTATTAGAATTTTTTGATAGGGTTTTCCATCAGTTGGCCTAGAATCTTCAACTATAAAGGACCTCAGGACGTAATTCATTCTTCCTCTGCTTCAGGACTGGACCACACTCAAGCATCCACCATTGGTCTGGCTGGTCAGACTCCCTGTGATGGCAGGACTGGTCCCAGGCACCCTGGAAACATTCAGAAACTGGTGTGCCTTTAAAGAGTGATTCTTTAAAATGTCAGCACCGTTTAGAGGAACGTGCTATGAAAGGGGGGGCAGGAGGAGGCTCGCTGGTGGCCATGCCTCATTCCTCCTCAACTGTCACAAGCCATTCAGCTTTGCTCCAAGCTGCCCCGCAGATCCACCCACTTGCTGAAACACCACTCTGAAGTGACCAAGTCTCACATCCTTCGACTGAGAAGTACTTTGGCATCATCCATCGTGACTTAGATCTCTGGCGAGAAGGTGGAGGGAGGTGAGATGGGGGTGTTGAGTGACTTCGTGAAACCATTTCTTCCGACACAGCCCACTCCCTTTGTGAGAAGAATTCTGAGAAGTACAGCTTTCCCCATCCTGTTAATGGTCCCCAGTACTTAGACAGCCCTATGGCCTAGCCTCACTGGCTGCTGCCCTGCGAGCTGTTCCTTAATTCTGCCACGTGCGGAAGAGTCCCCTGTATTTATCGGGAAGCAGAGAAGGAGAGTCAATGGCTCGTCTCTCCTCTCAGTAAACACATGAGAAGAGTCTGGCCAACGCAGTGTCATAAACTCACCAGGGTCAGTGCAAGTGCTGCAACTTATAGCACATTTGCTCTATAAATGTCATGAGTTTGACATTATGTCAACTAAATAAATACCCTCCTTGGACTTTTCATGTGTATTAATTTAAGCATTCGTGGTACGGTGATGGTTATATTAGGGTTCAGGAAGCCTGGATTTTGGATCCTGTTTTGTTATTAACCTGGTGTGTGGCCTTGGGCAAGTGGCTTCCCGTCAGGCCCCAGCCCTGCGCTGATAGTCTGATCGGCAGCAGTGGGCGCTGGGAATTACTTCAATAGCTGGGTCTTGGTTATTTTCTCCCTTATTTTCTTAACTATATTTGGCAAACTTTACAACTCTTTGAGATTGTGGCCCCCCATTTATTCATTCATTCAACCAATTTTTAATGAGTACCTACCACGTGCCAGGCACTGTGAACAAAGGGACAGAATTCAGGAGTCTCGTGTAGCTTGCTTTCTATTCCTTTTTCCCATGAAATAGTGCTTTACATGGAAATTACCAGAAAGTCAAACAATTTTCCATTAATTTTGCTTCCAGTGAGCTAGCTTATCACTGAAATTATTTTCTCAAGAAGTTTGTTACTTCATTGGTTCAACTTTTTTAGGAATACATTCTAAACAAATACACTGCGTATCAGCTTAGATATTGCTAAAACTAGCTTCAGAAAACCAACCCATAACGTAGTCTTAAAAACAACACCTCTGCCGAGATCTTCATAAGAATTTGGCTTTTTCAGGGAATTCGCTGGCGGTCCAGAGGTTAAGACTTCGGGCTGTCACTGCCATGGGCCTGGGCGCAATCCCTGGTTGGGGAACTGAGATCCCTCAAGCCACAGCGGCCAAAAAAAAAAAAAAAAAATTTAGCCTTTTCACTAAAATTTCAATTCATTCATGATAGTCAGTGCTCTAAAGGGGGAGAATGCTTGCAGCCCTAATTCTAAGCATTGGTTTCATTCTGAAAGAGCCTGGGAGTCATATGATTCTTTCTGTACCACCACTGTGTCCTCCTTCCTTCAGACACTGTCCCCAGGTCACTTACACTCAAAGTGAGGTAAGTGGGGAGCGTTTGTTAACTTAAGCGGCCTCTTCTTTAAAGAGTAAGAGGCACTTAACAGCTACAGTGCAGAGGTTCAATGGCTCTCCGCTGTCGAATACCATTTCAGTTATCGATTTTTGATGCTTGGCGTTGTGTGCCTGACAAAAGGTACAGCGCTGCCAACGGTGGCTGCCATTTAATGAGCACTTACTGTGTGCCAGGCACTGGGCCAAGCGCTTTAAATACCGCATCTTATTTAACAGCGACCAATGAAACAACTTATTTCAATGGTAGAAGATACAGAAAGTTGGGAAGGTCAGGTAACTTTTCCAAGGGCATGCAACTAGCCAACGGCCAATTGGCCTCCAAGGCCAGAATGTGCGATGCCAAAGGCTGTGTACGTTAATAGGATCTGCCCGCAGAGAGCTAGCAGCGGGCTCTCGGGGAAGAGCAGTCACGTACAGATGACATGATGCAAGAGTGAGTGAACTACATACTGTGCCGCTGTCTCTAAGTAGAAAGGGAGGCCAGAGAAAAGACAAAGTAGTTCCTGCACTGGCAGATTAAATTCCTCTCAGAAAACACTTACTGAACGTTCGTGTGAGTGTCTGATACTATCGGGGATGCAAGTTTGAGCAAAATACGCTGCTTCTCGAAAGCAGGACTCCTTTTAAGTCCTTGAGGAAGAAAGCTAAGTCACAGGAACTCCGGACAGGAGGGTGCTGTCATTGTGGTAAAAAGGCCTCAGACCTCGCCGTGACTCCTGGGAGCTGTGGCTTCTGAGCTGGTCCCTTACCAACTCAGGGGAGGCAGCATAAAGAGGAAGCTTGGGGTGCAAAGGAAGGGCAAGTTCAGGGCACACAGGAGGCAAGGCACGCAGACCAGTTTGGCCAGAACTCCAAGTGTCCCGTCTAGAGGCAGGAAAGATAGAGCTGGAGATGTGGGTGGAGCCCAAACATGGAAATCCCTGACTGGAAGCCATTCTTCACGGTGAGGAATCTTTGTAAATCTTTTCATTGGACAGTGACCATGATGAAAGGCAGGGGGAAGCAGGACGGGTGGAACAGAGCAGCCGGGAGGGAGGTTCGAAGGGAGGTTTGACGGCGGGGCATTCAGGGGAAGGGTGCGGAGGGCCTGTTTGGCAGTAGACGGGGTGGTGGGATGAAGAGAAAACGAGGAGGAAGGGGTGTGTGTGTGAGACCTTAACAGAGAAGCAGCAGTAAGTCAGCTTAACCACGGTGGCCGGAGGATGCCCTGTGTGCTGGGCTCTGGGCTATGAAGAAAATAAGCTGTGCCCTCGGGAAGGTGAGGTCTAATTAGACAAATAGGTAACTTCCATCTAAGGGCGAGCTTGTTAGGGAACCTTGGGCTGTGATGTGGTCCCAGATCACAGCTGACAGGTAGGCTGGGGACAGGCACACTCGCCTTGACGTTCAGGTAGGACAGGGCGTATCATTTGTAAATGGTTAAAAATAAGTCGTGATTGCGGTTTCTGTTCCGGCCATGACAGCCTTGAGGCTGACACTTGGAAGGATATTTTTAATGTAATTTTTACAAGTACCTAGTAGCGCATTCCCCGTTCTCAGTGCGGGGTCATGAGACGGGCGGATTGGTGACCAACTGTGACAACTTGTTCATTCTCTCAACAAACATTTATTGACCGCTGCCATGGGCCTTGCGGTATAGAAAGGAAACATGGGATTTGGTTCCATTCAAAGAGACGTGCAGGTGTGCCGGGGAAATCAGAACCAACACAGGAAGTGGTGGGCGCCCCTGCCCCAATGCGGCGCGTGCGCAGTCTCTTGGGTTGGGGGGAAGTTTGTCCACTTACTCACTGGACGGATGAACGACAATTGCTTACATTTCTACAGCATTGTAGTGCGGAAAACCTATTTGTTCTGTACATGGTTCTTTTACTCCTTCCACTAAATCTGTGGAGCGGGCACCATTAGCCTTGCTTCTTAAGCGCGCAAAGTGGTGAAGTCTCGACACCGTCCTCGAGCCGCGTGTGGATGCACGAAGCCCGGACCTGCGCGGCCCACGATCCCCGGGGGCCTGGGCCGGACCGGGCTGTGCCCGCGCCGAGGCGGTGGACGCACCCCGACCTCTGGAGGTCAATGTCCGGCGAGCGAAATGGGGAGGACCCGCCGGGAAAAGCATCTGCGAATGACGAGGCGGCTGATGGGCTGGGTCCTGGTGATTCGCACCCGCCGCGCACTCGTGTCGCATCGTTTCCCGGGCCTTTCCTGGCGCAGAGGCGGGCGCGGGGTAGAAGGTCACCGGCAGCGCAGAGGCACAAAGGCCTGGAAACAGGTCCAGGTGGACGCGAAGGCGTCCCTCTAGCCTCAGGCAGGTCCCCGACACAGCCCCGCTCTCCGTGGTCCTGGTGAGCCCCCTCCTTCCTACCCAGGTCCGCCAGCGGGATGCAGTCAGCAGCTCCCGCAGCCCGGGGGCCACCAGCGGCTGGACCGCGGCCTGGGGCACCCGGGGGACTGCGGGGACGCAGCCCGGAGCCCAGAGGGTGGGTGGTGGGCGGTGGTTCCGATGTGGGCGGGGCCCCAGGTGGGCGGGGCCGGAGGCGGTGGCCGTTGCCGGGCTACGGGGCAGCGCGGACCCGCGGCGCCTGGACGTGCCGGGTGTGCGCGCGCGGAGGGGACCCCGGCCCAGCTCCGCACCGAGTGCCGCGCGCTCAGCACGGTTCAGCGCGTACCGGAGCGTGAGATCGCCGCCGAGACCTGCGGAGCAGCCTCCAGGCACCCGGGAAGGTAAGTGCCTCGCCGCCCCCGGGGCCGTGGCGCCGCGCCGCGCGGCGGATCCGCACGGGACGCGCGCGGAGAGGAGGCAGCTGCGGGTGGAGGGAGGGGGCGCCGGCCTGGGCTGCTCGCGTGCAGAGTAGGGGGCGGGAGGACAGGGCCGGCGGAGGCGACTCCCGGGAAGGCTGACAGCAAGGCCACCGAGATGCTGCAGCTGGAGGCAGCGGAGGGTGTGAGCACCCCCCGGCCCCCGTGGGCGACGGGAGTGGCCGCGCTGAGCCCCGCTGTGCAGGGATCTTGTAAATAGAAAGGCTGCATGTAGGCGAAGGTGCGTGAGTGTGTAAGTGTGTGCGCGAGTCTCTCCCGGGGCCTGGACGGGGGCGCTCCAGCCCGTCCTGGCGGGAAGCGGTCTGCAGGCCGGCCGGGCCGGAGGGAGCTGGGGAGGGGAAGGGAGGGCACTCGGAGGATGTGCCAGCAGCCCGTAGACACAGTGATGGGAAGGGCCGCTCTCACAGCCCTGGTCAAGGGTCTCATGCCATTTCATGGAACAGAAATTTAGCTCATACACTCTTGAGGATGACGTTTGGAAGCATCCAAATACAGCGATATGTTTTGATGGTAGCGAACTATGCGTCAAACCTGCAGTTACCATTGTAAGAAATCCAGGTCACTTTCTTTTTTTGCATTTTAATAAAAGGACTCAATTTGCAAACAACGAAAAAACATAAGCGTTGTTCGATATTTCTTTAATTGAAACAGTTTAACAAACTACTTATGAATGGGTGGTTTTTACTCCAATGACAGTTTTCCTTTACTAGAAGACGATTTCTTTATATAAACAGGAAACAGTTATTGTTAAACATGACTTCCGCAAACAGAAGGGTTTATTTTAATATTTTGTTATTTCATGACCAGATACTTGTATGCAAAAGGGAAGATTATATTGCATTCGCTCAGGATTTACTCCATATGTTTTCTGTTATACAGCTTCACCTTAGGTGTAGTTTAAAAGCATGTTTATTTCAAGCACGGCTTATTATCTAATTTAAACATACGTAACTAGAGGGGGTGAGAATAGAGTCCTTCCCTGGAAGACAGTTTTTGACAGTTATTCACAGAGATGTCGGTACTTAAAAAGAGTTTTTCTTCGCATAATATTTATTAAGTTTTGAGGATAATACAAAACACAGAAATGCAATTTCATTTTGAAAATACTGCCTTGACATGAATACATAGTGTATTATCATGAGCTCTATGTTTGTTCCTTTTTAACCCATGGAAGTGTCTCATGACATCTACTTTGTTACTGAGGCCACATGGCTTTATTAACTTGGGAATGTTTTTCCATACTAAGTGCTAGCTCTAGGACGTTGTGTTAGCATTTTCTGGGACATTCATGGAAGTTATTTGTTTCTTTGATGGGGGTATTTTTAGGCTCTGAGTCCAGGCTGGATTTTGAATTTGAAAGGTAAGGACATAGGAAGACGTTTTATGCACTTGAAATTGCAATGTAAAGTGCCTTTCCTATCCAGAAGACTTGAATAAGGAACACTGCTAAATTTAAGTAACCTTGAAGAGGCTTTTTAAAAGAACAGAAAGAAAATTTTTTTTTTTTACTTTAGATGGTCATCAAATTTAATTTATATATAATGTGTTTGTACATACATGTAATAATCACATGCTGTGCTTAATATGTTCATTTAATTTACTAGTTGTAGCTCTAATATGTGAATCCAGGGTATGTTGGGGACATTTGAAACCTAAGTGAGCAATTCTGCTAACATGAGGGGAATATTCTTCTCCTTTTTCACCTATTTAAATCTCTGAACCCAAGCTTAACCCAATCCTCTGCAGCCAGTTCAACCATTCAAAATATAACACAGCACAAAAAACTGAAGGCATCTTTAATGAAGAAAGCCAAGTCCTCTTAAATCTGATGAATCAATATTTAAAGTCAAGCATTTAAAAATCTGGAAAAGGCCAGCATGCTCTGTCTGTTGACAACAGGTTGAATAAGAATACCCACCTCGAATAAATGTACACCCCAAATAAAGAAACAGCTGCTTATGGGATAAGGGAGCCAGGAACAGTTAAACAGTTCAAGGCGTTTGTCTCATGGCAGCGGATTCTTAAATGGTCAGAGCCTGTCTAAAGTGACCTTCTGGCTGAAGAAAAAGAACAGTCAAGCAGTAGAAACGCAGTTTCCTTTCATGATTTACCGGCTGAGCAGTGAATTCATTCATCGTATTTTATCTGTCTCAAATGTTTACATTTAAAAGTAAGATGTTTAAACAGTATTGGGTTATCGTCTAGTCCACACATCACAGAATAGGTACCTTTTAAATTGACGTTTTAAGACCTGGGTTTTTAAAAAGAGAACAACCAACCTCAGCAATTATATAAGACAAAGGAGCTTGTCCACCTCAAGATTAGATGTTATTCAGCCAACTCTTCCCCTCCGTCTGCTCGGATGGCTCTAATCTGAGGAAATTCTAAAAGAATGGAGGCCTCTTATAATGGAGAACACTACACATGTTACAAAGAAGGACTTTGGAATCTATCCAGGCTTCTAAAATAAAAATTTAAACAGCTGTGTTGTAGACATTATTATGCACAATTCTCTAGAATAGATTGTGTCAATGTTTGGGGTCCCCTCAGACCTTGATGCTACAATTGTCCTATTTGTATTTTAGGATTGAGAAACGTTTGTGAATTGGGGGAAGAGTACATTAGTTACAAGACACTTGTTGATTGAACATTCTGAGAACACTATGACTGATTTTCCTAAAGCAAAAATGACAGCACCTACAACTCAGAGAAATGAAAAGAATTAGTTTCAAAAAAACCATATCCTAGGTTAAGTTCTGTTGAAAAAAATTATAGGAGCCTGACAGTGACTGGCCCCTAATGTTTTTGAACTTTGGAGGAATTGAAGATATTGTATTTGGCAACAGAACATTTTAAAGCTTGTAGAGTTTTTAGTAGAAGATATTTCTTGACTTGAAAAGGGAAATCATTCTCATTTCCCAGCCAACAACAATATGTATATTTTTATTACCGCATACCTTCGTGAGCTTCCTAGGCTACAAAAAGGGATGCCAACCCTACTGTGTAGGAAGAACAATTTTCAGGATATAGTGAAATTGAAGACAGAGATAAAGAACAGCTAGAGGCTAGGGGTTATTGCCCCATTTGGAAATAGCAGTACCCTAAATTTCTAATTAATTTTTTAACGTAAGGTAGATAGCTAGTGGGAAGCAGCCGCATAGCACAGGGAGATCAGCTCGGTGTTTTGTGACCACCTGGAGGGGTGGGATAGGGAGGGTGGGAGGGAGACACAAGAGGGAAGAGATATGGGGACACATGTATATGTATAACTGATGCATTTTGTTATAAAGCAGAAACTAACACACCATTGTAAAGCAATTATACCCCAATAAAGATGTTAAAAAAAAGAAAATTAATTTTTTACTCTCTTCACATATGGGACGGACATTATTCGCAGCCATTTATGATTCTGTTCCACCATTAAATGTAAAAGGCTCTATGTGTGGCATTGGCGTCATTTCAGTGCTGATTTTATAAATTGTAAGCCTGCCAGTGTACTTTAATGTTGATTTCTTTAAAAATATTTCAGCTTATTGCATATTGGAAAAATGTATGAGTTGGTTGTAGCTTCATGACCTAATGTTCATACAGTTCTGCTAGATGAAAATGTTTACATGTTGCATGCCGTGTGTGCTGGATAATAAATCAGATGGCTTTGAAGGGATGGGGGGAAAAATAAAAGAAAATTAAGCAACTTATTGCGAAACAAATTTTCCAGATTTTTGGAGTTATTTCAGATTCATATATTTTGGTCATTTATAAGATCACAAATAAAGACTATTCTCAAAAAGTTACTGAATTGTTAAAATTAGAAAGATACATACCAGCTCTTCCTCCTTGGTGATCTTTGTTGATATTATAGACCTATATTCAGAAATGGGGTCCTCACCTGAATTGTGTGCTACCAGCAACACTTATAGTTCAAGCTCGAGCTGTGGTCGCACAGATTTTCCCCCTATATTATTTTATCCCTTACAACAGCCCTAAGAGTAAAAATATTATCCCTAGCTAATGGATTTCTTCATTTCTTCAGCATACGTTGGGCACGTATTTTGGGTGAGTTACCGTTCTAGAGGGAAATCGCAGTTCTTGTCATGAAGTCCTCAGACCCTAACTGATGGTAAACTCAAACGGCTTGGTTGATGATGAATGAAGGAAGGTCGCCCCCTGTGACAGTAGGGAGGAGTAGAGACTGGAGCACCAGACGCCTATGTTCTTCTATGGCTGGGACAACAGATGCTCAGCTGTAGCTCATGTTGCCTTCATGTGGGACTCATGGATGCCAGGCTTTCTAATTTTTCAGGAAAATGCTTCATTTTTAATATTGAAAACTTGCTTTTTTTTTTTTTTTTTGCGGTACGCGGGCCTCTCACTGTTGTGGCCTCTCCCATTGTGGAGCACAGGCTCCAGACGCGCAGGCTCAGCGGCCATGGCTCACGGGCCCAGCCGCTCCGCGGCATGTGGGATCTTCCCGGACCGGGGCACGAACCCGTGTCCCCTGCATCGGCAGGCGGACTCTCAACCACTGCGCCACCAGGGAAGCCCATTGAAAACTTACTTTTAAAATTAAGTGCTGTACTGACAGAAGGAAACGATGCATCCTGGCAAGATGCAACACAAGAGCTACAAAGAGAGAGAAGGAACCAGATCATCATCCCGTGAGACAGAGAGATATCCAGGGTGCTACGGAAGCACCAGGGAGGGTTCCTGTGCCAGACTTAGGGAGATCCCGGTTTGACAGATTTAGGGAAGGCATGGTAGGTGAGGCACAGAGTATAGGAGAGCCCCAAGGCAGAAGACGGGGCGGCAGTGGAGGGACCTGCAGGTTGAAGCCGCCACCGCGGTTCAGATCCAGGGGGCTGCCCCTCCGCAGCTGCTCCCAGAAACCCTGAGCTTTGCCTGGTGACACACCAGCCCAGGTCTTCAGGGTCTGGACGAGGAAGGGAAGGGGGCTGCACTTCGTTTCAGCATCTGTTGGATTACCCCGTCTAGAGGCTGGCCAATCAGGACGCCTCCCTGTTAGTTACCATTCATTCAGATGCGCAGGCTAAGCAGGTTAACTTGCTAAGCAGCCGCTTTCTCTGCCGCTTAACAGAGTGTTTGCCAGCTCTGTGCTTTGGGCTCCCACCTCTTCTTTTCTGCTTGCCTGGTTCTCCTGACACCTGCTTGCATTTGCTGTAGAGCAGATGGTGAGGCAGGAATGCCACACACCTAGATTCCTGTAAACCAGCACCCTTGGTCTTCCCCTGATATTTAGGCAAACTGTGAAAACCCTTGTGGGCCCATTGTACGTAATCTCATAATGTGTGTATCTTGTGCTTGACCACCCCTCCCCCAAATAAACAGAACCCGGAATTCCATCTATAAAAGCATTTCTTTACCTTGGCCAGACCCAGAAGTTAAAAGCAATTTCAGTAAATACCTTTTTAATGGCCTTGTTTTTGCTTTAAATATTATTACTTAAATGCTTGTTATTTCATTAACTTTTCCTTCTTTTTATGAATGCCAAAGCATTTCATAAGGTATTTCATTTGTTTCCAGGAAATTCAAGGTCACGCTTATAACACTGCGAGGGCTAAATTGTTTATTTCTAAACAGTCTGTGGCCAGGTGGCATGAAAAGTCTCCGCAGCCCTGCTTAGCTGGGAGTCCCTGCAAAGCACACCTGTGTGGCGTCCTCCCCCAGATGGCATCACCTCCTTTCAGGCACCTAATAACTGCTTCATCAGAGTTGGTGTTCGTTCAACATGTTACGTGGTTACATAGCTTTGTTCGTGTTGACCAGTTGGATGTAGTCCTACTGTGCTAAGTGGAAGGGACTTGGATGCCCAGCGTGGAGGGTACAGCCCTTAGCCAAGCTGGCAGAGCGCCAGGGCCCTGCCTCGGGGTCGCCAAGCGGGAATTTGCTTTGGTTTCCACTGTTTCTAGTACATGTGTCCTTCGGCCCTCCGCGTTCTCCCCATTGTGTGGGGATAAAGATCTACTCTAGAGGGTAGGTAGTAAGGAAAGAAGCTGTACTTCTTCTGAAGCGCTGACACAGTACTTGATACCATGAATGCTAAGTTCACACTGACCCTGTTCTCAGTCTTCGAACGCTTTCTGCAGCCTCAGTCCAGAGGCCTGAAACGCACCTGCCCCTCGCTTGTGACTGTCTGCATCATGTCCCACATTTGTCCAGAAGGTTGCAGCCTTCAGGGACTGTCACACATACTGGACCATTTGCTCCTCAAGAATAATATCACTAACAGTGGCGGCCACCATTGCTAATGAGTATTGAGCACTTATTCTGGGCCAGGAACAGTCACATCTTCCAGCTGTTAAGCTCACTTATTCCTCACAGCCGTCCGGGAGGCGGTACTGTCACGACGCCCAATTCAGAGAGAAGGAAACAGACTCGGGTCAGGTCCACAGCGAGTAGGTGATGCTCCCAGGAACAGCAGGAACCACGGCAACATCAGCTTTCACCGTGGGTAAAGCCAGGAGCTTTTAGTCTGTCCCAGGCCCTGGGCTACGCATCTTACCTGCGTTATTTCAGCAGACCCTCAGCTCACCCCATGAAAAGGGGTCTGTTTTTGTCTCTGTAGGTGTGTGGTCTCAGAGTGACTTTGCTAAGAAATGGGACTGAAAACCCAGGTGTTCCGGTTGCCATTTTCCTGTGACCATTCTCAATAACGCCCAGGCTGTTTTCAGTTATGGTGGGTTTACCTGCAGAAGACTATTTGAACTTGGCCTTTATATCACCCTGACGGCTCTCAGGATCACCCACCCAAGTCTAAATTACATCCCAGCCTCTTGGTGTAAAAAGCCAGGTTAAACAAGAAGCCACAGAAAACAGAAGTGGCGTATTGCAGTGGCACAGTTCAATCCCCAGCTCCCAGTGTAAGAAATCTTCTGTGAAGAGCTGCTTGCGTATTTTAAGCCAATTAGGATTTTTAAAAATATGTCACTATATCATTTAATCCTGTGTCCTAATCTAAGGCACTGAATGCCTTGAGAAGGCAGTAAGATTTTATATAAATCTGAAACAGAATGTTTATTTTATCCTGTTCACCACAGAAGAATTAGATCTGTTACGTGCAAACAAATGTCAGGTGTTTCCCACAATGTATTTTTCATTGTTTTGTGCTTCTTCATTCACTTAGTTAATTCCGGAAGCGTTCACTGAGCACCTTTGTGCTCGACACTGGGAACACAGAGAATTCTAGGTGTGATCCTAAAATTGAATGCTTTAAAGGAACATTCAGTCTGGGAGTGAAACTGACCTGCAATGTGATGGGTCTTGTCCATGGATGCGGAAAGGGCTGTGGAACCCCAGGGAGCACCTCTCTTCACTCTGCTTGGCTGTGGACCGCATTCAGCAGAGTGATAGTTGAGCTGGTTCCCAGAGGGACCCAAAAAGCGAAAGGCTGTCCAGACCAAGAGGGCAGGATCACGGGCGTCCAGAAGAACTGCGGGTATCGGGGTACGGCTGAGCTGGGCGGGCAGTGAGAGCAGTGACCCGTGATGGGACCGGCAGGCCGGCGGGTGAGATTGTACAGGGCATAGGTGCCGGGCCGAGGAGTTCAGAAGATAAACTGCAGGGACAAACCCACCTGTACCCCTGGAAATTTAGGTGTGGCAATGCTCCTTTTGTATTTCCCATTCAAACTACTCAATTTAGCATGTGTGTTGGGAAGATAAGACAAATCAGCACATTGGATCTAGTTCCATTAATTTTTTTCTACCCTATCATCTAAAAAAGACCCAAAATCTTTGTGATGCAAACATCATAGTACACTTTGTTCAAATTTTCTCCTTTTTTTTGGTAGTGTATATGTGGTTTTTATCTCATCATCTTTTTTAGTTTATAAACTTTCAAAAAGGATCATGTTATTTACCTTTTTTGCCCCAAGAGCACTAGTCATATATTTTTTCCATTATTAATGAAATATTTACACTACAAAGATTTTTTTTGGGTGAAGAGGGTAAAGAATTCACCTGGATCACCACAGTATAAACCTAAACCATTGATAATGTGTTGGCATATTTATTTTTGTACACAAAATGGGTGTATCTTACAAGGTCAGAAGCATAGCGCCATGACTTCTAGATTGACGTGCCTTTACAAGAAGAGGCGGCAGTGTTTGTGGGCCTCACACAGTAACCTGCACCGTATCCCAGGAGAGTTTTCTGTGTAAACTGGATGCTCGATTATTGACCGATTATGGACGACAGACTCTATCGATCTCTTTATTTCTCATGTTTTATGTAAATGCTTTGGTATTTATACCCTCTTTTCCATATTAGTTTACTTCCATGTAGATTTTATGTTTTTTACTTTAAAAAATTAACACATTAAAAAAAATTGAAGACCCCGCTGGGAAAGAGATAGCCTAAAGCATACCTTTCAGGGAATGTGATTTTATCTTCTGACCCCAATCCTTTGTCTACACAGCGGCAGGTTGCATGGTTGGGTAATTGCTGGATGATTTTGAGATATGCAAGGGGAAAAAAAGCTATGACCAAGAAGCTGGAAAAGCAAAAAAAAAAAAAAAAAAGCCGTTTGAATTCACTCAAAATGGGTCTTTCATTCAGCCAAGCTTAAAAATGATTTTTCATTGCCCTGGTGGTTGGAGCTGCTGGGGCAGCTGGGATGACCACCTGGGTTGGTCTCCAGGCGGGGCAGGGGTGCGCCCCTGGCTGACTGCTTGGTCCACGGTCAGGACAGCAGCCTGCTCAGCCCGCTTCCTCTCTTGTTATTGTTGCTGTTCTTCTTGAGCTCTTCGGTTCTGGTTCTCTGCTCTGGTTTCTTTCCAGTTAGTCAGGTTATCTGCTCTGGGTTTCTGTTAAAGAGAAACGGAACCATTTTTTCTCTGTCTGATCAATGGAGCAACCAGGTGAGTCTTCACCTTTTAAACATTTTCAAATAAATCTCTTCTCTTGACATTGAGTGAATCTGTAAAACAAAACAAAACAGATTCATTTCTACATTTTCGATCATTCCTGGTAAAGATAAAGAGGCTTAGTTTATCTTTTCCTGAAATGTCAGGATAGTGCCTCCAATTCACCACTTGTAAATGATTTTTAGATGGTTTTAAATAAATGCTCATTTTTCTGCTAGTAGATGATTTGCGCTGCACTGGTTTGGGGAAGAGCTCACAAATGCCAGATGTTAGCTATTTCTGCTTCTGAGTGGAGCTGAAGGCCCAATACCCAAGCACACAGTTTTTATTAAACGGAGCAGGTTGTTTTCAGGTGTATGTGACACGGGGACATTGGAGCCACCCACCTGGGTTTGCATCCAGCTCTGCCTCTCACTGGCGATGTGACCTTGGGCAAGTGACTCAGGCCTCTCTGAGCCTCAGTCTCCCCATCTCTAAAACGGGGATGATGACAGTATCCACCTTCTAGAGTAGTTGTGAAGATGAAATGAGTTCTGCTAAAAGCAGTACCTGGCATGGCGTGCTTAGCATGTGTTAATTGTTATTTTATCATTGTTATCATCCTGTATGACTAAACCCGTATAAATGGAAGGTTTCTATAAGTCACAGTTTGAATGTGATTCTCTGCTGGGTGAAGTCGACTGGACACTGTAGAGACTTGGATAGAAAGAAAATAAAGGCATGTGTAGCCTGGGAACTCAGAGCCAGCAGGAATTTTGTATATACTGTGTAGGTAGACAAAGCTTCAATTCTCATAACCTAAATTTGTAAAGAATTACATCGTACTTGTCTATGGTATCCTTTTAAAAGGTGATTCCTTTTAAAACATAAATAGTGTTATGTCTTACTAACATACTAAATAATATTATGGTTTACTAGTGGATATAGTAAATGGTAACATTGTATAGTAAATACAGAAAGCAGTCCCTCATGTTATTAATGTTAACTGTATCTTCTTATCTTTCAGAGCTCTTCAACCAGAAATAACATTTAACGAGAGCAATGGCTTTCAAAGTGCTACTAGAACAACAGAAAACATCTTTCACGGTTGTAGTTTTACTAGCCTGTTTGGTAAGTCAGCTCTTTACTTTCATAATGTGGGGAAAGAATTCATAGAACTACAAAAAAAAAAAAAAAAAAAAAAGAATTCATAGAACTAGTACCCAATCTATTTTCTATTTCTAACGCCATATCTTAAAATTTTCTTTCAAATTCATTTTATCATTGTTGCATTTAATTAATAAGTCAAAGGTTGCTGTTGGGTCTTGACTTGTATAACAATGGCCGCAATTACTTATTTAAATCTAGATGAAATCATAAAACCACAGCATCGCTCGTTGCTGCGTGATAATGACGCGCCATCGAGTTTGTAGGCAGATGCCTCTCCCAGCACAGCCTAACAAGACCTTAGATTCTAGTTTGGAGCCCATGACTTCACAGGTTGTGAAAAATTAGGAATCATTTCTTAAATGCTATTGTTTTACATAGTTATTTATATCCTTCTTGGTTTCAAAAAGCATCAAAGACAGATGGAGAATTGTAATGTTTGAAAGCTTTAACACAGAACATCTATGAAGGTGTTCAAAAGAATTACTGAAACATTTAATCTGGAGATGCAGTCATGATCTACAAATATAAAAAGAATTATTTACACTGAAGACAGTTCCTGAAGTCTTCTTGGAAGACAAAGGAAGAGGAAATGGGGTCCGACTGGAGTCTGACATGCAGATAGATGTAAGGAAAACATCCCTTCCTTGAGTTGAGGTTGTTAAACATTGGAAGAAATGGTCCACAAGAGAAGCTGTGGCATTTCTTTCTCAAAGCGATGCAGCGTCTTTGTGGTGGAGGGGAATCTCCTCTCTCCTTTAAATAAAACCAAACTCCTCTAAGATTGGTTGTTAATGAGGGTTAAGAAAGGTGGGAGGTGATTACTAGACCTTTAGCCCCAAATCATGGTTTGGTCTTGAACCCCACCTTGGATTCTCCCTCCTGCCTGCTCTAGAGGTTAAGGCTGTGATTTTATTTAAGGAGGTTGGCTGACTTCATTATAGATATTTGCTCCAAGGTGGAGACAGTTTGTACTGAATAACCTCCCATTGTTATAACCATCAAAAACCATTTCTGTGCACTTGTGCCGTGGACATGACACACACCAGCCTCTGTTCCCCCAGTGCTTCCTAAGGTTCTCAGTTTTCCTTTAGGGAAACAAAATTGTGTCAATAGTCAGGAATGTTACTGAGGGAGTCCCTGCTTGATGTAAGAGTTTGAACTGAATGTTGTCACCAGTCTGAGATTCTGTTAATATCAGCATTTTTAATGAAATACCGTCTGTTAAGAAGCAGATATACACACTTTTGTAGGATGGTGTGTATAAGATGAACTTACATTTATAGGTAAAATAAGAAATAAAGACTATATCTTGAAAATGACTTACAACCTTTGTTTTTGCAAAGCAGATAATCTTTGCATTTAAGTCCTGTGCTGTGAACCAAAGTTCATTGTTAGGACATAGAGAACAGACTTGTGGTTGCCAAGGGGGAGGGAATGGGGGAGGGATGGATTAGGAGTTTGGGGTCAGCAGATGCAAACTATTACATATAGGATGGATAAACAACAAGGTCCTACTATATAGCACAGGGAACTATATTCAATATCTGGAGATAAACCATAATGGAAAAGAATATGAAAAAGAATGTATATATATGTATAACTGAATCAGTTTGCTGGGCAGCAGAAATTAACATAACATTGTAAATCAACTATACTTTAATTTTTAAAAAAGTATATTGTTAGGTCCAATTTAAGTGGCAAAATGGCAGTCAGTAGGAAAGTAAGTTCATGTTTACATGACACTTTTACTCTGAAGCATTCAGAGAATTGGGCCATTGTTATTTTCATCATTATCAGGAATTTTACTGATGTCACGATTGTCAGAATTTTTTGAATGATGAACTCTAAGTAAATGGAATTCAGCTGAAAAACTTCTGCATCAAAGCTGGGTATCAGATATGTCTAAAGGATAATAGCAGAGCTCTTGGGACTAGTATTTGTATTCCATTTACTTATTTATTCAGCTCATTATGGGTGAATATGTTTTCTTAAAGAGCAAAAATATAATTCTTGAATTCAGACTTTTTCAGGTTGCAAAAGGACCTCGGTCTCTGCATAACTGTTCTTTTATACATCTTCTTACTTAGAAAAGAGAGCAGTTTCTACCTGTTTTTACCTTGGGTACTCAGAAAAGTGTCAGAAGAAGATAGCAGTTAAATCCAGAAAAAGAGAACTCTCATTCAAGGAATACAGAGAGGAATCAGGCTTGTTGACTTAATTGTTCCACTGACTTTTCCAGAAAGTGGTTATTCTTCCTAAAGTGAAAACTGAAATTAATGTTTACATTCAGTGGTTATGCGAATAACACTGAAGATACTATTCCTTTTTTGTGAAAAATAGAATTAACTTCCCTTAAGATAACGTGTTGTGAAACATTTATTTCAGGCATGTAGAGTGATCTGTGAAACAGGAGACTGTGGACAACAGGAATTCAGGAATCAGTCAGGAAATTGTGTTCTCTGCAAGCAGTGTGGGCCAGGCATGGAGTTGTCCAAGGTAACTGTCGGGTGTGTGGGAAAGTTGTAGATCTCTGTCTTTAAAATGCGTTCTTTTCAGCTAAATTCTTGCAGTTAATGACTAGTGAAGATTTCTTGGTTTGTCACGTCCCTTTAGCCAAATATTGCACAATTCCCTTTTCAATACATTCGATTCATGTGTCTTACTGAGATAAAAGAAATAGATTCTAATAACCATAATTCAATAAATGTCATTGTTGTGTATAATTTAGTGTTTATTGTATTTTATTGAAAGAATAGAATCATTAAACAAGGTCCTACTGTATAGTACAGGGAATTATTCAGTGACCTGTGATAAACTGTAATGAAAAAGTATACGAATAATGGCATCACTTTGCTGTACAGCAGAAATTAACACAACATTGTAAATCAACTGTACTTCAATAAAATAAATTTTAAAAAAGAATAGAATCATTAAGGTTTATTTGCTCTAATTAAAAAGAATCAGCATTCTACTAAAGATTTATAAATAAAGCATTGATAACAGAAAATGGTAATAATACTATTTACTGGGCCTTCTTTTTCTTAAAATTAAGGTTACAATTACTAGTCAAGAAAAACAGAGCCCCAGCAGTGTCTTAAGTAACCAGGCTCCAAGGTCGCAGTTCTTTTCCAGGCCAGGGTTTGGAACATTCCTTTGACAGTGCCAGTATGATTATTAATTTTCCCACCTTGAGTATATGCTACTCCCAGGAGCATCTTCAATGTATTCATCTTCACCACTGCTTGTGAAGCAGCTGTGTTCCAGCTGGGTGGATTCAGAGTTCTGGGTGTTCCTGGGCACTTTGCTGTGAGCGTGTTCAGAGCCGCACATGCATTTGCTTTATTTTTTGACCTTTTGAAGACGTTACCAGTTGTGGACAATTGATGTATCGTTTTGTTCTAAAGAATGCACCAAGGTCTTCCTGTTAAAAAAGGAACAAAAGATGTGTCTTTTTATTTTAAGTGACTTTTCAAAGAGAAGTCCTTTCCCCTACAGTCTTCTGTTCTCTGAATTTGAGTCTTGTCATTCATAGATTTTTGATCGATGGTCTGCAAACAGCAGGAAACAAAGAATTATGCATTCCACAAGCAATTCCTGGTGGATGGCCTCTCTGGGTGTTGTGTTTAATATGTCGGCTTTCAGCTTCTTGTGCCCTCCGCTTGGAAGGAACTGGCTGAATTTTGAACTCTGCGGTGTCTAGTTGCTGAAGCCCCCTGGCCGATGTTTTTTAAATCCCTGTGGATTGTAGTAACATGTGTTTTCAGACATAGGTTTTGCTCTGTTGGAGGTAAAAAGGTCCTTTATAACAGGAGGGCTGCATATCTAGGATCTGTCAACAAAGTAGTTAAGAATGCGATTGTGCCCGCGAGGACAGCAGTGATGTTTCTACCCCTCAGAGTTCTTTTGTCAAATCTCTGTGAAAATATGGATGAATCATAGATTCGAAGAGATGAGTGAATCACTTCTAAGAAATTGCTCCCTAACCTTCATCCTTTATCTAGAGAATGAAGATGAAGGTTCTATCAGCTCGCAGTATTTTTTTTTAAATCCATCCTCCATTATCTGATAACAGTTTCTGCATTTCATAATTTCCCACAGATATCCATAAGAAGTATTTTTCATTAGGTAGTAATTTTCCCCAAGTATTGCAGTAGCTGTCCAACTTTACTGGGGCAACCAAAGGGGAACAATCTGAATAACCCTGCCTGTGTGTACTTATTTTAGTTATTAATATTTATGATCATTTTCCTCATCAAAAAAAGACCAGGACAAAACAGTGAGTGAGAAAGAGAGTAAAAGTAAAGGTAACGACGCCACCGAAATATTAGATTCTCAGGACCCACTCAGAAGCACAAGCTTACAAATGTAGAGCGTGTTCCTGCCTGTCCTGAGGCGTCCGCCCTGCAGGCAGGCAACCCCTCAGCTTTCACCCTCGCTGTCTAAACAGACCGCCCAGCTCCTTGTAACAGACGCTTAGCGAATCTTTGCTCAAGGAGTGGACGAGCCTGTCAGCCTCGGATGGGTTTTGGAAAAAAAGGTGACAGTTAAATCTAGTAATGTAAAAGTTAACGAATGTGTGACTGTGTGTTGCAAATAATGTTTGGCCAAGTCTTTTAGCTTGGTTCTAGCTCTTAGTAAATAAAATTAGCAAGTGAGCCTCGCTCAGGGTCTAAAATGTAAAACATAAGAAAGGCAAAGGAGTCAAATACACCTATGGGAGTAAAAATACATTTTTTATTTTCTAGTTAATTAATCAAGGCAAAGGATGTGAGTTTTTTATAAACAATTACTTTGGAGCTGGAAGTTTCTAAACTGTCCACTCATGAATTTGCAGTTTCTTCCTTCCAGGCTGCCTTTATTAAATTTTTAGCAAGAACATACATCTTTCAAAGGAAAGAAGAGTAAGTTCTGAGTATATTAAAATCAGATAAATCACTTAAATCAACAAGTATGTTCAACTGGTTAATTGTCACTTCCAAGCTTTGCAAATCAAGGCAAAATTTATTCTTTTCACTGAGACTAAGTTTTTGTTAAATTGTTAGATAACTACATTTATAAATAGTCTATTTGCTTGTTGCTTGGAATACTAACTATATCATTGGGGGGGGGGGTTACCTGTTAATTTGTAATGAAGCAGATGAGTCCAGGAGTCTTTTCTTTTTTAACTGAGGTGTACCATTTTGGCTACCAGTGGTGTTTGAAATTTTGAAAGCACAATAAATAGCAAATATTTTATAATTAGTTATGAAAAAGTAGGGAAGCTGGATCAAATTATTGATATCCACAACTAAAGTTTTCTTTATATTAAGAATTTTTAAAAGAGCATTTTCACCAAACATAGAGTTTTTAATCATCTTTATTCTAACATTATTATGTAACTTACTCTGCTGTACTAAGCATAATTGAAAACTTCTGTCCATTTTTCTACTATCATGTCTATCCAAAATAAATTCCGGGTCATGAGGTTCGAATTACAAACGTACATCTATACCTTAAAAGTCAAGCTTGCAAACACTTTGGGTGAGCAGGTGTGGTTGAAATTTCCATCTGTGGTTTTATTATTCCTAATTATTATTTTCTTTGGAAGGCATTCGGTCCTGCCTTTTCACGAGGTGTGGCTTACTCTCCCACGGTTAGGTCTCTACATTGGGACATGCAGTTGGGCTTGTTGGAAGGTGCCGGAAGAGCTTTCCAGGGGCAGCATGTGCTCTGCTCACCTGTTGTGTGTGGTCAGCGCTTCCCGACCGCTTTTTACTTCCTTTCAGTTGTGAGAGCGTAAGGAGTCTACGCAGCAGCTCCAGGTTCAGTAAGACCCCTGATGCTTGTTGAGAGCAGTACCCTTCTCATCTTTGGCCACTTTTTAAACGAGTACTTATTTTCACCTTTGACCCTGGATACGTTGCGTGTGTTCATCTGCAGGGTGTGTCTTAAACTAAAAAATACGGACTCTCTCTCAAAATGTCTTTAATTGTGAGTCTGTGATGTATACCATGCAATGAAAATAGCTAACATTGGCCAACATGTATTATAGTGAGCCAGGTTCTATGTGATCTTTGTACGACTTAAGGAATTCTTACAGCATACGTCTTAAGTGGGGAGTATATATAACTACCCCTGTTTACAGATGCGACACAGAGGTTAGACGGTGTGTCCACCATCACTGTAAGTAAGTGACAGTGTCGGGGGGACGGGGGGCTCTTGGGGTCACCGTCTGCCTCCCGCCTTGATACTGCCCGAGGACAGCTCACCTGGAAGGACTTTCTGTGCTGATGCACATGGTCTCTACCTGTGCTGTTCAACACGGGTGCTACGAGCCACTGTGGTTATCGAACACGTGAACTGTGGCTGGTGTCACCGAGGAGCTGGGTTGCTTATTTTATTTCATTTTAAGTAATGAAATTTAAGTTTCCCCATGTGAGGTTATGGTTGTCATTTTGGACAGTGTTGTTCTAGAATGATCGACTTCCCTCCAGAAGCAGTGGCTTAGGACCAACTTTGAAAACACAGACAAATATCCCAGCGTGTGCGATGCGGGAGCTGCTCCCAGCAGCCTTCTCCCCGCCCTCCTCCTCCGGGCAGTGCGCTTGTCCAGGTCCCCACC
Organism: Leucopleurus acutus; assembly: GCF_964270905.1. Lineage (NCBI taxonomy): Eukaryota > Metazoa > Chordata > Mammalia > Artiodactyla > Delphinidae > Leucopleurus > Leucopleurus acutus. The sequence goes on from NC_139160.1 coordinate 2,678,754, forward strand.
TGTCCCTCCCACTCCGCTGGCTCCACCCACCAGCGCTGCCCTGGGGCCACGAAGAGCGGTAGCATCTCAGCAGCCCTTTCGGTTCCCAGGTCCCTCCCACAGAGCCCCAAGCACCATCTCTGTCATTTCGGCTCTTTTTTAGTAACTCAGCTTAGGAAGTCGTTTTCCTGAATCTTTGGGAAAATATGTGACGGGTCACCGAGCCATTTAGAATCTGTGTTGAGGACTTTATCCCCTTGAGCCCTATTTACTCTCTCCCCCACTGCAGGGTTTAATTTTTAGTCTTTGAAAGTTTATGATAAAGATAATGAATAATGTCTTTTTCCTATTTCCGAGGCAAAAAATACCGAGTATGATTTCCATGGCTCTGTAAGCAAGCTACGCTGGGCGTTTTGACCACGAGCGTGTGCGTGAGCGTTCGGTGGCGTCCTGGGGGCTCGTGAGAGTGAGCGGGAGATGATTTTTGTTTTCCCGAAGTGATCACATTAGACTTGAATTCTCACCGTCTAGAGTTTGCCCGCCCACGGCCCCTCCTCCGCACCGAGCATTAATGCCAACAGTGTGCTTTTAACACGCTCGCCTCCCGGCAGTAAATCAGGAAACTAGTTTTTGCATGAGCCTCTGGAAACAGACTTCAAGTCTCTGGAACGGTTTTCAAAGTAAGCTTTGCTAAGCAATTATTGGGATGACTTTAGTTAATGTGAAAAAAGTTAATTCTTGTAAACAGCAGCACCCTTCCCTCCCCGCGGGTGCACGCGGGGCTCCCTGTTTTTAAAGACATCTCCTCTTTGGAAAACTGTTTACATCCTTAGGAAGAAAATCACACAAAGATTAATGTAATTTTCAAGCATAAAAAAGATTCATTTCTGCCATTTAATTACAGCATCGCTCACTTTATTTGTGTCTAATTATACCTAATCAAGCCCAGTGGTGTTTGGCAGGTATTAACAAGCTCTAGCTTGTAGTTTTTCTTTAGAAAACTCAACTATGGGTTTTCACAAACCAACAGTTGGGGGGCTATGTCTTTGGTGTTGTTTTCTTAAAGGAAATTAAAAAGCTGATTGCTGCACACCAGCCGCACCTGAATCTAATTTGTCGTTTCCATTTGTGTGCCCTAGATTTTCTTTATAAATAACTTCTTCTCCATCCAGTTTGAGCTTTCAAAATTCAAAGAACCCAAGTTAATACTTATTGGCTGTACAAATAAATAGTGCTTTTGACCGGAGGCCCCTGGATGTGTTTCCTGGATAATTCATGGTCTGTGAGGATCTCCCCTGTCGGGGGGCGAGCCTGCTCCCCCAGCGTGTAGGTGGGATCCAGTGGTGTTTTTTGATCAGTTCTGGATCTGCAGAGGGAGAGAAGAAGGAAGGGGATGTGAGCGCTGTTTACTTTCGGTCATTTTGCTACTGGAAAGCCACCAAATGTGGCTTAAAAATATTGGGCAGAGTGACAGAGCCACGGCTGCCCCCAGCTCGGCTGGAAGAAGCCCAGCTGGGCCCAGCCCTCTCTTGCTTTGGAGCCAAGATCAGGAAGCTGCTTACACCTCCGTCCGCCCAGGGGGAAGGCTTGGCCTTACCAGCTAGGAGATGTTGCTGTGGCCCTTACAGGCTTTTGCTCCCTGGGATAAAATAATAGTAGTTGTACTAATACTGATACTGCTACTAATAATAAACTTGAGCAAATACTGCTTCACACAATATTTGTTCGTCCGTCTGTTTACCCAGCATTAGCTCTTCATCACGCACTGGCGTAGCTGCGGTGAAAGAAGAGATACTCAGTGGCACCTGCTGAAGTGGGCAGGGCAGGCATCGTTCAGAACCTTTGCAGTAGGCATGAGGATTTTACAGCGGGAGGGAAGGGGCTGATCTCCGAATACAGCCTGGATGAGTGGGAGTTCATAGCCGAGGAGGAGGGGTCGAGTCCGTGGTGGGAATCGCTACCAGGAGACACGAGAGGCGGAGAGTTTCTGACCGAAGCCGACCCGACGGGTTCTCGCTGGACACAGGGTGGGACGGCCGGATGTCACCTGGGGGGTGGGAGGCTGAGGACCCTGAGGGGGAGGGCCCTGGTTAAACTGACCCCGCAGGGCTCTTGCTGGAACTAGATTTCACGAGGCCATGCGCAGATGGGCCGGGAGAAGGTCCAGGAGGCCGACTCAAGCGTGGTCACGCAGAGAACCCTTGACGGCTTCAGGGATGTGGGCTTTGGGGAAGGCGGGGTAGGGGCGATGTCAGATGCCAAGGGTTAGTCCCTTAGTTTATGATTTGGGGAAGTAAGCAGGAAGCCTGTGGCCATGCATTCTTTTCTGTCCATGTGTATACTTTCCCACCTCGAAGTTTGTTAATAAAAAGGCCTTCCCGGTGGTTCAGGGCAGTCCTAGGTATTTCCTTCTAGCTTTCAGGCACCAGGTCATAATTTCAAAAATAAAGAACTGCCGTATTGTGTTGAAGCCTCAACGCATTTCTAGCATTGATGTTAATGGCAGACCGTCCTCCATAAAAATAAAACACGTAGCTAATCCTGGAGCCCAGGCCAGTGACTGACTCACTCTTCCCTCCCCTTCTCCTCCCTCTCCCTTAGCCTCCCACACCAAACACACACACACACACACACACACACACACACACACACACACACACACACACACACACAGTCCTCCTACTAACTGGTGAGAGGGCGAACTCAGTACAACCTGGAAAGTGTCAAAGAAAACCAGAACAGGACAGAGGTTACAGCAGGAAAAACAAATTCTATTCAGGAGCTTTTGCAACAGGAGAAGAGAGACCTCGCTCCAGAACCGCATTCAGCTCCACATGCAACGTGGACACATGGGGGTTATAGCCCCAGAGCAGAGCGGGGGGCAGGGTGGACGCTCACCAAGAGGAAACGGTGGAGGAAGGGGGATCCTGGCTATATAGACGCCAGGATTCCTGCTGCAGGCAGACAGGGGACCAGGCCTCACCTGGGGCGGGGGGTAGGGTGGGTGGCTTGGGAGGTCAGATATGGAGAATAAGCAGGTACTGAGGATGGGGGATTCTGGCTAAACCAACTGGACAGGATCCTCGGACAACCGGGTTGTTCAAGACCAGACCTAAGAACAGGGTGCGGTCGAAAAAGTGGCTCAGAGACACCTGCAGACTTTGGTCAAGCAGAGAGTCTGTCAAAGGAAAGACTGAGCAGAGCCAGTGTGGGCAGCCTGCCCCTTCCTCCTGTCACCATGGACCTGTCCACACCTCTGCTTCTGTCCCCAAAGGAAGCACTGTGCCTGGGAGCTCTCCCCCTTGTGCCCCAAGGTCACATGGGAAAAACTAAAAGATCTAATACTGTTGGTATTTTCATGAGATGCCCAATTAGATCACGTGATGCTTGCCAGCTCAGTTGGCCACGCTCGAAGGGTACCCTCTGTGCCCCAGCACCTGGGAGGATACCAGTGGGGTACCAACCTGCATCCCTGCGGAGGAACCTGCGCTCAGGGGCTGATGCCAGCGCTCCCCACAGTGCGCTGAGTGGGGTGAACGAAAAGGAGATGCAGAATAGTTGTCCACACACGAGGAGGATGTGTCTGGGAGGTTTCCCCAGACCTGGCACAGTGGTGGAGTGGGAAGTTAGGGACGGAGGATGGAAAGACGGGTTACCATGGGACAGGGGCTGGTGACCACCACCCCCCCCCCCGTCTCTCTCTCTGTTTCTGTCACTCTCTCTGTCTTTGTCTCTCTCTCTCCGTTGTTTCGCCTCCTTCCGTTTCTCTTGGTAGTTGTTTATTGAACTTAATATGGAAGATTTCAAGGCATTTTAACCACCTTGTTTTAGTGAATGAAATAAAAACATCAAGCTAGACATTTATATGGGGTAATTTAATATTTATATGCTTTTTACTTTATAGCCTGGATTTCAAATAATTATGACGTCTCTACGTTTATGGTGCTTTAGAAATGTGACAAATCAGCTCTAAATGTGGTTGCTGCCATGGATGCTATACAGTAATTCTTTGGAAATAACTGCTCTGAATTTCTAGTTAATTCAAGGTGTCTAGTTAATTTAACATGTGGAATGAGCACTTCATACACTTCTTAGACTCTCATGAACTGAAAGTGATGATATTATTCTTAAAAGTTTAAAAATAATATTAGGCTGTGTTTCTAATAATCTTTTTATAAATGGCAAATACTTTAGAGAAAGTATATATTTTAAAAATTTTATTGAAGTGTAGTTGATTTACAATGTTGTGTTAATTTCTGCTGCACAGCAAAGTGACTCAGCTATACATACATACGTTCTTTTTCATATTCTTTTCCATATGGTTTATCGTAAGATATTGAACGTAGTTCCCTATACAGTAAGACCTTGTTGTTTATCCATCCTACACATACTAGTTTGCATCTGCTAATCCCTAACTCCCACTCCCTCCCTCCCCCACCCCCCACCCCCCGTCCCGCTTGGCAACCACACGTCTGTTCTCTGTGTCTGTGAGTCTGTTTCTGAGAGAAAATATATTTTGAATAAAATTCCCCCAAATAATCGATCTCTGTACAAGTATGGCTCATGGTACCTGCTCTGTACATTTTGGTACTCTTTTGTGATGGTGATGATACAAAGCCTTATCTCAACCCCTCACCTGAATCTACCCCAAAGACAATTGCTGCAGCTGCCCTCAGAGCATATAAGCTGCAGGCAGAAATAGTAAGCCGGTATCCAGTTAATAAAGGCAAAAGCTGTGATGCCCTTGGAGCCTGGCTTTGTTTTCTGTCTGTACGTGATTTGGTCCAGTGCAGAGTGAACCAAAAAAAAAAAAAAAAGTTTCATGAAATCCTCATTCTATAAACTCTAATGACATGTAAATCACACACAACGATACATGGCAAAAACTCATTGGTCAAAGCGGTGCTTATGTACAATATAAACTCTAGACACGGCCAGGAATCAAAAAAGAAGCACAAAGATTTCCCAACACTGAAGTATATGTTTTCTCAAAAGAGATGGAACTGTCAATACACCTGTGTATATTCTTTGAAGTTCATTTCTAGTCCGATCATTTCTCTAGTTTCTCAGGACTGGAGAGGGGAGGTGAGTGGCTATAGACAGCGAGGCTTGGCAGGAGGGAGGGAGGGCCGTTGACCACGTGGCAGAGGCGTTAGAGCAGCAGAACGGCCCCACAGGCCCAGGACTGCCTAGTTCTTTGTATGACGGCGCAACGCAGTAGTGGATTCAACCAGGAAAGGTTAAATTCTATCTTATGTACCCATTTTCAAAAGGAGGTACTTGGGGGCTTCCCTGGTGGCGCAGTGGTTGAGCGTCCGCCTGCCGATGCAGGGGACACGGGTTCATGCCCCGGTCCAGGAAGATCCCACATGCCGCGGAGCGGCTGGGCCCGTGAGCCATGGCCGCTGAGCCTGTGCGGCCGGAGCCTGTGCTCTGCAACGGGAGAGGCCACGACAGTGAGAGGCCCGCGTACCGCAAAAAAAAAAAAATAAAAAAATAAAAAAAAAAGGAGGTACTTGGGATTCGATTTAGAAAAATTTTTATTCAATAAAAATGTTTTAGATGGAAAGTGATGTTTGAAGTAGCCTAGAAAAAATTGGGGTCTGCAGATCTCTTTATTCCCCAGTGAAGCTTTATTGTACTGGAATCAAGAAAATCGGTCTGTTGGGCTGTAGAGAATCCAAAACAGTAATGGCCATGGGTATCATTTGTTTGCGGACACCTGTGCTTGATTTAGAGTTGAGAGGCTTCATATGTTTTCCCTTTTATTCCTCAGAGTAACCCTGTAGGGCCTGCATTGTTAGCCCATCTCACAGATGAAGAGTCTGAGGGTCAGAGAGTTCCCAAAATAACCTAGCTGGCAAGTGGCCGATGTGTCTTTGGCTCCAATGCAGGAAAATATACACTTTCCCCCTGTATCAGCCTGGCTTGAAAAGCGACATTTCTGACGTTTGCTACCAGTTCATAGACGCCTACCTCTTTCCCTTTGTTTTCCTACCTTCCTCTCCCTCCCTTTTTCTTTCCTTCTCTGTTGTGTGTTAACCTGTATATGAGACCCTTACAGTCCCAGCTGCCTGGATCAAAGCGTGATGTTGAAATCGCTGCCGCAGGAACTTTGAGGGATATGCCAGCCTGTGAGTGAGGAGGTCCTGCCCCGGATGTCATGTGCACACGCTTTGATCCTGGGACTCGGGGTGGGAGGCTCCCTTCTGTGCCTAAAGAAAGCCTTCGGATGCCTGGGGCTCTCTCAGCAGCTAACACTGTCCTGGTGCAGATCCCACTGCTGTGCACAGCCCCCCAAAATAGCAGTGGTCTCCTTCCCGCCAAGACCAAGTACACATCCTAAGAAATTCTTTCTCAGCGTGTGTCTGTATTGTCTTCCTGATTACTAGAGGTGCTTTGTGCATTAAAATCAAATCATTACAGAAGTATAACAACTGAAAACACCTCATAATTCCACTACCCCCCCCCCCCCACAAAAAGATAATCCCTCTTAACAGTTCTAAAGAAATTCTAATTTGTGAATTAGTATTTAAAACTTTCCCCCCCTGCTTCTGTCTGTGCCTTGGGTTCGGAACGCTGTCTAGCTGGAGCCCTCAGGGTTAGGAAGGTGCTGACCTTCTGCTTTGTTTTTCTCCCCTGCTCTTTGCTGTGCTTGTTCAAGACACACATTTGAAAGACTGGCAGAGGAATTGAAGGGGGAAAGGAAGGGATAGCCCCTCCCAAATGTGAGTGAGTTCATTAGTGAGGTCTGGATTGAAGTATCATTGCTAATATCCTTTATTGAGTGGCTTACTGAGTACAGGGAATACTACTCTTTGTGCTGGTTTTTGTTTTTTAATTGAAGTATACTTGATTTACAATGTCGTGTTAGCTTCAGGTGTACAGCAAAGTGATTCAGTTATACATATGTACACACATATATATGTATATATATATGTATGTATATATACTCTTTCAGATTCTTTTCCCTTACAGGTTATTACAAGATATTGACTAGAGTTCCCTGTGCTATACAGTAGGTCTTTATTGATTACATATTTTATATATAGTAGTGTGTATATGTTAACCCTAACCTCCTAATTTATCCCTCCCTCCACCCACCCTTCCCCTTTGGTAACCATCCATTTGTGAGTCTATTTCTGTTTCGTAAATAAGTTCGTTTGTATCTTTGTGTGTGTGTGTGTTGGTTTTGATTTAATTTTCAGCCAATAAGTACTGCTTAGTTGACTTTGTATAAAAATATGGATGAAGAAGTTAAATATATAAATTTTATGGAGAAGCGAGAATTCTGACCTTGCTGGATCTGTGTTCTGGCTTCCATGGTTCCCAATGAGGAAGCTGAGGCTGTGATTGGGAGCCCTGCCCGCCCCGCCCCCCCGCCGCTGCCCCTCTGGCTGTGTGTGGGCTCCCAGCATGCCCTCCACGTGCGGCTCTGTTTGCAGCTCGAGAGCTGCTGTCTGATTTTCTTTTTAATGGCCAGTGTTCAATAGAAACCATCACATAGTGCAGATAACTGTGTTAACATTTGATATCTAATCTTTCAGACATCTTCCTGTGTATATGTCACATAAAGTGCCTGAAAGTCCCAGAGTGTAGTGGTATGAAGTCTGGCTCTGGAATTAAACCACGTAGGTTCGTACCATATGACTCAGCAATTCCGCTCCTAGGTATACATCTGAAAAAAACAAAAACACTAATTTGAAAAGATACGTGCACTCAGTGTTCATAGCAGCACTATTTACAATAGCCAAGGTATGGAAGCAACCTAAGTGCCCATCCACAGATGAATGGATAAAGGAGATGTGGTACGTATATGCAATGGAATATTACTCAGCCATAAACAAGAAAGAAAATTTGCCATTTGTGGCAACATGGAAGGACTTGGAGGGCACTGTGCTAAGTGAAGTAAGTCAGACAGAGAAAGACAAATACTGTGTGATATCACTTGTGTGTGGACTCTAAACAATACAACAAACTAGCAAGTAAAACAAAAAAGAAGCAGACTCACAGATAAAAGAGAATAAACTAGTGGCGACCAGTGGGGAGAGGGAGGGGGAGGGGCAAGGTAGGGGTGGGGGATTTTTTCAAAAGGATTATTATGGGATTATATGAAATCATGTGTGTGAAACTTTTGAAAATTGTAAAGTGCTATATAATAAATAAATTAATTAATTAATTAATTAAGAAAACGTGTAGGTTCAGATCCTGGTTCTGACATTAGCAGTGTCTCTTTGGTTAAGGTGCATGCCTTCTGGGAAACCCCATACTCCCATCCAGGAAATCGGAGCATGGGAAGCGCTTTCCTCATTGTGGGGGAGGAGGAATTAATGAGACCCTGGCATAGGGGAAGCCCCCGATAAATGTTAGCACTTACTATTAATGTTGTTGTAAGAAATGGGATCCTATTTCTCATTCTGTTTTGTAACTTATTTTTTAAACTATCATGAACACTCGTCTATGGCGTTCTTTTTGTGACTGCATTTATAACGGCATCATGTGACACACTGTGATTGACTTAGTGCTGGAACTCGTATGCAGGTCAAAGAGCCGTCTGTGAAGCCCATCCTTGGAAAGCAGTTCTGGGTTCTGATGGCCAAATCTAGAGATGCTTGAGACCTTTAGTATCACAGGGTTTGATCCAAACAAGGATTTAGTGTTCTTATAAGCGTTGTGTAAGCATCTTCCCTCTCTCAGACAGTAATAAACAGCTAACCATTCCAAGTTTCTCTAAGGATATTGTAAGCTTCTGACGTTTCGTATGCAGCTGTCCTTGTGTTCTGTTACTTATCACAGCACTTCCTTTCTGCCTTGATAAGTGACTAGGTGTCTACGTATTTCCCCGACTCTAGCTTCTGAGCACTCAGATGACCAGCTGAGTTGAAGTGCCGTAATTCTGCCCTCAGCTGGCGGTAATGCCGCAGCAGCGGGGGAGGCGGGGGAGGGGGAGAGCCTTTCTTATTCAAATGCTCGTGCTTCTGGAATAAAGTGGATGAGTAAGTATACTTAGGTCGTAAGAGAGATTATTAGCAGGGGGAGACACATTGGAACTCGCTGAAAGAGTGGCCTTTGTGTCCAGAGAGGCGGGCGCTGGGTAGTCACCAGCCCAGTTCTCCGCCGTCTCCTCGTCCCCCTTTTTCACGCTCGCGGGGTCTGAATAGCTGTCTCTTGCCTGTTCATCCCCGCAGGAATGTGGCTTTGGCTACGGGGAGGATGCCCAGTGTGTGAGGTGCTGGCCGCACAGGTTCAAGGAGGACTGGGGCTTTCAGAAGTGCAAGCCGTGCCTGGACTGCGCCCTGCTGAGCCGCCTCCAGAAGGCCAACTGCTCTGCCACCCGCGACGCCATCTGTGGGGACTGCCTGCCCGGGTATGTGGCCAGTCCTTCCCGCGTAATGAGTCTGAACAGGCTTTTCTCTGGTTCCCTTCCAAGTGCAGATGGCCGCTGATGTTAACCTGAACACACTTGCCGAGGTTCGTGGCTCTTCTATTCTCTGGGCCTCCTGTGTGCCCTGCACGGCGACAGGCGTGGTTAGAATGCAATGGATAAGCGTGGTGACCGAGGCTCCGTGTCCCGAAAATCCTCAGAGCTCCTGCAGATCGATAAAACAGAAAACATGGACAAAGGGACGAAAGAAAAAACTAGACAGTTCACAAAAGAGGCAGGTGTGTGGCCTGTGACCATACAAAGATGTCCATCCTCAACATGATCGGAGAAATGCAAATACCGCCATCCAGTCATTTCTGCAGTATTTTGTAAGGCATCACTTTGGGGAGGGAGACAGAGATCCCCACCCACAGGCAGCTTATATCCTAATAAGATTTGACAAATACCTACACAGTAAATGATAAGTTATACAAAAAGGTGGAAATATGATTTCTATGGAAAAAAAGAAAATCGCAAGCAGCTCAGGGCGTTGGGCGTGCCCCTGGGGGACGCAGGGGATGCAGGTTGCAGGATCAAGGTGGGTCATCAGGATGGGCGATGCTGGAAAGGTGAGCTGTCTCTGTCACAGACCCTGGGGTGGACATGGCCTGGTGTATCTTAGAAACTGCCGAGAGGCCGAGGCAGCCACAGGAGGAGGGAGAGCGGAGAAGAGGGAGAGGCAGTGCGAGCAGTAGGGGGTGGGCAGCTGTACCGGTGGAGACCTGAAATGGGCACGTTGAAAAGGAACCCAGGCCATGGACAGCAAGGGGACCACACCTGGGCCAGGTGGGGAGACAAAGCCCAGGAGGAGGAACTTTAACATTTTAAGTGCTTCTAGGTAACGGTTGGCCGGACATGCCAGATAAAACAGGCAGCTGGAAGCCAGAGTCCTGAGGAAGCCCGGGACTCAGTGGGGCCAGTGTGGTTGTCTGTTAGGGACGAGGCGTTGCTGCAGGAAGTAAGGAGGGGAGGGGACAAAGTGAGCATCAGGAGGACCTGATTAGTATCTAGTGGAGCCAGAGGAGAGATGAGGATTCCCGGAGCTTTCCTAGAACCCAGGCTTTATTGCAGAAGTAAAGCAACCAGGGCCGGCAGCGTGACGGGAGCAGCAAACTGTATTACGTAGTGGCTAAGCAGTTTATGTGAATTACTGTCTGTGACGTTCACAGTGTTTTAAAAACGAAGAAAGTGAGCCTTATCATTAAGGTTATTCAGGCGAGATGGCACAGGAGTGCGCAGTGCGGCTTGGACTCTGCCACCAGAGTCCACGCTCCAAGTCAGTGCAGACGGAGGACGCTGACTGCACTCCGCCGGCTCGTGCCCACGGGAGCAGGGATTTGACAGATGCTGGGTGCCCGCTCTGGGGCTTTTAGTGAAGCCAGAGGGCAGATAAAGCTCTGGGCCTGAAGGCCAGAAACAGGGCAGGGAATAGCCTCATGGGTCAAGCAAGTCCTTATGCGAAGACTCAGAACCCAAACAGATGCAGAAAGTGGTGGTCTTACACCAGCAGCACAAGTGACCAAAGAAAAAATAGCTATATTTGACCTCATCAAAATTAAAGCCTTTTGTGCTTCACAGGATACCATCAAGAAATTGAAACAACAACCCCCAGAATTAAAGGAACGATTCGTAACTCTATCTTATCTTATCTAGCACATATAAAGAACTCTTACAACTCAATAACAAAAAGACAAATAACCCAATTAAAATACGGGCAAAGGATTTGAATAGACATTTCTCCAAAGAAGAGACACAAATGACCAGTGAGCTCATGAAAAGATATACAATGTCAATTAGTCATCAGCAAACGCAAAAAAAGAAAAAAAAAGACCCACATACTTCACACCCATCAGGATGGTTATAACCAAAAGACAGGCAGTAACAGGTGTTGGTGAGGATGTGGAGAAACTGGGAATGTAAAATTGTGCAGCCACTTCGGAAAACAGTACGGCGTTTCCTCAGAAAGCTGCACGTAGAGTTACCATGCGACCCAGCACTTCTGCTCCTGAGCGTGTAACCAAGGGAACTGAAAACATGTCCACACGAAAACTTGTCCACAGATGTCCATAGCAGCCTTATACATGAGGGTCAGAAAGTAGAAATGACCCAAATGTTCATCAGCTGGTGAATGGATAAACAAAATGGAGTGTATCTAGCAATGGAATATTATTCAGCGGTAAAAAGGAATGAATTACTGATACGTATGACAACATGGAGAAACCTAGAAAACATTATGCTAAGTGAAAGAAGCCAATCACAAAAGAACACATATTGTAGGATTCCATTGGTGTGAAACGCCCAGAATGGGGAGATCTGAAGAACACAAAGTAAATTAGTGGTTGTCTAGGGCTGGTGGTTGGGAAGGGTTGAGAAGAAGGGGGGTGATTGCCAAAGGGTACAGAGTTTCTTTTCTTCCCGATGAAAATGTTCTAAAAGTGACTGAGCTGATGTTTACACAGCTCCCTGAGTGTACTAAAGACCGTTTACTTGAATACTTTAAAGGGGTAGATTGCGTGGTATGTGAAGTATATCTCAGCGATCTGTTATGTGTTTAGAAAGTAGTGGCCTGTCATCTCAGAAGACACTGAGAGCTGTGAATATTATTCCCCAGCGTCTTGAGCTTGTGCAAATCTGATGGAAGGACAGAAACTGGGCACCCGATACCTCTCTGCTCCTGTTCTGACAGAACCGGGTCTTGACTCCTCTGCCCTCTCCGCCGGGGAAGAGGATGGGGGGTCAGGGAGAGGAGGGGCCCACGGGGGATGCCAGGCTGAGCTGGGCAGTGCCCAGAGGCCCAGGACTCGGTTTTTACAAGGGGGAACCCAGGCGTGGGCTGCTGGAGCGTGAGAGGGAGTCCCCGCCAAACGTGCTTCACCAAACGTGTCGTCACCTGAGCCCAGTGCTTTAGTGTCACGGTGTTTGCTCATTCTGTAAATAGATGCTTAGATGTGGGAAGGTTAGAAATGAGTAGACATTTGAATGGTGTTTCGTAGTTTAGTTATATGATTAGTTTAAAATTACATCCTTTCTAAGCGAGCATGAAGGTGTGAGGCAGGCAACAATTACAGAGTGACTTCTACTCTTCCAGGTCTCCCAGGGTGTTTTCAAAGTGCTCACCCAGCTTGACTGTATTTTTGTGAAAGAGGAAAATAGTTGACACCCGTTTGACAGACAGGAAAATGGAGGCAGAAAGAAAATAAATAAATTGCGTATTGCCTCCAGAAGAATGCCAAGGTCAGGGATAAGGCGGGCAAGTTTATTCCTGGTGTGACGCCTGCCCTCTGCGGCCGAGGCCTCACTCAGATCAGGATTTTCTGCTGCCCAAAGGCCCAGCCCCCCACCGGACACCGGTGTGGAAAGTCTGTCCTCTGTGCTACAGCTTGACCAATTAGGGAAATTCAGTGCCCTCGTTCCCAAATATGGTCAACAGCTTTCGGCCAGTTACTTAATTTCGCTGACATTGATTCTTCTCACCTATAAAAATATCATCTAATAATAATACCAGCCTACAGAATTGTCAGAAGGATTAAGAACATAGCTCACGTAGAGTGCCTAGCAGAGCGCCTAGTACACAGTAAGCACTAGATAAATCATTGACATTGTTGCCAATTAATGTTATTGGGGGCCAGTGAAAGCTTTGCTGAAAGTGGCCAAAGGGCCTCCAGCCCCTGTTCTGGCCACGCCCCCTTCCCTTCTCTGCCGAGGGGACCTGGGGCCCCGCCCTGGAAGAGTAACCCAGCCCCTGCCAGTTCTTTGCTGCTTTTAGTAACCGGGATGATTAACACTAGGGATTAACATCACCCCCTCCTTACAAAGGAGGAAGTCCATCCTTGGAGCGGATGAATGATTTGCTCGAGTCCTGTTTCACTGCCCCTGAGGATGGCCTCTGCCGGTTCTGTACCCACTCCCCCCCAACCCCCGTCAGCCCTGCTCCCCAACCGCCTGGTCCGTCCTCCGTCCTTCTGCTTACAGTGGCACTTGGCAACCCTTGCCCATCCCGAGCGCCCCAGGCAACACCAGGCTCTTCCCCTGGCGGTCATCTTTTCAGTAGCATCTCAGTGTCACTGGGGCCATCGCTTTGGCTGCCGAGAACTGTGAACAGGGGGCTGACCCTCCAGTACAAACACGGAGCCCACGGGTGTGTAGGAGAGGGCAGAATTGTCACCCGCCCCCGGCAGACGCGCTGCAGGAAATGGGACCTGATGTCACACACAGGGCGTGGCAGCTGCATTCAAACCTGTATTAAGGGAGATGGTTCTGAAACCAGGGCTGGACTGGGGTCTGTCATCCCCCTGCAGAACTGCGTTCATTGGTGGAAGAGTTAGTGTCTGCAACCAGGCTTTCTTAAAATAGCAGTTATCAAGCTGGTGTTCATTAGACTAAGTAGTATTATTTGGGTTCAGCTCAATTAAAAACGCCTCTTCACATTCAGTGTTGGGGAATATTTTGGGTGGATAGATGTATTTATATGCTGCATCTCATCAGACAGTAAATTAGATAAAATTCAATGTGGTTTCCTTTTGTCTCTTTGCATTAGCTGAAAGCACGGAGTAAAATTTAAAGTTCAACGATAAAAAGCAGTTTAACCAGACACCGTGTATATGTCTCTGTTCTCTTTTGTCTTATTTAATTTTTAAAAATTTGTGTCCTGTCTCATTTGGTCAGGAGCAGAGTTGCAAATATATCTATGTCCCCCAAACCTTGGCAATCTAAACAAAATAGAGAGTAGAAAAAAAAAAAAATAGAGAGTAGAATAATTTTTAAAGATTTATAGATTTCTTTACCCACTTAATCTTTTGTCACATCTTAAAACTCTAATTTCTGTATCTTCATCTTCAAATTGGATGATAATTTTAAGGAGACTTTTTAAAAATAAAAAAACAATGTCTTTGATCGTTAATACATAATTGGTGATTCAGTAATTATTCTGTGCTTTAGGATTCAGCCCTTAATCTCATTTGTACTAAGTGGAAAAAGTGAGAGTCGGTTGATGGCTTTGAAAATTTCGTAGCAGTTAAAAAACATCTTAGATTCTGCCGTCCAGCCATTGTAATCAAGAAGCTGGCATAGCAGGTCCTGAATGCTTTTGGATAATCTCTGTACCGCTGCTGATAGCTGCTATGAGCATCATGCCCAAGTATCGCCTCTCCTGTGAGCAGTGGCAACAACGCAGGCCCATCCAACCTCCTATCTAGTTAGGGTTTCTAGTTAGACTTAATGGTCATTGAAAACATGGGATTTTCTCACCTGCTAGCCTCATTTGTGTTACAGCCCCCAAACTGATCATATATTTTAATAATTCTATTTTTGGCAAATATATTTTGTTCAATTTCAGGGAGAGCTCAGACCTCCAAACTGTTTTGTCACAAGTAGAATTCATTATTTTAAAAATGATCAGGGGCCTCTCTGGTGGCGCAGTGGTTGAGAGTCTACCTGCCGATGCAGGGGACGCGGGTTCGTGCCCCGGTCCGGGAAGATCCCACATGCTGCGGAGCGGCTGGGCCCGTGAGCCATGGCCGCTGGACCTGCGCGTCCGGAGCCTGTGCTCCGCAACGGGAGAGGCCGCAACAGTGAGAGGCCCGCGTACCGCAAAAAAAAAAAAAAAAAGTTCAATAATGTCCACATATGATTCCCAGCACTTGTTTAGCTTATTTACATAGAAAGAGTTTTTCTGTTTAAAAACTATATTAGACTATCTCAATATTTAATTTAATCAACTTATAATTTGGCATGTTTTCTGTCTGAGATAAAGAGAATTAGTCCGCATATATTACAATGTTTAGCAAGAAGTACATCTAAGAAAGCTCCCTTATGTTGTCGTATGGTTTTTTACCTATTTTTAGATTTTTTAATGCATTTTTTAGGTGTGGTAAAAAAATGTAACATAGAATTTACCATCTTAACCATGTTTTAAGTGTACAGTTCAGTAGTGTATATTCACGTTGTCATTATACGCAGATGACATGATTCTCTATATAGAAAACACTAAAGACTCCACACAACACTATTAGAACTGATAAACAAATTCCTCAAGGTAGCAGGATACGAGATTAACATACAGAAATCTGTTGCATTTCTTTAGACTAACAATGAAATATCAGAAAGAGAAAGTTTAAAAACATTCCTTTTAAAATCGTGTCCAAAAAAAAAAAAAAATAACCTAGGAGTAAACCTGACCAAGGAGGTGAAAGACTTATACACTGAGAACTAGAAAACATTGATAAAGGAAATTGAAGATTATTTAAAGAAATGGAAAGATATCCCATGCTCTTAGATTGGAAGAATTAATTTTGTCAAAATGGCCATACTACTCAAAGCAATCTACAGATTTATTGTGATTCCTATCAAATTACCCATGACATTTTTCACAGGACTAGAACAAAAAATCCTAAAATTTATATGGAGCCACAAAAGACCCAGAATTGCCAAAGCAATCCTGAGGAAAACGGACAAAGCTGGAGACATAACCCTCCCAGATTTCAGACTGTACTACAAAGCTGCAGTAATCAAAACAGCATGGTATTGGCAGAAAAACAGACATATGGATCAATGGAACAGAACAGAGAGCCCAGAAATAAACCCGTGCACCTATGGTCAGTTAATCTACGACAAAGGAGGCAAGAACATACAATGGAGAAAAGACAGTCTCTTCAGCAAGATCCTGGTTTCAATTCTTTTGGCTAGGACTTCCCTGGTGGAGTAGTGGTTAAGAATCCGCCTGCCAATGCAGGGGACACAGGTTCGAGCCCTGGTCAGGGAAGATCCCACATGCCGTGGAGCAACTAAGCCCGTGTGCCACAACTACTGAGCCTGCACTCTAGAGCCCGCAAGCCACAGCTACTGAAGCCCGCGTACCACAACTACTGAAGCCTGTGCGCCTAGAGCCCGTGCTCTGCAACAAGAGAAGCCACTGCAATGAGAAGCCTGTGCACCGCAGCAAAGAGTAGCCACCGCTTGCCGCAACTAGAGAAAGCCCACGCGCAGCAACAAAGACCAAACACCGCCAAAAAATAAATAAATGAATAAGAAAAAGAGTTAAAAAAAAATGTTTTCGGGTATATACCCAGAAGTGGAATTTCTGGATCTTATGCTAGTTTTATTTTTAATTTTCTAAGAAAACTCCATACCATTTGCCATAGCAGTTGCTCCATTTAATATTCCCGCCAGTAGTGCACAGGGGTTCCAGTTTCTCCACATTCTCACCAACACTTTTTTTTTAATAGCAGCCATCCTAATGAGTTTGAGGTGATGACTCACTGCGGTTTTGATTTGCATTTCCATGATGATTAGTGATGTTAACCGTCTTTTCATGTGCTTGCTTACCATTTATATATCCTCTTTGGAGAAATATTCAAGTCCTCTGCCCATTTTTAAATCAGGTTATTTGATTTTTGTTGTTGAGTTGTAGGAGTTCCTTATATATTCTGAATATTGACCCCTTATCCTATATATGATTTGCAAATATTTTTTCCCACAGGGGTAGGTTGCCTTTTCACTGTTTTCATTGTATCTTTTTTTTTTTAACCACCAAAGAAACTATTATTACTATAATTTAAAACTTTTTTTTTTTTTGGTTGTGACTTTTTTTTAACCACTTTGTTGAGGTATGATTGACAAAGCTATACATATTTATTGTATACAACTCCGTGAGTTTGGGAATAAGTATACATTGATAGTATCCTTTGATGCACAAAAGTTTTAAGTTTCATATACTCCCTCTTGTCTATTTTTGCTTTTGTTGCCGATTTATTATATGCCTTCTGGTTGCCTTTTGATGTCATATTCAAGAAATCATTGCCAGAGTCCATGTCATGAAACTTCTCCTATATTTTCTTCTAGGAGTTTTGTAGTTTGGGGTCTTATGTTGAATTAATTTTGAATTAATTTTTGTATATGGTGAAAGATCAGGATCCAACTTCATTCTTTTGCACGTGGATATCCAGTTTTTGCAGCACCTTTTGTTGAAGAGACTGTCCTATATCCGTTAAGTGGTCTTGGCACCCTTGTCAAAAAGCATTTGACCATACGTGTGAGGGTTCATTTCTGAGCTCTCTATTCTGTTCCATTGGTCTGTATGTCTGCATTTATGCCAGTATTGATAATTGGGAGTTCGTAATATGTTTTGATATCAGAAAGTGTGAATCCTCCAACTTTGTTCTTTAACTTTTACTTTATAAATTCCAAAATAAATATTTTTTATAAATTCTGGTGGAAAGTCACCATATTACAATCATTTAAACAGATTTTCACAGTCCGATGAAAATGGAAGGTTGAGCAAGTGCTGGGTGTGGGCATTTGGTCTAATTATCTAGTTTCAAATGCAAATTTTGCTTCAACCACAGATCACACAGATTTGCTACTACAGTATCAATTCCACAAAATAATTGCATCTACCTGTCTTTATAAACGTGATCTGTAATTTATTCTCCACGTCAGTATTTTTGTCATGAAAAAGTTGGAAGATATACATATATGTAAAATCACTTGAATCCCCACCATCTAGAAATAATCAGTTAATATGTGGCATAGAATATCCTTCCAAACTGTTTACAATGCAAATATATGCACAAAAATTGTTCTTAGCTGCATTGGTAAATAAATGATCTGAAAGAATCTATACAAAAGCGTGTGTCTGTGCAAAATGGCATTATATTATTCACACTTCTTTCTTTTCCACTTAATGATATTTCATGAATTAAAAAAAATAGATATGTAGATCTGCATCATCGTTTCTCAAGGCCCCTTTGTATTCCACAGCCTTGTGTCTACCATGGCTGGTCATGTCTGCTTTGGGTGTGGGACTGTGCCTCGTTGGCTCTTTTTCTTTTATGAGCAATGCGGTGGTTACACTCTTTACATCCAGCTTCACCCACTTGATTATTTTTTGAAGATAAATTTCAAAAAATGAAATTACTGGGTAGAATGTAAACTATTCTATTGAGTTCTGATGGCCTACAGCTAACTGCCCTCCTAAAGTGTCAATTTATATGCCCACTGACAATAAACACAAGTGCCTATTTACCTAGGCTCACGCCAACACTTTCCCAATTTTCTAAGTGAAAATGGTATATCTTCACTGCAATTTGCACTTACTTGTTAGTAATGAGGTTAAACATTTTACTGTTAATTTTTTAAATTTAATTGCATCATCTTTTTAGTTTTAATTGTGAAGTTTTAAAATTATGAAATGTTCTTCTTTTGGGAATTAGTGTTTTTGCCTGTTTTTCAGTTGCCTTGTTCACTTCACCATAATGATTTTTAAGTTTTATCTTATAGTCTTAAGTTATAGACAATACCATGACTAGAACTATTTTCCAATTTTCTTTTGCCCACTATGTTGATGATGCTTTGTTTTTGCTCTTCAGATGCCTCTAGTATTTGTGAGTCTGTGTGTGTGTGTGTGTGCTCAAAGCTGTTAATCTCTATCGTCCTGGCTCCTGGGTTTCTTGTCATGCCTAGAAACATGCCCCCTTTTATCACGATTGTATCAGTATCTGCCTGCATTTTTCCAATGGTTTTATGGTTTGCTTAGCATTTTTGGTCTTTGAATTTCAAAGGTTAAAAACTAGCACTTCAAAAAAAAAAAAAAACTAGCACTTCACAAGGCATTTTTGTCATTTAAATGACAATAGAAATGTCCAGATTTCATATGCCCTCACGGGCACCCCACCTCAGTGTACGAAAAATGGGGCTGAGTAGAACCTACAAAGTTACATTTAGTGAATTGTTACTTCTTAAGCGTCCACTGCATGCTCAGAGACCTTTCTAAGGATGCGTCTGTCTGCTGTTATAGTTAAGCCTTTGAGAACCTTTTTTGAAACGCTAGAACTGGTAATGGAGACTGCCAGCAATTTATCACATAAGTCTGTTTGCTGCAACTGTGAGCTTAGATGAAAATGCTAACAAGGATTATTTCCCTTTCTCTTCTAGATTTTACAGGAAGACCAAACTTGTTGGTTTTCAAGACATGGAGTGTGTGCCTTGCGGAGACCCGCCGCCCCCCTACGAGCCACACTGTGAGTAACGCCATACAAAGAGCAGAGGGGCTCTGGGCCTTTTTAAAAACCTTTCTTCAGTGGACAAATGGAACAAAATCTCTCTCTACTGCGGGGCTTAGAGTGCGTGGCCTTTTATCAGGAGTGCAGCAGGACAGAAAGCCCTTTTGTTGTGCGTCTCAGTCAGCAAACTGCATCCATTGATTAGAATCTCGGGTGAAGCACGGAGGCGTTGCTGCTGCCATGTCCCATTCAGACTCTTATCTTTTTTTTGTTGTTTTTTTTTTTGCGGTACGCGGGCCTCTCACTGCTGTGGCCTCTCCCGTCGCGGAGCACAGGCTCCGGACACGCAGGCTCAGCGTCCATGGCTCACGGGCCCAGCTGCTCCACGGCATGTGGGATCCTCCCGGACCGGGGCACGAACCCATGTCCCCTGCATCGGCAGGCAGACTGTCAACCACTGCGCCACCAGGGAAGCCCCAGACTCTTACCTTTCATTCTAGATCATAACTCAGGCAACTCCAGTTAACTAGGGGGTCCACATCCTACTGCGTCGTGTCTTTGTGCCGGGCTCTTCCTAGGCCCCAGACGCTGTCGTGGGGTGGCTCCCAGGCGTTTCTGGAGACATCCCCCTCGGGGAATGGCAATCACCTGCCGAATGAGTGTGCATCCTAGTTCATTTCATTCCCTCCTTCACTTTTCTCATTTAACAAATAAGTAAAAAGAGAAAACCCATTACATGCTGGTAAAGAGAAAATTGTGCCTTTTCTTCTTTGTATTAACATTACTTGAACTTTTTGACCATATTTTTTCCTTAGATGGAAAAGGCGTTTGTTTCAGGTTATCAACCTGCATTGATTTTGAATAGGAAAGAGTGATTCCTCACTCTTCTTAATCCTAAATACAAATCTGGCCAATGAAAACCCACAGGTGAGGGGCCAGGAGAGAAGTCAGAGGGCGGGCGTCCCCCAACCCCGGCCCCCAGGTGTGCTCAGGGCAGGCTTGTCTCCGCTGAGCAGGGCCTTCCTGAGCTGTGGGAGCAGCGAGGTCCAGGAGGAAGGCTGGAGGAGGGCACCATCCCTGCATGGGTTGCTCTTGACTTTCGGGGAGCATGAGTAATACAGATGTTTATTTAGGGATTAGTCTGGTATAATTTTCCATGCATGGGATCTGACCTCTTGCTTCTTTTTGTGACAGAAGCCCCCTTTAATCCATTGAAAGTCATTGCATTATTTGATAAGGTCACATGGTACTTTTGTTTCCAAGAACGTCATGGCATTTTGCAGTCCCTACTGTTCGGTCCTTTACCAAAGCGCATTACTTTCTACATTTGAAGTGACGGAAAGGCAAAGAACTTGACCCTTTACAACTTTTATAGAAACGTACCCTGACCCCCCATCTTTGTAACAGGTCAACGCTCGCCAAATAACTCATTGCAATTAACAGATGCAGTACTGAATACCTGTTATGTATTGGTCACAATTTGTTTTACTTAATTTTCTCAATGTCCTCATCAGCTCGCATTCGTCATTGAGGACACTGGGTCCAGAGGGTTAATAACTTCCCATTGTTGGCTGGTGATGGGCAGGGACAATATTCAATCCCAGGTCTAACTCCAAATACTGCGTTCTTCCCCCCCACGCCCTACTGTCTCGCTAGAAAAACCCAGCTGTCCAGTCTATCCTCTGTTGGCTGGTGTAATCCACTCCATGTTGACTTTTTCCTGTATTATTTGCTTTGAGGCTCGTCATTTAACAAAAACTCTAAAAATCTAACATAGGGGAGATACTGAAAGAGTCTCTTTTTGCTACACAGCCCATAAAAGGACACATCCCCTTGCCAGTTAAAAATGTGGCCGCAACCTAGTCTGGCCAGTGGCTCAGCTCAGCCTTCATTTTGGCCAGAAGGCCAAGATTATGCCCTTCCTGCTAAACGACCGTAAAAAGATTTAGGGAAGAAATCAGCGTTGCCCAATTTAGAGTTGGAAAGTCCTAGAGGGTTTTTTTTCCCTTTAATTTATTGAGTTTAAATTTAATGCAATCTAGTCATAAGTCTGAGGCACTGGAATCCTTTGCCTTGGGGGTCTGGCGTAGCTTGGACATCATAACTTAGCCTGTCAATGTAGATTTCACATTTAACCTTTAATGTCTTGTAGAGCCGTAAGTTATAATTTGAAAAGAAAATTGGCTAGTTTAATTTATGTGTATAGATACGTTTCTCCCTATATGAGACTTTTTAGAAAGCAAAGAAATACAAATTATTTTTCAGAGTCAGAAATGCAGTACACATAGCTGATAGCTTTTGGATTTATGAAACCACTGTCTGGTGGTCTTTCGTGAGCCTTAATGCTTATCACTTGGAAGGAAAGTTTGCTGCCTTTGGCACAGTTCTTGGGAGTAATTCCAGAACGCAGCTAATCTCTTCAAAAGAGATCTTGAGGTCTTTGGGGGACATTATGTAAGGCGCCTTATGTTTTCATTTCTTCTACTTCGGGCTTTTCCACTCAACCACGAAAAACTGCTCCTTCGGTGATTTCCCCGAGGAGTTGCTGTGTTGTTTAGACTCTAAGCTCGAAGGTGGTGGCGCCTCTCAAGCTACCGGGAGCGATGGGGCTTGTTTCAGCGATACACGTGGCCGCGGGAGGCTGGCCTCCCCAGGCCCAGCGGCAGCCCTGGAGTCTGGGGGCTGTGGCCTCTGCAGCAGGACACTGCCCGCAGCTACTTTTTCAGGTTCTGCTTCAGTCCCCCGTCCCCCCCAACACTCTCAGCGGGCTGCTGGGGTGTGTACTTCCCTGGTCAGGCTCCTGAAGGAGAGAATCCGATCGGTGCAGGTAAACACCGTCGTCCTGGGAGGTGCAGCCTTTCCCACTTACCTGCTGAACAAATACTTGTGTTCCTGCTGGGAGCGTGCACACCACGGGACACACGTAGACCCAGTCCTTCCCTTCATGGAGCGTAGGGTGCAGGCGGCTAGCTGTCGAGTCACTCAGGCGCCGCACACCTGGATGCACCTGGTGGATCAGTCCCACCTGGGAGGATGCGCGGCTTTAAGAAGAAGTGATGGGTGATGACTCGGGAGCCGGAGGGGGGCTGCCCCGACTGTGACTTTCCAGCTGTGACCTAAGGATCGGCCAGGGGAGGATGAGAAGGAGGAGGCTGGGGCAGGGGCGGGGTGGGTCGCCGAGGCGGGACGTGCCCTTGGACTTGGCCCCGGAGGTCTTTGGCGGCCATTTTAGGGAGTGATGGAAACAGAAGCCAGATGACGGTGACGTAGGAGGTTGTGCAAGGAGAGCAGCAGAGCCGACGGTAGGCCACTCGGTCCAGAGCTCTGGCTTGAAGGTGACGCGCGGGAGGGTGCAGGCAGGGCAGGGGTTTTGTTTTATGTTGTTCGCAGGCAGGAGACACATCTGCCTGTTTGCAGGCTGAGGGGAAGGTCCAGTTGAGAGAGGCTGACTGTTCTATGTGAGAGAACAAAAGAATGATGTCACGTCAGGTTTGTTGAAGGATCCAGAGAAGGGTCGGCCTCTGGTGGCGGCGAGGGCTCCGTGCTGTAACCAGGGCCGGGCAGGGCACAGGTGGGCGAGAAGCCGGGCTTGTGCGTCCAGAGTCCGGCGAGGCGCTCTCGTTCCTGGCCGTGTGCGCGGCAAGCACGAGGTGCCCCTCTGCCGGCGGAGGCTGGACAGGCACAGGTGGCTGAGGGTCTCATGCCAGAGAGTGGACGGGCTAGATTAGATTAAGAGGTGGGTTTCCCAGGAGCACCGAGGGTCCGCTGGAGTTAGTGGTCCTGGTGAGACCTTGTTTGCCTCCGCTGTGATATCCGTAGGGGTCCTGCTGCTACAAGACATACCTAAGTTGTACCCCAAATGCACAGCTTATAGCAAGCAACAAAGGAGTCCTTAAAGAGGATGACTGTCTGTGTTAATAACACCAGAATAATTTTAAATGACTGTAAATACATTTTTTTATGATACCTGAAGCAAACCGAAGATTTGCTTCGCGAGATTACGAGAACAGAAAGCACAAGATTGACGACTTCCCATATTTCCGTCAACTCTCCGAAGGGCCACCCAGGCCCGTCCCTGTCTTGGCTGGTGTAACTGTGGCGGGTGACTGAACTCCCCGGGGGCTGGGTTTCATGTCTGTAAAATGGGGTGCCCCCCCCCCCCCCCGCTAAGGCTGATGTGAGTAGGAGCTGGTCGGTGTCTGGGATCCTCTGTGCGGTGTCCGGGCGGGCAGGAGCTCCAAGCTCTCAGCCCCTTCCTTGCCCCTCCTACCACGCGGTGCATCCTGGGTGCCTCGGCCTCACCTCCTAGCATTTGGGAGAAATTGCCGTCTGGAGAAAGGGCCGCGGGCCTGCCCGGGGGTCTGGTGTTTAGCAGAGGCAGTGGTTCAGAGACCAGCAGTGAGTGTGGGAAGCCGCCCCGCTCAGCCGGACAGGGGGTGACAGGAGATGGAGGACGCGTTAGCCATCAGATGACAGATCTCTTCTCTGCAGCTTCGGTTTGTGATCAAGAGTGTCTCAACAGGCGTTTCTCTCCCTGTAGGGCATACCCGTATTTCTTGTAAACTGATCTCAAAAACTAGGAGGGACTTCGCTGGTGGTCCAGTGGTAAAGAATCCCCCCTCCAATGCAGGGGACGCGGGTTCCATCCCTGGTCGGGGAACTAAGATCCCACATGCCGCGGGGCAACTAAGCCCGGGCGCCACAACGTACAGAGCCCGCGCGACACAACTAGAGAAGCCCGCGCGCTGCAACTAAGACTCGACGCAGCCAAAAATAAAAATAAATAAATAAAATAAATATTAAAAAAAAACGACTAGAAGGAAATTTCTATCCCCCCGACTCTTTATATTGGCCCAGTCTTAAGGAGTCCTCGGAAACTTGGCGTCTACCAGCAGCAGAGTGTAGGACACAGCCTGGGACCAGGCTCCGCCTGGACCGATGGTGTCGCGTCGGGCAAGTCAGCTCACCACTTTGAACCTCCACTTACTCCTTGGGAAATGGGGCTAAGCGTGCCATGTTGGCCGAGTTTAGATAGAACTGAATGGACTCGCGTCCAAAAGCACACCAGCCTTCTTCCCGATGGTGCCTGCGGCCCCTTCCACCCCAGGTGTACCCTTCGCAGGGTACGGGGGCTGGGAACTGCCCCACTCGGGGAGGGTCTCAGATGCAACTGGCTGTGGTGTTGCCTTGCTGGCCCTCCCCCGCACTGGGGGCTGAGCAGTGAAGGTTGCCTAGAAAGGGGCTGCGGTGGACTTTCGCGTTTGGTTACTCGGCTGGCCGAAGAGTCCCTACTCCGGCCGGTGCTCTCCTCTCTGTCCCGTGGCGCAAGGCCTCACGCCCGCTGCCCGGCCAACATGACCTGAAGCTCTCCTCCCCCAAAGTAATGATGGACGTGTGAACGTCAGCTAGTCTGCCTGTAGCATTAATTCGTGAGGAAGTCTGGTTGACATCGCTGTAGACGCAGATAAATAAGTGGCAACCTTTACGTGGAAACCCCTGCTTCAGGCTTTGCCCCTCATCATAGCGTCACCTCCTGATCAGGTGCAGCTGTTCAGAGCATTAGGAGAAATAGAGGAAAACACCAGGAAATTTTAGAACTATGTCCTGCCACGGGCCTGATAAGAAATGCAGATTTGGTGTGATTTCTTTTAGACCTGTTTACTTAATTTGGAACTGTAGTTGGAACAAATGGTTTTGAAAAAATTCAAAGCGGTTTTTATTTAAGGGTGTTTAACCTAGATGTTTGCTTTGTTCAATGAGCCACGTGATTCCCAAGAGATAAGCGATCAGATAAGTCGCCGGGTGGGGGAGAAGGAAAGTCAGGAGCTGTGCTAACCTGCAACTGTTTAGGAATTTACATGACTCAGTACTCTCAGAAAACCCGCAGGTCTCTGCACCAGTAAGTAATACATCACATTAGGAAAGATTGATTGTTTTCCAAAGGAAACTCAAACTGTCTTGTAAATAACGAATAAAACTAATTTCAGAGTAAACTTTTAAAATAATTATTTGCTCATTAAAGATAGTTTTTAAAGTTTAATAGAAAAAAAGAAGGGGAGAACATCATAAACAAAACATTTCCAGCATTAGCGCATACAAAACAAAATACAGCCTTCTGACGGCTTTCATTTATTTTTTTCTATCTCTACTACTGATCTTTTTTTAAAATAGGTGTAATGATGCTGTACGTAGAATTTTGTATCCTTTTTCCACTTGAGATGTACATTTTTTCACGTACTATTCCAAACATTAATGGTATTTTCGAGTGAGTGTGGCGTGGGCTCTGGGCTTCAGGTGGATTGGATTTCAGGGCTGTCTCTGCCACACGCATTGCTCTGTCCACGTGTGCGTGAGCCCTTCCACAGGTGGGCAGGTGGATGGATGCCCACAGGTGTTTGTGTGTCCAAAGGCACTGATGTTTTTCTCTCTTGATCTGCAATGCTAAATTGTTTTGAAGTAAGGGTGCCTGGTAATCGCCTCTTTTAAAGAAAACCAATTTAAAAGGAAATAATGGGGAGTGTCCTGAAATCGATGCCAGTATGGGTTTTCCAGTTACTTGTGGTGAAACACAGGCGACCTCAGCTGCCACCTGTGTTTCAGCTGAACCCCTGAGGTTCAGAAGCCAGTTCCTGCCATCCTGCCAGCACCCAGGACTCTTCATACTACCGGGGACTAAAACACTCACTGAATCTGATCAGAGTGAGTGACATAGAATGAGATGCAGAGAGATGCATGCAATCCAAAAGAGTTATAGCGAA
Organism: Leucopleurus acutus; assembly: GCF_964270905.1. Classification (NCBI taxonomy): domain Eukaryota; kingdom Metazoa; phylum Chordata; class Mammalia; order Artiodactyla; family Delphinidae; genus Leucopleurus; species Leucopleurus acutus. The sequence continues at coordinate 2,704,913 of NC_139160.1, forward strand.
TCCATTTGCTTTGGAAACACCATGTGATGTTATTGCATCTGTGTGTGTTTTCTGTTTCTGCAACAGAGAGTTCTTCTCCTGGGCTTGCTAATACTTAGTGGCCTGACTTCCTGGAGTCCTTCCTGGATCCTCTGCAGGACAGGCCCACAAAGCCGCCCTGTGCTAATTAAGGGTTCAGTTTACAGAGGATGCTCACGGAGTCTCTGGTCCTCAGGCCGTGACTCTAAGTGTCGGGCGGGGTGTCTGGTGCCCTGGGTGTGCTGGTGGAGCCCGGCTTCCAGACTGCTTCAGGACAGATGGGGCCTCCTGGACCTCCTAAATGGTGGAGAAGGGCAGCTTCTTCAAGATTTGGGTCCTTCCTGTTAAACAGAACAGGGTGGAGAATAGGAGAACAATGAGATCAAAGAAAACAGCCTGGGCTACAGGACAGCCTCCCCAGGCATCTGAAGCAGGTTCCCCGTGCTGGTCACTCTTTATTCTTTGGTTTAGGGAACCATTCTCCTCTCTTCCTTCCACTTTCCGTAGTTGTCTGCTTTTCCTCCCTTTCTTTTTCTCAGTATTATGTGATTCCCTTACTTTATTGACAAACCGTCTAAAACAGTGGTCACGGAAGGTTGCTTATGGGGGAACCAAAGAGACAGAAATCCACCAGGGCTCCCTGCAGGGTCCCGGCACGAATGTCCTGCCTCGAGGACGCCTCGTGAGCCCCCGTGGGGTCCACCTAGGCTTTACTGTGGGTGACGCCCTGTCGGCCCAGCCAGCCTGGCAGAGGGCAGGAAGTGGGGGAGCAGCTGAGACAGGCAGAGAGATGGACGCAGGGAGAAGTGCAAGGGCAGCTGTGTGTCCAGTGGGGAGGACGCAGGACCCCACGGGGCAGCCACAGAGCGCCGAGCACGCCGTGACTTTGTGCCATTTAGTGTAGAGCAGAGGGACCAATTCCACCTCAACGACTGACCCCGCCTGGGCTTTTCTAATGCCACTCACGACAGGCATTGCAGTTTTCATTATTGCTCTGGACCCAGAAAGGGTAAGGGAGGGGAGACCCCATCACATTTGTTGAAATCTTTTTCAGAAAACAGAAAAACTGCTGTAATTTCTTTGAAATGATTTCCATTGCTAAAGGTTAACCTGTTTTTTAAGCAGATTTGCTTCTGGAGGTAAACAACTGTTTTCTAAACATAGGTTGACAATTCATTATAGCAAACTCCTCGTTTTCAAGGATATTGAAAAAGTAGCAGGGCAGTTTTAACATCTTGGCCTCTTTAGAGAGAAAAAGGTGCGCGGTACCTGCAGCTGCTTTGAACGATTATTTAGCTGTTTCGGGTATTTATCGTTCCTTAGCCCTAGCTTCATTAAAGTTATAAAAATCAAAACATTTCAAGAGAAAGATGTTTCTTACACTCATGCGCTCTATGTGCATTCTTTTCTCCCGATACAAAATTGCCAGATATTTGTAAGCCGTTCACTTGGTCCTGCATAAGAAGAAGAACAGGAAGGGGCAGTTTAGCTGCCTTCGCTGGGTCCGTGGACCGTGGCCCCTGAGTCTGGAGATGCTCTGAGAGCTCTGGTCAGCTGGCTGCCGTCCGGGAGGTGGGAGAGTCCTGGTCTGGAGACGCTGAAGGCTTTGGTCCCGCCCTTGGAGCGGGGCGGTTGGTTGTTACCCAGTCGGCTGTAAATCTAGCTTCTCCGCCTTTATCTTCAGTCTCTTTCAGACATTTAAAGTCAGTGAACTCGTTTAAATATTTGCTCACGAAGAAACAGGTTGTGGTTTGTTAAAGGCCATCCCTAAATTAAATGCATGTTAGATTAAGTGCAGTTTATTTAAAAAATATAAAATCCAGCAGGCCTGTTTCATTAGGTTGTGGACTTTTACAAAGGGTACAGTGATTTGTGTGTATACCCATTAAGCGCTTGAAATAAATGGGTGTGGAGAAAAGCCGTCTCACAGTTTATGCCGGACCCGGACCCGTAGTGGAAACACTCAAAGTTGCAGCTTAGCGATGACTCCCTCCCTTAGAGCAGAGTATTTATTCTCAGGAGGTGCTGTGCCAGGGCTCCCGCTGCCTGGAAACCAGCGCCTGGTCCTTCAGGGGCCACATTCCAAGGGCGCCTGGAATACGTAGCTGCCCCCATGGAGGGGGGTCTTTTTGTCTTTAAACGTGGGTGAGCGCCCGGCTGCTTCCCACGCCAACTGCTTGACCAGGGATGTCATTGGAGGAACATTGCTTTGAGGAGGGAAAAGAGAAGCATCAGGAGAGTTTAAAATAGCAAGCAGGGGGGCTTGCCTGGTGGCACAGTGGTTAAGAATCCACCTGCCACTGCAGGGGACACGGGTTCGAGCCCCGGTCCGGGAAGATCCCACATGCAGCAGAGCAACTAAGCCCGTGTGCCACAACTACTGAGCCCACGTGCCACAACTACTGAAGCCCGCACGCCTAGAGCCCGTGCTCCACAATGAGAAGCCACTGCAGTGAGAAGCCCGCGCACCACAACAAAGAGTAGCCCCCGCTCCCCGCAACTAGAGAAAGCCCGCGTGCAGCAACGAAGACCCAACACAGCCAAACATAAATAAATAAATTAATTAAAATCAATAAATAAAATAGCAAGCAGGGCTTGAGTTCCGGAGGGTACGACACTCCATCCGCGTCCCGCAGCCTGTGCTGCCCTCACAGAGCCAGGAGGTGGTCTCAGGGCAGAGAGGCAGGACGGGCGCCCAAGTCGGGCCTGCATCTCCAGGACAGCTCGGAAGGACCAGGAGTAAGAGTTTAATTTCAAACTTAAGGAAAAAACATTGAAACTATACTTGAAATGTAGTTGAGTCATCCTACTTGAAAAAGTAATGTAAAATAACTCAAAGGGAAAATAAAAAGTTAAAAAAAATTTTTTTTAAATAACTCAAAGGGTGGAAAAGGCAGTAGAAAGTAAAACTTGGAAGCTTAAACTCAGATATCAAATAGGAATTAAAAAATAATAATATCCCATTTCAGGTGTTTAAACAAGTATCTTAACTGCTTCGTTTATTATTTTGACCATATCAGAGAAATTAAGCGTTTGTGAGGGTTCTGTCTATATACTAATCATGTATGCATTTTCTTAAATATTCAGGACGCTTCTTTTCTCAATACTGTACAATTATAAGGAAAGGGAAGAAGTGTTTCTTTCGTCTTTAACTGTTCCAAAGTTATTTTTTAACTTTATTGAAATGTACTTGACGTACAAGAAGAGGCATCCATTTTACGTGCACAGTTCAGTGGGTTTTGACAGATGTGCACAGCTGTGTTATCATCTGCCCCAGGGAAGATGTGAAAGTCTTCCCAAAGGGGAGTCATCTCAAGCAGAGCCTGGAGTCACCTCAGAAGGGTTCTCTTTATCATACTTGCCATTGTCTTGAAGATAGGGTTTAGACATCTTTTTGTTCTCTTGCGTTTAAAAAAAATGGATGTATGCATATATTACTGTTTTCTGTCCACGTTTCCCTTTCTATGTGGAGACCAAAGGGTTATGGTGTGAAATGTCGAATTTTGTGTTTAAATGATTTTCTGCAAAACCTCCAGTATCAAAGTTAAGAAGTGCACTGAAAATCCATCATCCCTGGAAAGCTTTCCGGTGGTCGTAAGAGGCAGGCTTTGCTTTAAAATGAGGAAAATTACTTTTTCAAATTTTTGGTGTTAGGCTGCTTAGCTCAGGAAGTCTCCCAGGGAGTCCTTTTTGGGGGCCTAATGCTAGTCTGGAAAGCAGAGGACATAAAGACAGCTCTCTGATGTGATAACTGTCGACCAGTCTGGCCTCTTGTTCACGGACAAGTGTACTGGATCTTACTCTGGGCACTGACGTGGCCCCAGGGACCCTGCAGTGAAAAACACAGACTAAATTCCCAGTGCTCAAGGAGTCGACGCCCTAATACTCCGGGGGAGGGGGCTATTATGTAAGATAAGGTGGTCAGAAGAAGGCCTGTCCCAGGGTCCCTGATGCAGGGAGGAGGGCAGAGCATGGGCAGAGGCGGGAGCCCAGCCAGTGGGTGCAGGGCCTTGGGAAACCGTGCAGACCAAGGAGGACCCTGTCCTCTGAGGGAGAATGTTAACTACAGGAGTGACACGATCTGACTTCACATTTCACCGTCTGGGAGGTGGACTTCAGGAGAGCAAGGGAAGAAGCAGGGGACCAGTTCAACGCAACGGTTTTAGCTGATTCGATAAAAGGATGCCCTTAGAAGAACGGGCTTTCCACCCGTTTCTCAAGAGCTAATTTTTTTTGGCTGCGTGTATGAATAATGTAATAATATTTGTTATATTCTACCCGTTCTGTGATGTCAAAGCAAATTACAGAAGAATAGCGTTCAGTTGATTTTTTTCTAAACTTGGGCAAAACACAAATTTTGAAGAGGTGAACTTACGATTCTATATCACATCGTAAGATTTTACTGCACGATAAATGTTTTCTATTACTTTAGGCCCTGGGGACACAAGAAGGATCTAAAAAATGAGATCCTGGAAGTTTCTCTCTTACTTCTAATGCTCATTAGCACTGAAAGGACACTCACATAACTACCTCGTTTGATCATCCCAAGACTAACGCCAACCAAAATCTACTTGATGTTTTTGTGGATTAGCTCATTTAATCTTCATTATGAAGAGGCTTGCCTTTGAGTCCTGGTCCTAACAGCTAACTTTCAGATGAATTATTTAACTTGTCTGTGTCCCAGTTTTTTCATGTACCAAAGGAAGATTCTTATAGGTTTAAAAGAGGAAATAAAGCCCCCCCCAGTTGAAGTCCTGAATCTGCTTCACATTCCAAACCTCAAGACATATGTGCTCTTTCCAACCTAACCCAGACTTGGGTTCTTTACCATAAGGTCTGTCAACTGTCAGGTTATAAATAAATTAAGAGCAGGGTCAATTGTTCTGTAACAGAGACAGCAAGAAACACAGTCCAAATCCAGATTTTCTCTCCAGTCTAGAGCCAGCCACATGAAACTGGGCAGAGACATACACACGTTTTTTTTATCTTAGTTGGAAGTTAATGGGTGGAAATAATTTGAGTTTCATCATTTTAGAATAATTTCACAGAAGATTACTTCTTTCAGGGACTTCCCTAGTGGCGCAGTGGTTGAGAATCCGCCTGCCAATGCAGGGGACACGGGTTCGAGCCCTGGTCCGGGAAGATCCCACATGCCACGGAGCAACTAAACCTGTGCGCCACAACTACTGAGCCTGCGAGCCATAACTACTGAGCCTGTGCTCTAGAGCACGTGAGCCAGAACTACTGAGCCTGTGTGCCACAACTACTGAAGCCCGCGCACCTAGAGCCCGTGCTCCGCAACAAGAGAAGCCACCACAATGAGAAGCCCGCGCACCGTAAGGAAGAGCAGCCCCTGTTTGCCGCAACTAGAGAAACCCCGCATGCAGCAACGAAGACCCAATGCAGCCAAAAACAAAAAATTACTTCTTTCAATACTGCAGTGAGGTAACTAAGAATTATCCACTTTACTAATAACAGGGAAGCTGAGAAGTTCAGGAGGAGAGTCCTTAGGTGGAAGCATGCTGAGCTGGACACTGCCTTTCCCGAGGATGAGGTCTAACGAACAAGGTCGTGCTTTCACGGGAACACGGAGTCCAGGGCCCCCCAGTGGAGCCTGGCACTCAAGGGGTTAAGCACAGTCCTGCACAGGAACTAGGAGGGCAGGGGCCCAAGTTTCATGTCTTTGTTCCAATTCCCAGATGGCAACCCCGTCTGTTAGTCGCAGTTGAAGCAAAACTATTTTTGAGCCTGGGTATCCTACAGCACAGATGGTTGAGGCCATAATAATGTGTTTCTTTTATGGTGTCTTTTCTGTTTCTTGGTGTAGAAGTTTAAAAGCTTCATTGTTTCATCAGTCAAATAAACGCAGCAAGACCTTATGGGACTGTGGGACAATAAAAGGAAGAAAAACATCCTTGAACGCAGGAAAAAATCTTTTTCTTTACTCTGTTTACAGAGGAATGCTATAGACAATCTGCGGCCATTGTGGGCTTTATAATTTTTTCAGTGTTAAATATGGTATTTATCATAATTACGGTACCAAACAGTTATAATCCACCCGGTGCCAAAGACAAGTCTAAAGTACCGAGCTCTCTCTGGGCATCACAGACTTTCTCCAAACAGCACCAGGCGGTGAAAGTTGCTGGTCGATCGCGCGGTTGAACTGCGGGCAGTGGTGGCCTGGGGTTCACATCCCAGTCTCACCAGCCACTCTGCTGTGACAGTTGCCTTGTCTGTCCTTCCCTTCTTTTCCCCACAGAGATATGCATGATAACATGTGGCACAGCTCTGGTGGGGGACAGGTCTCTAAGCCCAGTGATCTGGAAGCAAGATTAAGAAGAACAGAAACCAGGGGACTCCGCGGCATGTGGGATCTTCCCGGACCAGGGCTCGAACCCGTGTCCCCTGCATCGGCAGGCGGATTCTTAATCACTGCGCCACCAGGGAAGTCCTCAATGCCTTATAAATGTAGTTAATTTTCATTTTCTGGATAGAAACATTGACCTTCGGTACTAATAAGATCCAAAGCAAACTTAAAGAAACGAGAAAAGGAAAACCTGTACCGCTCCCTGTTGGTAACAGTCGACCAGCAGTGACTGGTCAGCTTCAGGGACCAGAGCCCTTGGGGAACAACAGGCCTGGTGAGGACGAGGCTCGCTTCCCAGCTGCTCCTCAGCCCTCCTGCCAGGACCGCGCCGGGGCTCAGTGCATCCGCCCGCCCCCGGGTGGGGTGTCCTCCCCTGGCGCCTCGGGGCTCCCGGCCGGTGTCGGTGGAAGCTGGTGGCTCAGTGCAGAGCAGCCACTGCTGGCAGATTCGGGCAGCAGGGCAGGGTCTGCAGGGCGCAGAGGAGATGGCGGGTGAGAACCAAGTGGAGGCTGGTGGGAGGGAGAAGACGACAGAGATCCAGGTATTTGGAAGGACAGTTTTCAAAGCAGTACGTACCCTGCTGGGTGAGAAAGGACATCCTTAAACCATTATTCTTCTGGCCGTTGAAAGACAAAGTACTCATTATTGTGGTCAGAGTGAGTGATGGTACTGTGGCTTCTCAGCTTAGAACAAAACAGAGCCCTGCTGGCAGGATACAGTGCTTTGTCCTTCGGGGGCTGAGGGCTGTCAGCTCACTCGGCGTCTCCGAGGGCATCTGCGCCGGTGAACACGCAGCTGGTGATGGATGGAGCAACGGAGACGCTCTGGCTGGTGCCGTCTCTCAGGAAGAAGGTGCCGGGCTCCCAAGACTCCGTTCAGACATGCTGTGGGAGCCCATTTACTTAGTCGGATGAGGTTCGCAGTGGAAAATATGGCCTCCGTTGGACAGGGAACCAAGCCCATCTCTACACACACCAAGCGGAGACTTGGTGACTTGCGCCGATTTTTAAAAATCATGTTTTCTAACCACGCAGGTTAGTAACTGAAGTCAGAAAATGTAGTTGGGTAGCTGTGTTGGTGAGAATCTGAACCCACCACATTCCTCCTTCAGTTCACACCATCAGCTTATTGCAAATACATGCATCACCGACTTCCTGACCCTAAGGTGTCCCCAGGCGGAAGCAAGAGTGACTCTCAGCTAAAAGGTCACGGGTCAAGTCGAGGAGAGACTAGAGGGTGAAACCCTCCCGACATTGGGTAGAATTTCCCGTCGCTCAGCAGGTCTTTTTGGTCGTGGACGCTGTGCCGGCCAGGTGGTGGTCCAGCCTGCTTCCTCTTCACTGTCGCCCCTTTACCCCTCTTCCTCTCACATAAGAGGGTCTCTCTTCCCACGTTGGCTGTCCACCAGGTTGCAGATGCTCACCGAGCATGACCATCCACCCTCGGGAAAGAATAAGTTAAATTCCTTTGTCCACAAAGACTGTTGTCACACATCCATGGAACTGGCCTTTTTTTCTGCTGTAATTTCACAGTGAGGCCAGACCATCTAAATATTGGCAATAGAACCAGGCAGGTACATACATGACAAAATACAGATTTCAGACAGTCATTTGTATTAATCCCTCTTCCTGCAATGCCCCTTTTTTATGCATTGAATTTAAATATGTATCATTGTTTATGCTTAAAGTCTGTTTCTGTTTATCTGTCTGTATGTCGGTAATAAGTCCAAACTGTGGTCTTAGTGCTCAAGGAGCTGGAATAGAAAGAAGCATATTGTTTTAGTTTATTCTCTCCAAATCCTGTACCAACAGTGCTTAATACAAGGCTTTGAGAGAGGCTTGGCGATCCTGGACAAACATTGTACTCAGTTGGGACTCTCACCTCGTGTCTCATCCACACAGAATGCTCCGCCAGTGTATTTAAGAAGCAGTGAGGGCAGGTCCTGTAGCTTGTGTGCCACATGCCTCTAGAGAGGGACCAGACACTGCTTCAGCGTCTTGGCAGGTGTACCCCTGCTCTGTATTCTCTGAACTATCTCTGTGCCTGACCATTCATATTTTTCTGATTTGCCTAAAGTTCTTTTTCCCAAAGGCTTTTCTTAGTAATAGCTTTCCCATTTCATTCACAGTATTCCATGAGGTTGAGTTATTTTGCTCGTGGTCGCTTATTCTTATATAACATTGCTTCTGTTACCATTGGGAGATCGTATGGTGGGACCCTTTGAGGTACTCAGATAGAAGTAGTGATAGCTGTTTCTTTTGTAAGAAACGCGTCTAAACTTCTGGGGAGAGTCATGTTGGTTTGTCTTCATTGTGAATTTTCCTTCTGAATTTTCCTGCCCTCTAGGGCCGTGTCACAAGGACCCAGGCTGTCCCATCAGTGTACTCAGAGGCCTGCCCACTATGTAGGTGGTTCAATTGGTTTAAAAGACACTCCAGATTCTGACATAATAACAGTTAGAATATAGTGTCTGGTTCCAAGTAATAACAGGAGGAAGCATGGCTAACATAGAAGGTTCTCTGTGGGAGGCACCATGCTAACCCTCCATGTGCATCACCTCGTTCAGGTCTCACAAAAGTCCTACGAGGTAGATACTGTTATTTCCTGACTTTACCAATAAGGAAACTGGGGTTGTCATTTGCCGGTGGTAACACAGCTAGTAAGTGGCAGAGCCAGCTCTTAACCAAGAGTACGTGCAGCCATATATACAATGGAGTATTTCTCAGCCATAAAAAGAAACCAAACTGAGTTATCTGCAGTGAGGTGGATGGACCTAGAGACTGTCGTACAGAGTGAAGTAAGCCAGAAAGAGGAAAACAAACACCGTATGCTAACACATATATGTGGAATCTAAAAAAAAAAAAAATGGTTCTGAAGAACCTAGGGGCAGGAAAGGAATAAAGACACAGACGTAGAGAATGGACTTGAGGACACGGGGAGGGGGAAGGGTAAGCTGGGACGAAGTGAGAGAGTGGCATGGACATATATACACTACCAAATGTAAAATAGATAGCTAGTGGGAAGCAGCCGCATAGCACAGGGAGATCAGCTCGGTGTTTTGTGTCCACCTAGAGGGGTGGGATAGGGAGGGTGGGAGGGAGACGCAAGAGGGAGGAGATATGGGGATATGTGTATGTGTATAGCTGATTCACTTTGTTATACAGCAGCAACTAACACACCATTGTAAAGCAATTATACTCCAATAAAGATGTTAAAAAGAAAAAAATAAAAGAGTGTGTGCAGCATTTTACAGTAAATGTTAAAGCCAGGAAAAAAGGATAAAGACCCGCAGATGTCCATGTACCACACTTGGACCAGTGGAGGGAGGCTTCTGTCCAATCCTTTTTAAAAGTTGAGCTCTGGACCGTCAGCAGCAAAGTGAATTCATCAACCAGCCGTGCTTCTAGTTCCAGCAGCATCCACCTGCACGGCAGCTCTGGGAGAAAGAGCTGTGTGTTTGCTATTTTAATTCTCAGTAGAATCAGGTTCATGTGAGCACGACTTGCATGAGCTCCACTTACATGAGCTGATGTCCACTAGGATCTGCTAGTTGTCTGTTATTATGTGTATTAACTTATCTGCATGGTCACTGCTACTATTTTCTGCTCCTACATCAGTAGGCCTAATTACATGCAGTTGCTCTACATAATCAAAATCCTGATACTGCGTTCTTCTCATCTGTAACCCTTTGATTGGTAATAGTGTTCTGTCAGTTCCAAACTATTACCAATCAGTTACCTCATTTCTCCACTGACTTTAGTTAAGATTTTCTACAAGGGACGACTGTATAGCACAGGGAACTTACCCGATATTCTGTGATAACCTATATGAGAAAAGAATCTAAAAAAGAATGAATATATGCATGTGTATAACTGAATCACTTTGCTGTGTACCTGAAACTAACACAACATTGTAAATCAACAGTGCTCCATTAAAATTGAAATATTTTAAAAAGTAAGAACAACAAAAAAAAGGATTTTCTAAGAGCAGAGATAATGTTGCAGATAAGAACTGAGAGGCATGTTATTTAAAGAAGTTTCTTTAAATAACACACCTCTTCTTTTAATCACACACCTCTTCTAGGGTAAGAAATTCAGAACAATGTTTTGATGAAAGCTTTCCAGAATACAAAACGGAGCTTTGATTCATATCACTAGTGTTTTCATTGCAAGATTCGGACTTTCCTTCTTCAATTCAAAAGAAAATAATGGAATAATTGGAACCATTTTGGAATATTGACTATAATCGTATCTTTTTAAATGTCTTGTAATAGAGAGTAATGTGTATTAATAATCTAAAGGAAAGACTGTATATAAAGATTATGAGAATAGACATGAATGTGAAGGACACTTCTAAATGCTTTAAATTTAAGAATGCATAGAATTATATCCACCACCCTCCCGCTCCCTCCAACTTCCAGCAGGACACTTCACATTTTCTTCATAGTTTCCTCCCAACAAACATGGTAACAAGCTGAGAATAGCAATAAGGCAGCGATGGGCAGGCAGCCCAGAGGGAAACAGAAATTGATCAAGGCAGAATGGCAGATGGAGAGAGGGCTCAGAGGTCCTCCACGGGGGTCTCAGGGTCTCCTGCTCTCAGGAACCTGAGGAGCCGCCATCCCATAATCCCACAACCAGGGCGCCCAACCGTGCCATCACAGGGTACCCTGGGTTTCTTTGGTTCTGTAGCCTTTCAGCTTTTACATGTCACTTTATTTATCCTCAGTGGTTAGCCCAACTTGGCCAAGTGGGAAATAAAGATACAAGAGTTGACTTCTCAGAGGTGGGTTCTGCTTATGATAATACCATATTTGTGACTCATCTGTATTCGTGTTAGAAGAAAGCAAGCTCGAGGCCACCTTGGGGTTCTGCCTTGATTCACTTGCATTTAAGTCATGAAAGGACTCGTAATTGGGGCAGTGCCTGCAAGGGAACTTAAAAGAAGGAAACGAGCTCAGAAGTTCTGTATTTATAAACAAATGTTAAAACATTGCTCAACAAAGGAAAAATGCTTGCCTAGCTGCACTGTTTTTGATGTGCTCTCAGTTCGAAAAGGAAAATCAATAAAAACAGTTTAGGGCACTAACTTGGGAACTCAGCACTCGGAGCATGTTTGAAAACCGGTGTGACACGATGAACTTTTGGTTTCACTTGCACACAACTGACTGCCCCAAATACAGATGTTAGAAGATGGTCTGGCCAATGTTTACTAGGCTCAGATTCTGGTAAACAGAAACATCAAGTTAAATGATTCGGGTGAAGCTTCAAAAGTAAGGTCAGAATGATTCCTTTTAAAAAAAGATGCAAATCCTAGTATAATCCTTCTATCATTCCTTTGAAAAATGATACTTTCTTAATGTAAATAATCTTGCTTAGTGAGTAGTGAAATCTTGCTTGAGTTGTGATTACTATTTGTTACAAACTCCCCCTGAGCTTCGCGCCTCTTCTTTTACTTTGTGATATCGTATTTTGAAATCACATTTTAGTTTCATTTTAATTCAGAGATTCATTCAACAATAAATTTGTAGGCAGCTGCAATGGGCAAGGTCAGTAATTTTTTAAAAATATGGTAGCTCTATTTGTAATTTTTTAGGAACCTCCATTTTATTGTTTTCCATAGTGGCTGTACCAATTTACATTCCCACAAACAGTGCAGGAGGGTCCCCTTTTCTCCACATTCTCACCAACACTTGTTATTTCTTGTCTTTTTGATGATAGCCATTCTGACAGGTGGGAAGTGATATCTCACTGTGGTTTTGGTTTGCATTTCCCTGATGGTTAGTGATGTTGAGCATTTCATGTGTCTGTTGGCCATCTGTTGTCTTCTTTGGAAAAATGCCTGTTCAGGTCCTCTGCCCATTTTTTAATCAGGTTGTTTGGGTTTTTTTGATATTCAGTTGTATGAGTCCTTTATATATGTTGGATATTAACCCCTTATCAGTCATATCATTTGCAAATATCTTCTCCCATTCAGTAGGTTTTTTGTTTGTTTGTTTCGTTGATGGTTTCCTTTGATGTGCAAAAGCTTTTTAGTTTGATTAGGTTCCAATTGTTTCATTTTACTTTTGTTTCCCTTGTCAGAGGAGACAGATCCCAAAAACTATTGCTAAGACCAGTGTCAAAGAGAGTACTGCTTGTGTTTTCTTCCAGGAGTTTTATGGTCTTTTCATTTAGGTCTTTAATCCATTTTGAGTTTGTTTTTGTATACAGTGTGAGAAAATGTTCTAATTTCATTCTTTTGCATGTGGTTTTCCAAGCACCACTTATTGGAGAGACTGTCTTTCTCCACTGTATATTCTTGCCTCCTTTGTTGTAGATTAATTGACCATAGGTGCATGGGGTTATTTCTGGGCCGTGCTGTTCCACTGATCCATGTACCTCTTTTTGTGCCAATACCATACTGTTTTGATGACTGTAGCTTTTGTAGTATAGTCTGGAGTCAGGGGGCAAAAAATCACAGATCTGTTTTAACTTTCCTCTGGAATTGTTGAAATTTGCTTTCTGTAACCAATCCCCCAAATAAATCCTGATGTTGCTTAGTTATTTGAGAATTGGAAGAATTCATCCCATTAACCTTTGTTTACCTCTTCTTTGTTGAAATGAATTCTTTTTCAGGCTTCTCTTCTTCTTATCCCAGAGGCTAGCTCCTCCTCTTCTTTCAGATTTCCTAATTTCACAGTGTCCCTGAGTTCTGTCCTAGGTTCTCTTTATCTACACTACGCATGTAGGTGATTTTACAGTCCTCTGGCTTTTGACATTATCTATACACAGAGTTTCAAATCTGTGTCTCCAACTACAATCTCTTTTATGCTTTGTTGGGATATCCAGCTGCCAGCTCAGCAGCTCTGGGTAGACAGGTAACAGGTATCTGAAACTTCACATTTCCAAAACAGAATTCCCTTCCTTCCCGACCCCCAGCAAATGCAGTGTCCTTCAAGCTTCTGCCGTCCTCATTAGTAAATGGCACCATAGTTTTTCTGGGTTCACTCCAAAACCTCATATCATTGTTGGTTCCATCTTTCCTTGCACATGACTCACAACTAGTACATGCAGTTGCTCTTACAACAAATATTTCTCAAACGTAACCATTTGGCAACATCTCCGTGGTTACAGTCTTAACCCAAGCCATCATCATCATCATCTAGACCACTGCACACCCCCTCACCTGTTGTCCTTCTCTCTTTACCTCAGCATCCAGCAAGTGGTTATCTTTCTAAAGTGTGAGAGCATGTCACCCTCCATGTTTAAAACTCTCCAATCCCTTCCCATTATTATTATTTTTTTATTATGCTATGCTTTGGTATTTAAGGAACCAAATACCAAATCCAAGGTCATGAAGATTTTACCCTATGTTTTATTCTAAGAATTTTATAGCTTTAGTTCTTAAACTTAGATCTTTGATCCATTTTTTGAGTTAATTTTTTTAATATGGTATGAGATAGTATCCAACTTCATTCTTTTGCACATGGATATCCAGTTTTCCCAGCACCATTTATTGAAGAGCATGGTCTTGGCACCCTTGTTAAAAATCAGTTGACCATACACGTGTGAGTTAGAGTTAGGGTTAGGTCAGTGCAACCTCTTTGGAATCAGTTTACTCAAATGAATCTAGTGCTCTTGTGGACCAGAAATAGGTGAGAAGTATATGAGCAAAATTTACTCATTGTGCTTGTATTTGGGGTAGATTCCAAACCATCATTGCCCTGGCACATAAATCATCAAATGCAATGTCAATCCAAAGCCTCAGAGGAGAGAGTTCAGTCCCCAAGAGAGCAGTGAGAGCTTAACAGTGTAAAGCTTTGTCCAGAGTGTATCAGCCTTAAATTAGCACCTGCTGGAACAGCACCTGGAAGACTTGCAGTAACACCTGGACGTTCCTTCCAATGTGCATATAAGTAGAATCCTGGAAACTTTTTCTGTTACTTGTCTTATGGCCTTACGGATTTAATGAACCAAATGAAAACTGAATCTCTGTTCCACATTCCATCCTTTACCTCTAGGTAAGACAGAATCTATTCTTATTTCAAGGTAGAGTTTTAAGTGTCCGTATTTCTTAAGCCACATTTAAAGGAATCATATCTTAAGTAATTTTAAATGTTGTCTGTCTTCATCTTGTACATAAAACTCCAGCAAATTTAATGTTGGCATTCATCATGCTCTTCAAAGCAATCAAATTTGGGATCCTCAACATTTCCGTGTCAATAAAATAAGGTGTGGAACTAGCAGATTCGATGAAGACCTGCTTCATCCTTGCCATACTGGACGTCTGGATGCCGTTTGGCTTGGGTTTGGAAGATGGGGGAGTGGAGATGTTTCCAGGCCTGAGTCTCTTAACAGCAGAGATATGGAAGGGGGGAGGAGATCCCCAAGAGACCGGCTGTGGACTGCAGAGCACTGCCACTTGCCTCGTGGTGGCACTCCCTGGATTTGGGGCAGCTGTGGTGTTCTGAGAGGAGGACCTGAAAGTATTACAAGAGTTGTTGGATTTGAACAAATCTGCTTGGATCGGAGCAGCCCAGTCTGAGCCTGGCCACCACCGCTTTGCCCGCATCTGCTCTGTGGGCACACGGCATGTCTCTCTGGGTGCTGGGTGCTGGGTGTACGGAGAACCGCCGGCTCGGGGCAGACGCAGGCAAGGACCCTTGCTGATATATTGAGTGTTTTTGTCGTGAAAGGGTTAGGGTTTTGTCAAGTACTTTTTTAGCATAAATGAGATGATCATGTGTTTTTTTTCCCTTTCATTTTTTTATTGTGTATTACGTTGATTGATTTTTTTTTATGATTAATCATCATTGCCTTCATGGGATAGATCCCACTTGGTCATGGTGTATAATCCTTTAATATGCACTGACTTTGATTTGCTACTATTTTTCTTGGGGGTTTTTCATCTATATCTGTAAGGGATCTTGATCTGTAGTTCTCTCTCCTTATAGTGCCTTTATCTGGCTTTGGTATCAGGGTAGTGTTGGCCTCACAGAATGAGTTAGGAACTCTTCTTTCCTCTTTATTTTTTGGAAGAGTTTGAGAAGGAACGGTGTTGATTTTTCTTTAAATATTTGGTAGAATTCACCAGTGAAGGCATCTGGTTCTGGGCTTTTCTTTGTCAGGAGGTTTTTGATTACTGATTCCATCTCTTTGTCATGAGATGGAATATGAGATAATAGTCTCTCTGTTTTGGTTTTCTGTCTCTTCTGTGTCCGTTTTGTTGGCTTGTGTATTTCTAAGCATTTTTCTATTTTACCTAGTTTATCCAATTTGTTGGTGTATTGTTGTTCATAATATTCTCTTATAACCCTTTTTATTTCTGTTAAGTCCATAGCAATGTCTGCTCTTTCATTTCTGATTTTAGTCATTTGAGTCATCTCCCGTTTTTTCCTGTCAACCTAAGTTTCATCAATTTTGTTGATCTTTTCAAAGAACCAGCTTTTGGTTTTATTGCCTCTATTGTTTTTCTCTGTTTATTTGTCTCTGCTCTGATCTTTATTATTTCATTCCATCTGCTAGCTTTTGGTTCAGTTTGCTCTTATTTTTCTAATGTCACAAAGTTAAACATTAGGTTATTGATTTTAGATCTTTTTAAATGTAGACATTTGCTGCTATAAATGTGTTCTGCGATCGTTGAGTACTTCCTATTATTCTTAGACTAGAATTCAAACTCCTCACTATGGTTTACAGATCCCCACATGCACTGTTCCTGACCAGTTCTCTTGTGCTGTCTCCTTCCACTCTTCTCTTGGTTTGCCCAGGAATTGTTTTTATTTCCTGACTTACTAATTAACTTAATGCTTTAGTGTAGTAACATTAAATAGGTGAGAAACTGATTAACTTAATTCCTTAGTGAAATACCAATAAGGTACCTTTTGATAGCGTGTGGAACCATTGCTGTGTATCTTCGTGAAAAGTTTAAACATATATGGGAAAGATTGAACGTAAATGTTCATAGCAACATTATTCATAGTAGCCAAAGGGTGGAGACAACTCAGATATCCACCATCTGATGAATGAGTAAACGAAATGTGGTCCATCCATACAGTGGAATGTTATTCAGTCATAAAAAGGGATGAAGTTCTGATGCACGCTGTAACGTAGGTGAAACTCGAAGACATTCCACTAAGTGAAAGAAGCCAGACACAGAAGGTCACATGATATTTTATGATTCCATTTATATGAAATACCCAGAGTAGGCAAGTTCATAGAGACAGAAAGCAGGTTAGTGTTTACCAGGACATGGGCGAAAAGGGGGAGGACAACCATCACTTTAGTGGTGATGGTTCACAATGTTGTGAATGTACTCATTGTCACTAAATGTAAAGTTTATGTTACGTATATTTCACCACAATAAAAAAAATCAATTCAGTTTAAAAAATATATTTTTTTCTGTGCAAACGGAAAAAAATCTCATTTTCAAATAATGTTTTTTTATCAGTTATTGAAAAACAAACCACATAGTTCAAAGTTTAAAATGAAAGATAAGTAAAAAGATGAAGACTCACTCTTTTACATTACGTTACATCCAGTGTCAGAGTGCTTGATATAAAATGGATTTTAAAAATCCGACTGTTTTATTTATTGTTTATTTCAGAGGAATATGCCGGTGGCTTGAACTCCAAAGGGTTTATCTCAACAGATAAATGAAATCTGGTGGTAGGCAGTGCAGAGGATGCAGAGCAGGGATCAGTAAACTACTGCTCTTTCTATGGGAATGCAGTCCTAGCCATTCATGTACATATTGTCTGTGGCTCCTTTTCACTGCAATAGCAGAGTTGAGTGGTTGCAAACCTTCCCAGGAAAAGTTTGCCCACCCTCAGTTTAGATACTCCATTTCGTATTTGACATCACTGAGGATTCAAGCCTCCTCTACAATGTACTCCAACGTCCTCATTAACAAACTTTTATCCCCATGGCTGGCCAAAAAAAAAACAACCCGGGCACATTTAGGTAAGGATATCTCCATGAATAAGAATTACACAGTGTGTTCCTCCCAGCTGGATTATAACTTGCCTGAGGCTAAGAACCATACTTTATATTTACTTATATTCTTTATACTTTGCATTTAGAAAAGTAAGAAATTGTTTTATTAGGTCTATAAAAAAATCAGAAGAAAATACTCAGGGACACTTTTTTTTTTTTTTTTTTTTTTTTGCGGTACGCGGGCCTCTCACTGCTGTGGCCTCTCCCGTTGCGGAGCACAGGCTCTGGACGCGCAGGCCCAGCGACCACGGCTCACGGGCCCAGCCGCTCCGCAGCATGTGGGATCCTCCCGGACCGGGGCACGAACCCGTGTCCCCTGCATTGGCAGGCGGACTCCCAACCACTACGCCACCGGGGAAGCCCTCAGGGACACTTTTGATACTCTCTATCTTCATTTCTCAGAAATAAATTACTGATATTATTTCTTTACATGTTCCTTTGTTATCCATAATCAATAAATTCCACTTGGAAAGAAAAAGGAACAGTGCTATTCTAGCATGTCAAATAAAATGTAATCATGGCTTCTTGTCCCTCCTTCATCATCATTATCATCATCATTATTATTATTTTAAATAAAACCAAGGATACTTCAAATGCCAAAAAAAAAAAGAATAGAAGCTTTCTTTTAATGTGTGTGTCCCTTGTAACTAGGGGCAGGCAGGGCAAGAGAAAGGGGAGGAGGTGAAAAAAAAATGTAAATCATAATTGCATATCAATACCTTCATCTAAATTAGAAGAGGATCTATGTGTAAAATAAATAAGACACACGGATATAATGTGCCACACAGGGAATATAGCCTATATTTTATTATAACTATAAATGGAATACAACCTTAAAAAATTGTGAATCACTACATTGTTACACCTGAAATTTATATAATTCTGCACATCAACTATACCTCAATAAACAAATAAATTAGAAGAGGGAAAAAAAATCCAACTATTTTGCTTATTGGCAGACTTCTTTAGTATATCTGGAATTCATACATTTGAGTGTTACCGTAGATATTTTTGTTTAACCAGTTTAGATTAACAAGATAAACCTTACACTCCAGGACTGTATCCTTGCCTCAGTTAAGATTGCAAAATGCTGTTTATTAATATATTTTTTTTAATGAAAGAACATAGCTAGAAATAGATTCATCAGGTTTTAAATTTGTTAAACAGTTATTCAACATGGGGTTTTTTGGTTGGTAGTGGTTGTGGTGATGAAAGAGCACAGAAAGCAATGGATTGATTTGTACTCTACTTGAAAGAAATATAAAAGTCAAAGAAAATATATTACTGAAAATTATTAGCAAACGTCTAAATTGTAAGTTTATCTTCCTGAACTAATTGTTAATTGAGTTGCATGTGCCAAAGCATGGTCATCGACAAGTGAAAAGCCTCACATTTCCAATTCTGTTGGAGTTTCCACAGTGATCTGTCACATAGTGTGACACCTGCTGTATTATTTTCTTATGTGAACTCTCTGATGAAAACACAAGGCATTAGTGAGATCTTAAACATGGAAGCCCAGACAGAAAGCATAATTAGTTCATTTACAACTGGTTCTTCCCTACTCTATTTATCTGACACTCATCTAGTTCTACCATATAGACCTTACAGAGAACATTTAAAAAATAAATTTAAGGAGCCATGTGTTCTTTTTCGCTGCAATAACATGCAAGAGCCTGTTTAATCTTGGGGCAAGAGAGGTTGAATTTGTGAAGCTCTGTTTGTTTTAAGTTAGGTCAAGTTATATTGTATATGTTAGCTAATTAAGTAGAATTTACTGGTCTGTACAAAATTTGAACTAGCAGTCCTTCACACCATAGTATATTTTTTGCTGTAAGCAATATTGTTGGAATATTGGAAGGAGCATAGCTTAATTTTTTTAAAAAGAGCAGACGGACAAATCGGGCCTAAATCTAGATTCAAGCACCCGATGGTTGTTTAAATGAAAAACTGTTTAAAGATTTGTACAGATGTCTTCATTTTTTAAAAATAATTTATCTTGTATTCAAATTGTTGAATACTTTATATTACAGTAAATTTGGTTGAAGAAAATGAGGAAAGAAATCAATTTGTAAAAATATACTCATGTTGAAATCAAACAAGCCAGCCAAACGCAGTACGGACCAAGGAGCCCTGTAGTTTGGTTTGCTTTCCAGAATATGAATACCCAATGGTGGTTTAAATGAAAGACTGTTTATAGATTTGAACAGACATCTTCATCTGTAAAACCCGTGCTGTGAAGGATTATTATGACATTCCAAAAGTGGGTAGCAAGAGGCCGGCCCTCTGTAGGTGTTTGGTGTGTGGTGTCTGTGATAATGTTGATGATAATTTGGATGACTTTCTACAAAAAAAATTCACGGGCTTCTGTTGTTGGCAGATCTCTAAATGTTCATGTAATTTTCTCCATCCCTCTGAGTGGTTTTAGGGGGAAGGCGTGGGTGAAAATGTAAGATAAAGATGCCTAATTTGGTAAAATGATAGGAATGCGATTTAATCGTTCCCTGGATCCAATTTGCCTAACAGTCAGTTTCTGAAATTGACACCGAAGCAGCTTTTGTTGGGAGATGTGACTGAGCCCCTGAAGGTCCTCTCCTTTTCTGGCTTCTTTGGTAATTCACTGTGAATCAGTTGTTGCTAAGTGTGGATGTTTAACTAAGATTACACTTGGGGGATAATCACTTAAATAAGATCCCTTTTTGACGAGTCCATGGGCTGCTAATTCAGATTGAATAGAGAGAGATAAATTTTTGTTTCACTCTCATTCTGAGGTTATCGCCAATGACCTTCAAGGCTTGTGTATTGATAAGTCTGAGCAACCCTTACTTTTTCTCCCAGAGTCAAGTTAACATAACGTAAAGTGAGTGCCTGCAGACGAAACTGTTATTTCCCCCAGCTGTTTGCACCTGTACTGTCACCAGCCAGAGGTGGAGGGATGAAGGACACACGCATTGTGGGTATAATCTCGTCTCAGTGACTGGACGTTTGCCACTTAACAAACTTCGGGGAACGCTTAGGGTTTTCCAGTCTCTTTCACAGACGTGCATTCGTGTCATCGTTTATATTTATTGGGCACCAGCTGTGTGCCCAGAACTCTTGTAAGTATCATCAGTACAGTGGTGAACAAAACCTATGACATCTCTGCCCTTGTGGAGCCTGTATTTCGGGGAGGGATTTAATTGTTGTGCTCAAGGCTAAGCAGCTGTAACAGGGAAGCCCCCCAGTAGTGCAGCCTCTGTAAGGCAGCAGGTCCTCTCTGTTCTGTAACCGTGCAGGTGGTGCAGCTGGTGGAGCAGCTGTGCCGCAGGGGTCCTTCAGAGGCCCAGCGCCTGGCCCCTGCTGCTTTGCCAGCCTTTGGGTACCTTCCTCATCTGTCCTCCTCACCCATAGGACCCAGACTGGGCTGCTGCTACATGCAGCTCCAGCCCCAGTGAAGGGGACGCTGGGGTAATTTGTCCCTAAAGTGGAGGTGACACAGATGCCACCCCATCCCTTCTGCTCATCCTCCCGGGCCCCCTTGACTCTGATTTGGACGTATCACACTTGGCTACAAAGGAAGCTGGGAAATGTAGCCTCTTGCTGGACCAGCTTCAGCACAAGGCAGGGGGTGGGTTTGGGGAAGCAGAGTGGGCTGTACTGCTCCCACCACAGGGGAGAATGACAAGGAAGCACCCAAGTTAAATATATGAAACGTCAGATGGTGGCAAGTGCTGGGGAGGAAAGGAAAGCCGGGGGGCATTGGAGAGAGGTGACAGTTTTAAGGAGTTTGGCAGGGAAGCCTCACTGAGTAGGTGACACTTGAGGAAAGAGCTACAGCAGTGGAGGGGTGATGCCCGCAGCCCGGGGAGGGTGCTGCAGGCCGAGGCCATGGCAGGGAGGAGGGATTCATGGGGCGCAGGGCGGGTGCTGGGAAGAGGGTGGGGCGCGGTGGTGGAGCTCGTTTTTGGATATGCCGGGCTTAGGTGCTTCCCCATCCACGTGGAGACGTCCAGCTGGCCGTTGGGTTTGTGACTCTGGAGTTGGGAAAGCAGCTTGGACTGGGAATGTAAAGTTCAGAGAAGTGACATGCAGCGTCTGACGTAATCCTGTTCTTTGCTGTAAAGACCACGCTCATCTCCGTGGGGAGAAGCCGGCCAGGCCACAGGGAGGTCACGGGCTCCTGACTGCAGACCTGCTCGGGTGTGCAGGCGTGCATGGAAGCTCGTTCCGCCCTGAGAGAAGTTCTCATGGCCCCTCGCAGTGGATCTCGGTGCCGCGTATGAGCCCCTGTGTAATCGTCCCTGGGGAGGCTGAGGTTCAGGGAGGGGCCAGATGGTGCCAACCAGTTCCGTCCTCCCTGTTTAGCACCCTCTGTGGAGAGTGGGCTCTGGGAAGAGGGAGCTTTTGTTCAGCAGGTTTTTAAACACAGCCTACTCAGGCGTGAGGTTGAACAAGCAGGGGGCTGAGAGGAAGCAGAGCTGCAGTTACTAGTGGAGGGCGTCTGGGCGCTGCCCCTCCTGCCATCTCGCCCTCGAATCCATTCCAGACTCAAACCCCTCTGTAGAGTTTCCCCTCTGCCCAGCTCATCGTGCGACACGGAGATCCACGCCGGGCCAGAGGCCCTCAAGTGGAACCAGCTTCCATGCACACCTGGACACGTGGACAGGTCTGTGATCAGGAGGCCCGTGGTCTCACTGGGGCCCGGCCAGCTTCTCCGCACAGAGATGAGCCACATTCTGCTCGTCGTTACCTGACAGATGTTTTACCTGCATCCCTGGACAGGGTGGTCCACCAGAAAGGATCCGACGGCCAGGTTCCGGTTCTCAAGCTGCCTGCGTGTTGCTGTGTGACCTTGAGCAAGTCCCTCCAAGCCTGGGTTTTCTCCTCTATAAATAGAGGGTGGTCAACGGGCTTCACCCCGTCGTCAGGAGGGTGGGGTCACCGGAGGTGCATGTCAGCGTCAGGTGGAGGAAAGGTCCACTCCGGCCTGAACTCTTCCTCGGACATTCCCGAAAGCAGTCGGAGCCCGGCAACAAACCCCCCCGACACACACGTCTCCCCAGCCACGTTCCGAAGCTCTCTAGAGGCTGAGATGCAAGGAGGCGTCTCAGCTACTCGGATTCACTCACCTTGTCCCACTCCAAAGGGGGGAGCAGGCCTTATAGAAACACTTGCCAGGCCTTGCAAATGACCCCCGTGTTCTCATCTGTTCAGATCCGCACTTAGCCTTGTAGGACTGAGACGTCTTAGTCACTACAGACACTCCTACATCATCGTCCAGTTGAGCTGAGCCCACTGAAATGTTCAGTTTGAAACTGAACCCACGTACAGTGTGTCCTGTAACGTGAAATTTAAGCGAAGAAACAGCTCTCACTCTGAAGTAACTTGCCAAAGGGTAGTGCTGAGATCAGGGAGGAATCTGATAATTGGTGAGGGTAAGACGTGCCTTTGTGTTCCAGAGAAGTTAGAACTTTCCGGAGAATACGGGTAGTCCTATTCCTGGTTCCTCGGAAGTACCCTCAGGATCCTAGCAAGATGAGGGTGAGGTGCCTTGTAGGCATCGAGGTGCTTGGCCAGGGAATTGAGTTAGAGCCGTGGGTGGAAAGAATCTTGAATCTCAGTCTCATGGCAGCAACGACAGGTCAGAGCAGCAATCTTTTTTGGTTTGTAGTCAATAAGTCCTTTTCTGAGCCAGGACTTAGTAGGGTAGAAGCCACTTCATCCAGCTGGTACCGCTCCCTCCCCTCTGCTTTTACTGCTCAAGTCAAAAGAATGATAAGAAGATAGGCTTTTATCGGGAACTGATGTGAATGAGTTTCTGAGGGTGGTTCTACAATCTAGTGATATTCGGCCCGGTCTCTCATGGCTTCTGTAGGTATGTCTGCATTGCTGATGTGACGAACTTGAGAATGATGAACCCATTTCCCATAAAAAAAAAAAAAGATGGTGTTTGCTGTCAGGGTTGTCATAAACTTGTCCATATAAACAAGAATCAAGAATGTGCCTTTCAGAGCGTGCTTCCCGTGGGGACTCTTGGGAGGGGTGTTTGCATTAACAAGATGCCTTTTCGTATATAGGTGTCAAAAACTGAGAGGTGAAATGTCTGTATTTTCTTGTTCGTCTTCAGATGCTCCTGCCTGGGAAATGCATAGAGAAGTAGCTTATTTGGTGTAATTATGTTTAAAATGGATGTTATTATGACAACTCAGTAGCACTGATATCACAGTATTAGTGCGCTTCCTTGGAAAGATACGTGTTACCAAGACTTTCCTGATTGGCTTGGGGAAAATAAACCCTGAGTCACCAACCACCAAATTAAAAATATACCCATTTGAGGGCATTTCAGCTGATTTATGTTAGAGACAGTTCCTTTTCTGTGAAGGCAAGGAAGTTGACTCATCCATTTTAGAAAGGTTTTAAACAATAAGAACCCAGAAGACTCTAATCTTGTTCTACTTTAACCTGAATTCCTGGTTCCTCGTAGGGTTTTTCTGAATATCTAATACTCCATTGATCAATGAGTTTAACTTAATCCTTACATCATAGTTAGGAACTTTATCTTCGACTCAAATAACGTATTCAGTCTCATTTTGATAACAGTTCTGCTAAAGCCTGGTATTGACTAGAGCTTGGTTATTTGGTGGAAAGTTTCAGCTAAGGGGCCTGATCTCACTCTGAACTAAACCACTTTCTCACAAACATAAATCAGCTTCACCAGTTGGTCGCAATAGGTAATACTTAATGTTTCCCAAGCGTAGCCCACGATTTTACTTGCATTCGATATAAATTCCTATTCGTGTATTTACTTACCAGTGTTTGCACAGCTGTGCTTGTGTTCATACGTCCTCTTGTGAATTTGTCCACCGACAGAGGCTGTTTCAGGTTTAGATTTCATCTCTATCAGGTCAGAGGTGTAATCTATTTAACTTGCTGTGTGATGAACATCTAACGTGTGCAATTTGATTATGACACTATGTCTACATAGCTAGAAGCGCTATTTGTTTATGAATATTAAAACATGTTTACAAACAGATATCCTTCAAAATGTATGATTGGATTAAGATTCTTATTCATCCAGGTCCAAGGTACATGGTTTATGTGCCTTTCCCAGTGGAAATAAGAAACGTGTATGAGGGTGGCCCAGAATCACTGAGTGTAAATACACCAAGATTCAACATTCCAAAACGATCGCTCCTGCGGTCGTATTTTTATGATTCAATAATATCAACCCTGAAGTTTCTCTGGCTCTAGCCGCAGGGGTCGTACAGTGGAAACCAGGCTTCAGGAGTTGGGATGGGGGTGGGACCTGTGCACTCAGGGGTGGAGAGAAAGTACCAGGTGGCCTTTTGTGCCGTGTGCAGCACAGATGCAGACACCAGCCTGTCATCTCTAGGGCTGCCAAGTCCATTACCATCACCGTGAGTCACAGGGGCAAACGGCCCTCAAGATGTGCTTCATCCAAACTGAAAAGTGCTGTCAATCTGAGATCACAACAGTGTTCGGTTTTTTTCTCCAAAACTTAGGTGTTGTTCAGTAATTTAACAGCTAAGGCGTTAAAAAATGTTCACTGTCTCAGAAATTGGGGGCCTGCTGTGAGGTTATGAATGATCCAAGTCCTGGTTTTCCCCTAAAGTGGGCCCCCTAAGCATGCTTCAGTCCAGCCTGCTTAAAACCGTGGAAGGTCTAATTCCAATTAAAGGGCAGATACCGAGTGCTTGCCCTGGCCCACACTGCCAGGTGCTGGGGAGGAAGAGCAAGATGACAGATTCCCAACTCGCAGGTGGTTCTGGTCCAACGGGCCAGACAGCACACGTGTCGGGGCTGCGCGCGGTTGGTGTCATGGGAACAGAGGAGAGGCGCAGGGAGAGGTGCGGTATTCAAGCGATCTCCCAGGCGGAGGGAGAGTCTGAGCCGTCTAGAACACCTCCCCCTGGTCTCATTGATGTTGCATGAAGGCCACTGCTGCAGGGGACCCCGAGTTCAGTGTGAGCACCTGAGTCCCTTGGGTGGTCGAGATGTGCTGATTCCATCCCCGTGGTTTTCAGGTACCAGCAAGGTCAACCTGGTGAGGATCCCGTCCACGGCCTCCAGCCCACGGGACACGGCCCTGGCTGCCGTGATCTGCAGCGCCCTGGCCACCGTCCTGCTGGCCCTGCTCATCCTCTGCGTCATATACTGTAAGCGGCAGTTTATGGAGAAGAAACCCAGCTGTGAGTTCTGAGCCCTTTCTGTGTCTTAGCGTCTTGGTGAGGGTGTTTTGTTGGTCATCACTGCCATCCGGGTGTTCGACGAGAACCTAAGAGGAGAGTCAGGTTGCAGCCAAAGGGACAGAGAGAACACGTGGAAACAGGCGTCCCAGGGGCCTGCTCCCCAAGAGGCCTCCTGCCAAAAGGCGCTGAGGGCGCGGCCACCGGGCAGCATCACTTCCCGGGGACCTGAGGAGGCAGGGGTACCCCCGCCGCTCGGCAGAAACACAGCTCGTCTGAGCTCTGGCAACACAAGTACCTTACAGCTCGAGCTGTCTTGACCGATTGTTTCGTATCTTTGCTTCCGTGTAAGAAGTATTTTTAGATGTGAACAACAGCTCTCCTTTCCTTTATAACTGCAAAAGCCGGGGTAGTTCTGGTTGCACTGGGATGTTTGTGGGCTCCTCCTGGGGAAGCTGTCTTGCTGACCGAGTTCTCGGCCTCCGCAGGGTCCCTGAGGGCACAGGACCTGCAGTACAACGGTTCTGAACTGTCCTGTTTCGACAGACCTCGGCTCAGCGGCCCTGCGCCCCACGCCTGTTGTCAGTGCCACCGGGACTCGGCCCAGACCTGCGGTAAGTTCAGCGCTTGGGGGCCACTAGGAATGCAGGCCCTGAAGCTGCAAAGAACTGCTCCCACTCAGTTTTCTAGTTAAAGCTAATCTAGTTCAGTCGTTCTCCCCCGTCCCCTGATGTTTTGGGTGTTTTGTGTCTCTTAAGTATTTAACAGAAAAGAAGCATCTCATTAAAATTCTAGAATTTCTCAGTAACTTTTTAAGCAAGTTTGCCTTTATTTTGGGGTGAATTGATTTAAAGTAATATGAGCCTTTTGTAGAGCAGGGGATCCATCTCCATCCTTGTCTGGTGGATTCCATCTGAACCTGCATGTAAGTGTCTTAGTGTGTTTTGGGATATCTTAAAGTAGAGGGAGGAGGGAGACCTATTGCAGGGTTTTCCACAAACCATAATTGCCTCTGGGGTTATTGACAGAAGTGAAAGTTTAGGGAAGTCCAGGCAGACCCCGGAGATACTGGGGGTTCGGTTCCAGACCACTGCAATAAAGTGAATATTGCAGTAAAGCGAGTCACGTGATATTTTGGGCTTTCCCAGTGCATATAGCGGTTATGTTTGCACTGTACTGAAGTCTATTAAGTGTGCAACAGCATTATGTCTAAAAAAATAATGTATACACCTTAATTTAAAAATGCTTTATTGCTGAAAAATGCTAACCGTCGTCTGAGCCTTCAGCGAGTATAGTAGTAACATCAGAGATCCCTGATCACAGATCAGCAGAACAAATATAATAATAATGAAAAAATAATGAAAAATTCGAAATATTGTGAGAATTACCAAAATGGGACACAGACACAAAGTGAGGAGATGCTGTAGGAAAAATGCTGTCGACAGACCTGCTCGACGCAAGGTGGCCACAAACCTTCACTTTGGGAAAAAGCAATAACTGTGAGGCACGACACAGCCGCGTCTGCCTGTGATTCAGATGGACTTGGTTTCTAACGTGGGCAAAAACGGGCAAAGGTCACACCAGCTGGCACGCTTCCTGCCCCTGTCCCCACAAACTCACCTCCTCTGCAAAGTAAAAATCGACGCGGCCGCAGCCCTTCCGGAAGCCTGCCCGCCACCTGCCCCATCCACCCCTCACAGGTCCCCCGGCACCTGTGGTTGCAATAGCGCAGCAGCATTTTGTCTCCTGTAACCCTCCTTGAAGTTAAACATGTCCCAGTTCAATTGCTTATTGTCTCAGAACTGTCCGATCTTTCTTTTCAAGAAATTGAAGGGCTCAGCTTTTCGGTCTAATATTTAATACGTGGGATAAGGCATCTTCAACGTAATTATTTCTCTCCTGGCCACTGCTGTCTTCTGCTTTAGGGTTAAGAACAAAACATGGGATTGCCATGGCATGCGTGGATCTGGTTTTGCCTTTGCCTGCAGAGATCGTAGACTCAGCTCCTGGCAGCACCGATGCCTTGGTGATTCTCAAGGCGGCCCAAGCACCGCATTTTCTAGATGCTGCGCCGGGCACTGCCCCTAGATCAGAGTTAGCAAACGGGATTGCTTGAGAGAGAAACTTGGGTTTCAATGTGATCAAGTACAGCTTTGTGCAAACTCTGCCTCATCGTCACTTCTATCTGAAAAGAAAGATTAAATACGTGGATGGCTTTGCTGCACGTTTTTGAAATAGAACGCAGAGACTGGACAGCATCCGCCCCCGCTGTCACCCGCCCACGTTCAGTGTCGCTCATCATATAAATTGCTTCTTCCTTAGTGACAGTGCCTGTTTTCTTTTCACTTTTATTTTGACATAATTTCAGACTTACAAAAATGTTGAAAGAATAGGACAAAGAATTCCCACATACCCTGTCCCTAGATTCCCCCAGTATTAACATTTATCTCATGTCCACATTTGCTGTATCATTTTTATCTCTTTCTGAGTATGGTGGGTGTACACAGTCGACCCCTGAACAACTTGGGGGTTAGGGGCACCCACTCTCCGCCCAGTCAAAAATCAACTTGTAACTTAGAGTTGGCCCTCTGTATCTGCGGCTTCTCTGTGTTCACGGTTTCTCCGTATCCGTCCTACATCCTCGGAACCAAATACCCGCTGATCGTGTGGCACTGTAGTATTTACTGTTGAGGAAAATCCTCCAATACGTGCACTGTGTTGCACTGCAACACAGTGCAAATCCACGTTGTTCAAGGGCCAACTGTGTGCTTTACATAGACATGTACACAGTTTTTAAACTTCCATTTAAAAATCAGTGGCAGGGAGTTTACTGGTGGCCTAGTGGTTAGGATTCTGGGCTTTCACTGCTGTGGCCTGGGTTCAGTCCCTGGTTGGCGAACTGAGATCCCACAAGCTGTGCGGAGAGAAACATCTGTTGCAGATAAGGTATCCCTTTACTTCAGTGCTTGGTTCCTAAGAACAAGAAGGTTCTCTTACACAACAGCGTGATTAACGCTCATTTCCTAATTTTGTCTGTATGTTTTACTATATCTATAGTTTTATAAAATCAGAGTTACATATGTCTGTATATGTAGAGAGAGAAGTCTAGAAGGCTGTTCAGAAATGTGGACAGTGTCTTGCAGCTTATGGAATTAAGGAAGATTCATTTTTTAATTTCTGATCTAATCTCTCTATTTTTAAAGTTTTTTTCTTCAGTGAATGTGTATTATCTTTGTAACCGAAAATACATACCGCTTCAGTGAACATAATAGTTTGCAAAGCTGTGTGCACGTAGCTAGTTATTCTTTAAGATACATTCCTAGCAGTAAAAAAACAAAAAGTTGTGTGTGTGGAGTTAAAGGGTTTAGACGTGTATGTTCTGTGCTGCATGGCTAGCCCGCTCTGCAGAAACCCCGTGCTCTTTCCGCCCTCGTCAGCCACAGGTGAAAGTCTCATTTCACGTACCCTCTCATCATTCCTCTTCATCCTTATTTTCATTGTAGTAAAATAGACACCACCTTAACTTTACCGTTTTAGCCGTTTCTCAGTGTACAGTTGGAGGGCATTAAGCACGTTCACATTGTTGTGCAACCATCACCACCATCCCCAGAGCTTCTCCACGACCCGCAACTGAAACCCTGTCCCCTTTAAACACTCACCCCCTATTCTTCCTGCCCTCCAGCCCCTGGGACCCACCATCCTACTCTCTGTCTCCAGGAATTTGACTCTTCCGGGTCCTTCATAGAAGTGGTCCATCATTTTTAAGATAAGAAAAAAGAGAAAAAATTAAACCTCATAACCCCTTTCCCCCCGAAAGTCACCCAAAGGGGAATAGCTAAATTTTCGAGAGCAGTGTTGAACTGGTATAAACAAGCACTGCTCCTCACAGCCCTGCCGGCTTTCCTAGGGCCCGTGCATCTCATCCCATCCCCGTGCTGTGACGGGGCCTGCAGCGTCGGCCGGGAGACTCCTGCTTGTAGGGTGCACTCCAAGGCCATTCTTCAGGACAGGTAAATGGGTGTTTTTAATCTATATAATTTCGTGTTCCCGCGTGCAAATATACAGGCTACTCATGTACCAATTTTCATGGGAAACTATGGGACATCACTTTTTTAGTATCATTAATAACATTCTAGACATTGTAGGGGGTGGGAACTTTGGCAAGAATTAGGTAAGTGTCTCAGGGTTACTGATAGCCAGGGTAACATCCTTTATCCTTTACATTCCACTAATTTTGTTTTTGTTTTATATTCATGATTTGTGACACTTCCATCATCTGTAAGTAATTTTTAGCATGTCACATACTCAGAGAATTTTAGAACAGCAATCAAAGGAACTCAATTAAGACCCAGGAAACTGCCTATTTTAGACATCGGATTAAGTTTATATTGGTTAGAAGTAGGTATAAAAATTCGGTTTTAAAGTAAACGTAGTAATTTAACTCACTGTATTGAAGCAAGTTTATAACAAAGGAAGCATGAGAATTCTGACTCAATAACTTGTTGTTTATTTCATCTAGAAAACTGAAAAGCATAGCTGGAATGTTGCTTTGTAGTAGGTTTTTCTCCCAGTAGAGTACTTACAGCTCTTTCGAACATGTGTCCAGAGACACAGGTCCAGCGGGGGAAGCAGTGCCGACTTTCTTTGGGTCCCTTTCGAGGTCCGTCTGTGGCGAGTTTTCGGACGCCTGGCCGCTGATGCAAAATCCCAGCTGTGGTGACGACATCTCTTCTTGCGCTTCTTATCCTGAGCTCCCTGGAGAAGACGTTCACTCTCTCAATCCAGAGAGTGCAAGTTCAGCATCCTTGGACTCAAACAGTAGTCGGGGTCTGGTGGGCGGAGCAGTTCCAATTCAAGCTCACCCTGAAAGCTTTACAGAAACTACTGATTTATCGAGACTCAACAACTCAGTGCCAGAACCAGCGCTAACTCAGGACGCGCTCACTGCCAGAAATCAGCTGGCTCAGGAGAGAGGAGATGTCCATCACCTGGCCACTCAGCCGTCACCCCAGGTAAGGCAGCGATGGATTCGGTGTGGGCACAGCAGTGACTTAAGGAAGCCCAGAGGGAACAGGACTCTGTCCCCCGTTAAATGTGGGGGAACCTGGGGAGAAGGTCTTTCCATCCTTCATAACTTCTTGTATGTTATAGGAGAATATATTTAAATTAAATTTCAGGAGTCTTTTTTTTTTAACTAACAGCTTATCTCTAAGGCCATCCAGGGCAGCCGCATTCTTTTCTCCTCTTGTCACTCCAGCTACCCAGGACCGCACCCCAGCACCATCCTGGCTGAGAGATGAATTAGTTATGGGAGCATCTTGGAAGCAGTTCCTCACCTTTGTCTTCCCCTGTGATGTTCTCATGCCCAACACTTATATGCTGTCCATTCACGGTCAAGTTAATGAGAATTCAGGTCCCCTACGGCTACCCTTTTCCGTCCTCTCTCTTTCACTGCGGTTTTTCTAGATCGCTTTGCTCTGACTGATTGATCAGTTTGGTTGGAAATTGATTGTTGGTTGTGATCTGGCACCCAATACAGCAGAAGATCCTTCCAGATGGAAGGGTCTGACATCAGGTTTTGGGTGGGGCAGGTGGTGACTGAAGGGAGACGGGCTCTGACCCCGGGGGCCCCTGGGCCCTGTCCCTGCCTTCTCGTCCAGGTGAGGAGGTGGCCTTTGCCGAATTGGGCTTGGTGTGTACAAGCGTTCCCTGAATGTGAGCACATACACTGTTGGTGTGCCTCCTTCTGGGAGAACAATGCCGGCCTTGAGTATGAAAGGGCAGATTCACAGCAACAGGGGCTCCCAGGCCCCGCAAGCCCTGTCCTGCACAGACAGGGCTGCTCTCATCCTCGGTCCTTCCTGCCCCAGATCAGGGGCGCGGCCGATGGGCCACAAGCACGCTGCGCGGGCTCCTGGACAGCACCTCTGTTTCCTTGAGACGTCCTGTCTTTGTCTAATAAAATCAGGAAGAGTCTAAAGTCAGTGTGAATGGAGATAGTTCCTTCTAAGAACACATATGTGGGTTTATGTGCGTCTAAACCTGCAGTACTTTTTTTTTTAACGATGAAGAAAATCTTTAAAGCATGTACAGGGAATTCTGTGCTGAAAACATTTGTTGGCTCTGGAGAAAAAACGATGTTGGTTTTCTTATAATAACGGAAATGAAGAAGAGATCCATGAACGGAGGAAAATCAAACAAATGAGGCCGTTTAAAGAGCACAGACTGTGCAGCTCTGTAGCTGGGAAGCTCACTCACTGACCTTGTTCTCTGGGGCCAGCCGCTGATTTTCACACCGTTCATGAGGACAATAAGAAAAGACTTAAGAGTTGGCCTAGGTGCATATAGGTCTCAGCATGGACGTGGCCCACAGACCTTTGGACAGAGAACCCCCAGAAGCCCAGAGCAGCTAACAAGCCCCGAGAACGGGTGAGAGGAGGATGCAGAAGACAGGATACGGGGCCCTTTGGTAGCTAATCCCAACATCCCAGTCGGAAGCCTTGCCACGCACTCTAGAATGAGCAGCTTAGGACACTTACTATTTCATCTGAGTCACGTTTTCATTACAAAGTGCTGAAGTTTCTTTTCCATCAAGTCACTTGGTTCTGATGATAAACTTGCTTGTGTTACCTTCACGAATTATCTGTTTCACCTTCTCGTGTATCCACTGTCAGAAGAAAGTCTGAGTGGCTGCAGTGACGGTGCTACCATCGCACTAGCTACAGTTCTTCCGAGTATTGTCAGTAAATAGAATTACTGCTCGTCTTAATTTTGTAGCTTGTCCCCAGTTTTGTGGTGTAAATTCTAAAACTAAGGAATAAAGCATCTCGAAGCCACGTCGTGTCAGAAGCAACCCAGCCTGCCCTTTGTCCTGTCTGTGTTATGGAGGAGGTGGAGGTAGGGTGGATGAGCCCTTTTGTCCCAGCTACGTGGATGCAAAAGTGTGGAAACGTAGTTTAGTGTGTAAGATTGGTGCATCATGACGTGAATTCTTTTCATAGAGAGTTGTCAAGGTAATTATGATTACCTAAAGATACCTTCAACTCAAAGTCTGATGGAAAGTTATAATTACATATATGATGAATGAGGAAATGTTACATACAGCTTGTTCCATGTCATTTATTTATTTATTTTTGAGGTAGTTTTCAGTGGCTAAGGACATCACCAAATATTTTTTTATAAATTTATTTATTTTATTTATTTATTTTTGGCTGTGTTGGGTCTTCGTTGTTGCACGCGGGCTTTCTCTAGTTGCGGTGAGCGGGGCTACTCTTCCTTGCAGTGCGCGGGCTTCTCATTGCGGTGCCTTCTCTTGCTGTGGAGCACGGGCTCTAGGCACGCGGGCTCAGTAGTGTGGCTCGTGGGCTCTAGAGCGCAGGCTCAGGAGTTGTGGTGCACGGGCTTAGTTGCTCCGCGACATGTGGGATCTTCCCGGACCAGGGCTCGAACCCGTGTCTCCTGCATTGGCAGGCGGATTCTCAACCACTGTGCCACCAGGGAAGCCTCACTCCATGTAATTTATTAATGAAAGGTTTTTATAGGCTTTCCAAGATGTGTTGTCTTATAACTATTAGATAATTTTGGCAAATCTAAATAAGACATCCTGAATTCAGGAAAGGGATTGTTAAAATGTAAATCATTTCCATTTTCTCCATATAATTAAAAATAGCAGGGCTTCCCTGGTGGCGCAGTGGTTGAGAGTCCGCCTGCCGATGCAGGGGACACGGGTTTGTGCCCCGGTCCAGGAGGATCCCACGTGCCGCAGAGCGGCTGGGCCCGTGAGCCATGGCCGCTGAGCCAGCGCATCCGGAGCCTGTGCTCCGCAACGGGAGAGGCCACAACAGTGAGAGGCCCGTGTACCGCAAAAAAAAAAAAAAGAATTTGATTTCGGAAGCTTTCTATTATTGGACCAGAGGGCAGGACTCCTGGCTCCTCAAGTTCAAGTGCAGTGAGCTTGGCCCCTGATGTGGGCTCACTCCTAACTCAGGAGGGCACTGTTTTCTGTTCCGGGGGTGGATGAGGGCAGCTGTTACCAAAACAGCCCCACCCCTTTTTAAACAATTTATTTCCATTTTATTTTCAATGAAACTTTAAATTCCTACCCAGGCACTCACTTGTATTTTAACCTCTATTTCACGTGAATACAAGTTTCATTCACTTGTATTTTAACCTCTATTCACTCTTTTTTTCCCCAGCTTTATGGAGATGTAATTGACATATAACATAGCAGAAGTTAAAGGTGTACAGTGTGATGATTCGATTGATTGCCAAGTGCACCAAGGGACTTCTGTCTGTATTTGGTGTGAGGCTCAGATTTCTAATGTGTGATGCATTTGTTTCCGAAAATTTAGTTTTACACGGTAGTCTTCCTGTGGGTAGTTTAATGCCACCCAGAGTCTGCTAATGATATGGTTCGGGATAAAGCAAATAGGAGTGAGAGCTGTCTTTAGTCCGTATGATTCCATTTTAATCAAATGTTCCCTGAACACACCTCCCCAGAAGGGAACCAGGTCTAGGATACTGAGACATCACTTGCTAAGGTATTTGGGAGAACGAAGCCAGCCTGTTTAATAACAGGAAAAGCTTTCTTTGGTGGTGTTTCTTAACCAACATTTTAAATGTCAACATGAAATAATGGAAGGAATGCTAGAAAAGATATGAGATGACCTGGGTTCTAGTTTCTCAGTCTATCAACATCTCTATCTTTTCCTTATTGGCCAATTAAGTATAATTTTCCTCCCTGGTAGCATTAATATGGTTGTTATTATCATATCAGTTGATCAACATATTTGATAAAACTATCTTATTATTGAGAGAACCTCAGAAGTTTCTATTTCTAGATAATCTCCTTAGACCTTTGAAAAAAATTTTTTCTGTAAATGCGTCTGATATGTCACTAATGCCAAATTAGTGGTAAGTTAATGAAGGGTTACGGCGTGAATGAAGGTTTCACTCACGTACAATAACACGCAGGTGACCCAAGCCTCACCCCCTCCCAAAGTGAGGTCACTGTGCTTTTGTGATAAGGGACAGATCTAAAGGCTGCTCTCTCCCGAGGACGTTTGCCCTGTGACGTATGTGTGAGTATTCCAGGGAGGTCATTATAAGAGAAGTCTCATTCCCAGACTCTTTCTAAACTTTCTCCAAGACTTCACAGAAGTTTTAAATTCAAAGACTAAGAATAGCATTAATTATTAACCATCTTTGTTCTTTTAAAGAATAGACTAAAGAATCCTAAAACCTTTACCTACAGTTGCTTTAAAGGAGTGCAACACAGAAACAAGCGTTAAATGTTTGACTGAGGTTGAAAATCAGCAAAAGAATTGTTCATCGATACAGTTTGTTTGGGGCACATTTTCATCTTTTAAGGTCTGCACATATGGAGTGACTGTGGGTTGTTAGGAAATCTTTGTTTTTATTCTCAGAGTACATGGGTACCTGATATTGGGACACCCTTACAGGAACTTCTTGTCCATATATTATAAAATTCATGTGCGCAATTAGTAGAAGCTAAGCACCATAAATGTTTACAGTCCCAGTTTAGGGCTTTAATTTGTCAGGTGCTGTGTTCAAAGCTGTCCTTCTGTCACCGTTTCAGGAGGCCGAAAGGACTTGCTTCTTTCTGCAATGAAGTGTCGTATGGAGCCCAAAGGGCAGCCACTCCTCTGCTTATGGACTCAGCACCGTCTGGACCTCGCATGGCTTCTGGGGGAAGAAAGTAAATCTGAACCACACTGATGGCATTTTAAGCCTTTCAACCAGTTGCTTCTGAGCCAGACCAGCTGTAAGCTGAGACCTCAAGGAATACACTCCAAGCACTTCTGAGACTTTGCATCTTTCCTACACAAGAAGCTTCTACGCTACAGGCTGACTTCAGAGACTGACGGGCCAAGTTTGCAGCCACCGAGCTTAGGGGTATAACGAGAAACAGAAATGCATTCATGCTTCTTTTCACGGTGGAGGTGGTTTGCCAAGACTGAAGACCCAGAGTAAAATTTTTCATTTACATTTTCTTTCCAGAAATAATTTCATATATCCTACTAAAAGTCGGCGTCAGATGAGTTACCTTAGTTCTTAGGTAGCATGGGTTCAAAAGGGAGTGTTTTTATTTCCTGAAGGTCACTTTTTCATCT
This sequence comes from Leucopleurus acutus, assembly GCF_964270905.1. Classification (NCBI taxonomy): domain Eukaryota; kingdom Metazoa; phylum Chordata; class Mammalia; order Artiodactyla; family Delphinidae; genus Leucopleurus; species Leucopleurus acutus. The sequence continues at coordinate 2,740,587 of NC_139160.1, forward strand.
TCTAAATAATTAGCATAGGAGGTTAGAATTGACTTCACATGGCCTGCCTGAGTCTTGGGTTTATTAGATGATGTTAACTGTCCTAACTGGGAATCAGAAGAGACCAAATCTTGCAGAATTGAGGCTTCTCGCCTCAGCCACTGTCTTGTGAACAGTGGCCGAATTAGTTAACAAGAGGGGCCTGAGTTAGGACATGTGTTTGGGAAAGGACTGCCCGTCCCTCTGAGTTAAAAACCCCTTAGCGTGTGCATCCTAGATTAGCAGATTTATGTGAAAATCCATTGATATGGAAGCATTTGTTACTTCTGTCCCTGGGACTGAGCTTAAAAGATCCAGAATTTCTCTTTTATAGAGAATCGGTATTTGTAATGATCTTTTATTTGCATCGTATTTTATACTAAAGGCTTTAGAAATGACGACATATCAGGTTTCCCTGCTACTGAAGCATGACACCAGGTGAGTAGTCTTAGGAGACTCTGCATATTAGGACCAGAAGAAAAAGCACAGCTCGTAGGCAGCGTTTAGGTGGATGGATTATAACTGCCATATGGGGCTCCCACCAATCTCCTAAGCTTCTTCAGCACAATAATTCCCACCGTAGCCCAACGGCGCTGGATTTAAGAGTCTGGTGCTTCTGTGAAGGCGATCCATCCCCTACCACCTTGGTATTTACCTACTAGAATTAGCCCTAGAGCTGAGACAGAAATAACCCAGCTCAGTCATGAACCAGGGGATGGCTCGTTGGCTCGCCTCTGCGCCCTGGAGAGGAATTATTTGAGCAGAATTTATTTTTTTCCTGCTTGAACGTACGTGATCAGCTCTGGCTGTTGTCTTTTAAGTGATTACTATTAGCTCTGTCCCATTTGCACTTAAAAAAGAAATAGACCTTTGAACATCCCTGTGTTAAGAGAATGCTGAGATATTTTGTTTCCAAATCAGTCTTCTACCTGACATTTAAAGTGAGCATTAGAGGGTATTCCTGGGCAGTCCAGTGGTTAGGATTCAGCACTTTCACTGCCGAGGGCCTGGGTTCAATCCCTGGTCAGGGAATTAAGATCCCGCAATAGAAATCTGCCTTTTCCAAGGACATTTTTATCTTCCCTCTTATTGCCCCGTGCTTTGCTCTCTTGCAGTAGTGAGCTCTCACGAGGCCTTTTCCTCGTGCTGGGACTGTCCCTCCATCTACAGCTCAGGATCCCTGTGCGGACGTGAGCTCACGGTATGTCGTGCACGTGACCTCCGTTCCTTTGACTGAAATGGGAAATTAGAGGGTCTCATGGTAAGGCACAGCCTTTCCTGTCTACCTGGTGTCCAGTCATAGTAGATTGACTTTCTTTTTTCTCTTCCTTTTTTAGCCTAAACCAATGGTTCCTAAGCTCGGGTACTCACCAACTCTTCTGAGACTTGCCCTTGGGAAATATATGTAAAGTATTTAGGACCTGATCACAAGAGGTCCACGAAAATGCAAGTTTCACTGTAAGTCACATGTGTGCCGTTCGTAGTTTGTAATCTGATCACTTTTGTGGTGACAGAGGGGTGATCCAAGTAGGCCAGGGCTGTGCTCCTTTTTGTAACCCGAGTATATTTTCCACATGTAGAGCCCTCTTTAACTTCAAAGGCAAAAACCCTTGCAGGAGAAAGCTAAGACTGATGGGCATGAGACTTTGGCCACAAATCCTGAAACGTCACTTTTGATCAACAGAGAAACACTTAGGGTTAAAAAATTGATTTCATTGGATTCTGCATTTGAAAAATCCTGGATTATTTTGTTGTGGACCATTTTTAAAGTCTTTATGGAACTTGTTACAATATTGCTTCTGTTTTATGTTTTGGGGTTTTTTTGACCCCAAGGCATGTGGGATCTTAGCTCCCTGACCAGGGATCGAACCCACACCTCCTGAATTGTAAGGCGGAGTCGTAACCACTGGACCCCCAGGGAAGTCCCGATCCTGGGTTATTTTTATCCAGAGGAAGACAGTTTACTACCATGTGCTATGGAAGCATACAATGATGTTATAGTCTACACTCTTTGTCAATGCTGTAGAGGACAATCCAGTTGGCATTTCATGTCAATATCCTGCAGAACTCAGCTGCTAGGGTGCTGACGCCAGGAACCGCCATCAGCTAGTAACAGGGCTGGGAGTGCAGGTGCTCGAGACTTCCGGCACTGCAGAAGCTCACTGACGAGGATGAGATCAGGGTTGGAGAACAAGCACATAAAGGCGTGGGGTTTCTAATCTTGTGTGTATGGAATGTATTTTTCAAATGTAGATTTTTCTACTTTAGATAAAGTGTTAATGTTGCCGTTACCTAGGTTAAGCACTATTGTCTGTGCTAGTAAAAAAAAAAAAAAAAATAGAAAAGGAAAAACTATCCATCATTGCTTTAAGGCAGTCAGCTTGCATCAGTTTAGACCCCATCATGACTGTTTTGCATACTGGAATTGATACATTTGTAAATGTTGGTTTTCTTACATAACTAGTTTTGTAAGACCTTTTTTTTATTTGTGAATAAAATTGTTACCTGGTATTCTTATCGACACGTCTGGTGAGGAAATGGTTGATGGTGTGAATGCAGGTATGTGTTCCCCTCCTGCTCTCCATGGAGGGTCTCACTAAGATCTCCTCTTTCCCCATGTATCCCTCTCTGGATTTCAGTCTCTAGGAGGGAGATCTGGAATCCTCTGGTTACATCTCTCAGGCTGGTCAAGCTACTGAAAAATGTACTGAGTTATTTGAGAAGCTTTAGTATCAAGGTTTTATCATGACCTTTTTTTTTTTTCCTTCATTTTGTGACACCGAGAGGGAAGGTCTGAAGAAGGAGAAGTTTTCCGTTCATTCTCTTTTGAGGTCAGTGGGGCGTTCTCCTGGGAGAGGTGGGCTGTGGGAGTGAGGGACGCGCACAGGGCAGCGCTGGTCACCGTGAGAGCCCTTGTTTCTTCCCAGCTCCTTCCCTTCTCAGCCCCCCTCTTCCTTCCCTTCCTTCCCTCAGTAAAGCTTTGTAAGCTGTTCCTAGATTTTGAGAGGAATTTAGACTTCCTGGAAAAAAATGGCTTATTTATTTATTTTTTTAATTTAATTTTGTATTAGAGTATAGTTGATTTACAATGTCATGCTAGTCCCAGGTGTACAGCAAAGTGATTCAGTTCTACACATACATGTGTCTATCCTTTTTCAGGTTCTTTTTCCAAAATAGGTTATTTGAAGTTTCACCGTATTCTCTCAGCTTGGTGTTAAATGTCCCTGTGGACTCCATGAGGGAAGGACACTCATTAGCTTCTCTCCTCTTTCCCAGTGTCCATGCAGACTTGGGAGAGGGGGCCTTGGGGGACCACCAGCTCTCCGAGGAAAGCAGCTCAGCTCCTAGGAGGGTCTAACAGGAAGCCCAAAGTATTCTGTCATCACACAGGTGACACATTTGCATGATTACAACTATGATGAGTCTGTTTGCAGCTGTCCACTTGTCATTCTGAATATGTCCATTTGTCGCATTTTAACTTGAGAAGTTGTCTGATTTTTTAAAAACGTATTTGGCACCCAAGAAGGTAGGAAAGTACAGCTTAAATGTATCGTTCAGTTATATTGAAGCTAAACGGCAATCTGAGAATTTCCACAATCTTCTAGAATTTTGAGGACATTTCACGAAGACCCGGTGGATGATTCTAAAGACGTAATTATCCCAATCAGCCGTCAGCTCTCAGTAATATTGCTTATGTCACATTTCAGCCAGAGGAAGGTGGCAAGGTTTCTGCCGTAGAGACTCAGCAGGCCAGGGCCGGGTCCTTTCGTAAACCACCAGTGGCATTTGAAGTAGTGTGATTTCTGGCCGCTTTCAAATTAGCCTTTGCAAGAGACTTGAACGATAAAAACTTAACCAGCAAAATACTTTCTCCGGAGCCATGGGTGGTCTTCTGAAGCAGGTTTCAATGACTCATCTGTGAAGACAGAGGGTTCTTTCTTTTTTATCTTAGTTTCTAATGGCATTAACTATTCCTCCTCAAGACAGAAATAGCTGTGTTCTCTCAGTTTTGTTTGGGGTTGCGTGTAGCCAGCAGCGCCCTTCAGAGGGATTTTCCTCCCCTGGGTTGACTGTTTACAGTCAATAGAAGGTCTGCAGAATAGGCTGCAATCCTTTAATGGCAGGTGAGAGAGGCAGGTGCCCACAGCCTCGTACACATCACCCCTCGGTGAATCAGGTAAGAACTGTGTCCCCTGAAGTCTAAGCACAAATCTCACTCCTCTCGGAGGCCTTCTCTGGGAAGAAGCTGTTTCCTGTGTCAGCCCCTCCTTCCTTCCTTCAATATCTTGATATATGTATATAGTTGTATAGGGCATGTGCTCGGTCATAAATGCAGTGCCGAGGTTGAAGCAGACACTAACTATGAGGGAGACAAGCCTTCTAAGTATTTACCAAATGGGGTGCGATGGTAAGGAGAGTGCAGGTTCCTCTGAGGCGCGAGGGAGCAGCGACGACCTGCGGGCAGTCGGGACGAGCGCGGGAGCTGGGGAACCGTGTTCACGGCGGAGGTCCCCACGAGCCGCACGTGGAGAGGCCCAGCTTGTTCTGGGAGCGGTGGGACCGGGTCTGGGGCCTGACAAGGGCCTGGTGTGGTGCCCGGGGTGTCGACTCTGCCCTGGAGGGAGTTTCCTTGCCTTTAAACAGATGGGTGATGTGCCTTGAAAACCCTGAAATCTCTAGTCTTCCAGAAGCTTGGAAGTTACAAAACTCGGTGAGTTAGACCTCGGGCTGGGAGCAGGGCCTGTGGCCAGCTGTGCACGGACAGGCGGACGGTCAGTCCCCTGTTTGGAAATACCGGTGCTGAGACTCTTCTCTCATCGGGCTCACCTTCGTCCTGTTCCGATCTCAGGGGAGACGGGGCTGAGCGCGAGGCGCACGCTTGGGGCTTGGCTGAAGCCCCTGCTAAGGTCAGATCCGCGCTCCCCGGTCCCCGAGAGGCCTCGGGTGGGGACGGGACTAACTTCCCAGCCCCGGGGTGGCCATATGTCCCACAGCGGCATTGCTCAGATGCCTGGCCTGAGTCGGCCACTGGGTGACAGGCGTCTGTCTACTCGCTTCCAGATCTGAGCCAGCCGCCGTCATCTGCTGCCAGTTTTTTCTCAGCCCGTCGCCCTTGTCTTAGAAACGCTGCCACGTTTGCTGTTTGTTCCTCGGGTGGCCGAGCAGCCTGGCACGGAAAATCTCGAAGGCTGGCCCCTGGTTTGGGGCGGGCGGCGAGGCCCAGGGAGCCTGTGTGCAGCCTTTCCTGCTCCCCCAGCTCTCGCTACTGCTCGCCCTGGTCCCCGCGGTGCAGCCTGTCGGCTCCCTGGCACTCAGCACCCCTGCAGGGAGATCTGCCCGGGCAACTTTAACCCCAAATAAGTGCCCGGAGAGAGAAGTAGTCAGGTGGTTAGAGATGGAGCCCAAGCAGGAAGGTGAGGGAGGAACTGCACAGAGAACCCAGGACCCTCCCTGAACCTGCGCCCTCACTGAGGGAAGCGAACGCCATGCGGGTTGCGGGACGGGGGGCGGAGCAAATGAGCGGCCGCAGTCACGTGACCCGAGGGTCCGTTTTCTGCACAATGACTGTGTTAATCCTAATGTCCCTAAAGCCTAGGGAGAGAAACTGGGATTCCGTGTTTTTTCAGATGCGCCATTCAAAAGTGGGTAGGGAAGACTCGCGTGTGAGCTGTTGTAGAGAGGAAGCGTTCCTCCTTCCGTTGCTGCTGTCCCCCTCTGTGGCCCTCACCACGTGGCCTAAGGTCTGGGTCCCCGGTTTCCCAGCCATGCAGGTTCCAGCTAACGCGGGGACCGCCTCCTGGGCCGCCCATGGCCGCGGTTCCATCCACGCAGAGCGCCCACAACGCATCCAGGAGGGGAGCTCAGGTTGCATCCGAGTCCCATCCGACCGTGAACGTCGTATTCCCTCGAGAAGTCGCACATCTAATAAACCTGCGCGGTAACTCTTGCGCTCGGCTGTCAAACCTAGGACAAGGCGCCTTTACGGACGCCCCTTCCTAGGAGGTGAGTGTGCTGAGGAAGTTGTGGAAGGTCGGGTTCCAGCTGAGGCCTCTTGAGAGAATGTCTTCTCTCAGCTCATAAACCAGTCTACCACCCATAGCGCCGTGGATTCCAGTCACTCTGAGTGGGTCCCAGTTAGATATTGCGTTGGGGAGGGTGCTGGTTAATTTACGTGTCAACTTGGCTGGACCACGGTGGCCACGTATCTGGTCAAACACTGGTCTGGATGTTGCTGTGAAGGCTTTTTTTAGGTGAGATTTTTAGGTGAGATGCACATCTGAAGCAGCAGACTTTGAGTCAGGCCGGCGCCCCTCCGTCTAGTGGGGTGGGCCTCGTCCAGTCAGTCGGGGACTGAAGAGAAAGGCTGAAGCTCCCTGAGGAAGAAGGCATTCTTCTTCCAGGCGCCTTCGGATCATCTCCTCGCCGGTCTCCAGCCCGCGGGCCTGCCCTGCAGACTTGAGGCTCGTCAGCTCCACGATCTCTTACCTCCTTAAGGTCAACCTCCTTCTTTCTTCATCTACCCCCCGCCCCCACCAACACACACACAGCCTACTGGTTCTGTTTCTTTGGGAAAACCTGACTCATACAACGACCAAAGATTAATCAATCAGTCGATCCCCAAGCAGTGACCAGAACTTGTGGAGCCGTAATTCGAGTGAAAGGTTCTCTGTCGGGCAGCCCGTAGAACCTCGAGGGGCTCCAGGTGTTCTTAAAGGCCGAGTCACACCACCCAGAGGTCGCTGCTCGGAAACCGCTGGACCGTCTCGTCTTTTTCTTCAGGCATCTCCCTTTATCCCCCACTCCCTTTCCTCCCTTCTCATAATTCCCATCCGGTCTCCCCCCCTCCTTTCTCCTCTCTCTACCATGCAGACGGCCTCCTGCCAAAGAGGCTTCGTCCGTGAAGGGAAAGGCCTGGCTCTTGTTGGTTTTGATACAATGACTGGACGTTGGTTCGGGGAGAATAAGAGAAAGAAAGCTGTGGTTCTCTTCTGGAGGAACGGCCAAAATGACACTTTCTGAGGTGAGCGCTTGCCTGAAAGCACTGTTGTCGTTTGTTGTGAAACGTGCAAAACAGCCAGCAAGTGTGATTCCCTTTGGCCGAGAGCTTCAGTACAGAGAACTCGTAATTATTCTGCCTCTTCAGCAGCCCAGGCAGTGGGCACAGAAAGAGCCCAAGGTCTTCCGGGGACTCAGAATCAGAGCAAGAACCTCTGCTGTCCTCCACAGCTCCCGAGGACATTCTCAGGAGTGCAGGAGAAACTTGTTCCCCAAGACCCAGAGCAGAGTCCCTGCAGCATCACTTCTCCCTTCCCGAAAAGCCAACCCCACCCGCATGACCGTATAAATCACTCTGGGGGAACACTGTCTTCGTTCTAAACACAAGTTCTGTGCTGCCCTCTGACTGGGATTCAGGGTCCCAGGGATGGCATCTCCTGAAAATCCAGCATGCCCTTTCATAAGCAAACCAATTCAGTTGTCAATTTCCACACCTCTTCTAACAAAATGTAGAATTTGTTAGTGTAGAGCAGGAGCCTGAATTTTAGAAAAATCCTACATTAAACAGTACAGTAGAGTCCGCCACACAGGATAACAAGCTCGTGGCGTAGAAGGTATTCCTCATTTTAAACACGTGTGCCTTATCTCGCTTGATCTGCCCCTGTGGTCAAAAGTCTATATGGCTCCATGGCTATAAATCTTGTTGTTTTTTCACCAAAATTCAATCCAATGGATAAAGAGTTACCTCGACCAAAGATAATACCAGCTTTGGAGACAGCTCTAAAAGATGCATTTGAAAGAAATCTTAAGTAACAGCAACATTATCAGAATAATGAATCGCCCAGTTAAGGAACATCTTTGAAGTTAATGATATTTATCTGGATATTCAAGGCTTGTTTGTTTTGTAAAATCTCAGTACTTAACTGCTAGACCTTACACGCTGCACATTTCTGTCGGAGGTGATGAATACGCTCAAAGCCAGATTCCGTGCTTGGGGACCTCCTGATAATAACGTGACATTTGAAAACAGCTCATCTCTTATTCAGCACTTGTACATCCGTTATCTCATTTGGTCTTCACATCTGTCCTACAAGCAGGATTACCATCTTCATCTTACGGATGAGGAAATGGAGATTCAACGACAGTAAAAACCAGCCTTAAAGTCAGTAAATGGTAGAAAGTGGTAGAAAACATGTAAAAAGGTTTTCAGCCAATAGTGGTAGAGCTGAGATATGAACCCTGGATTCCAACCCTCAGAGCCATGATCTCCTGGTCACGCGATGCAGCCGAGGAGTCCCTTTCCACACTGCGGTGCAGGGAGAGGGGACCCCGGCTTCTGGCCGCATTTGTGTGGGATGAAGGCGTGGGACTCCTGGCTTCACCTACAGCCCCAGGATGGAGCTGGAAGGGCCGTAGAGATTGTCTGGTCCTGCAGCTTCAGCCTGGGGATCTGCAGAGCCCAGAGTTCTGAGGAGGCTGCCCCAGGGAGTGAGAGAGGCCTGCAGGGGGTACCTGGCCCATCTCAGCCCTGCTCCAAACACAGGACCATTCACCTCTTACTCTGCAAATGCACAGACGTGGACCCAGAGAATCCCCACTCCATCCTTGGTCTCCTGGCTCTGAATCCATGGAGGACAGCAATGGCTTGATGATAATGAACACCAAGACCAAAAGCAGAGAGACCAGATTCTAGTCTGAGTTCAGCCACCAACAGCTGAGGGAGCTTGGGCCCATCACTTCTTGGGATTGTTTTTCTTACTCTGTAATATAAAGGAATCAGAGGTTCTTTCAGGCCCTTGTGCTCTTCAAGCTGGAATCCCGGGTTACGGAGACTCAGAGCGGCCACCACAAGGGCACAGCCCCTCATGTCACAGCACTGTCGCTGCCCCCTTCAACGAAGCTCGCCTTCCATACCTGCCACATACCGTTGGTGGCTTCCAGTTCAAGCCCCAGGGTCCCATCCTTCTTATACTGTTACCCCAGGAAAATAGCAGGACCTGGCTGTGATCCGTACCCCACACCTCCACTATTTCTGGATGCTGTTGGGGCGGAAACACCAGGCTCCTATGAAAAGTGTGCAGACCATGGAACGCCAGAGCAGCCATGGGTCCCTGGGAGGTCGTCTGATCCTTTTATTCCTCTCTCAAAAATGTTTATCCGTCCGCAGTGGAATGGATAAACAAAACGTGGTCTGCCCATAAAATGGAATATTATTCAGCCTTAAAAAGGAAGGGGGACAGGGAGCGTGGGAGGGAGACGCAAGAGGGAGGAGATATGGGGATATACGTATACATACGTATGGCTGATTCACTTTGGTATACAGCAGAAACCGACACACCATTGTAAAGCAGTTATACTCCAATAAAGATGTAAAAAGGGAAAAAGGAAGGAAATTCTGACACCTGCTACAACGTGGGTGAACCTTGAACACATTATGCTGAGTGAAATAAGTCACGAACAAAAGGACAGCATATGATGCTGCTTCCTGTGGTGTACTTACAAGAGGCAAATTTATAGAGACAGAAAGTGAAATTGAGGTTTCTAGGGTCTGGGGGAGAAGAAGGGGGAGTTAGTGTTTACCGGGTGTAGAGTTTATGTGAGAAGATGACAGCGTTTTAGGTGGAGACGGTGGTGATGGTCACACAACATTGCGCATTGTACTTGGTGCCACTGAGATGCACGCTTGTGTGGCTAAAACGGTAGGTTTTATTTTGTGTATATTTTATATTTTTTAAAGCAGAGTCTGTATCTAAATCAAGGCCCTGGGGGCCCAGCCCTCGCCTCTCAGGTGGGCCCGAGGCTGAACACGCAGCTCCCCAGGCGACGTGAATCACGGAGTCTGGGACGCTCCTCCGAGCTGTTCGCGGTGGGGAGGCTGAGGCTGCGGCCCGTGAGGCCGGGAGCACCGGGCTCCCAGCGCGCCCTTCCCAGAACTCCCAGCACCTGCGGCTGCGGGACACGGCTCAGCCGAGACCGCCGACCTCGGCCAGCGGGGCCATCGCGCAGCCGCCGCCTTCGGACGCTCGGGTCGCCGGGGCTGCGGGCAGGCGGGGCGGGGTCGACGGGCGCAGCGCCCGCCCCGGGATCCATCCTGACTGGCCCTTGGGATCCCTTCCTTCCTTCGGGTAGAGTCACCAAGGGCGCGGAGAGTCCAGTTCCCGTGAAGACAAGGAGCCCGGCGCTGGCCCCAGCCGTGTCCAGTGTCCCGCCGGCCGCCGTGCCCGTGCGCCCAGCCCAGGCTCGCCTCCCTCTCCAGCGAAGCGGGTGGGCGGGGCCGCCCGGGGGAGGGGCAGCGGCAGCCGGGGAGCGGGGCAGGCTCGGCCCCGGCCCGGTGCCGGCACCCGCGCAAGTCACTTCACTTCTCTGAGTCGTTTTCTTAATTGTGGCAAAAGAGACGTGACGTATAATTTACCGTCTTAACCATCGTAAGTGTACAGCTCAGTGGCATGAAGTACCTTCACACCGTTGTGCAGCGGTCACCCCCATCCATCCCCAGAACTTTTTCTCTTTCCAAACTGAAGCTCTGTCCCCATTAAACATTCACTCCCCAGCCCCTTCCCTCCAGGCCCTGGCCCCCAGCATTCTTCCCGTCCCTATGAATTTGAAGACTCATATAAATGGAATCATAGAATATTTATCCCTCTGTGGCTGGTTTATTTCACCCGGCATAATGTCCTCAAGGTTCATCCATGTTGTAGCAGGTGTCAGAATTCCATCTTGAGTTTCCTTTTAACTACTCCTGTGCAAAATGGTGATGGTTTCTAACTCTCCAGAAAGAATATAGTAAGAATCAGAGAGAAAATATGCAAAACTACCACAGAATAGGTGCTCCATAAGTGGAAGACATCACTATCTCTACATGTATTACCAGTATAATAAGATGTGGAAAGAGTCTGCAAGCAAAATGGAAAGAGTCCTCAGACAAAAAAATGTTGCCTGCCATTCCAGGAAAAAAGGAATGTTGCTTGCATCAAACCATCAGCCAGGACGGTGCACCCTGAGGGGATTCAGGATGGAGAAAAACAGGACACTGGCCCTAGACAGTTAAGATGCAGATCTAAGGAAGAATTTCGAGGAGCCCAGACTCTCGCATCTTCCCATCCATAGAAAAGCACGAAAACCATTAACTTGCGATGTCTGTGTTTTGTGATTAGCGGTCATCATTTGATGCTCCACCACATGTTTGATTGTCTCCGGCAAAAACTCCTGTGCATCCCGGCTCCTCCCTGACCCCTTCGGAGAAGCTTCTCAGAGCATCTGAGAGGCTGTCTCCTGGGCCACGGTCCTCAGCAAGCTCCCCGAATGAAGCATAACTCACAGCTTGTAGGTTGTGCGTTTTTCTTTTTCAGTCGACAAGTTGCCTCTGCCTGTTCATCTGGGTTTGTGAGGTTCAGGGGGTCAGTTCAGAGCTTCCCACAGTAACGTGGGATTCTTTGGAGGCGGAGGGAGACTGAGGCCAGACTGTGGTTTGGCGGCCTCGTTCCCTCCAGGAGGTGTGTGTAAGGGTGGAAGAGGTGGGAGAGGGTACAAGGAGACCAGGGTGTTTCATCCTGGAGCCTGGGGTGGTTTTCCAGCACCGCTGCAAGCAAACTGCTCTGGGCCGGCATGGAGATGTGCACCCCCCAAGCCTGGGTGCACACATGCACATGTGCAGACAGTGAGACGGCAGTAAGCTGGGAAGCAGCGGGCCAGGCTTCCCAGGGAATCTTCCAGAACCTGGCATCCAGGAAGGAGATCTCAGCCATGAAAGGCCACTCCCTGTGGGTGGGCTGCAGATGCCAGACCAGCAAGTGTGGAGGAAGCAGCAAGGGTGACGGGCAGAGGCTGCAGAGGTGACAGCAGCTAGGAAGTTGGTGTCGGCACGTGGCCCAGGGTGTCTGCTGTGATCCATCTGTTCTGTGAGGATTCTGTGCTGGGATTCTGCCAGTCCCTGTTGGGTAAACCTATCCAATACTGCCTCAGGGGATGAAGGCCTGAGAAAAACCAGCTACCCAGGAAGCCCAGAGAGCCAGGGATTCAGGCAGCACCGGCTGCACCCCACGCGGGGGCTCTGTCCGTGCTAATGTGCCACAGAAGGTTACCTGCAGGGACAGAAGAGACTCTGAAGAAAGAACCTAGGGCAAGAGGGACCAGACAGAACAATCTGAGAAAGCCCTCCTGCCCTGTCTGTCACCAACGTATCTCAGAAGAGGAAACCAGGCACCCGGAGTAAGAACCAGCTGACACAACAAGGGCCAGATTACATCTCCAAGAACTTGCTGCCGTCCAGCCACCGTCTGGAATAAATCTTGTTACATGATTAAAGATATAAAAGAAGAAATAAAAGATTATGGGACTTCCCTGGCAGTCCAGTGGTTAAGACTCCGTGCTACCACTGCTGGGGGTACGGGTTTGATCCCTGGTCAGGGAACTAAGATCCCGCATGCTGCACGGCATGACCAAAAAAAAAAAAAAAAAAAAAAAAAATTATGGGTGAGGAAAACAAGCAGGTGTAGAAAATAAAAAGAACTTCTAAAAATTAAAAACATGATAAATGAAATTTAAAACAATATATGGTTAAGAAGCAGAAGAGACAATTGGAAAGAAAATCAATGGGCTGGAAATTGGATCTGAGGAAATAGAAGGGACATATGATAGAACACGTGAAAAATAAGATGAGAAAGTCTAACGTCTCTAAAAGAAGTTTCAGAAAGAAAGAAAATAGAAGACGAGGGAAAGAAAATTCACAGCGGCCGTTTTCCAGGACCGAGTGTGTATCTCTATAGTCATGCCCTTAGGTCCAGGAGAGCAGGCACCCTGCCCCGGGCCCTGCATCTCAGGGAGCCCCAGGGCGGCCAGGCGCCTTCCTCAAGGTTTTCTACACCCGCTCCAAAGGCGAGGATTAGCAGGGCTGGCAGTGTGTAGTCAGGATGCCCAGCGCCCGGAACAAGCCAGGGTGGACCAGAGGCCTGGTTCCCCCCCTTCAAGGCACTCTCTGGCTCTCTATCTGGCTTATGGGCACATCGAGTCTTGCCCTTCTGGGTTGTCCTGGGGCATATTTTTTTTAATTTTTAAAATTTTTTTGTGGTACGCGGGCCTCTCACTGCTGTGGCCTCTCCCGTTGTGGAGCACAGGCTCCGGACGCGCAGGCTCAGCGGCCATGGCTCGCGGGCCCAGCCGCTCCGCGGCATGTGGGATCTTCCCGGACCGGGGCACGAACCCGCGTCCCCTGCATCGGCAGGCGGACCCTCAACCACTGCGCCGCCAGGGAAGCCCCATGGGGCATAATTTAATGCTCAAAATGAACACGCAGGCCCAAATGTGCACTTAAGTGCAAGAACATCGGTATACGGCCTTGCAAGTTTCAAACAATAGACTCAATCAAACCACGTGCAGCGTAAGGAAGTCAGGAGGCGAACGATCAGTAATTGAGTTGCGAAGCCTCAGGACTTGGGGCCCACGCAGGATGCCGGCTGCTGCCGGAATAGCCAGCCCCCAGCCCCCGGCTCCACAGCTGATGCAGCTGATGGAGGGCAGGAGGGGCGGGGGCAGCCACACCTGCACCCAGTAGCGTCCATCAGCGAGCCCGGATATCCGGCTCCTCGGCGGCCCCGGAGGAGCAGTGCCAAGCGGGCGGGGGTCAGCAGGCCTTCTCCCTGAGGTTCAGGCCGGGGGACGCGACCTGGGAGCGGCCCCGAGTCCCCACAGAAACCCACAGCCGCCGGCTCAGACCCCAGCACTGGGACCCCAAGCACCGGGAGCTGCCGGCCAAGCCTTCTCGGCAAGATCGCTCCAACGCTGGTAGGAAGAAAGGTTGTTTGTTTGGGGGTTTGACTGCTTTTCTTGTGGCAGAAGAAGGCGGGGAGCACGGGAGAGAGTCCGCTGGGGACACTGACCCGTCCGGGTCCCTTCCCCATCACCCGCCCTGTGCCCACCCTGCGGGGACCCAGCGCCCTCTCCTGCTGGGACACCGTGTCGGACTGGGGGCGCCAGCTCGGCGATGGTGACCGAGCCTCCGGACGCCGGAGGTCCCCCGGATGCGTCTGGGCCTCCCGAGTGTCCTGCACGCGGGGTGCGCGCCCGCCCCGGGGAGCAGCCTGGGTTCGGGCGTCGAGGCAGCTATTAACTCGGCGTTCTTGCCGCTGCCCCTCCCCAGTGCGCTGCGGGGCTTGATGTGATCCCAGCCCGAGGCGGGGAGGAAGGATTTCTCCTTTGTTGTGGCTCCTTTGAAGGCCTTGGGCTCGCATTCCTCTGAAGCCCCTCCGAGCACAGCCCGGCTCCCCTGGCCTCCCTTTCCCCGGCTTCGGGGCTGAAGCTGAGATTCCATCTCGGCCGCGGCTGTTTTCTCCCCCAAACGAAGGGCCCCCAGAGCGGGGAAGAGGGAGCAGGCCCGCGCAGTAGCCGCAGGGGCCCGGGGCCCGGTGTTGACAAGCCCGCCTGGGCCTGGCCCGGCTGCGTAGCTTCTGTGACCGTGTCCTGGGATCGGGCAGCTTCGAGGCTGTGCGGCCCGAGAGCCCCACACGGCCCTGCTCGCTTGCAGGAGGGCCCACGCTTGGTTTCACCCCCGGTTTGCCGTCAGCATCTTGAGACTCTCAGTACTTGTTTGAACAGGGACCCCTGTGTTCACTCTGGATCGGGCCCCCGTGGGGTAGAAACGTGGGCCCGGCCTGGGGCACGTTCATGTGACTACTTGGGGGTGAGCAGATGCGGGGAGACCGAGGGGGAGGGTGAAGGAGGTGGGATTGGGGTCCTCCCCACGTTCCTCCCCTGCCCCGACCCTCCTGTGTCTCTCATTCTAAATGTCCGTTGTGCCTGCTGGGACCAGGGCCTGGAAGGGTGCCGGGCAGCCCTGTCCCCGTGAGCCAAGTAACCCCCGCCCTGGGGACAAGGAATGGGGCCCCTGCCTCTGGTTTTACTGTGTCCGAAGCATCTCCAGTTACGGTGCCTTGAAAACAAAGATGAAGCTTCCTTTGGATTTCCTGGTATAGGCTAATCAGAGAAAAGCAGATGTCTTCTGAAATGTAGCAAAAGCAGTCAGTGATGGCTTTAAATGCCTGGCGTGATCCTGCAGAGACTGAGAATGGGTGGCGTTTGTGATGCTCTGAGGACGGCAGTCCAGGTTATCCCAAGAAAGCCTGACAGGTGACTCCACTCTCTCTGAGTGTGGGTTCATGATCTCCTCAGTCTGGGAGAAGATTGGCCTCAGTATTTACTTCCCTGGGCTTTACCAACAAGGGGCCCTGATGACCAGCATGGGAGGCGCAGTGCGGGGAGAAGGAAGGAATGGAAATTGGGGGAACCTTGGAAGACTGGACAAGGGAACCCTAGAATCCTGCCTCTTTCTCCGACCTTACAATGCCTCGGCTCATTCTTTCTTTTTTTTTTTTTAATTTTTATTGGAGTATAGTTGATTTACAATGTTGTGTCATTTTCAGGTGTACAGCAAAGTGAATCAGTTATATATATACATATCCATTCTTTGTTAGATTCTTTTCCCATATATGCTATTACAGAGTATGAGTAGAGTTCCCTGTGCTATACGGTAGGTCCTTATTAGTTACCTGTTTTATATATAGTGGTATGTACATGTCAATCCCAATACCTCCCCACCCCCAGCTCCAGCTCATTCTCATGCAAACATAAAAAGGCTGGAAAAGTAGCACTTTAGGGAACATATAGGATTTTGGAAAACTTAGCCCATTCCATGAAAATCCATGCCATTCTATGAGCCTTGGTCTGGGTGGGGTGGGGTGAGAGGTGTGCCTTGCCAACTCAGACGTATGGAATAAATCTGAGAGTTGGAAAGGACTTATGTGTAATCAAGTCCTGACCATAAATAATCGATATGGGAAAAGTCCTGACTATATTTATTTTTTTATTGAAGTATAGTTGAGTTACAGTGTTGTGTTAATTTCTGCTGTACAGCAAAGTCATTCAGTTATATATATATATATATATATATAATTCCATCCTTTTTTAATATTCTTTTCCACTATGGTTTATCATAGGATACTGAATATAGTTCCTTGTGGTATACAATAGGACATTGTTGTTTGTCCATTCTTTATAGAGTAGTTTGCAACTGCTAATCCCAAACTCCCAATCCATCCCTCCCCCAACCCCCGACCCTTTGACAACCACAAGTCTGTTCTCTATGTCCATGAGTCTGTTTCTGTTTTATAGATAGGTTCATTTGTGTCATATTTTAGATTCCACATATAAGTGATATCATATAGTATTTGTCTTTCTCTTTCTGGCTTACTTCATTTAGTATGATGATCTCTAGTTGCATTCATGCTGCTGCAGATGGCATTATTTCATTCCTTTTTATGGCTGAGTAGTATTCCATTGTGTATATGTACCACATCTTTATCCATTCATCTGTTGATGGACATTTAGGTTGCTTCCATGTCTTGGCTATTGTAAATAGTGCTGCTATGAACATAGGGGTGCATGTATCTTATTGAATTATAGTTTTCTCTGATGTATGCCCAGGAGTGGGATAGCTGGATCATATGGTAGTTCTATTTTTAGTTTCCTGAGGAACCTCCATAGTGTTTTCCATAGTGGCTGCACCAACTTACATTCCCACCAACAGTGTAGGAAGGTTCCCTTTTCTCCACACCCTCTCCAGCACTTGTTATTTGTAGACTTTTTAGAAATGGCCATTCTGACTGGTGTGAGGTGGTATCTCATAGTTTTGATTTGCATTTCTCTAATAAAACAATGTTGAGAATCTTTCCATGTGCCTATTGACCATCTGTATTTCTTCTTTGGAGAAATATATATTTAGGTCTTCTGCCCATTTTTTTGCTTGGGTTGTTTGTTTTTTTGTTGTTGAGTTGTAGGAGCTGTTTGTATATTTTAGAAATTAAGCCCTTGTCAGTCATATCATTTGCAAATATTTTCTTCCATTCTGTACGTTGTCTTTTCATTTTGTTTATGGTTCCTTTGTTGTGCAAAAGCTTGTAAGTTTGATTAGGTCTCATTTGTTTTTGTTTTTGTTTTTTGCAGTATGTGGGCCTCTCACTGTTTTGGCCTCTCCCGTTGCAGAGCACAGGCTCCGGAGGCACAGGCTCAATGGCCATGGCTCACGGGCCCAGCCGTTCTGTGGCATGTGGGGTCTTCCCAGACCTGGGCACGAACCCGTGTCCCCTGCATCGGCAGGCGGACTCTCAACCACTGTGCCACCAGGGAAGCCCACATTTGTTTATTTTTATTTTTATTTCTATTGCCTTGGGAGACTGACCTAAGAAAACATTGGTAAAATTTATATCAGAGAATGGCTTGCCTACATTCGCTTCTGGGAGTTTTATTGTGTCATGTCTTATATTTAAGTCTTTAATCCATTTTGAGTTTATTTTTGTGTATGGTGTGAGGGTGTGTTCTAGCTTCATTGATTTGCATGTGGCTGTCTGACTTTCCCAGCACCACTTGCTGAAGAGACTGTCTTTTTCCCATTGTATGTTCTTGCCTCCTTTGTTGAAGACTAATTGACCGTAGGTGTGTGGGTTTATTTCTGGGCTCTCTGTTCTGTTCCATTGATCCACATGTCTGTTCTTGTGCCAGTACCATGTGGTTTTGATTACTGTAGCTTTGTAGTATGGTCTGGAGTCTGGGAGGGTAAAGGAAAGGTCCTGACTATAAACAATTAATATGGGAAAAGTCCTGACTATAAAAAATCAATATGGGAAAAGTGAGACCCAGAGGGGAAAACACTGACTTAGGACCACTTCTGCCACCATGTTATCATCACCATTAACCATCCACACATTCACCGACCACTTAGTCTGTTTCATGCACTGCATTTGCCACATTTCCTGCGACAGCTGTCCCAGGACGCAGGCAACTGGGGTGTAGTGTTAAGTGTCAGCAGTGTAGGTATTCGGCTCAAATTGTTCCCTCAGCTGAGATCCCTCCCCGGAGTTGCTGACGGCCAAGACGGTTGATCCTGAAACTGTCAGTTTAAGGTGAGATTTGAGAACTGAGGAGGGTGGTTACATGGTTCACATCTGAGAGCAGATGTGTGGAGATAAATAAGTTTCCAGGATCAAGCACGCCTGTTGTAAACCTGCTCCTTTGTAATTTACAGTGTGCTCCTAAACAAAAATAACTCTGGAGATACTGAGATAAACAGTTACATAGAACAGAAGGAGAGAGTATTATTGAGAACAGTGTCCAAAGGGCTGAAATCAAAGCCAGAAGATGTTGAGAGAGTCTAAATGTATTAAGGATCCCATTGGACAAGGCTTGGACTTGAGCCCTCCTGCTAGAAAAATCTCCATTTTATTTCTAAAGAGCATGCAGGAAGAGACTCTCCCTACCAGCACCCGCACGCCCACCCCAGGAAATCTTTCCTTGGCTCCCATCCCATGCCTCAGGATTAAGTACAGAGAAACTTTATCTCAAATCTTGTTCCAGTACTAACCCATCTGCATCACGTAAAAGAGATGGGAAACACAGCTAAATTCTGCCTTCGATAGAAGAATGCCTCACCCCGGGAGGAGCACTCGGGCCCGAGCGTGAGATCCCGGTCACGCGGTCCTGGTTATTTTATGTCTTCATCAGAGCTCACGTCTCTGTGTCTTCACAGGACTTCCCCGAGGCCCCAGCGGGCAGGGCCTGGAGGCAGGAGGAGGAGGGGTGTCCATGGTAACGTTCATCCCTCTGGCATCGCCTTCCTGCCCAGAAGACCCAGGGAGGCAGCTGCCCATTAACCAAAACTCCAGGAGCCTCCCAGTTGAGGTTGAGAATAGGATGCAAAAAGCAAGGGGCGATCATTAAGGGCAGTAAATAAAAGGCGGTCCAGGGTGGAAAAAATGCAAGGATTACCCTAAGGAGGACAAGAATCCCAAACATAGTTATTAATGGCAAGGAGATAAAGTGTTTGGAAACGACAGACACTGAGCGAGGACTCAGGGGAATGAGAAAAGGCCGACAAATTATATGTGAGCTCGTAACGGGATCCGGGGAAGCAACCGCACGGAGCACAGCAGTTGTGAATCGCATAGTTGAGGTATCGCGTCATGGACCAGGGAAGAGGGCCGTCTCCCGGGAGCCCCCGGAGCCCACAGGCCGGCCCGCAGATGGTGGAGATTTAGCTGAGGTGGAGGGGATGGAAAGAGGGCCCTGCAGAGGGTGAGCGGGCAGGGTTGGATGGAGAGAATTCCCAGCAGAGCTGGTCCCATGCGGACAGGCCAGCCAGGCCCAGCCCCAGGGGATGGGGAGGCCCAGAAGGGCGGGACAAGTCATCACCCAGTGCGTGCAGACCCGGAGGCCGTGGGACCACTGGCCGAGCAGCTCTTCTAAGCATGTTGGGGGACAGGCAACACCACCGCCCGTGGGCCCTTGGGGGGTCTGCAGAGCAGCCGTGGCCGTGGCCCCCTAGGAGCCTTGGGTGAGCTCCTCGGGAAGGGATGGGCCTTTTCGCAGCCTGTCCAGGCAGCCCTGCCGGACACCATCAAAGGCTGAACTTGGCAGGGACTGGGTGGCCTGTTCCCACCTCTGTCCACCGAGACCCAGGCCTGGTCTTTCTGTCATTTCTTGGGGTCTGTTGTCTGCCCATGTTTCAAACTGAGAGAAGGGCTGTCAGCAGAGGAGACGGGGGATGACAGAGAGAAGCAGAAGGCGAGAAGGCCCCGCACAGGGTGGGCACAGGGTGGGCACAGGGGCCAAGGCAGTGTTAGCGGTAGGCTCCAAGGGCATCAGACAGCGGGCTGAGGCCAGGAAACCATCCCCGGGGCCCGGGCCCACTTTCAGCCACAAGCAGCTGAGAGCCTCATCCACTGTGTGATACACGCCTGTCTCCCGTGCCTTGTGCAAATGTGTATTGGTCCCCTGCCCCAGACTCACAATGCAGAACGACCCGTGTGGACCCCGCTAGGGACATGGAATAGGGGGAGATGGACGGGGAAGCAGATGATCACGCTCGGGGTGGTGAGTGCATGAAATGAGACCCTGGGGTGGGAGTTGCCGCTCCGCCCACAGTGAAGACCTTGTGGGGGGGATGCGTGGGCTCCTGCAGACCGAGAAGGGTCTGGCCAGGCAGGGCGAGGGATGAGGGCAGCTCTGCACAGGTGTGGAGTGTAAGGTTGAGGCTGGATTCACTCGGCCTGACCTTTAAGCTGTGTGACCTCAGGCAAGCAACTTAACATTTCTGTGCCTCAGTTCCTCATCTATAAATAAGGATGGAAAATGGTACCTACCTCCCAGGGTCGTCCTGAGGATTACACGTGTTGATGCATTTAAAGACCTTAGATGCGTGTCCAGCACAAAGAAGGTGCTCATTAAACAGGAGTGGCTGTCTTTTGTCATGTGCTGGGAGAACTTGGGGAAATTCAGTGTGATTGGACGGGACAGAGAGACACAAACTCGAGGGCTGGAAGGGGGCAGACAAGGAGAGCGACGCCCGAGAAGTCGCCTCGGGCAGGCACAGGCCTTGGGTCTTTTGGAGACTGAGATGCGAAATAGCTTTCTACCTCTCATGTTATAGATTTCGAAGTATATTACTTTTTTCATTATATTTAAAATCATTTTCCAATTCCATGACCTACAAACATAAAATTAAAACACGCTGCTGTTTTTATATTGCGTCATTCAAGAGCTGTACACAGCTATTGCTTAAACATGTGTTTACTTGCAGCCAAAAGAACAAACAAAAATGAATGTCAGAGTTTATTATTTGGCTCAAAAAAATGCATCATGCTGGGACAGCTGAAGGAGAAAAAATGAGTTCTACAAAAATAGGTGACCCCAGATGGTAAGATAAGTAATCAAAGCAAAAATCGTTGGCATTTTAATGCTTATGAAATCCTACACCTAAATGCAGCGCTCGAAGGTCCTGCTGCCCTTTCGGGCTCTTGGCCTGGGAGGTGCTGGGCAGAGGTGCTCAGGGCCCGGGAGAGGACCTGGGATCAGAAAAACCCGGGGAGAAACCTCAATAAATCTCTTAGGTAATGAAAAAGACACTGATTTTAAAATTAATTTATAATGCATTCACCTCTGCTTCTTAAAAATATTATATATACAGACCTTCCCCCAAAGCTACATTTCTCCAGGTGAGAGATGGAATGTCGAACTACTCTGCACTCCGGGCTTCTGTAGGGGGCTCGGCCCCCCTCCTCCCGGCTCCTGAACCAAAGAGCTGGAAAGAAGGAGGGGCTGGGTCTCAGTGCGGCCACACGTTGGAGGAGCTGGGCAGTCGCTGTTCGCCCTCACCTTCTCCTGTGCAACGCCCTGCCTCAGGCACGGACCTGGGTGGGCCTCGCCGCCTCTCTCTCTTCTGGGCTCTCAAACACACATGAGCCCTCATAACCTTTGTCCTCCAGTGAGTTAGCCCTAGTCCCTCACCCTCACCCTCACCCTCACCCTCACCCTCACCCTCACCCTCACCCTCACCCTCACCCTCACCCTCACCCTCACCCTCACCCTCACCCTCACCCTAGCCCAAGCCCTAACATTAGCCCTAGCTCTACACCTAGCCCTAGCCCTAACCCTAGTGCTAGCTCAAACACTAACATTGACCCTAGCCCTAGCCCTAACCCTATACCTAACCCTAAGCCTAGCCCTACACCTAGTCCTAAACCTAACCCGAACCCTAGCCCTAGCCCTAGCCCTACACCTGGCCCTAGTGCTAACCCTAACCCTAGCCCTAGCCCTACACCTAGCCCTAGCCCTAACCCTAACCCTAACCCTAGCCCTACACCTAGCCCTAGCCCTAAGCCTAACCCTAACCCTAACCCTAGCCCCACACCTAGCCCTAGCCCTAGCCCTAAGCCTAACCCTAACCCTAACCCTAGCCCTACACCTAGCCCTAGCCCTGGCCCCATCAGGCCTCAGGCCCCAGCCACACGCCTGGTTTCCAGAGGGCTTCGCAGCCCAAAACGCAGTAATGTGCTACTTTGGTTACTTGGCCGCTGTATTTGGGCAGAGGCCTCCTTCCCAGCATTCCTGCCCAGAGACTGCTGGGACGAAGCCAGCTGCAGTGTTCCTGTGGCCGTGGCCATAATGGCCTCTAATACCAGCAGTACCACCCAAACTGAAGCACCTGGGTCCCCGATCACCGCTGGCCCCTCCTCTATCACTTAAGTGCTAATGATGGGCAGGCGAGAGGGACACGGGGGTCTGGAAAACCGGACTCCTCTGCCCCACGTTGTCACCGGCGTCGGCCTCAGCTAGCCGCAGCAGCCCAAAGACCCTGCCGTGCTCTGACGACGCCCACCCGCCAGGCCCTCACACCTCGGAGCCAAACCCAGAGCCCCGCGGGAGCAGCGGCTGTGACCGAGCTGGACGAGCATTTGGAACACAGTGGGCGCCACCAGGGCCTGGGCGGGGATGGAGGGTGAGGGGCACAGGCCAGGACGGCCACGTCTCCCGCCGGTTAGCAAACAAGAAGCGGGACCGGCTCCACGGATGCCCACAGGGCCTGACCTCCCTCCGGCCTCTTGTGGGCCACTTTCCACGCAGCCTTCGTAAAAACGGCGAGCTGCTTTATCAGGGGTGCTTGGAAATTCTCGAGGCCTCTTGAAGTGCTGAGGTTTGGAGCAGTGACGCCAGAGCCAGGAGGGGTCTGAGTGGCTTCACCAGGTCGCTGATTTCCAGGCGAAATCCTGGGTGTCCTGACATCTTCAAGGGGGGGTATCAGCTGAGAAGGATCCCTCCTTTGATGGCAGCGGCCGAAACGTAAAGAGTTAAAAAGATGCTCCGAGGTCAGGAAGTTCTACCCTGGATGTCGACAGCCCCTCCCCCGCCCAGGCTTTCCCACTAACCGTCTGAGGGTGGCCAGAAGGTCCTGCCAGAGGCCACTTGAAAGAGAGTGGTTTGCTCTGCGCTCCTAGAACTGCAAGTCTGCACGTCCAGAGTCTTTGATAAACATTCGGCTACAGACTCCTGCTCAGCAATCCCTGCTCCCGGCCCAGATGAAGCCCAGGGCCCCGCTCTCCTGGGAGGAAGGAGCCTCTCGCTTCCCCCACCCCCCCCACAGCCTCGGTGTGGGCCAGTGGCGTGCGTGGCCAGAGCCCTGGCTGGGAGACCCGGGGAACTGAAGGCTCCTCTCAGCACACACGTCCAGCAGGTCCTGGCCGGCCGGGAACTGGCCACTGGTCGCCCGCTCTTTCTGGAGGCCTGTCATGCCAGGAGCTGCTCTCCGTGCTGGGGACACACACAGGTGAAAACACTGCTTTGCCACCGAGGGGCTTAGTGGAAAGTGAAGGGCTGTTATCAAGGTAGATGATGTTTGGTACTGAGGGGGAGACGCGGGACAGGACACGGGCCAGAGGAGAGGGTGTGCAGCGGCCGCAG
This sequence comes from Leucopleurus acutus, assembly GCF_964270905.1. Taxonomy (NCBI): domain Eukaryota; kingdom Metazoa; phylum Chordata; class Mammalia; order Artiodactyla; family Delphinidae; genus Leucopleurus; species Leucopleurus acutus. The sequence continues at coordinate 2,763,879 of NC_139160.1, forward strand.
GGATGCTGGGCCTCCGGATGGGAGGAAGCAGTCAGCGGGGACCCGTGGGCAGAAGGGAAGCCAGTGTGGGTCCCAAGACAGGATATGGTTGAAGCCCCGGGAACCGGGCTGAGACGCTGAGAGGAAGGGCTCCTGGGGGTGTGTGGAGGGTGGGACCTGCAGAGGCGGGGTCATGGGCTCGGACCTGACTCTCCCCTGGCTTCAGGGATCCACAGCAGGCTCCCAGTGGACTTGAATTAGGGGTGAAGGAGGCTCGCGGACAGAGAGGACGTGATTCAGGAGGGGCTGCCCGTCCCCCGAGCCGAGCTGGAGCCCACACTCAGGCCTCCATGACACTGACACCCACGGGAGCCACTCGAACACCGGACACGACCCTGACTCACGCGGACCCCACTGTGACGTAACCCGCCGGGGCGTGGCTGGACCTGCAGTGAGCGGCGTCGGGTGGAAGCAAGTCGGGAAGCGAGGAGGACGGAAGCCCGTCGTGCAGGGCGAAGGGTGAGAGGCTGCAGTCGTGGGCCGGTGGTTGCCTGGCAACCAGGATGCAGCCGTGCTCTGTGGCCGACTCCCCGGCTGTCAACACTCCCATTGGGCCGGTTTCTAGTTACCCAGGGGAAGCCACCGAACAAGGAGTTGGGAAGAGATGTGTACAACTGGCTCTTTGGAGCTGTTCCCACCGACGCCAGCTCGCCGCTGGTGGGGACCAGGGCCTGGAGAGTGCAGAGGTGAAGGGCGTGGGCTCTAAAGCCAGGCAGACTGGGTTCAAATCACAGCTCTGGTGTTGATTAGCTGTGTGATGTTAGACAAGTAACCCAGCCTCTCTGTGCTTCAGCTTATCCCCTTGTAAAATGGGGATAGCAGCAGTAGCTACCTGAGGACTGTTATAAGGATTGAGTGAGCTTCTGTTTATAAGCACCTAGCATGTAGTAAATGTTTAAATATTTTCCAAATAAAGTATGGAAGAAAGAGGTCTGAGTTCCTGTTGTGAATGTTTCTACATCCAAGGACCAGTTCACAAACAGATGTTCACATACCTGCAAAGAATGTTAGACAATAGTTAAGTGTGGAAGGAAATAGTTTATTGCTTTTTAAAATATACTGTTAGTAGTTAACAGAGTTTAGTGCCTTAATATAGACCTCTACAGCCTTCAAAGAGTCAGGCTCATCTCCACCACAGGGCCTTTGCATGTGCTGTTCCCTTGGCTCTTCCCCCAGACACCCCACAGCTCTTTCACTGTCCTTTTTTTTTTTTCTCTCTCTCTTTTTTTTCCTCTCTCTTTTCACTGTTTTAAGTCACTTTCCCAGTGAGGCTGCCTCTGACCGCCCAATTTTCCATTGCATCCCTCCCCCAGATTCCATATTCCCTTCCCTACTTTCCCATAGATGTTGTTACCTTTTAACCTCCTACTTATTTTATTTTCCATCATTCCCTGCTAGGATGTAAGAGTTTTCACTGTTTTGTTCAACACTGTATTCCTAGTGCCTAAAAAGCATCAAATGCGCAGCAGGTCCTTAGTAAGTATTTGTGAGATGAATAGAGGGGTACGTATGTCTCTCTGGGCTCAGCTAAATTCTCAGACTGATTAACTTCATAATGATCGTGCTAAATTGCACTAAAGGCTTCAGCTGTGAAGTTTAGTAAGTCTGGGTTTTAACTCAGATATCAAGGTGGTTTGATAAGATTCGTCAGTAAGATTGTTATCGTATGATGTGCCCTTTGCTTCAACTCACATAACCCTCCACCTGTGTTTAGTTACTTCTTCGAACATTTATCTTACGGACTTTTCTTCATGCTTATCCCCGCAACTGGATCTGGACACGAATGACTTTGTACCAGTGTTTCAGGCACTGAGGAAGCAGATGTTTCTCTGACCCATCAACGTAGTTTCAAAACCCTAGTTTTCCAGACAAGGAGCCTGACTCTGTCCAAGGGGGCACAGCTAGGAAATGGCTGGTTCAGGAATTTGTCCAGATCCACCCAGCTCTGAACGTGTTTTGCTGCTCTGTCACGTTACCTCCAAGTGCGAGTTCTAGCTTACTCTGGTTTGCCTCTTGGTTTTTACTTTCTTTTCTTCCACAATAAAGTTAAGTTGATAGTGTCAAAACCCAATGTGGTTTTCGTCCCAGAAATATGTTTAGGTATCCACCTAAGTAAGTTAATTAGATAAATGTCACATTCCTCTTTTCTCCCATTACTCACAGGTCTCAAGGTCTTTTGGTCCTAGTGTTTTGTAACTTATCTATTTCTCTTGATAATTAGTTTACCTCTATCATTGTAAGTGTAAGTGTGTGCAAGGCGTACCTAGCAGGCAGGTGTACCTAGCAACAGCCAGGTTCTCACAGCCTTTCATCTACAGGTGAAGGAAACTGTCCCTCACGTTCATTCATTCATTTGTTCGGTCATTCAATCCTTTGTTAATTTGTTCATTCATTCACTCATTCGTTCGTTTGTTCCTTCATTGTACAAAGTTCTACTGAATGCCAGCTGTGTGCCAGACATCGTGTTAACTATGAAGGTTACAAAGACACGATCCTTAGCCTCAGAAGCATTCTACACAGTAGATGGATGTGTAAAGAATTTAATAGCATATCATAAAATTTCTACAGATTCTCCAAATCAGCAAATTAATAACAAGTGATAATTATTGTACGTGTTTAGGTAACAGAGCTTTTCTGCAGCAGAGTCCTCAGGAAATCAGGGCCCCTGCCTCTGGGATACCAGGAAGGCTCACACACACACACGCGCGCACACCACACTCCACATACATATCCCCACACACCACACACACACACATACACACACACACACACACACCTGAGCAGTAACAGAAATCAAGTCAGAATTCCTTTTAATCTATCAAGTGAGTGATGTGCACGGCTCCCTTCTGTATGTGCTCGCTTTCAATTAACACATTCTTAAGACATTTACAGTGTCTATAAAGCACTCTGGTCTCACCATCAGATTTAGATGTAAACTCCCATGAAGTCCTTCAGTAACAACCGTGACTAATTCAGAATCATTTAAACTCATTCATGACTTCTGGGAAAGTCAGCTCACACTCTCTGTGGTGCATTTCAGATGCTTTTTCAAGATTTTCAGAACGTAACAATGGCCAGATTTTAAAACCAGGCCCTGACTGGGAAGTGTACCAGCTGCTTGAAATTTTAGAAACTCATCCTGAGGTCTTGTCCTGGGGCATCTGGGCACCGTCGATGCCGTCAGCTAGAGACCCACGTCACCAGCTCGGTGCTGGGCAGGAGGCTCCTAACGGCCCAGGAGGTCCAGGAACCCCTGAAATATGGCAGCAGGTGGGGGGCTTGTCTTGCAAAGTCCAGGCAGGTACAGGCTGTGGGGCTAGGCTTCCTCTCGTCTTATTCCTTCTTCTCTCACCAGAACATCCAGGGGCCACTGTCACCGCCACCAGCTTGGCTGCAAAGGGCCCCGAACACTCTCTCTTGAGCTTTCATTGCGGAAGCCACCTCTCCTGTCCTTGAGGGGCCAACAGGGTTGCTGGGGTTTTTCTCTTTGAAGCGTTCCCTAGAAACTACAGGATATTAGAAAGTGGTAATAACAGGGTTTAGCACAGGGCTGCAATGACGTTTCACAAAGATATGCTGGCCCGAAATTCAGCTTACCGCATTCAGAGCTGGAAGAATCTTCCAACACGTTTTAGACATTTTCAAGTCTGATTTCCAGGTATGGAAATGCCATTGGTCCCCTGGGATTTTGCATGGGTCAGGGCACCACCCCACCCCCGACGTGGCCTCTGCTGTGTGAAACCCCCGTTTCCTGTGCAAGGAACTTGACTCCACCCAAGGGGCACAGCTAGTGAACGGCTGGTCCAGGGATTTGCCCACAGATCCATCCAATTCCGAGCCTGTTTTGTCCCTCTTACCACGGTTGCCTCCAAGTACAAGCTCTAGCTTACCTCAGTTCGCTTCTTGGTCTCACTTTTTCTTCCACAATAAAGTGGAAGAATAAATGTGTCTCTGTTGGGCTCTGTGACCTGCCCTCCCCCTCAGCCAGTCCTCTCCAGTCTGACGGGCGCACCCAACACCCAGTGAAGCTGGTTGTCAGGCCAGTTGGGCCCCTCAGCGGTAGCTCGTGTCCGGTCTGGAGATGGCGTAAGTCTCAGACCTTCCGCCTCATCTGATGCCTTCAGCTTCCGGAAGCCGACGCGGTCTTTCCCCCCTAAAGCAAATCTCCAGTCCTCCGGTTGGTCCCTTGGTGGCGGCTAAGTTACGACATCCTCTGCGACTCTCACATCGCCCGCGGGGGAGAGAAGGCACCTGCCTTGTTCTGAGCTTTCGGCAAAGGACCTCGTCCTCCAGCTCCGACCGCCGGCTCCTCTCCCCACCCCCCAGCCCCGTTCTTTTTGTGCCGCGGGTCCCTTTGGGAATTCCAAGCTGCTGTCATCTCAGGCAAATGCACATGCACACAACGTGCCGCGTACGCATCTAGGGGCTCCACGGACCCTATGAGGCCCAGCCACAGTTAACCTGCATCACATGTCTGCAAACTGGTGAGGTTGTAGGTGAGACACAAATCATTCCTTTGCTGAATCAGTCGCTTGTGAGTAACCACGATGAGTCAGGTACTTTTCTAGATGCTGGGGATTCAACAGGGACCCGGACAGATGAGATCTCTGCATTAGACAGCTTTCATTATAGAGGAGAGACGATAGGCAAGATGTCAAATAAATCACATGGTGATCTCAGCCCCTGATAAATGAACGTAAAGGTGTAATCGGTGGTGCCGGGAGACGTGTCACTGCTCCTACAGACGCAGGCGGGGAAGGGGCTCCCGGCCGACGGCATTTGAGCGGAGACCTCAAGGGTGCCCGGGCCGTCCAGGCCGAGGGAACAGCCAGCGCGGGCGGGACAGAAAGGGCCGCAGGGAGGCGGGAGTGCGGGCGGGAGGCGTGGCTCACTCCCGGCGTGCGGGACCCCTGGGGGAGGCCAGGCCCCGCTCCACGCGCCCGCGCGAGCAGGGAGGTGCCCCCGGTCTTCGGCTCCGCCCCCTGGAGGCGGGGCAGCGTCTCGGCTCCCGCGTCCCCACGGCGCCGCCTGCCGGACCCTGTGGACGGTTGGTGCCGTCAGCGCCTGTTGGGAGAGACCGGTCCGCGCTCCCGAGGCCCAAGCCCAGGCCTCGGCCGGGTCAGTGTCGGGGTCACGTCTGACCAGCCTGAGGTCGACTCGCACGAACGCCAGGCACAGAGCACCGTCCTCGGGGGGCCCCGAAGGTGCGCGGCTTAGTGCGTGATTCATGACAGGTGTGGGTTCAAGTGTTTTGAAGATGTACTCGCGCCACGTGGTGAATTTTTTAACCCAAGTTTGTTCACTATGTAAACGATGAAACGTGTAAGCAGGTAAACATCTGGTGCCGTTTGTGGCAGAGATTCCCCAGGGAGAGAGTGGTGGACCCGGGCCCGCGGCATTCATGACGGTCCTGCCTGTGGCCAGCCCCTCTCTCCGCAACACACACACACACGGATTGAGAGAGTGCACTCCAACACACACCACACACACACACACACACACACACGGAGAGAGTACACTCCTCAACACACACACACACAGAGACACACACACCACACACACACAGATACACACCCCACACAGACACACACACACCACACACACACACCACACAGACACACACACACAGATACACACAGAGACACACACACGGACAGAGAGAGTGCACTCCAACACACACACACCACACACAGAGACACACACCACACAGAGACACACACCACACACACAGATACACACACACACACACGGACAGAGTGCACTCCAACACACACACACACCCCACACAGACATACACAGAGACACACACCACACAGACACACACACACACGGATGGAGAGAGTGCACTCCAACATACACACACACACCACACACACACACACGGACGGACGGATGGACGGAGCGCACTGCTCAGACAGCACCACATGGCGTCAAGCGCTCAGTGAGCCCCAGTCACGAGCCCCAGGCTGGTCACCTCCCGCTCTGCCCCCTCCACTCAGAGGCCAGCCCGCACCGGAGCTGCTCTGACTTCCATCCGCCTTTGGACTGTCCACTACTGGGCTTTAGAAGGGACCTTTGCCGGTTTCCCATCTGCTTTTCCTCGCTAACTTCCAGAAAGAAACAAAGGGGCCGAAGACTCAGCCAGGCAGCTCCCAGAGCGAGGACGGCCCAGAACAGTGACCGCGGCCGGATGGCCCAGAACAGTGACCGCGGCCGGATGGCCCAGAACAGTGAACGCGGCCGGGTCGGGGCCTGCCGCCTGCTGCCGGGGCCCGTGGGCTGCTGGCGGTGGAACCCGAGACCTCTTCTAAGGTGTCTGTCTGAAGACAAGGCGAGTCAGAGGTGGGGAACCAAAGACAAAGCGAGTGCAGAGAGGATGGTGGGCCCTCCCCTTGCCTGGGGAGGGGGGGAGGGGACGGCACAGCGAGGAGCTGACCCGACGAGACCCCACACAGCTGCGGGGCACACACACACTGAAGGGCCCTGAGAAAGCCCCCAGCGTGAGCGACATGGGGCACGGAGAGCCTGGCGATGGGCGGACAAGCCAACCGCCAGGTGCTAGAAATCCTGGTGGCCCAGGAGGGTTGCTAGGTGGTGTTCTGGGCAGAAATCCCCAGAACGCCCAAACCACCCTGTAAGTTACCACTCCTCCCTGCGTGGCCCCAGGGAGACAGAGATACATAAACACAAAGATGCAGGGGAGAAGGGCAGCGGCTTTCAGATGTGTCTACCCCAACCTCGTCCCAGGGGCTCTAAGGTGATTCCACAGTGGTTACAATTTATTCACTGCCCACCACGGGCCAAGCAATGTCCACACGACTCTCATCCAAAAGGTAGGGGCTATTTAGTCCCATTTTATGATAAGGACGTTTAGGCCTATCTTGCCCCAGAACTACTAAGAAGTTCTATTTTCTAATGGAAGGCTCCCTTAGACTGCTCAAAATTGAAGTAACACTGAGGTGCAGACATTTTGCCATCAGATTCACAAAGATCAACAAGAAAGGCCTGACCCAGGGTGGGTGTGTGTTAAGGAAACATGTTCTCACATATCGCTAGTGGCAACGTCCGGTAACACAAACCTTCTAGAGGGAAATGTGGCATGGAAAGCTTTAAACATGCTAACATCATGTGGTCCAAGATTCCACTCCCGGGACTTTATCTTGAGGAAATTACCATAAACATGGATAAAAATTAATTACAAAGGTATTTAATGTCTGTTGTCTGGAAACAACCTAAACATACAACAGTAGAGGGCTGGTTCAATGAGTAATGGGACCTTCACGTTAGAGGGGATGCCTCCGTCCCAGCTGCTGGTTGTGTAGCCTTCTCCTCAATCCTGCTGGCTTCTCTCCCCACCCCCTCCTCTTACCCAGAGAGGGTTGGGAGTTGCAGCCATTGGTGAGGTACAGGCAGCAGGTGGGGGTGAGCAAAGGCCCTCTGCATGGGGAACTTGTCCCCTTCCTCCATCCCTCTGCACTTGGGCCGATGGGACGCCGGGCGCCTGGTGAGTTGTCTGCTCTGCGCTTTCCCTGCGCTGGGTTCTTGCAAGGTCTGAGCAGAGACTTGCTTCCCCTGGGCTCCTCCAGGCAATGACCAGCTGGCCCAGTTTGTTTCTGGTTCTGGGCTCTGCCTTCCATTTAGCCTTAATTATGAATAGGGTGATATTCTGGTTCTCCACCAGCTGTCTTACCTCTCGATTGATTTGGGTAGGGAAGATGGAGGCTACCCACTGGCTTCTTTCAAAGACGTCGCCATGAAAACTGGTCCTGAAAAATACTTATGATTAAAATGGTTGTATTTTTACAGCAAAAGAGTCAGCTACAAAACAATATGTAATAGCTGAGAAAAATGGGGAGATACCCATAGATTGTGGTTATTTTCTTCTTTCTTATTCTACATTCTCTAAGTTTTTTAAAACGAGCCTTGAAAAATAAGAAAATCTGTATTTAACACCTTACTCCGCTTGAACAATCCGCTCTGAAGCCCTTGTCCGATCTTCCTGGCTCCCCGGCCGCAGCACGCCCTCCTCTGAGGCCCCGCACACCCGCACTTGGACTGGTGATTACGTCACTATGGAAGCGTTTATGCAGATACTTCTTTTCCGCTAGGTTGCAAGCTCCTTGGGGACAGGGACCTTATCTTTTCCATCTCTGTGACCACTGTAACTAGCAGGCATGGGCTTGTAATTGGTGCTCGCTCAGCTGACGTTTGTCCCAAGTATCTGAGCAGAAGGACAAGGTTCCCGTACCTAAAGGGTGGCGACAGAGGAAATGGCGAGCAGGTGGCTCTTCTTCAGGACAGGACGGAAGAAAGGGAGGGGGGCTGGAAGTAGCTCTAGGGAAGGCTGGCCTCTTTCGCAGACGGTGAAAGCCTGTCACCCACGCGGGGCAGTCTGGGCGTGCCTCTGCCTGAAGGCGTAGGGGGGGTGGCGGCCCGGTGAACACGGGAGTCCCTCCCCAGCTACGATTCCAAGGTGAGGCAAGGGAGACCCTTCCTGCTCATCTCACGGCGCAGCCCCACGCTTCGGCCGGTGTGTGCCGCCCCTTGCACATGGGTGTAATCAGCAACCTATGACCCCACCAGTCCCGGGCTCTAGGGGGCTAAGCGTCGTGGTCTCAGGGCTGAGAAGAGCAGCCGAAGCTGGACACTGTCCATCCCAGCAGAGCCTGGCTTCCCCTGTGCGGCACTTTGTATCACCTGGTCTGCCCCGCAAACCGCAAAGCCGCGGGGCCCCTCCACTAGGGCGGTGAGCACAGACCGCTTCCCGCCCAGCATCCAGTCGGCTAACATCACCCACTGCAACCTTTTCTCTCTGCGGGACCGCCCTGGTCTCACTCCGCGTGTTTCAGATACGCAGCTGCTTCTGCCTTGCGGGGGGTTGGGGGGGGAACAAGTGGCCCAGACCTCGCGAGATCCTCACGCGGCCACCGGTGAGCTCGGCACCTCTCCGAGGCAGTGCTTGGCTGAGCGGCGAGCATGTGACCGGGGCTGGTCCAATTGAATCCACCCAGGCGTGGCTCGCGTGGTCCAGCTGGCGCGCATGCTCCGTCCTTCGGGCTGAACCTGGGTTGAGACCTGCGGCTGAGTCGGTCGTGTGGGGCCGCCCAGGAGCGAGGACGCAGGACGGAGACAGTTGTTTCGGAAAGAGTAGAATTTGGAGGTTGGTAATGACCTTTTATTGGCTTCTTTGATCTTGGGCAAATGTAAACTGTAAGCTTATCCTTGGTTAGTAGCGGTAATTATCGTGAAGTGCTGTGTGAGGATCAGATAAACCAGTGTGCATGTGTGAAAAGCCACTTTCATTTAAAATTAGCAGTGATTGTAACGTTGGGAGAAGGAAAACCTCGCGAGGAATTGAGCCCAGGAGGTCGTTTCTTTCCCCAGCCGCGCTAGGGCCTGATTCATAGCAGGACACTGGGTGTGAATTGATCTCTATTAAACGAATGAATGTGAAATTGCAAAAGAACAGTGTTTTCTCTGAAGCTCATCGCATGCGGATTTCATGTGGTGGTTCTTGCTTTGCATGGGGCTGTGGAAGTGTGTCTTCTTCAAGAGACTCCGTCGTGGGGATTCAGCTGACTGGCAGCCCCTGACGCTGTTACTGAACCACACTTGGGTCCCTTTGCCCAGGGTGGTAAAGCCAGTCTATGACACCTGTTTGTGGTGAAGGAAAGGGCAGCCTTTCAGGCAAGGCAAGCGAGGAAAGGTTTTTAAAGACAGGGTGAGGGAGAGGGGTAGGGGGGTGCGTGATCAGCTGGTGCACATTCCTGTGATTGGCTGGTGGTGAGGTAATTAGGAGTCAACTGCATCAACCTGGTTCCAGCCCATCTGGGGCCTACTCGCTGGTGGTCAAGCAGCAGTTAACTTCTTCCACCTGATGGGGGTTTCAGTATCTGCAGAACAACTCAAGGATGGCTCAGAATGTTATCTACAGCCCTGAAGAAAGAACTAAAGGTCTCTGACTTTGTTTAATGGCTAAACTATTATTGTTTGGAATTGTTTGATTGTGTTCCTTTGTTTCTGCATTTTCTCACTTCTCTGATTAAATTTGCTCTTTGGGGCTTCCCTGGTGGCATAGTGGTTGGGAGTCCGCCTGCCGATGCAGGGGACGCGGGTTCGTGCCCCGGTCTGGGAAGATCCCACGTGCCGCGGAGCGGCTGGGCCCGTGAGCCACGGCCGCTGAGCCTGCGCGTCCGAAGCCTGTGTTCCGCAGCGGGAGAGGCCACAACAGTGAGAGGCCCAAGTAAAAAAAAAAAAAAAAAAAAAAAAAATTTGCTCTTTGGAACCCAGGGAAGACCTAGGAGGCTAAAGTTTTTCTACAGACAAGAAGGCATTTGGCGGACATGGGGAGAGGGGTCTGTCCCAGGAAGGCCCCATAGGGTCCTTCTCAGTTACAATCTCTCCTTTTCTTTGATACTCCTCAGTCTTGGAGCAGGTGTGGACCAAGAAAGGGAATAAAGTGTTGGATAGAGAGGTTAATCATAAACTCGGCAGAGTGACTTCGTTTTAGGGGGAATCAGTTTCAGCTGAGCTTTGAGGGCCACCACTGTGTTAATTGGGCCATGTTTCCCCTGGGCTCCTCCAATCAATGATTGAGCATGGACCATTTCTTTTAAAATTTTGAACGATTTAATAGAGGTATAATTCACGTACCACAAAATTCAGTCATTTCGCGTGTATAATTCAATGGTTTTTAGTATATTCACAGATTTATGCAACCATCACCACTAATTTTAGAACATTCTCATCTTCCCTAAAAGAAACTCTGTACCTATTAGCACTCACTCCCCATTTCCTCCGCACCTAGCCCCAGGCAACCACTAATCTACTTTCTGTCTCTATAGAATTGCCTATCTTGGACATTTTATGTGATTGGAATCACACAGTTTGTGGTCTTTCTTTCACTTGGCATTACATTTTCAAGGTTCATCCGTGTTGTAGCATGTGACAATACTTTGTTTCCTTTTACTGCTAAATAATATTCCACTGTATGGCTATACCACTTACCAGTTGATGAACTGTGGGTTGGTTCCACTTTTTGGCTCTTATGAATAAAGTTTCTGTGAACATTCATGTACAGATTTTGGGGTGGACATACTTCACATACATATATATATGAATGGGTTATAGTCATATAAATACCAAATATATTTGATATACTCAATATATTCACATTTCATTTATATGAATATTCATTTATATATTCATATAATATATGAATATATTTCAATATATTCATATTTCATTTTCCTGGGTATGTACCTAGGAGTGGAATTTCCGAGTCATATAATAACTCCATGTTCAACTTTTTGAGTAACTACTGAACTGTTTTCCAAAGCAGCTTTACCATTTACATTCCCATTAGTAATATATGAGGGTTCCAGTTTCTCCACATCGTCTCCACCGCTTGTTACTGTCTTTTTTATTGTAGCCGTCCTGTTGGCTGTGAGATGGTGTTATTGCGGTTTTGACTGGCGTTTCCCTGGCGGTTAACTATTTTGAGCATTTTTCACTCAAAATAGTTGATTTGTGTAGTTGATCTGCTGATTTGTATACCTACTTGGATGGCCCTTTGTATATCTTCTTTGGAGCAATGTCGATTCCGATCCTTTGCCCATTTTTAACTGGGTTGTCTTTTTATTATTGAATCATAAATGTCTTTACATATCTGGATACAAGCCCTTTATCAGAGGTAGCATTTGCGGATCTTTTCTCCCATTCTGTGGATTGTCTCTTCACTTTCTTGTTGGTTTAATTTATAGCAAAATTGAAAAGTTTAAAATTCTGATGCAGTTCAGTTTACTCCTTTCTCTTTTGTGCTTTTGGTGTCATATCTAAGAAGCCACTACCTAACCCAAAGTCATAAAAATGTACAGTTATGTTTATAGTTTGAGCGCTTACATTTAGGACTGTCATCCGTTTTGAGTACATTTTCGTATATGGTGTGAAGTAGAGGTCCAGTTTCATTCTTTTGTGTGTGGATATCCAGATGTTCTGATTTGTTGAAAAGACTATTCTTTCCCCCATTGAATTGTGTTAGCACCCTTGTCAAAAACCGATTGGCCGTAAATGCAAAGCTTTACTTCTAGACTCTCAATTCTATTCTGTCAATCTATATATCTGTCCCTATGCCAGTACTACACTGTCTTGATTACTGTAGCTTTGCAGTAAGTTTTGAAATTGGGAAGTGTGAGTCCTCCTACTTTTTCTTTTTCAAGATGGTTTTGGTTATTGGGAGTCCATTTCCATATGAATGCTGGGTAATTTCTGTGGGACGCAGAACCCATCTAACGGGCAGTTTTGACCTGGGGACTCCACAGTGGCCTGCCTGAAACTTTCTCAGAGCTGTGCTGAGACTCTTCCTGCCTGATACTCCTCCACCCCTCTCCTTTCACAGGGGTCAGACAGACCTGCATCAGTGTCTAGAGGCACTTCCTGCCTCCTTCTGCTACCTCCTGTTTATCTTTACAGACATTTCCTCCAGTGCATCTCCTGTCTCAACATCTACTCCTCAAAGAAGCTGGACTGACTCAAGTCCTAAGCCTGGAGTTTCTAAATCCTATTCCAAACCCTTTTGATATACAGTACTTGGAAATACATCAATCAGGTAGGGAAGGGAAATGTCAACGTCTAGAAAACACCCCTTCTTTTAAGAGATAGGGGCCCAGGACCCTTTTCATAAGGAGAGTAAGCAGGTACAGCTCTGGATGTCCCACCTGTAGAGGTTCAACGGTGAGAGTTGAAGTGGCCGATGTTTCAGTATATGAAGATGAAATATTTTAGGGCGGTTTTCACTTGATCACCCATAACCATGTGGCATGACAGTTTTTTCCCTGTGGTTTAACCCAGTTTGATTCTAGAATTATGTTACTTGCAGCCAAAGCAGCCTAACTATTGCTGACTGTACACGGGTGGCTTGGAGACATTCTAGCAGTATCTTTATAAGAAATCATCCATTTTATTCAAGGTAGTTCAGGTTTGCATTCTATCATTTGCAGTCAAGTGAGTAAACAAATAAGGTGTTTATGTTTCTAAAAATCGTGTAGGAAGAAGATAAATGGACAGTTAGTTTGCAGAGCAAGGGAAAATCAGTCTTCATTCTAACTTTCTCTGTGTGACAATATTTCATCTATTTCTGAAGGTGTTAAAACTAAATAAAAAGTGGTTATGTACCTTGAAAAGGGAGGGAAATAAGAATTATGAGCATTAATATGTACTAGGTACTTTCAGGAAGTTATAATTTCATAACAAAATGGAATTGTTCCATCATATACAGAAACAATTACACTTCCAGTCAAACACTGTGTTGTGGAGCTTGTTATCCACAGAGTAGAGAAAGGAAGTACACATACCTACCACTGTCAGGAAGAAAACTGTTATGGCAGAAGATCATTTAGCAAGAATTTGCTGATCAGTAAAGCTTTGATAAAGATGCAGCCAGCTGGGCTGCCATATACAAGGCACTCTATTATTTACTGAATAAATAAAGATGAAAGGGTACACATCTGGCTTCACAGTGTAGTAAGGAGATAACTATTGATAAAGCATAATTATAGATTTATTTTTTAAACGGCTTTATTAAGATATAATTCACATACCATAAAATTTACCCATATGAAGTATATAATTCAGTGGCTTTTTGGCATATTGCATAATTAACTATATAACTTTTTTTTTGAATTTTATTTTTTTTTATACAGCAGATTCTTATTAGTTATTCATTTTATACACATCAGTGTAAACATGTCAATCCCAATCTCCCAATTCATCACACCACCACCACCCCTGACAACTTTCCTCCCTTGGTGTCCATATGTTTGTTCTCTACATCTGTGTCTCTACTTCTGTCCTCCAAACTGGTTCATCTGTACCATTTTTCTAAGTTCCACATATATGCGCTAATATACGATACTTGTTTTTGTCTTTCTGACTTACTTCACTCTGTAGGACAGTCTCTAGATCCATCCACATCTCTGCAAATGACTCAATTTCGTTCCTTTTTATGGCTGAGTAATATTCCATCGTATATATGTACATCTTCTTTATCCATTCGTCTGTCGATGGGCATTTAGGTTGCTTCCATGTCCTGGCTATTGTAAATAGTGCTGCAATGAACGTTGGGGTGCATGTGTCTTTCTGAATTATGGTTTTCTCTGGGTATATGCCCAGTAGTGGGATTGCTGGGTCATATGGTAATTCTATTTTTCGTTTTTTAAGGAACCTCCATATGTTCTCCATAGTGACTGTATCAATTTGCATTCCCACCAACAGTGCAAGAGTGTTCCCTTTTCTCCACACCCTCTCCAGCATTTGTTGTTTGTAGATTTTCTGATGATGCCCGTTCTAACTGCTGTGAGGTGATACCTCACTGTGGTTTTGATTTGCATTTCTCTAATAATTAGTGATGTTGAGCAGCTTTACATGTGCCTCTTGGCCATCTGTATGTCTTCTTTCGAGAAATGTCTATTTAGGTCTTCTGCCCATTTTTGGATTGCATTGTTTGTTTTTTTTAATATTAAGCTGCATGAGTTGTTTATATATTTTGGAGATTAATCCCTTGTCCGTTGATTCGTTTGCAAACATTTTGTCCCATTCTGAGGTTGTCTTTTCGTCTTGTTTGCAGTTTCCTTTGCTGTGCAAAAGCTTTTAAGTTTCATTAGGTCCCATTTGTTTAGTTTTGTTTTTACTTCCATTCCTCTAGGAGGTGGATCAAAAAAGATCTTGCTGTGATTTATGTCAAACAGTGTTACTCCTATGTTTTCCTCTAAGAGTTTTATAGTGTCCGGTCTTACATTTAGGTCTCTAATCCATTTTGAGTTTATTTTTGTGTATGGTGTTAGAGAGTGTTCTAATTTCATTCTTTTACATGTAGCTGTCCAGTTTTCCCAGCACCACTTATTGAAGAGACTGTCTTTTCTCCATTGTATATCCTTGCCTCCTTTGTCATAGATTAGTTGACCATAGGTGCATGGGTTTATCTCTGGGCTTTCTATCCTGTTCCATTGATCTATATTTCTGTTTTTGTGCCAGTACCATATTGTCTTGATTACTGTAGCTTTGCAGTATAGTCTGAAATCAGGGAGTCTGATTCCTCCAGCTCCGTTTTTTTCCCTCAAGACCATTTTGGCTATTCGGGGTCTTTTGTGTCTCCTTACAAATTTTAAGATTTTTTTGTTCTAGTTCTGTAAAATATGCCATTGGTAATTTGATAGTGATTGCATTGAATCTGTAGATTGCTTTGGGTAGTATAGTAATTTTCACAATATGGATTCTTCCAATCCAAGAACATGGTATATCTCTCCTTCCGTTTGTATCATCTTTAATTTCTTTCATCAGTGTCTTTTTTTAACATCTTTATTGGCATATGATTGCTTTACAACGGTGTGTTAGTTTCTGCTTTATAACAAAGTGAATCAGTTATACATATACATATGTTCCCATATCTCTTACCTCTTGCGTCTCCCTCCCTCCCACCCTCCCTATCCCACCCCTCTAGGTGGTCACGAAGCACTGAGTTGATCTCCCTGTGCCATGCGGCTGCTTCCCACCAGCTATCTGTTTTACGTTTGGTAGTGTATATATGTCGATGCCACTCTCACTTTGGCACAGTTTACCCTTCCCCCTCCCCATATCCTCAAGTCCATTCTCTAGTAGGTCTGTGTCTTTATTCCCTTCTTACCCCTAGGTTCTTCATGACCTTTTTTTTTTGTTTCCTTAGATTCCATATATAGTGTTAGCATACGGTACTTGTTTTTCTCTTTCTGACTTACTTCACTCTGTATGACAGACTCTAGGTCCATCCACCTCACTACAAATAACTCAATTTCGTTTCTTTTTATGGCTGAGTAATATTACATTGTATATATGTGCCACATCTTCTTTATCCATTCATCGATGATGGACACTTAGGTTGCTTCCATCTCCTGGCTATTGTAAATAGAGCTGCAATGAACATTGTGGTACATGACTCTTTTTGAATTATGGTTTTCTCAGGGTATATGCCCAGTAGTGGGATTACTGGGTCATATGATAGTTCTATTTGTAGTTTTTTTTGTGTGTGTGTGTGGTACGCGGGCCTCTCACTGCTGTGGCCTCTCCCGTTGCAGAGCACAGGCTCTGGACGCACAGGCTCAGCAGCCATGACTCACAGGCCTAGCCACTCCACGGCATGTGGGATCTTCCCAGACTGGGGCACGAACCCGTGTTCCCTGCATTGGCAGGCGGACTCTCAACCACTGCGCCACCAGGGAAGCCCCCTATTTGTAGTTTTTTAAGGAACCTCTATACTGTTTTCCATAGCGGCTGTATCAATTTACATTCCCACCAACAGTGTAAGAGGGTTCCCTTTTCTCCACACCCTCTCCAGCATTTATTGTTTCTAGATTTTTTGATGATGGCCATTCTGACTGGTGTGAGATGATATCTCATTGTAGTTTTGATCTGCATTTCTCTAATGATTAATGATGTTGAGCATCCTTTCATGTGTTTGTTGGCAATCTGTATATCTTCTTTGGAGAAATGTCTATTTAGGTCTTCTGCCCATTTTTGGATTGGGTTGTTTGTCTTTTTGAGATATCATTGAGCTATCATTGAGTTATTGAGCTATCATTGTCTTATAGTTTTCTGTCTGCAAATCTTTTGGCTCCGTAGGTAGGTTTATTCCTAGGTATTTTATTCTTTTTGTTGCAGTGGTAAATGGGAGTGTTTCCTTAATTTCTCTTTCAGATTTTTCATCATTAGTGTATAGGAATGCAAGAGATTTCTGTGCATTAATTTTGTGTCCTGCAACTTTACCTAATTCATTGAGTAGCTCTAGTAGTTTTCTGGTAGCATCTTTAGGATCTTTATGTATAGTATCATGTCATCTGCAAACAGTGACAGTTTTTCTTTTCCAATTTGTATTCCTTTTATTTCTTTTCCTTCTCTGATTGCCGTGGCTAGGACTTCCAAAACTATGTTGAATAATAGTGGTGAGAGTGGACATCCTTGTCTTGTTCCTGATCTTAGAGGAAATGCTTTCAGTTTTTCACCATTGAGAATGATGTTTGCTGTGGCTTTGTCGTAACGTATATGGCTTTTATTATGTTGAGGTAGGTTCCCTCTATGCCCACTTTCTGGAGAGTTTTTATCATAAATGGGTGTTGAATTTTGTTAAAAGCTTTTTCTGCATCTATTGAGATGATCATATGGTTTTTCTTCTTCAGTTTGTTAATACGGTGTATCGCACTGATTGATTTGTGTATATTGAAGAATCCTTGCATCCCTGGGATAAATCCCACTTGATCATGGTATATGATCCTTTTAATGTGTTGTTGGATTCTGTTTGCTAGTATTTTGTTGAGGATTTTTGTATCTGTATTCATGAGTGATATTGGTCTGCAATTTTCTTTTTTTGTAGTATCTTTGTCTGGTTTTGGTATCAGGATGATGGTGGCCTTGTAAAATGAGTTTGGGCGTGTTCGTTCCTCTGCAATTTTTTGAAGAGTTTGAGAAGGATGGGTGTTAGCGCTTCTCTAAATGTTTGATAGAATTCACCTGTGAAGCCATCTGGTCCTGGACTTTTCTTTGTTGGAAGATTTTTAATCACAGTTTCCATTTCATTACTTGTGATTGGTCTCTTCATATTTTCTGTTTCTTCCTGGTTCAGTCTTGGAAGGTTATAACTTTCTAAGAATTTGTCCATTTCTTCCAGGTTGTCCATTTTATTGGCATTGAGTTGCCTGTAGTAGTCTCTTAGGATGCTTTGTATTTCTGCGGTGTCTGTTGTAACTTCTCCTTTTTCAGTTCTAATTTTATTGATTTGAGTCTTCTCCCTCTTTTTCTCGATGAGTCTGGCTAATGGTTTATCAATTTTGTTTATCTTCTCGAAGAACCAACTTTTAGTTTTACTGATCTTTGCTATTGATTTTTTGTTTCTATTTCATTTATTTCTGCTCTGATCTTTATGATTTCTTTCCTTCTATTAACATTGGGTTTTGTTTGTTCTTCTTTCTCTAGTTCCTTTAGGTGTAAGGTTAGATCATTTATTTGAGATTTTTCTTGTTTCTTGAGGTAGGATTGTATTGCTATAAACTTCCCTCTTAGAACTGCTTCTGCTGCATCCCATAGGTTTTGGATCATCGTGTTTTCATTGTCATTTGTCTCTAGTATTTTTTTATTTCCTCTTTCATTTCTTCAGTGATCTCTTGGTTATTTAGTAATGTATTGTTTATCCTCCATGTGTTTGTGTTTTTTACATTTTTTCCCTGTAATTGATTTCTAATCTCATAGCATGTGGTCAGAAAAGATGTTTGATATAATTTCAATTTTCTTAAATTTACCAAGGTTTGATTTGTGACCCAAGATGTGATCTATTCTGGAGAATGTTCCATGTGCACTTGAGAAGAAAGTGTAATCTGCTATTTTTAGATGGAATGTCCTATAAATATCAATTAAATCTATCTGGTCTATTATGTCATTTAAAGCTTGTGTTTCCTTATTAATTTTCTGTTTGGATGATCTGTCCATTGGTGTAAGTGAG
Organism: Leucopleurus acutus; assembly: GCF_964270905.1. Classification (NCBI taxonomy): domain Eukaryota; kingdom Metazoa; phylum Chordata; class Mammalia; order Artiodactyla; family Delphinidae; genus Leucopleurus; species Leucopleurus acutus. The sequence continues at coordinate 2,782,438 of NC_139160.1, forward strand.
GTGTTAAAGTCTCCCACTATTATTGTGTTACTGTCGATTTCCGCTTTTATAGCTGTTAGGCCATTGCCTTATGTATTGAGGTGCTCCTATGTTGGGTGCATACATATTTATAATTGTTATATCTTCTTCTTGGATTCTTCTTGGTTCCCTTGATCATTATGTTGTGTCCTTCCTTGTCTCTTGTAACATTTTTTATTTTAAAGTCTGTTTTATCTGATATGAGTATTGCTCCTCCAGTTTTGTTTTGATTTCCATTTGCATGGAATACCTTTTTCCATCCTGTCACTTGTAGTCTGTATGTGTCCCTAGGTCTGAAGTGGGTCTCTTGTAGACAGCATATATATGGGTCTTGTTTTTGTATCCATTCAGTGAGCCTGTGTCTTTTGGTTGGAGCATTTAATCCTTTCACGTTTAAGGTAATTATCGATATGTATGTTCCTATTACCATTTCTTAATTGTTTTGGGTTTGTTTTTGTAGGTCCTTTTCTTCTCTTGTGTTTCTCACTTAGAGAAGTTCCTTTAGCATTTGTTATACAGCTGGTTTGGGGGTGCTGAATTCTCTTAGCTTATCTGTAAAGCTTTTGATTTCTCCATCGAATCTGAATGAGATCCTTGCTGGGTAGAGTAATCTCTGTTGTAGGTTCTTCCCTTTCATCACTTTAAGTGTGTCATGCCACTCCCTTCTGGCTTGTACAGTTTCTGCTGAGAAATCAGCTGTTAACTTATGGGAGTTCCCTTGTATGTTATTTGTCATTTTTCCCTTGCTGCTTTCAATAATTTTTCTTTGTCTTTAATTTTTGCCAGTTTGATCACTATGTGTCTTGGCGTGTTTCTCCTTGGGTTTATCCTGTATGGGACTCTCTGTGCTTCCTGGACTTGGGTGGCTATTTCCTTTCCCAGGTTAGGACAGTTTTCGACTATAATCTCTTCAAATATTTTCTCGGGTCCTTTCTCTCTCTCTTCTCCTTCTGGGACCCCTATAATGCGAATGTTGTTGCATTTAATGTTGTCCCAGAGGTCTCATTTCTGTCTTCATTTCATTTCTTTTTTCTTTGTTCCACAGCAGTGAATTCCAGCATTCTGTCTTCTGGGTCACTTACCCGTTCTTCTGCCTCAGTTACTCTCCTGTTGATTCCTTCTAGTGTATTTTTCATTTCAGTTATTGTATTGTTCATGTCTGTTTGTTTGTTCTTTAATCCTTCTAGGTCTTTGTTAAACATTTCTTGCATCTTCTTGATCTTTGCCTCCATTCTTTTTCCGAGGTCCTGGATCATCTTCACTATCATTATTCTGAATTCTTTTTCTGGAAGATTGCCTATCTCCACTTCATTTAGTTGTTTTTCTGGGGTGTTATCTTGTTCCTTCATCTGGTACATAGCCCTCTGCCTTTTCATCTTTTCTGTCTTTCTGTGAATGTGGTTTTTGTTCCACAGGCTGCAGGATTGTAGTTCTTCTTGCTTCTGCTGTCTGCTTTCTGGTGGATGAGGCTATCCAAGAGGCTTGTGCAAGTTTCCTGATGGTAGGGACTGGTGGTGGGTAGAGCTGGCTGTTGCTCTGGTGGGCAGGGCTCAGTAAAACTTTAATCTGCTTGTCTGCTGATGGGTCGGCCTGGGTTCCCTCCCTGTTGGTTGTTTGGCCTGAGCCGACCCAGCACTGGAGCCTACCCGGGCTCTTTGGTGGGGCTAATGGTGGACTCTGGGAGGGCTCACGCCAAGGAGTACTTCCAGAACTTTTGCTGCCAGTGTCCTTGTCCTCATGGTGAGACACAGCCACCCTCTGCCTCTGCATGAGACCCTCCAACACTAGCAGGTAGGTCTGGTTCAGTCTCCTATGGGGTCACTGCTCCTTTCCCGGGTCCCGATGCACACACTTTGTTTCCCGCCCCCTGTGCCCCCGTCCAGTCGAAGTCCTGCAATCAAATCCCACTAGCCTTCAAAGTCTGATTCTCTAGGAATTCTTCCTCCCATTGCCGGACCCCCAGGTTGGGAAGCCTGACGTGGGGCTCAGAACCTTCACTCCAGTGTGTGGACTTCTGTGGTATACGTGTTCTCCAGTCTGTGAGTCACCCACCAGCAGTTATGGGATTTGATTTTATTGTGATTGTGCCCCTCCTGCCGTCTCGCTGTGGCTTCTCCTTTGTCTTTGGATGTGGGGTGTCTTTTTTGGTGAGTTCCAGTGTCTTCCTGTTGATGATTGTTCAGCAGTTAGTTGTGATTCCGGTGCTCTCGCAAGAGGGAGTGAGAGCACGTTCTTCTACTCCTCCATCTTGAACCAGTCACTATGTAACATTTTGATAAAGTATTTTCAACACAAAATTTTCCATTCTAACCATTGTTAAGTGTACAATTCAGTGGCATTAATTACATTCATATTGTTGGGCAACCATCACCACTCTCTATTTTCAAAAATTTTGCATCACTTGAAACAGAAGCTCTGTAACTCTATGATAATTCCCCCATTACCCCACCCCAGCCCCTGGTAACCTCTAGTTTAATTTTTGTCTGTGATGAATTTGCCTATTTTAGATATTTGATGTAAGTGGAATCATACAGTATTTGTCCTTTTGTGTCTGGCTTCTTTGCATAATTTTTTGAGTTTCATCCATGCTGTAGCAGGTACCAGAACTTCATTCCTTTTCATGGTCAAGTGATGTTTCATTATAGGGATACACCATATTTTGTTTACCCATTTATCTGTTGATGGGCATTTAGGTTGTTTCCACCTTTTGGCTGTTGTGAATAATGCTACAATGAACATTGGTGCACAAATATAAATTCGAGTTCCTGCTTTCAGTAACTTTGGGTATAAAACTTGGAGTGGAATTGCTCGATCATACGGTAATTCTATGTTTAGATCTTAGAGGAACAGAATTATAGGTTTCTGGTAATGGTGGTTAGGCATTTGGACTACCCCACAGAAAACAGTTTTTTAAAACTAGATCAGGGCTTCCCTGGTGGCGCAGTGGTTGAGAGTCTGCCTGCCGATGCAGGGGACACGGGTTCGTACCCAGGTCCGGAAGGATCCCACATGCCGCGGAGCGGCAGGGCCCGTGAAACATGGCCACTGGGCCTGCGGGACCGGAGCCTGTGCTCCTCAACGGAGGGGCCACAACAGTGAGAGGCCCGTGTACCGCAAAAAAAAAAAAAAAAAGAATATCAGAATAAGAAGCAACATGGCATGTATAAAAAACACACCAAATAATGAGATAGTGAAGGAACAGAAAATATATCATGCAGATAGTAAACAAAGGAAAACTTGTGTAGTTATAATAAATCAGGCAAAATAGGTTTTAAGCTAAAAGGTGCAAGGAGAGATAAAGAGAATCACATCATAATAATTTAAAAATTTACTAGGAAGATATAAGAATTCTAAATTTGTTTGTAGTTAGCAATATGGCCTCAAAATCTATAAAGCGAAAACTGACCAAATTACAGTAGTAAATAGAGAAATATGCAATTATGGCAAGAGATTTTTAATACATCTTTCAGATGTTTTAAAGCAGATTAAGCAGACAAAAGATGAGGAAAACGCACCTTGCACATAACAACTAAAAAATACACGTTCTTCCCAAGCACATCTAACATGTTTACAGTCGGTATTGACCATATACAGGGCCCTAAAGTGGGTCTCAATAAATTGCAGAAGACTGAAATGGTACAGAATATGTACTCTGAGCACAATGCAATGAAGATCCACTTCTAAATTACCCATTAGACTACATTAGATACTTCGAATAGAATAATAATGAAAATACTCCATGTGGACACTTCTGGGATGTAATTAAAGCAGTACTTGAAGAAAGTTTATAGACTGAGATGCACATCTGAGAAAAGAAAGGCTGAAAATTAAAAATTAATTAACCCAGGACATAAGAAAATGAATAGGAAAATAAACATAAAGTTGGAGGAAATAATAAATAGATCAGGTGCGTGTGGAGAGCAGTTACCCTTGGCCCAGTGCGTCGGGATTGCAGAAAGGCACCTAACACGGTCCTGCTGGTTTCTCTGTCGGTGAGATGGAGAAACGGGCCTGGAGAACAGCTCATCACTGCTGGACAGTCTTACTCAAAGGATGCGAATTAAGCAGTTTATCATAAAGGACCGTCCCAATGGCCACCACAGGCTTGTCCTAGCGCTGCTTCCCACATGGTTTTCTAAAAACATCGAGCCACGATTTAAAGAGTACAAAGGTGCCACCCTGCCACCTGCCACCACCCAGTGGATGGCAAGTTCTGTGGAAGACTTTTTCCAGATGGCCTCTCCTCTCTCTCCTCCCACCCCTCATCCCTCCTGGTCTGATGCTGTGATGTCTCATCGTCTGTCTGTCCACGGGCACAGGCTTCCTCAGGCAGAAAGACCACGCGCGACATCAGGCCCAGTGGGCCCTGTAACCACCCAGCGCTCTGTCTGAATGTGCACCTGAGCCCCTGCAGGAGATCCACATCCTCTCCTGAAGACCCGTGTGCAGGGGAGGGGGCACAGTCCAGGAGTCCTGCATCGGCGTGACCAGCTCAGCAGCCGACGCATCGCCAGCCTGTCTGCCCCACTGTGGCGACAGAGTCCTGACACTGCCTGCGCCCTGTTACCTCTTGGGTGATGGGTTGCACCTGAGATGACCACGTGATAAAGTTCTTCGTGAACTGAAAAATGCTAAATGAATGCCAAGCACTACTGCTATTCATGTTTTATCTCAGTCGCTTTGAGCAAATCACGCTAACCCTTGGGTATTAGTAAAGTTTCTCACTGTACGGGTTGTTCCCTGAATGTCTCAGAGCATTTTCTGAATTTGCTTATATCAGCCAAGCATTCCTTCAGAACTGGAAACACGCTTTTAAGTTTAGCTCTGTCATGATTAAAGTTTTTGTAAATTTTAAATTATATTAAAATGAACACATTGCCTATTTTTTTTAAAATTTGGAAATAGAAGAAAAATAAAAGGCCCAAATCTCAACACAAAGGACAATCACATTAACATTTTACTCATTATCCTCTAGTTCTTTCTCTAGATGATTATTATTATTTTTAGCACATAAGTAGTTTAAACTGGATTTTTGGAAGCTGCTGGTAAACCGTAAAGTACTGGAGAGAATTTTTCCCAGAGGAACTGCTGTGTGTTGTGGGCTTATTCCCATCACAAGGAAAAGCATTCATAGTAAAACAATTTGCTTTATGATTTATCCAGCTGCTGTTGAGAAGAGAGGCGATGACCCCTCAGAATTCTTACAAGTCCCTTAGGGATTTCCTTTGCTTTGACTCGATCGAAATTACTTATTCTTCTAGTGATTTTTAAAGAAAGGTACAAAGCTGAGATGTCTCCTGAGCCCTCGTATATCTGAGAACGCCATTCTGCATCTCAGCCTTTACCTCTGAAAACTTTTTTTCACCGTCCTTTGGCTTTCACAGCGATGAACAGTTGAATTCTGGGAGCGCCGTCCGCTTTGTTCCTTTCTGTGTAAGCCTGTTGTTTCTAGCTGGATGCTTTCAACAGTTAGTCCCCAGTGTTCTGACAAATGTCATCAGTAGGTCCTCCAACAAAGCGGGGGGCCCCCTCATCAAACACGTGTGGGAAATAGGTGTTGTGAGTGCAGGACTGCTGATGTGCATATGGTGAAACACAGAGCTCACTGGTATTTTACAAATATATTTAACACTGGGACCCTTTCGAGTTCGTGGAACACTAACAACTCCTGGGAAATGCCCAGTTTGGGATCAGTTAGCTTATAATTTTAATTGTATTTATATTTAAGTTCTCAAAATGAAAGGCAGAGTCTGTCTAGGTGTGTGTGTGGGGTCTCTTTTTACTGTTTTCTTTGTTCGTTTTGATCTAGAATGCAGGATTCTCTTCTCTCTCTTTGCTTGCATTTATTTACTTTGCTTTAAAAAATTGTGGTAAATCATACATAACAAAAACTTGACTGTTTTAACCATTTTTAATTGTATATAGTTCAGTGGCATTAAGCACATTCTCATTGTTAGGCAGCATCAAGGATTCCCTTCTAAATTACACATCCATTTTTTTTCATCTCAAAAAAGTTTCCTTAAATTCATTTACTAGCATGTCTTGACCAGAGCTCCTACTGTGTGCTGGTCACTGTTCTGAGCACTGGGAACACAGGAGGACACGAGAATTTGGGTTTTGTTGCTGTTTCTGTTCCAGCTGTCCTGGCTTTGTCCCCGGGATTCTGCACTGCTTCCTGGCTGCCGGTTTTCACCGTGTCCCTGAATTTAACCTGCACTCTGAGTGAGATGCTTCTCATTTCTCCTTGGCAGTTTTGGTCCTTTCTGCTTTGATCATGTTTTAAATCACTGCACTATGTTTCAGTTTCTCTGCATTTCTTTTTTTCTTATTCTGCCTGTCTTCTTTTTTAGATTTGCCTATTTTAAATTTCCGCTTGTTCTTTCTTTATGGCTTTCGGCTTCATAAATACCATGTTTTCTCAAGTCTCACTAAGAATGGCAGAGATGTTTTCTACAGTGTGCCTTAGTTCCTTTTAAGAATAGTGTTCAAAGTTGGGATCTTCCCGCATCTTCCCTTCCTTTTTCTGAAGCTCTGCACAGATTTCCTTTTCTGCTCACTCACCCTCAGCTGAAAAGGGAGGATAAAGGCCCAGGGGCTGGTGGCTCGGTACACCTGGAGCTGTTAAAGCACCTTTTCAGACTTACCTGTAACGGACGGCAGGTTGGTGTCAGTTTCTCCGGGTCCGTTTCCCGGATGAGAGTTAGTGTTTGTGTCAGCAAGAGCGTCGCCTCCCTCAGCTCACAGACCATGTGGGTGGGGACAGAAGCAGCCGCTCCTGCCCTGGGCACTGGCATCCGGCTGTCCCTGCGGCATCACCCCACACCTCCCACGGGGGAGCGACTGCTGCAGGCCTGCCCTCCTTCCCGCCCAAGGATTCTCTGCACTGTGGTTTCCACGTGTTCACAGACTGAGAGAGCCAAACGGGGAGGAGTTGGGAGAGGAGAACAGGCCTCGTGTGGCTAACGCGGAAGCCCCACAGGAGGTTCGCGGGGCCGCGGCTCCCGGGCTGGTGCACACAGCGTGTTACCTGTGTGGGCAGGAGGTGGGGAGAGAACGGAGGGTCGCCCCTCCCCTCACCCCAGCATCCAGGTGGACCCGGCATGCGTGCGTCACTGACGTTTCTTTATCCTGTCTCGTCTGTTTCTAGCTTGTAGAAATTCCTCCAGATTCTGTGAGTTGGTTGGACATGTGTCCTAGTTTTGGGGATTTTTAATCCTGCCTTTTTGCATCATCACTGGTCTTTTAGGGAGAAGCAGGAAGAGGCCACTAGCAGGTGTCATTTTAAATGAAAGCCTGTAATTCTTGACTTTGAGGGTGTGAAAAGCCTATTAAACGGTGTCTTTCTTTTCTGTTATTAACACATGGTGATACAGTATGCAATAATGTTTAGGATAAAGACAGGGTTTGAATCCCGGTTTCCGTATTTATCAGTCGCTGGACTTGACACATCATTTACTAATTGTACCTGCACTTATTTTTGTATATTCATCGTCAAGTCAGAAAAGTGTGAGTTCAGGTGCCCTCTGTTCTGAGTCCATCTGTATAGTATATTCCTAAACACACAGAAAAAGCCAACACAATTGATTACAAATACTTTGGAAACCACACTTGGTTTCTCGGTCACTGTAACTGACTTTCCATTTTCAGAGCCACCTATAGGAAATCACGCAGAGGAACTATATGTGTAATCTTTCTGAAGACTGCTTCAAACGGAAATAACTTTGCTTTTTATTATGTCTCTAACCAAGTAAAGGTCATCGGGCAGGGAAAAGCTCACCAGGAGGGGGCTGGGCTGAGGGTGTCTGGCCCCTGTGTCTGACGCTAACACCTCTGTGTTCTGCTTTGCACTCGCTCACTGAATGGATTTCCTTATGTTCAAAAATCTGCCAAACAAACAGGCTAAAAGCCAGCATAATTTTAAAAAGTTATTTATTCCAAGTTCCACTGGTTTGAGGTTTTTCATAAGTTATTACAGAATTGAATGCTGAAATCAGAAACAAACGTTCGAAGTTGTAGCGTTTACAACAAAATTGATATCTCCGTGACTGATTTAAAGGATTCACGGTGTTCCCATCATTTAGAATCCATGAGGAAAGTTTCCAAGTCCATATCCAGGTCGGAAACAAGGGCATTTACGAAGTCATCGATAGAAGGACACTTCTGAAGCATACCTGCGGACGAAGAAAAGACGAGCCGCTCATTCTCCACAGACAATACACAGGGACGAAGACACACATCAAATCTGCAGGGTCAGGGGACATTCGGCCTTGTGAACCGCGAGCTTGACTGTGAGGACGTTTCAAAAAGTCCTGGGCAGTGCATGGGCCCCGAAGCTATTTCGTGTTTTAATGCCTTTTTTACTATCTAATCAAACTCTTAGCTTAGAGATTTAGAGCCAAATATGTTTCCCGGGGGTTTTTATTTTGCACATATTACTATACACTTGGAGTGATGTCAGAAGACTTAATTTTTCAGCTATCTTTGGGCTGGTTCAGAATTTAATATGTTTAATTACCTGCCAAGTGTTATTATCAAGTCCTGTGCACTTTAAAATCATTCAACTGTTAATTATCTTGCAGAAGTCTTATATCAGACACAAGTTATTGGCTTTCCTCCAGACCTGCCTGTCTTGGAGAACTCCTAATGTCTGGTTCTCAGATTTCCTCATCTGACATACAAGGTTTCAATAAAGCTAGAAAAAGAAGCTGTACTGGAAAGCAGTGAGGCACCCTGTCTAGCATGTAGTAGCAATTCAGTAAAAAGCTGAATCTATCTCCACTCTTCACTCAAGAAGCCAAAGACAACATTCAAGCAATGAACCCTGTGGCCCCGCGGCCCGTGCTCTTGGCAGGTAATGCTAGCTCAAGGTTGAACAGGGCTCTCTCAGTGCAATTCAGTTAACATGCCTTGAGTGTTCGCTGTGTGAAGGACCAGGCCAAGTCACAGTATGAGGGCAGGAAGGACACAATCACAGAAGTACACCGTGTGGACCTGGACAGCCATGTGGGGAAAGTTAACCTTGACCCCTGTCACATACCGTACATAACCATTAATGTGAGATGGGCACAGACCTAATTGTAAAAGCTAAAATTATTAAGTGTCTAGAAGAAAACACAGAATATCTTTGTGACTCTGAGGTAGGCAAAGGTCTCTTAGGACACAGACGGTAATAACCATAAAAGAAAAAAAGATACATTAGAGTTCATCAAAATTTAAAACTTCCCGCCTTGCAAAGAAACTGTTAAAAAAAAAATGAACAGGTAAATGACTGAATGGGAGAAAATACTGACACAACACATATCTCACACAGGACTGGTATCCAGAAAATATAAAGAACTCCAACTCATCATAAAAATACTTGTAAAAATAAAAAATGGACGAAAGATTTGAGCAGACCTTTCACAAAAAAAGATATCTGAATAAACACGGAACTAACAGGCCCTGAGAAGACACACAACATCACTGTCATCCAGGAAAAGAAAAAGCCACAAAGAGACACCATGATGTTCCACCGGGACGGCTGAAGTCCCAGGGCTGAAGACAGCAAACGCAGTCAAGGCCTTGGGCGCCATGGCTCGTCGCCCAGCAGGGGCAGAGGGTGAGATGCAAGAGCCCTTCAGAAAAAGGTCCAGCGGTTTCTGTAAAGCTCAGCACACACCTGCCCCGGGACCCAGCTGTTTCCTCCTAGGTATTAGCCGAGAGAAATGCAGGCACGTTCCCAGCAGCCTAAAGTGGAACGACACAAGCTCCCATTACCAGGCTGCAGGTGGACGTTCGTGGTGTCTTCACACAGTGGAACGGCACCAGCAACGAGAAGGAAAGAACTATTGACCCAGACAACACCTCGGGCAGGCCTCAGACACAGTGCATTGCACACAAGGGCCCACACAAAACACACGCTGCCTGTTTCGTTTATATTCACTTCCAAGAAGGTCCGGACTAAGCCATGGTGAAAAAAACTGGAGCGGTGGTTGCCTTCGGGAGTGGGGATGGTGACCGACCCAGAAGGTCCTGGTGTGATGGGAAAGTTCTCTATCTGGACCATGATTTGTGACACCCAGGTATATAGCTCGTCAAAATTCAGTAAATGGAACGTTAAGGATTTGTGCCTTTCACCACATGTAAATGTTACGTAACCAACACTGAACTCTAGTTATACGCACACAGAAGCGTCTGGGGTAAAACGTACTTACGTCTGCACCTTGTTTTGAAACTACATATATGTGATGGGTGGATGGAGGAATGGACAGATGGATACGTGACAAAGCAGAGCAAAATGTTAAGTGTAGACTCTAAAGGGCAAGTGTATGAGTGTTTACAGTTCACGTGACTTTGCTGAATGCCTGAAAACTTTCCACATAAAGCGTTCGGGGAAGAGTCAGCTTCGGGTGTTCACAGCACATAGATGGCAGCCAGTGGGAGAACAGACGGAGAAGGATGTCGTGCGTGGCAGAGATTCCGAAGGCTCCGTGGGGCAGATGGGGGCCTGCAGAAACGTGAGAGATGGGGAAGGCTCAAGGCTCAAGCCAGGGCCTTTGCGGTGGAGAGGGCGGCCTAGGCAAGGCACCCGGTGGGCAGCGCACAGAGCGTCTGGGGTCTGGAGGGAGAACAGAGCGCCGGGGAACCAACCGCTCATGACGTTTGGGTGCCCTCCGCGGTGGCACGCAGAGCTCGGGGCAGGCCCAGGCCTGGACCCACGGACACGGTCACTCCCCCTGGGGAGCACATTAGAGGTGGAGCCGACCCGTGCAGTCAGGCTTGGCCCTCGCGTCCCTGTGAAGTGTCATGTTCCCTCCACAAGCTGCCCACGTTCACAGGGCCCTGCTCTGTCCTCCGTGGCCGCACCTCAGGGGCACATGCCCCCCGCGAGGCCCACCTCCAGCCACTTCTGCGTCTCAGAGAACGGCAGTCATGGCAGCAGCGCGGGAAGAATGTAACACGCTCAGGGCAGTTTTAAATAAAATCCCATCAGAGGTGAATGGTTCAGTAACTGTGTGTGTGATGTGACTGGTAAAGAGAATCCGGACCGAGAGGGATGGGGGAGTTACCGGGGCAGGGATTCTCCTGGAATATGGCTGCGGTGTCCTCCCTTTAATTAGATCGAAGTGTTTGGCAAGTGTCAACCTGAACTAACTTCGGCACAAAGACTTAAGAGAAACACAATGTTTTCAGGCAGTTCCACGAATAAGAAAAATTGAAATTGGCTTTTATGTACGTGGATGGTAAAAAAGATTCCAAGAACTCTGAGGTTTTTAAAAAAGCTGACGAACACGTCCCCTTTGTCTTCAAGTCTTAGTCTTAAAAGGGTGGTGATGAGACGTGCAATTTCGCAGGAGCCCCGGGAACCCGGCTGGAGGTGCCGAGTCCACGAGCGGGTGAGTTTACACACGTTTCTCTGTGGACATCACCTGAGTCGGGGGCCAGGGAGCCGAAACAGTAAAACAAAACCGAGGGCAGCTTCACGCCTGAAAGGAGAAGCGTGGGCAGCGATGTGAGAAAGGCGGGTGCGCCGGGCCTGCCGCCGAGTCCTCGCGGAAGGAAGGACAGTGGGCTTCCGCCTGCCCGCCCCCCTCGGAGCCACAGCCGTTGCGGAGGATGACTTAGTTTGTTTTCCTCCTCGTTTTACCAGAGAGGCAAATACGCTGATAAAAACTGGAACAAACCCGAACGTTTTGGTCCTGACTGCTCTGCTCAAACCACGTGTTCCGGGACCTCGAAGGACGGGGCAGCTGCCCTAAAAGGCCTGACGGCCCTGAGTTACGGTCTCGAGGGTCGCAGGCTGCGTCGCGAGGCAGGAGGGGCTTCTGCTCGGAGGCCCCGGCACTGGGGCAGCTGGGGGGCAGGCCTCGCTGCCCAGCTCCGCGCCCGCTGCACCCCTCCGGGACCTGCTCCCGGGGCAGAGGGACGAGCCGCTGCGGACCATGGGGCGGCTGAACGCGGCACCCGGCAACCCCGAGGAGCTCGTCCGCGCCCTTCGCCGGCCCCGGAAGCCACGCGCTCTCAGCTGTGTTTCGGCTTCTCCCTTTGACTCCGTGGCGATCTCTGTACTGTTCCCCCAAACTCCTTTTCTGCTTGGTCAGTCTAAGTTGGTTCTGTTCCTTTCAAGTAGATTGCCAGTTGATGAAAAGATTGGTTCACATGTTATGAAGAGGGACTGAGCGATGCCCGGGGGACACTGACATTTCTCTCCGATTAAGGACCAACTTTCTAGACTCACGGTTTAGACTAGAAGCAGGTGGTTTTTGTTTCTTCTTTTTTCATTTAAATGACCATGTCTTCTTTCCCACAGATAAAGTAAACAGGTGACACACAAGCAGGCTTTCCTATCAGATTCCCTCTGTCCAAGCCCACTGGTGGGGAAAGGAGAGCGGCCCTGGCCCGAGCGGGGAGAGAGACGGCTCCGCCCGCAGCCCTGGCCGCTGCAGTGGGAGGTGGGCAGGGTGAGGGGGCGGGAACACTGCCCCAGCAGCTCCAGGGTCCTCCTGAAATGGGTTCCTTCCTGGTGGGATCGGGGAAGGGAACACCCTTCTGACTGTGGGCCTCAAGGTGCAGTGGAGGTGCATGGGTTGGGCACCCGTCAGGCCAGGCCCTCAATGCCTGAGGTGGTCGGGACGCGTAACCCGCGCCCTCCCAATTCTTTTAGAATCAGAGATGAAAGCAACCATACTCTTATATTTCAGACGCAGCGCCAGTACTTGGCTTAAATGAAGGTATGTCTGTCGGGTTTCTGTTTACGGTCTACAGGTGTCATTTATCTAGGGGACAACAAGCCAGCTCTGAAAAGCAGAGGAGCTGCCATGCAGGAGCAGGCGCTGGGCAGGTTAGGGTTTTAGGCTGAGTGGAACGTTCCCTGGTTCCGCACAGCATCTTATAATTCAAAATTTCAGTCCATTCTCATCCCTGACTATCCCGATGTCTTCCTCTGAAGGGTTACCAAGGAGGAAAAGAGTTGGAAAGATGACTCTTCCTTAGGCACTGGCGCAGGGGCCTGAGCTACCCCGTCAGCCACCTGGTTAGGGACTTCAGACCAGTCACGTAACTTCTGGGGCTCCGTCTTCTACTAGAAGCAGTCTGAGCAGAGGCAGGCTGGTAGAGTGAAATATAATGTCATCTACTTTGCTGGACTGTTATAAGGATTAAATAAAGTACATTTAACCATGGAAAAGGCTCCGTAACTGGTAACTGCTAACTGCTAACTGGTAACTGCTAACTGCTAACAGTAACCATCAGGTCGGAAGTTCAAGGGCTGAAGGATGAGGTTGCTTGTTTTTCTGCACAAGTTGAATTTCAAAAGCCTGGTCTCTGATTAAGTATTCAGGACATTATCATCAAACACAATCACAAGCTAATTACCCAGCTAATGAATCATTGCTTGCTTTGCTTTTCTCTGGCTTTTGCCATCTGCATTTTATGAGATAACTGTATCTACGGAAAGATGGAAACAGAAGAAGGAACTCGAGTCAATCCATTTCTACCTGTTAGCAGCTGTGATAAAAGGTTTATCAAGAAGAGCTCACTGGGATGATGGAAAAGTCCTGTCGCTGGACAGCGGTGATGATCGCACAGGGCCGTGAATGGCAACAATGGTACATTTTATGTTATATACGCTTAACCACAACTTAAAAAGAAGTGACCGGAACTACTGAGCCTGTGGTTCGCCTACATATTCAGCTGCCGTGGCTCCGTCCCCCGTTACCAAACGTCGGGTTATCTGCACGGACTGGGCAACGAGTGAGGAGTCTGCATGTCTCCACCACCACCCTCGGTTCTAAAGCCCATGGTGATAGTTCCCAGCTGCTTTTTATGCTGAAATAATTATATGTGTCAAACTTGGCTCAGACTGATGGAGAATTCCAGTACAAAGGCTGGCCTGGCAGTTTGAAGAGGCTGAAGTGAACTTTATGAGATCAGCGCTCATTCCAGAGCTGTCTCTCCCGGGCCTCGGGCAGCTGGCTCATCTTTCTCTCCTTTGAAGTTTGCTGGGCTGCCAGGCTGCAGCTGCCCACACCTTTTCCTAAAGGTGGTTCCCGCTATCTGCGATCAGTTCTCGGGGGAACGAGGATGTCAGCCAGAAAGTGAAATTCCTTTCCTCCTTCAAACTCCAGAACTCTCTTGCCCCCTCGGCTGGGCTAATACCTGTCACACTGGAGACGTGGCTCTGCCTCTGGGGTCCCTGCCTGCAGGGCTTCCTGCTGGGTGGGAGCTAACCCAGCAAGGGGAGCCCACGGGCGTGCTCTGTTTACTAGTCAGTTTATTCTAATTTCATCGTCAGATTCACCATTCCATTTACTGGTTACATTTCTGGGTTACAAAACATCTTGCCTTTTGAAGCTCCGTGCCTTCCTTAAACAAACACACCCACACGTTAAACATGTCCACACCCTCTGAAAAGATCAGCGCGTTTACAAAAGGAGGCCTCAGCCTTGGGAAGCCAGGTGCCCGCTGCCACTGCTTTCTTCCAGAAAGCGCTCAGCCACTGCAGAGGCCACGCTGGGTAAACAGCCAGGCAAGCGAAGGCGGAGGGGTTCTGTTCACTTGGCTGTTATTCAGGGTCGCCGTCCACCCTGTTACTGAAACTGTGTGGTAGGTCCCATAGCGCCACTGAATTCTAGGTCTGCTTCCCTGACGTGCTCTCCTCACGTATTCCTGTTACCGTGTGCAAGAAAAGAAGGTTTCTGCCAGTGAGTGTGTTGTGAAGTACCACAGCTGGCCCTGCGTTCACGCATTCTCACTCAGCAGATCTTATTTTGCCATAAAATCACTACTATGTGGAAGGCAGCTGACACCTTGTCAGGTCTAGTCAGCCTGTGCGGCCTTTCAGATCTGTCTCCGTGATGTCCTGCCCGGGGAGCACAGCAGCATCTTCTTTGGGCATCAGCGCACCAGGCAACTCGGTCACCGAAAATTACGAAAGAGCAGAGGGGAGACACAGTGCAACATGCACGCAACTACTTCCAAAGCAAAAGCTTCCTGGCCTAGCCTGAAAGAGAAGTGTGCGAGCCCAGCAGTCCACACAGGACGGGCCTGAGTTTGCATCCTGGTCCTACTGCTCACCACGGTGTGACCCCGGGCAGGAAGAGGTTACCTAAGCGTGCAGCACCCAGCACGGGGGCACAGTGCTTCTCATTATTGCTACGTTGCCAGCACTGCTCTCTCTCCTGTCCGTTCAGCTGGAGAATACCAAAGTAGTAGAAGTTAGTCTTACTGGTAATGTCCAGCATTAAAGTATCTTAGGAAGATCAGTACACAAGGCTACTGCAACATGTTAATAAGATTCCCACCCTGAAGTGAAAAAAAAAACGTGCAGGAAGAAGACAAAAATGAATGTGGGGCTGAAATTCCAATTACTTTGAGGGTGTGATTTAAGATTTTAAGAATTTTTTAAAGCTCTGTTTTGTTTAAACTGCTTGAAGGGAAAATGTAAGTGGAGTTTAGCTATTGTCCTGACCCTACAGCTTAAACTAAACATACTCAGTGCTATAAGAAGAGGGATTAAGAAACTATACGTGTCTTACTTGATGTACCCTGACATGTGATGGGGTCAAAAAAGAACTTGATCATGGTAGTCAAATGCTTTGAGATGTGCAAATTCTGAGATTAAGGAGGGATTATTCCATCTTACAAACTTTAATGTAAAGATGAACTGTTAAGCAAAGAAGAAAATTAGGTTTAGGTATAATCATGCCTTAATCTAGTTTCATTATTAGCGATGTTACGTAAGAGTCACACGGGAGGAGTTTCTTTTGGAGATGGCTGAAGAGACTCGAACACGGGAGATACCTTGCAAACGATCTTTCAGGAGATGGTCCAGTTAAACCAGGAGAAACCTTCCCATCTCCGTGCTCTCTGGCAACATTCCCGGAGGTGCTTAGCAAACGTCAGTTTCAATTCTTCCACTGCAATCTGCTCGAAGTCTCTACTAGTACGAGTTTACCCTTCATCAGTGGACTCTGGAGTGTAGATTCCTCAGTGGGTCCCCAGCGTCAGCCCCGCCACGATGCTTGTGGCCCCTAATTCCTGAGCCCTGGGAGCTCTGAGCCCCATCCTGTCAGCTGGGAGTGTAGGGTGAGAGCTTTGAGGAGGTGACACCTGCTTTTCTAACAGCACACTTGTACCCACGCGTCAGGAACATCATCTGTAACGACCATCTTTAAAGAGCACGTTATGATGTTTCCCCTGAGCAGTCAGAAGACTCCAAAGAATACTATCTACGTTCCTGTTAGAATGCTGTCTACGCAACATCATCCGGAAACAGAATAGTTGGTGTTTCTTGGAGTGAGTCCCCTACAGGGTATCTACCCGTAAGAGAAAGGCTGAGACCTCAGTGCAGTCAGGCTCCAGGGGCACTGTCCCAGATGCAACACAAAGGGAGACGGCCCATCCCATGCACGCAGCAGGCAGAGAGCAATCCGCTGCTGTTCAGAGAAGACGGCCAGGAGGCCGGCAGAACCGCTCTGCGGGCAGAACGTGACACATGGAGTGCCAGTCTGCGGTCTAGGGTCATGCTTTGGACAGAAGCTGCCAGCATAGGGGGCTCTGTCCCTTCTGACGACAGTGGCTTGGTGCTCAGAGCCTGCGAGGGCACTGTGTCACCCGAAGCTCGCAGGGCAGCTGAGAGGGCTTCTGGACCCATCATGCTTCCATGGGCCGCAGAGGTGGGGGGAGATGCATCTTGGGTTAAAAGTGTCTCTGAAGTTGGGTTGTACTAGAACCTGTCTTTGAATTACCCTTGAGATCCCAGAAGAGGGCTGCGACCCACCATCTCTTCTGAGATGATCTGGGTCTGCCGGCTGGTGGCAGTGACGGGCTGGTGGGGCTTTGCAGGATTCCCAAGGCTTTGGGGGCAGGAAGGGTCCGGGTGGAATAGGTTCTGATGACACCAGTGAGCCTAGGAGCACGGCCCACCCAAAGTGAACAGTGGCTGAAAGCCTGTCCAGGGGGACGGGTGCTGGGAAAGGGCTCTGCACCACCGAGGGGGCCCATCGGCTTCTCCCGGCCTTACTTCTGTTCCCGGGAAGGGAGTCGCACGCCCCCCAGAGCAGCGCGGGTGCATTAAGGGGCCACTGTCCCCACTCCTCTCCGGAGAGTCACTCTCCTTGTGGCGTGCTGTCATCTGTTATAAACCTGTTAAAAAGCAGACTATCTGGGAGCGGGAGGGCAGGAGCAGAGGCTGGACCATGACGGCCAGTGAGCGTGCAGTGGACATACTCGCTCTCCCAGGGCCAGAACCACGCGGGGTGTGCAATGCAAAGTGCGGTCGACATGTTACAGGTTAAAATTCTGTTTAAAACCTACTTTCCCAGAGGCTTTTTGTCATCTTTGCTAGCAGAAATTATGTTGGTTGAATTTATTCACTGGAGCATTTGACAGTAAGATAGAGGGGGAAATCCAAGGGTAGTAGAGGCTTCTGGGCTAAGTTTAGAGCAGGAAAGGCCTGTCGCTTCCTGGTAGAGGCCGACTCCTCCTACCCGGGTGAAGAGATCAATGCTCATGTGCTTCCCACCGCCCTACACCCCAGATTATACACAGCGCCCATCGGTTTCTAGCACGCGGGACGCGGTTATCTTTCTGATGTGTCAACAAGACACCGTAACCCACAGGAGGTGCTCATTCCTGGGATCCCAAAGTCCATTTTTTCAGAAAAGTGAAAAGCGGCGCTCTTTCCAGCAGGGCATTTCCCACGTTTTCTCCTGGTTTATCGTGTCTTTGAAATACCGGCCTTGTCTTTCAGCCTCAGCTCTTCGCATCTGTAACTCTACTAATCTGTTCTCTCCAAGCTCCACCTTTGCTATTTATATGCAAAGAATGTGATGAGCTCTAGGAAGGGGGCAGCCTGCCTCCAGAACAGACTGGACACCTGTCGGGGAGTGGACGCGGCTGCTAGCGTGAGGGGCGTGTCCAGAGCTCCCCGAGGCAGGCGGCCTGTCCTGCCCACTTGGGTCTGCACCCTCCGCACGGCCCCTTCCCCCGGTGCTCACGGCCGCCTCGTCCGCCGGTGCAGAGGACGCGAGTGCAAGGTAGCTGACGGGTCGGAGGGCTGAACCCCTGCAGTCCTGAAGCCCCCGAGCCGTGTGCCCAGGCTCAGCCTACACGGCCCAGAGGGGATGCTCTTCGTCATTCCTACAGGACGCTGCACCCCTCAAGTAAATGCAGGATCCGTATCGTTCTTATTTCCGTGTCCCTGAAATGCCTGGTTAGCAGCAAGTATTTGCTAAATATTCGCTAAGTTAAATGAATTTAACTTCATCAACAACTAACATAAAGCTTTCTTCATTCAATCAGATTACTTACTGGTCACTAACACAGGACACTGCAGTAACACTTTTGAACGAAAGCCAGCGCCCTGGAGAGAGGTTTCAGTCTCAGGCCCGGAGGTGGTGTGTCTGAGAGAACTCGGCCCCGGAGGTCCCCACGGGCTCCGGGCGGAGCGGGACGGGGTGCGAGGGCTGCGGCCTGAGTCCGCTGCAGCAAAGCCCCGAGAGTGGACTCGCCTTCGGTCACAGAGTGCAGCGCCCAGTGCCGGAAAAGAGGCGGCAGAGTGCACCCCCGACCCTCCGTGGGAAAGTGTTCTCCACCTCGATGCCCGTTCCTTAAGTAACGCCAGTAACCTACCCAGGCTGACCTGGTCCTGCATCAGGTGACTTATAAAGCACCAGGGCAGGCCCGTCTTACTACGCCCTGTGGGACACCAGGTGTGTGTCGCGTAAGAAACACACGCTGCTTCTGGAGGCAAAGCTGTGCAGCGGGCAGAGCACCTCACAGAGCAAGCGGATGGCCTGGAGGGCGGCCCCCCCCGCCCCAGGGACTGAGGCCGGGGAAGCAGGAGTCCTGCTGTGGGCGAGCAGGGCACAAAGGCAAAGCTGGCGTCCCGACTTCTGAGCAGACGTGGCGACTGAAGTCAGGGCAGAGGGCGACACTGAGCTGCTGGGTGACAGACGTGTTTCCTAGACCTGCTTCTCTTTTGCGTTATAAAAGTTGTATCACAAAAGATATTTGGGCCGACAAAATATTCAGAAAAAATCTCATAATGTGAATAAAAACCTGTCCCTTTTCTAATAATCATCACAATGTTTTTGAAGTAGAGTTGATTTACGATTTTCTTTTAGTTTCAAGTGTATAGCGCAGTGATTCAGGATTTTTATGAATTATACCCAGTTATTACAAAGTGACGGCTCTAATTCCCTGTGCTGTACAGTGTATCTTGGTTGCTAATCTTCCTTATACATAGTAGTCTGTATCTCCTAATCCTCTACCCCATCTGGCCGCTCCCTCCCCCCGAACTGGTAACCACTAGTTTGTTTTCTAGATCTGTGAGTCTGTTTCTGTTTTGCTGTGTATGTTCGTTTTACTTTTTAGATTCCACATATAAGTGATATCATACAGTATTTGTCTTGCTCTGTCTTATTTCACTAAGTATAATATTCTCTAGGTCCATCCACGTTGCTGCAAAGGGCAGAATTTCATTGTTTTTATGGATGAATAATAATCCACTGCGTGTATATGTGTGTGTGTGTACCACATCTCTTTTATCCATTCATCTGTGGATGAACACTTGGGTTGCTTCCATGTCTTGGCTATTGTAAACAGTGCTGCTATGAACACTGGGGTGCATGTATCTTTTCAAATTAGTGTTTTCGTTTTGTTCTACATATATACCCAGGAGTGGAACTGCTAGATCATATGGTAGCTCTATTTCTAGTTTTCTGAGGAACCCTCATACCGTTTTCCGTAGTGACTGTACCAATTTACATTCCCACGAACAGTGCAAGAGAGTTCCCTTTTCCCCACGCTCTCTCCAATATTTACTTATAGACGTTTTGATGACAGCCATTCTGACCAGTGTGACGACACTTCACTGTCGTTTTTATTTGCATTTCCTTAGTAATTAGCGATGTTGAACATCTTTTCCTGTGCCTGTTGGCCACAGGTCACAGATGACCTGTATTCAGGTCATCTGCCCATTTTTTGATTGGATTGTTTTTTTGATACTGAGTTGTATGAGCTGTTTATATATTTTTTATATCAACCCCTTGTTGGTCATACCATTTGCAAATATTTTCTCCTATTCTGTAGGTTGTCTTTTTGTTTCATTGATGGTTTCCTTTGCTGTTAAGCTTTGAAGAGACTGTCTTTCTCCATTGTTTATTCTTGCCTCCTTTGTTGTAGATTAATTGACCACAGGTGCGTGGGTTTATTTCTGGGCTCACTGTTCCACTGATCTGTGTGTCTGTTTTTGTGCCATTACCACACTGTTTTTATTACTGTAGCTTTACAGTACAGTCTGAAGTCTGGGAGGTTATGCCTCCAGCTTTGTTCTTTTTTCTCAGGATTGCTTTGACAATTCTGGGTCTTCTGTGGTCCTATACAAATTTTAGGATTATTCTAGTTATGTGAAAAATGTCATCAGTATTTTGACAGGGATTGCATTAAACCTGTAGATTGCTTTGAGAGGTATGACCATTTTAACAATATTAATTCTTCCTATCCAAAGCACTGGATATCCTTCCATTTCTTTGTATCATCTTCAGTGTCCTTCATCAGTGTTTTATAGTTTTCAGTGTCTAGATCTTTCACTTTCTTGGTTAATTTATTCCTAGGTATTTTATGCTTTTTGATGTGATTTTAAATAGGATTTTTTTGTTTTGCTTTCCCTTTCTGATAGTTAATTACTAGTGTATAGAAAAAGCAACAGACTTCTGTAGATTAATCTTGTATCCTGCAACTTTACAGAATTTATTTATTCTAATAGTTTTTTGGTGGAGACTTCAGGGTTTTCTATATAAAATATTGTCATCTGCAAATAGTGACAGTTTGACTTCTTCCCTTCCAATTTGGATGCCTTTTCTTTCTTTTTCTTGTCTGACTGCTGTGGCTAGGACCTCTAATACTATATTAAATTGATGGCAAGAGTGGGCATCTCTGCCTTGTTCCTGAATTTAGAGGAAACGCTTTTTCGTCTTTTCACTGCTGAGTATGATGGTAGCTGTGGTCTGTCATAAATGTTCTTGATTATGTTGAGATATATTTCCTCTATACCAACTTTGGTAGGAGTTTTAATCATGAATAGATGAATTTTGTCAAATACTTTTGCTGTGTCTTTTGAGATGATCATTTGATTTTTATTAATGTGTTGTACCACACTGATTGACTTGCGAGTACTGAACCATCCTTGCGTACCTGGAATAAATCTCCCTTGATTATGCTGTATGATCCTTTTTACATATTTTGGATTTGGCTTAGCTAATATTTTGTTGAGAATTTTTGCATCTATATTCATCAAAGATATTGGCCTGTAATTTTCTTTTTTTGTATCGTCTTTGGTTTTGGTATCAGGGTAATGGTAGTCTTGTAGAATGACCTTGGGAGTGTTCCATTCTCTTCAATTCTGGGGAATAGTTTGAGGAAGATAAGTATTAGCTTTTATTTGTATGTTTGGTAGAATTCCCCTGTGAAGCCGTCCAGTCCTCACTTTTGTTTGCTGGGAGTTTTTTACAACTACAGATTCAGTTTCACTTCTAGTGATCAGTCTGTTCAAAGTGTTTCTTCTTGATTCAGTCTTGGCATGCTGTATGTTTCTAGAAATTTGTCCATTTTTTCTAAGTTGTCTATTTATTGTCATAGTATTCTTTTATCATTTTTTATCTCTGTGGTATTGGTTATTATTTTTCCTCTTTCATTTACTTTGTTTCTCTGGGTCCTCTCTCTTTTCTTCTTGGTGAGCCTTGCTAGAGGTTTGTCAATTTTATCTTTTCAAAAAAACCCCCAGCTCTTGGTTTTACTGATCTTTCCTATTTTTTATCTCTCTTTATTTTCTCTGATCTTTATTATTTCCTTCCTTCTCCTGATGTTGGGCTTTGCTGGTTCTTCTTTTTCTAATTCTGTTAGGTGGTAGGTTAGACTGTTTATATGAGATTTTTCTTGTGTTTCAAGGCAGGCCTGTATTGCCGTGAACTTCCCTCTGCTTGTGCTGATTTTGGAGAGTTGTATTTCCACTTTCACTTGTCTCGAGGTATTTTCTGATTTCCTCTGCTTTGTTCACTGACCCACTGGTTTTTATAGTGTCCACATGTTTGTTCTTTTCCCATTTTTCCTCCTGTAACTGATTTCTAGTTTCATACTGTTGTGGTTGGGAGAAAACGCTTCATATAATTTCTGTCTTCTTCAATTTTTTGAGAATTGTTTTGTGGCTTAGCATGTGATCTATACTAGAGATCATTCCATGTGCACGTGAGAAGAATGTGTATCTGCTGTTTATGGATGGAATGTCCTGTAGATATCTATTAAGTCAAACTAGTCTGTTGTGTCATTTAAGACCACTGTTGCCTTACTGGTTTTCTGTCTGGATTATCTGTCCATTGATGTAAGTGGGGGTGTTAAAGTCCCCTAAGATTATTGTATTATTGTCAGTTTCTCCCTTTATGTCTGTTAGTATTTGCTTCATATATTTAGGTGCTCCTGTCCTGGGTGCCTATATGTTAATGAGTGTAATATCCTCTTCTTATATTGAGTTCCTTTATCATTGTATAATGATATACAGTCTTCTTTGTTTTTTGTTATAGCCTTTGTTTTAAAGTCTGTTTTATCTGATCAGTATTGCTATGCCCACTGTCTTGTCATTTCTGTTTGCATGAAATATCTTTTTTCATCCCCTCACTTTCAGTTTGTGTGTCTTTAGCTCTGAAGTAAGTCTCTTGTAGGCAGCATATGGAAGGGTCTTGTTTTGTTTTAATCCAATCAGCCACCCTATGTCTTTTGATCAGAGCATTTAGTCCATTGACATTTAAAGTAATTACTGATAGGTATGTACTTACTGCCATTTTTTTCCTTGTTTTCCAGTTGCTTTTTTTAGTTCTTCTCTGTTCATTTCTTGTTTTTTTCCCTTGTGGTTTGACGATTTTCTTTAGTAGTGTACTTGTTTTCCTTTCTTTTTAGTTTTTGTGTATCTATTGTAGGTTTTTGATTTGTGATTACCATGGGGTTTATATATATACTGATCTATAATTTTACCTACTTGTTTGAAACTGATAGTCATTTAACTTCGTATTCTAGAAGATCCACATTTTTTACTCCTCCCCCCCATTTTGTGATTCTGATGTCATACTTTACATTTCATGTTTATCACTTAACTGCTTATTATCGTTAGAGTTGCTTTTACATTTTTCTTTTTATCTTCGTACTGGCTTATTTAAGTGGTTGATCCTCAGTCCTTACGGAGTTTTCCCTTTCCTGTAGATTCTTCTTTTCCACTTAGAGAAGATTCTTTAATATTTCTTTTGGGGTAGATTTAGCATTGATGAACTCTTAGTTTTTGTTTGTCTGAGAAGTTCTCTCTCCTTAGATTCTAAATGAAAATCTTGCTGGGTAGAGTATCCTAGGTTGCAGGCTTTTCCCTTTCAGCACTTTGAATATATCATGTCAGTCTCTTCTGGCCTGCAGAGCTTCTGCAGAGAAATCAGCTGGTAGCCTTATGCAAATTCCCTTGTATATGATTATTTTTTTCTTGCTGCTGCCTTTAGGCTTCTCTCTTTAACTTTTGCCATTTTAATTATAATGTCTTGGTGTGGGTCTGTTTGGGTTTATCTTGTTTGGGACCCTCTGTGCGTCTGTATCTGGATATCCGTTTCCTTCTTCAGATTTGGGAAGTTTTCAGCCATGATTTCTTCAAATACATTTTCAATACCCTTTTCTCTCTTCTGGGACCCCCTATAAATGTGAATGTTGGTATGCTTAATGTTATCCAGAGATCTCTTAACCTTTTTTAATTTTTTTACATTTGTTTGCTGTATCTTCCAGATCCCTTAAGTGGTCTTCTGTATTGCTTAGTCTGCTATTCATTCTGTCTAGTGTGTTTTTTGATTTCAGTGATTGAATTCTTCATTTTTGATTGGGTCTTTTTCATATTTTCTAGTTCCTTGTTAGAACTCTCACTGTGCTCATGTATTCTTTTCTCTAATTCACTTAACAATTTTATTACCAATGCTTTCAATTCTTTATCTGATAAATTATTTCTGTTTTATTACTTTTTTCAGGGGTATTTCAATTGAGAGCAATTCCTCTGCCTCTACGAATTTAGGTGCAACAGTTTCCTGTTGTGGTCTTGAAGGGACCACGTTCTTACGAGGGACTGGCCCTATACAGACTGTGAGTGTCTGATGCCTTTGGTGGGAAAGTTGATCTGATGTGGACACAAGCCATGTCTTCCTCAGGGTGTGCTGGAAGCTATCACCTTGGTTGGGGTGGGGCTGGGGCTGGAGGAGCTAGAGCTGGAGCTGGGTGTGAAGCAAGACTTCCCTTCTGCTCAGTGGCCATCACTGCCCTACTGGGGGTGGGACCTGATCCCAAGGTGCTGGAGCAGAAGCCCCAGGGGTCAGGCCTGGGCTGGCTCTGCTCCCTGTACATGTGTGCTTTCCCTGCTCCCTACACTGGGACCCTCGCTGCACAGGCAGGGATGCTGAAGCAAGGGGGCCTGTGCAGGCTGTTGGCACATGCTGGCTGCAGCCAGAGGTCTGGGCTGTCTCTGACGCACGGCCTGTGCGGTGCCCGCCGTGTTCCCTGGCTCTGTGGGAAAGCCTCAGGCGAGAGTCCCCTTTGTCCCTCACAGCTGCCCCTGCCCGTTGTAGGGCCACACTGTAGGGCGGATGGGGCCCGGGTGGGGCCTCAGTGCACACGGGGCTGTGAGCTGTGGTGGAGCAGCTGCTGTCAGAGTTCTGGGCTGGGGGGACTGCTTGAGTGGGTGCCAACACTGGCTGCCACCCTGTCCAGGCTCTGTCCCAGTAGCCTCTGGGTCCCACGAGTCTGCTGCCATAGACCCTGTGCTGCCCGGTGACATGGGGTACGTGGGGCTGGAGCGTGCACTGAGGCAGCCGGCGGAAACCTGGCCAGCGCCAGAGAAGCCTTCAACCCGCCCTTTCCTCTGTGCCTCGGGGCTCATCTGCCCTGTGCTGGATGCCAGGACAGAGGTGCCCAGTCTGCGGCTCTCACCGCTCACTGCCCAGAGCAGGTCTCTGCCTGTGCCATCTCTCTCTTCCTCTGAGTCCCCTCCCAGGGGCACAGGTCCAGACCCGATCACTTTTCTTCCTTTCCTACCCCATTACAGCTTTGCTTGTACAGGAGTCCTTCTGCCAGTTTCCAGTTAGTTTTCCGTGAGACTCATGCCACACGTGGATGTATGTTTGATGTGTTCCTCGGGGGAGGTGAGCTCCATGCCCTCCTCTATTCCACCATCTTGTTCGATCCCCCATAATCACGTTGTTAATGGCGCAGGAGACATCTGCCCTTCCAGGTGAACTCTAACTTAAGTATGCATTAACGCAGCAGGTTCCCACGATGGTGTGCACAGCACACCCTGCTGCAGGCGCCAGGGCACAGCGCGGGCCTAGCCGTCTCTTCCTCTCAGAGAGCCGAGGCTCGACTCTGCTGCCCCTTGTCTGTGACACCCTGGGAAGGAAGACCCCAGAGGTGAGGTGCCCTTCTCATCACACTAGGGGTCGTGACAGCATGACTCGCCTTGCTGGTGCTGACCCTGAACACCGGGCCGAGGCAGAGTTTCATGTAAAGTCTCCCTCCCTTCCTTCCAGAGCACAGTATGAAAGGGGGAGGTCACCGCGCAGCCCACACTCGGGGGGCAGGGGGCACCTACAGAACCATCTGAACTCTCGTGCACGGGGAGGTCTGCCCTGCTGATTCATTCAATCGTTCCTGTCAGGCGGGCTCATGGATGCACACTTATACTTGGTACTATTTCCCAATGCTGCCTTAGTTACTTTTTTGCTCAAATTGTTAAAGTTCTGGCCGTTGAGGTTCGTTTGTAGTGGGAGCCTGTCCCTCGGGACACACATGCCCGTCCTCGTGTGCACTCCTGAGCACCTGCGTCCTTCCTGGCGCTGCAGGGCGCTGCAGGCCAGCCCTGGGGTCAGCCCTTCCCCCAAGGAGCCCTGCTTCCTCTAGGGGAGAAGGTGTCAAACCAAGCTCCGGGCACTTGCTGCTCCTAGGACCAAGGAGAGAGGTTACCATCGTACACTGTTTGTATTAATCTCCTTGGGGGACGAGGGTGACCATTTGGAATACACACCACAAATTTCTGGCTTGTTTCTTGAATAAGAGTACGATGTAGTAAGAAGAGATGATATAGGATAGTTATGGCAACGACGAATGTGTTTTGAAAGCCACGAAGCTCTGCGGAAGTGTGAGGCCTGGGGCTTCTAGACTTTGGTTCCACAAGTCAGTCTGGCGACACAGAACAGACTGAAGGGAGCTTCGCTGAGAATTTATCTACTATTCCTTTTCATCTTATCTGATGTTTCGTCCTTTTGAAAACTCTGTCAAGTTCTAATGTTATATCTCTACTTTCATACTGCTTTGGGCCAAAAGTCATAAAACTAAGAGTTCCTTTTCTGGAAAGGAGAACAGAAATAAAGTTGTTTAATATTTTAAAAGAACCACTTGGAACGCCAAAATCTTGGGCTTTAACCTTTCCTTTCCCCACAAAACCCTTCGTGCCAAGGCTGCAGGCGAGCGCACACAGGATCCATTACCAGAGGCAGAAATGTGAGACTCGGTGGGCACCGTGCTTACGCGGCTGTGGCGAGAATCATCCCATGGGAACGACGGTGACTCAAGTTGCTAGCTTTGCCACAGAAGTCTAAAGAGCTTATATGGAAACAGATCACGGAAAATTTTACTGCTCATCAGTGGCCGTCAGGCAGGCCTCACCAGTGTCAATGTGAAAACACACACAGACTTTGGGGATCACTGAGGCCTCAAGGCTCAGGCCACTGACATCTTCACATTCTAAGCCCAACTCAGTCTCACGTCAGCCTTCAAAGATCGCCTGAGGAAGACGAGGCATCGGGAGGAAGGTGGCAGGGAGGAGAATGAGCCTCGTTACTGGTTTTTTCCTAGTTATTTAAAGATAAGTAACATCTGAACCTAAACACTCTCAACAAGGGCCATTTACTCAAGAATTTCGGATAACGTAAAAGAAAGATAAAGCAGTTTACACTGGAAGATGTAACCTCCTGTGGGGACTTCACCTGTCCTTCTTGAACTGCTGAAATAATACAGCTCCGACCCCCAACAGCTGTATAATCCCCCTCTTCTACCTGCTGTGGGAGAAACAATTCTCGTTCCAGGTGGCTACCAGGTATTACCTCCTTGTTACAAACTCACTGTTTATCTTTCTAGAGACATTCATTTTCTGAAATGGTCTGCAGAAACTGAACTCTGGGTCATGTTCACCACAGCACACCTAAAAACTTTTCTAGTATATGGCAAAATGAATGAAAATGTCATATCATCCTGGTTTATTGTAAGCAAAAACTAAGTTCTCTTATTACTAAGAAATGTGATACTTAAACGAGAAAACACTGTATGGAATGTACAAAGAGTTCAACTCACCCCAGAACCCTCGGCAGTTAGGAGAGTTGAATTCAGTCAGGTGTGTTGCCACCCTGTGTTTTAGTGGAGGATTAAAGTAACTGAATATTCTGCTTATAACATCCTTATATGTGCTATGGATGTGTTTAAAACTAGATAAGGACACAATTTCAACCTGCAGATTAGAAAAGTGTTTTGAAGTCAAATCACGTTTTGCGTCCCTTAGGGAAATCGACTTGGTCGAGGAATTTGCTAAGTACCGGAGCTGGCAACTGCAACTCCAATTCTGTTGTACTGTGCGACGTGACCGCTCCCCTCCTCCCCGCCCCCCCAGGAAGGAAATACCTTCTTAACCACTTTTTGTTTTCTTCCAATGGCGTTTATAGAGTTTTGAGGGAAAAACTATAGGCCCTTGAAGAAAAGTCTGTGTTGCCGCACATGGATCTTCCCCGAGGCTCCCGGGCGGCACTCCCTTCAGACCTGAGGCGACTCTAAAACAGGCCAGCGAGCTCAAGGTTCACCTGTGAGGCGTTTATCGTTCAAAGATCAAAAGCACGGCCGTGTTTGACTTGAGTAGGTCATACAGAGAGCACCAGCACAACCCACGGTATCCTGACTAAGGAAGGGCTCGGCGTTCGCCTGAAATGTTGGGTCTTAAGTAAGGAGGTTAATAAAGGTGGCACTAGGTCACAGAGGTACATAACTGGAAGGTACGGATTCTGTTTCTTTACCTTCTGCTACTCAACATAATTCTTTACATTTACCTAGTAAGTAAATAAAACAGATGAAGCAACTATCATGACGCTGAGTAATTTCACAGTCACTCCTCCTAGGGCCACCCCGATGCTATGAGCCATCATGCAGGACGCTCCTGCTTTGGGGGTGCAGGCTGGCCGTTCGCACACAGGAAGAGGGGACGCCACTGCTGATCTTGTCTTACAAACCCAACCCTACGGAGTGACAACTGGCGTAACACCCTCTTGCGCGTGGCCCCATTCATCCGCTGTGTAACCGATCACGTGAATTAAGGAGGAACACTGAGGAAAAGGGTAACCCTTAGAAGCCGAGCAGTTCTATTGCTGGTGTTAGCTGTGGTCTGAATACCTTCTCATTTCTAGTTTGAACCACAGGCTTGTTTTTCTCTCGTGGAAAAATATTTTTTCTTCACACAAAAATGTTTCATATGAAGAACAGAATTTCCAGAATTTCCAGAGAGATGACACAACCATCTTGGAAGCAGAGTAGGAAAATACACCAACCAAAAGACAAACACTGAAAAGGATTTAATATTTTTCTTTTGCTGGAGCCATATGTAAGCTAATATTTATGTGCAGACAGCGTTTAGACCCTGGTGTCAGGAAGGATAAACTAAGCACTGCTGCTGAGAGAGCTTTCCCACCAGAACATCCGCGTGAGAACCAGCCCTGGAGCCTCTTCTGCCCCCACTCACAGCGGGCTGTCCACGCAGCACCACAAACTACCAGCCCAAAGGGCGCCATGCAGACCATCACAAGCCAAGTAATTTCACTGTTACCGAGTCCACAAGGGGCCCGCGGCCGGCAGTCCTACCCAGGGAGCTGCTCAGAGCTCCGGCCCTGTGGTCGGAAGTCCCAGGCTCCAATCCTGGTGGGGCTCCTCCGTCTCTGCTGCACCACAGGGCCCGGGCCTGAGCTGTTCCACCATCGGTAAGAAGGTACTGAACACCCCACCTGAGAGGGCTGCTGGAAGATTTCATTAATCAGGACACGAAACCCATTTAAAACAGTGACTGGACGTAGCAGAACTCAACAAGGGCCGGCAGGATCAGCCAGAAAAGGGGGGGCATCACAAGCCTCCTCGTCGAGAGGGGGGCATCACAAGCCTCCTCGTCGAGAGGGTGACCCGAGGCGCAGTCACAGATGGGGGACCGGGCATCACCCCCAAAGCACAGCAGGGCTGGGCCGCAGGAGACTGCCGGCAGACCCGCTCTGCGCACCGGAGCGGCAGGGGGCAGACCGAGCCTGGACGAGCACGTCCTCCCAGAAAAGCTGACGGAACCGAGGTCCCCAGCGGGATTTTGTCACCCCCGGTGCCTGGCGCGTGAGCAGCCCTCGGCTGCCCGAGGGGACAGCAGGTGCGACAGGCGTGCGCAAGGGACGCCACCCCAACCCGCCACGAGCAGGACTGCTGCGTTGCCACTAGGGAGACAGCATCCCCCTAAGGCCGGGAGTCACCTCCTAAATGCACTTTCGTCAGGTAGTCAGAGGGACCGGCTGCATGGAAATGCCGGCATCCCGAGAGCACCCAAGATCACCCACGTTTCCTTGAAATATTTGTGAGAACATTCCAAGGAACATCATGACGGTCACTTCCATTCACAATTAAATTTTCAGTGGAGATACTTAAAAAACATAGGAAAAGAAGCATCTGAGATGTCTAAGGCTGAATTAGGTTCTAATTTTTTGAGTAAAAAATCCACCCTGATGCCTTGGAATTTCTAACAGATGTATTGCTAGGCTTTCATAAGGGAATAAGAAATGAGTATTAAAATCTGAAAGCAAATTTTCTGAGGATTCACAATAACTTAACAGTTTCCTATTAGAGTGTTAGTAACATTTTGAGAGTTGAAGCCTGAAATTTTTTCTCAATCTAAATAAATCACACTAACTTACTTGGGACACCATGAAACAGATGCTCAGAACAAAGGGCACAGCTGACGCATCATGTCTTTAAAAACAAATAGACAAAATTGGAAACATCTTTCATTACAGATGACACGAAGCAAAACCCAAAGTGCTAATGTTAAC
This sequence comes from Leucopleurus acutus, assembly GCF_964270905.1. Classification (NCBI taxonomy): domain Eukaryota; kingdom Metazoa; phylum Chordata; class Mammalia; order Artiodactyla; family Delphinidae; genus Leucopleurus; species Leucopleurus acutus. Next base: position 2,812,617 of record NC_139160.1, read on the forward strand.
ACATAAACCTTAAAAAAAAAAAAAGCGCGTCTCAGTGGGCTTACCTTGCACCATGAGCAGGGGCTCCTTGCCCCCGCCGTGCGCCAGCATCTCCCGGCGGTAGCGCTCCCCCGCCGCCCTGGGGAGGAGAGGACTGTCACTGGAGCCTGCACGCACCCACCCACACCCGCCTGAGTCCCCCAAGTGAAGCCACACTGATGTCAGATTCAGAAAAGCTGCCATGCATTATCTTCTGGCTTCTAAAAATCTCATTCCGATTTTTAACGTACTCCATGAAGACAGACCAGTGGTGATATAGTCACTGTAAGAGCAAGCCTGCTCTTTCTAGAAAGGGTTGTTTAGTTTATGTGGTACAGAACAAGTAGAAAATCGTACCCCATTCTCCATCATCTATAGGATTATTCTAAAGTGAGATTTGAAATCATTTATGCTCTCCTCTCAAAGAAGAATTTGAAATGGCACCCAACAGAGAGAAAATAACACTGTGACCTAAGAGTGAAGTCAGAAAAGCTGTCAGGAGAGGGTTCACTACACCAGGAAGCCCTGGCTAAGGATAACAGAGAACACTTGCGGTCCGTGCTGCTCTTCACCAGCTGGATTCAATAAGGAACAGTGTCCCTGACACTCGAAGGGGGGCAGACAGAAATCCTCTAAATTAATGGTTACTCTCTTTTTAAATAGAAAATGCAATTCCTTTAATGCAAATAACTGAAGTTAAATAAAGTACGTTTTCACTCCACTATTTCTGGAGGATCTTTCCGTGGGCAATTTTGCGAATATGGTCTCTAATTGGAAATGCTGCCAGCACTTCACTCTCAGCAGCAGGATGACATCGAACGCTTGTCTTGGCTCCGCCCTGAAGGGAGCACTGAGGCCCCGCGGCCCCGAGGCCCCGAGGCAGGGGGCGTGGACAGGGCAGCTGAGAGGCCCCGCCTGGCCTCAGCTTTGCTGCTTCCAACCGGGAGACTTCTCAGAACTGGGATCAAAAAGGATCTTTTGGTAGAGGTTAGAAATTTTCTAGTCCACTGAGTATTTTTACTAGCTTACATGCCCGTAAAAGCAGAGCAACTGCATGTCTAGGCGAGAATGCATACATAAACAGATATAAATACTGGGGAATACATGTATTTAAAAGCATGTGGTTTTCTAGTAAAGTGTGTGATTCCTTTAAACAAGATAGTATTTTGCCGATTTTATAGAAATCTTCAGTGAAGAATTATGATGCCCAGAATTGATTTATGGTACTCAATTTTGGCTTCAGAGCCTTTGAAAATAATAAAATTTTAGAAAGTAGACCAAATGTCTACAGTGTGCAGAGGGCTGAAGTCACAATAGCATGTGGGTACCAAGCTGTAAAACGTTTAAAAATTCTATTACATCAGACTCGAGTTCAAAAGATCCTGGAACTGAAGGCGATGATGGACTGCTGAGAACACCCGAGCCTTTGCCAACGACATGAAGAGCTGAGGGGTCGGGCGGGGGGCGAGGGCCTGGGAATCAGCAGACCTGGTTCCCACCTGAGTCCAGCTGGTTCGCTGTGAAGCCCTGAACGCACCACCCCCTCTGAGCCTCGGTTCCTCTTATGAAACTCCTGCTCCGCCAGGGCTGCTGGGACTAACGTGAGATAACCTGCGTGGGAAACTCGAGGGCGCTCCCGGCATCTGAGGGGCCACGGGCCTCAACCTGCGCAGTGAGGCCTCCTGACCGTGCGACCTGTGTGGCGCAGACAGACCGCTCTGAACGACTGAGAGACCAGGTCTCAATTAGTGCTTTGCTTTCCAAGGAAGCTCCTTCTAAGGACCCGTGGAACCAGAAGCTGGCTTCCCCGGGCTCCTGCTGGGGAGGGGCCCCGGCAGCAGCAGCCCCAGCGTCCTGCGGGGACGCAGCAGGCCATGAAACCCCCGTCTCTTTACCTGTTGAACGGATCCCGGAGAAAGCACTGCCTCCAGACCATGGACGCCACTGCCCTGGACACCAGGTAGGCGTAGTATTTGGCGCCGTAGCCCACGAGGTGGCTGAAGCGCAGCTGCCAGGCCTGCGGGACAGAAAGGGCACAGGGGGCGCTGAGGCCGCATCCGGGCGCCGCCGGGAGGCACACGGGAGCCTGCAGGCGCGCCCGTGACATGGCACCCCAGGGGGCCGGCCTCACGGGGGCCACTTTCCACGTGGCGCACACTGTGAGGACGGCAGTGAGTCCCCTCAAAACCCTCATGCCGAGCCCCAGTCCCCAGGACCTCGGAGTGAGGCTGTTTGGGGAGACGGGCCTCTAGAGGTGACGGAGGTAAAACGAGGCTGCCGGGGCGGCCCCAGGCCACCAGGGCTGGCTGTGTAGGTCCTCGTGCGACGGGGGAGACCACGCCAGGACGGGGCAGTGAGGCGGCCTCAGCAGAACCAGCCCTGACACCGGACTGTTCTGTACGGGTTCACTGCCCCTGGACTCGTGTCTGGCAGAAACAGAGGGAGGATGCCCAGACACGCAGCGTAGCGTCAGCAACAGGGCAGCACGCGTGTCCCATGATTCCGGCCTGCTGGGAAGCCTGGCCACTGGGTCGGGAGAGGGCGCTCTGGCCTGGCACCGGGTGCCGTTCTTTTTGAGGCCAGTGACGTTGTTACTGTAAAAAAAGGCCACGGGAGTTCCCAGGGAAGAATACCCTTCCACTGGAAAACTCTTTTCCTGCAAATACTGTTCTTTTTCTGGACCTACAAGCTGAAAGAAAACAAGTAGGTTCTGGGTGGTTAGTAGGAAGAGGGTTATCCAAGTGCAAAGGCCTAAGCTGCCCACAGCACAGTCGCGACACCACTGCTACAAAAGCCAGAATTACAGAAGCCATCCTCAAATGACACGGTTGTGACTTAAAAATTTTTACTTTACTGAAACAAATCTGACATGCAGCAATACTCTGCTGTCTTTTCATGTGTGCTTTAGCTGACGGTAAAATTGTTAGGAAAAAAAAATTGAAGCCTAAGTTTTTAAACTAAGGTAAATTATTGTCTAATAAGTCTTTTCACCCCCTGGAAAATAAAGTATAAAGTTTAATCATCACCACAAATGTTTAACTAGATAAACAATTTCCACCTAACTGATCAAGCCACAAACTACAAGCGAACAGACAGTTCCCTGCTGACGGCGGGGCGGCGGATCCGAGGACACCTCAGAGTCCCCCACGTGGCACACAGGGGCCCGGCGCTCTGAGTGGCGTCCAGCACCTCACGACGGGCGCTCGGCCTGGGCTGGGTGTAGGGCAGGCCGGCCAGCTCTCAGGCTAGAGCTGGAACAGGAGGAGGTCTGGCGGAGGGAACGGGAACCCTCGGGATCCACCCTCCCCTTCCAACCGGGAAGCGACTGGAAGCAAGGGGGGGCTCGCGAGCTGTGTCCCTCCGTCTGTGTGGGACACCTCGCCCGGCCCTCTGTGAAGGCGAGACCCCAGGGGTGGGGCACCACAACCCAGGGCGGTGGTCCCCGACTCCACACGGCCACCACTGGTGCTGGACGGTACACTCGCAAGGCTGTCACAGTAACCAGACCCCCAGGCACAGGTGCCGAAGCCCGGCAGCTCGCCCGGCAGGATCCACACCTGCATACCTGGACACAGAGTCCACGGCGTCTGCCTCCCACCAGCCTCCCACCTGGACAGAGCTACTCAGGCATGGCGCACACCTTGCTGTCTTGTTCTTAAATTACAGGTTTCCATACCTCAAGACACGCTAAATAAGTTATACCACCGGACACCTTTCACCAGCGTAAGCTTACGGCACGCTAAGACCTACAATCCCATTGCTGTCTGACCACAAACAGCTGGACTCCTGATAATTCAGCCTAATGTTAAGTCCTTGTTACCACTTCACTCATTCACCTGGAAAAATAAAAGACAGCATCTCATTTTAAGCCCTGGAATTATGTTGTCCTCATCCTTTTATCTCCAAGTTTCCTTCTACGACACCCAACCCTGGGCACTTAACCACAGCAGTGGGCGGGAGACACCCCCCGCCCCCCAACCTGCCTTCTCAGGTTCATGTTCTCTCTTTCTTAATGTTTTCCATGAAGTAACACAGACTAGTACTTCTAATTTAATAAAAAGTCCCCACTGACATTTTACCAAAACCCATGAAACAACAATGCCAAACAAACAGGAATTCTCAGTTTGGAATAAAACAGAATTTATTTGAGATGAAACACAGCCGTTGTGGTGGGCACACTCTCAGGTGGCCTCCGTGGATGCCGGTGTGAAATCTCCTCACCGTGAGTGTGGGCAGGACCAGAGCCTTGCTTCTGACCCCAGAACGGGCAAAGGAGGCGGGAGGTCACAGCCCCAGCGAGTTACTTACTTGAGATGTCTGCCAGGCTGCAGACCCGCTGCAGAAACCCTCCTGTTGCCCGAGGTCAGCGGCCCTGGTGGGAAAGCCCACCAGCAGGGACCCTGTGGGATCTGGGGGTGGCCTCTGGGGCCCAGGGGTGTCCAACAGCTGACAGGCAGCAAGAAGCTGGGTACCTCCATCCTACAAGTGCACAGATAAGAATTCTGCCGAGCGACTTCCCTGGTGGCGCAGTGGTTAAGAATCCACCTGCCGTTGCAGGGGACACGGGTTCGAGCCCTGGTCCGGGAGGATCCCACATGCCACGGAGCAAGTAAACCCGTGCGCCACAACTGCTGAGCCTGCGCTCTAGGGCCCGCGTGCCACAACTACTGAAGCCCGCGTGCCACAACTACTGAAGCCCGCGTGCCACAACTACTGAAGCCCGCGTGCCACAACTACTGAAGCCCGCGTGCCTAGAGCCTGTGCAGTGCAGCGAACAGTAGCCCCGCTTGCCGCAACTAGAGGAAGCCCGCACGCAGCAACGAAGACCCAACGCAGCCAAAGATAAATAATTCAAATAAATAAACAATTAAAAAAAAAAAAAGAATTCTGCCGAGAACCCAGGTGAGCCATGGGCCCGGCCAACACCCCGACTGCAGCCTTGTGGGGGCCCAAGCACGGGGCGCGGCCTCCTGACCCGTGGGGGCCGTGAGCTGTGTGCTGCTGTAGCCACTAGGCGCACGGCAATTTGTCCCACGAGAGCTGTGTCCAAAAATACTAACAAGAAAAGTAAATGGAAAATATGGAAGGGCACCTATATTTATTAAATGTATAACCCTGTGTCTTCATGGATATCTTCTGAGGAAGGTATTCCTACAAATGCTTCATAATTTTCAGTAAATATTTTAACAGCTTACACTTTACAACAGACTCAAAAGTGTAATTTGGTCAAGGCTGCCGGCAGAGACTGCCCAGTACCCCTCGTCCGTTCAGAAACACAACTGCCCCTCTGCCGCTCAGCTGGAGCAAGGCCTGTGGCCACTGTTCTCCAGGCCTCCTCTGGGCTCAGGGTGGCTGTGCCCCTACTTCCTGCAACCCGATGTGAATGGAGATAACGTACTTGCCAGGTGCTTCAAAACAAAGCTGCTCACACCCTCGACCTCCTTCCCCTTCCTGCTACGCCTTAAAGAAGTGAGAACCAGACCCACACCCGGGACTCAGAGAAGCCACATGCGGAGGAGCCGCCAGCCCACCGGCCCCACCTGCTCAGCTCTGCCTTGCTGGGCAGGAGGAAAGGAGCTTCATCCTACTTACATCACTGTATTTGGGGGTCTCTGTCACAGCAGCTTACCTGTACACCAACAGACGATCACACGGGATTCAGACCCGGCTTTCTTTTTTTTTTAGCGGTACGCGGGCCTCTCCCTGCTGTGGCCTCTCCCGTTGCGGAGCACAGACTCCGGACGTGCAGGCTCAGCGGCCATGGCTCACGGGCCCAGCCGCTCCGCGGCATGTGGGATCTTCCCGGACCGGGGCCCGAACCCATGTCCCCTGCATCGGCAGGCGGACTCTCAACCACTGCGCCACCAGGGAAGCCCCCCCCGGCTGTCTTTCTAATTCAGAGCCCCTGCCTCACTGCTGCTCTGCACTGCACACCCCAAGTATCTAATATGGGACCTACTGCTCCCTACAAATGTGAAAGTTGCAACCGTCTTGATTTCAAATTCCTGATCCCCCAGCAGATCCCCATGCCGTATTCCTGTGTTTATATTTGACACCTACAACTTGTAAATTAATTTCCATCACGTCAGCTTCAACACATATCAGAACACACCACATAGCTATTTTTACAGCTAAAAAGGAAAGCCCCTATACAAGTTGATATACGAGCGAGTATTATACTAAGAATAAGTTAAAATGCTGACACTGCTGGACCAGGGGGAGGACTCAGGGACGTGCGGGCGGCTCAGTGCTGACATCGGCAAGAATGTGGCTGAAGCATAACGATGCCAGTCCTAAGTATAACAATAGTTACAATGTTAACGCTGCTCTCCAACATATAATAGGCAGCGGCCACAAATCCCTCCTTCATGTTACCATCGAAGTCTGAGTAATTTCCAGAGTGCCAATACGAGAACTTTATAAGATCTCAATGACAACTAGAAACCATTTTCTCTGCTAATGGTAGACTTATGGCTCATTTTAAGGAGACTAGACCCAGTCTTATGAGAAAAAATGACTTCTAACTACCTGACCAAATCTCTTTAGGCAATTAATAGTAACACAAAACATTAACCATCAATTCTATTTACATATAAATATTGAAAAAAATAAAAGCTCTGCAGAACAAAATTTAACCCCTCCTGGAAATAGCTGTGTGTGTCTATCAAAAGCAAATCCACGAGCAGAACAAAGATGTAACCAATCCACATGGAAAGGCATTTATTAGATGGAACATGGGAAGGTAACGTTAATCTAATTAAAGGAGATAATTAGGTGAAAAGCAATAAACAGAACTGGAAACTAGACATGCTGGGTTCTTTCCTCCTAATCAAAGCTCCTTAATATTGCTTTTCCCCTTGCCTGTAACATCTCAAGGAAAAAATGGCAGATTCTTCATTTTAAAGGAACCCGTAGTAAAGTAATAAGGACTTCCACAGAAAAAGAGAGCCTCTGGGGTCAGGAGGGCAGCCCAGGGGAGCAAGGCAAGCCTCCACAAGGACAAGACACAATCCGGAAGCTCTGGTGTTGGCACTAAAACAACCAAAACACACTCACAAAACAGCAACAGTAAGTCCGTACCTGTCAATAATTACTCTAAATGTAAACGGATTGAATTCGCCAATCAAAAGACACAGACGGGCTGAATAAACTAAGAACAAGACCCAACGATATGCTGCGTTTAGCTTTAGTCTTTTCAAGGAACTAGAAAAAGAACAGATTAAGCCCAAAGTCAGCAGAAGGAAGGAAGTAACAATCAGAGCAGAAATAAATGAAATAGAGACTAAAAAGACGATAGAAAAGATCAGTGAAGGAAGGAAGTAACAATCAGAGCAGAAATAAATGAAATAGAGACTAAAAAGACGATAGAAAAGATCAGTGAAACTAAGAGCTGGTTTTTTGAAAAGTTAAACAAAATAGACAAACTTCTAGTTAAATTCACTAAGAAAAAAATGCACAAAAGAGTCAAATAAAATTAGAAATGAAAGAGGAGACACTACAACTGATGCCACAGAAAGACAAAGGATCATAGGTGACTACCATGAACAGTTAGACACCAACAAAAAGGACAACCTAGAAAAATGGATCATCCATAAAACTCCAAGAGGAAAACACAGGAAAATACTCCTTGAATTAGCCTTGGCAGTGACTTTTTCATTTGACACCAAAAGCAAAGGCAACAAAAGCAAAATTAAGCTGAGCAACATCAAGCTCAAAGGCTTCTGTAAAGCAAAGGAAACCATCAACAAAATGAAAAGGCAACCTGTGGAACGGGAGAAAATATTTGCAAATCATGTAACAAATGATATATGATGTCATTATATGATGTCTAAAATATGTAAAGAATCCATACAACTCAACACAAAGCAAACGACCTGCCTAATACAGGGCCAGAGGGTCTGAAGATGTTCTCTTCCAAGGGAGACAAATGGCCAACAAATACACGAGAAGATTCTCAACATCACTAATGATTACGGAAATGCAAATCAAAACCACAATGAGATGTCACCTGACACCTGTCAGAATGGCTCAATAATACATACATAAAAAAAACCAAGAAGAGGGACTCTGCTACTGTCTTCATGACTGCGCAGTTCAACAAAGGCAGCAGGGCCTCCACGGGTGTGTCCTTCGTAGACTATGGGACTTTCTGCTCGTGCATGAAGAAGGGAACACAGAACAGGAACTCCTCGGCAGGGAGACGAGCCAAGAGCAGGGGTGCAGCCCTAGCCACCGCACCCCGGGGGCGGGGCCGGTATCGAACCGGTGGGAGCAGAGGCTCCTGAAGCTCTGCCTTCCCCCCTCCCAGGGACCCTCAGAGATGAGTAGCTATTGTCTCCAACCTACAGGCCGGAAGCCCCCTCTCCTGTGAGATCAAGCTGAGGTACAAAGAGGGGAGGACACCTGCAACCATCTGATGTCAACTAGGGCTCAGCACCTCCCTGCAGCAAACAGGCCCGGGACCCGGGAGCTTCCCCTGGAGCCCCGCCTCCCCGCCTCACTCTGCGTGCCGGCAGTCAGGAACCTGTGCGGCTCCCTCTCTACTTCCCTCCGTTTCCATTCCAATGACACTGCAGCTCGAGGCCTCCTCCAGGGGTGATGAAGGGGAGGACAGTGGGGGACACGCGAGGTCTCCCCCCAGCCCGCCGCATCCTCACGGCGGCGGGAAGGCTGTGCTGCCAGCTCCCTCCTCTCTTGCTGGTTGGGGCCCTGACGCAGTGTGTCCCCGGTGTCAGACCAGAGTCCTGGGCTCAGGGCCGCCGCCCCCAGCACGGTACCCCTCTCCCCTCTATTCTCCGGTCAGCACCCGGATCATCCTTGTGGACGGGCTGGGGAAGGTGATCTACGGACGGGGGGGATGAAAACACACTTGCTTCATATTTTCAAAATACTCTCCCAGTTCCAAAGGAGTTTTATCGTGCCCTCAGAGTCCCCAGAGAGAAAGCTGGAGGGGCCGTTCCTCCTTCCCTGAGCTCCATACCGGCAGCGGCGGCTGGCACCTTACCCACCGGGGGTGGGGAGCTTTGGTGCGATGGCTCCGAAGTCATCCATCTCTCCATGCCCGGGGGAGCCTTCACAGACGCCGCCCTCATGGCCACCCTGCGGCCGGGGAGGTGGACACTAACAAGGGCCACCGCCTGGCGCTCATCACTGTGAGACTCCCGGACCCTCACCTTGACCACGCCCGCCTGGCAGGGCTGCCGTGCGGATTGCACGAGGGCAAGTAGGGAAGAGGCCCGCACTGTGCCAGCCGGGGGGGCCTCCACTCATCAGCCACAGACCTGATCCTCTGCAGTCGGGGACACCACTGTGACCAGCACGTGTTCTCAAGAGACAGTCACAGAAAGCAGGTAGAAAGGTAGGACAATTAGAACCAAACTGCTGTAATCTGGACATAACTGACATCTGTCAGTCCCAATTCTCTTTCTGTAATTAGTTTCAGTAATCCCTGAAATTATTAAGATGTCAACAAATAGGTAAAAAAAATAGTGTACTGACTATACACACACACGCACAATTTCTGAAGTGACAAAAGATATGTACCCAACTACCTTGGTTGGAATAACTGCTACTTTGCAAACTCATTTCCTAACTCGCACGGTGAAAGATCCCTCTGCATCATATTAAAAGTACATCTGGGGCTTCCCTGGTGGCGCAGTGGTTAAGAGTCCACCTGCTGATGCAGGGGGACACAGGTTCGTGCCCCGGTCCGGGAAGATCCCACATGCCGCGGAGTGGCTGGGCCCGTGAGCCATGGCCGCTAAGCCTGCGCGTCTGGAGCCTGTGCTCCGCAATGGGAGGGGCCACAACAGTGAGAGGCCCGCGTACCGCAAGAAAAAAAAAAGAATCTGCTATTAACTTTCATTTGTGTTGCCTACGATGTGTTATAATACAAAAGATAGACATGTGCAGTGAAGAAATATGTCTCACTAAGGGTGATGCTCCTGGTGAGATGAGACTGAATTATAGAGAGGTAAGAACACGTTCCCCCTTGGAGCATGCAGTCCCTGCCCCGCGTGTAAGGCAGGCCCTGGGCCCCTGCCAGAAGTTCCTTGAGCGGCAGCACAGAAGTGCAGCCCGGGGCTCACGATGCTATGTCATCTGCAGGTCGTGTCACTACCTGCATTTTGTACAGAGTAACTGAGAGAAATAAAGTTCGTGACTGATCCACTGAAATTACCAGGGCTGCCTGCTTTCAATCAACATGTCATCAGTCCTCCCCGATTATTTCGTCTGAAGAACGTCCAAAATTCCTGACGTAACAGCTTTTAGCAATTTCTCACCAAAAAAAAAACCCCCAAAAAACCCTGCTATATTTGTGGTTGAAACATATGGAAAACCTGGGTAATGCCCAACAGTGCATACTACTGCAACTCAAAACAAGTGTTGGATAAAAAGAATCAACACCTAAGTATTATTACAACTTTCATATAAAAATACTATCAACTAGCATTATTTCACGGTGCTGTAATAATAGGTGCTACGGGCAGGCTTTCTTCTTCTCACATCTCCTGAGTTTGAAAGTTCAAGGTGTGATCTTCCAAAGGCTCAGCTGTGAGCAGTGGCTTGTTTAAGGCTGAAATGGACTGATGGCCTTTTACTTCCTTCTAAATCTCTAGGGTACTAAGTCTCACTCCACGTCACAACAGCCAGCACACCTTCTGCGCTAGCTGACCTCCGGCTGGCCTCGCAGTTCAACGTCCTCCTCGCGGGAAGGAGCACAGCCCACCACGTGTCCCCCATCACAGCCCTGCCCTGCTCCCCGGCGGCTGCCGGCATTCGCTCTGTTTAAAAATTCAGATAAAACTCACACACCATAAAATTTACATTTTTAAAGTGATTCTTAGTATACTCACAAAGCTGTGCGACCATGACCGCTATCAAATTTTCATCATCCCCCAAAGAAACCCCTGACCTGCCAGCACTCACTCCGCACCCCTTCCCCCAGCCGCTGGCAACCACCTTCTACTCTCTGTCTCTGTGGATTTGCCTGTTCTGAATATTTTATATAAATGGAGCCGTACAGTAACTGGCACTGTGTTTGGCCTCTTTCACTTAGCGCACTGTTTTCAAGAGTCATCCACGGTGTAGTATGTGCCAGTACTTCATTCCCTTTAATGGCAGAATAATATTCCACTGCGTGGATATGCGATATCTGCATATCCATTCATCCAAACGTCAACTAAAGTACATGTGGTTTGCTTCCACTTTTTGGCTATTATGAATAAAGCTGCTGTTAACATTAGTGTACAAATTTGGGGGCAGACATATGTTTTCATTTCTACTGAGTATATACCTAGGAGTGGAGCTGCTGGGTCATACAGAAACTGTGTTAACTTTGAGCACTGGCCAAACTGTTTTCCAAACCTTCTGCATCACTTTGCATCCCCACCAGAGGTGCATTAAGGGTCCAGTTTCTCTACATCCTTGCCAACACTTGTTATTGTCTCTTGTTATTATAGCCATCCCAGCGGGCAAAAAGTGGTAAACCTCATTGTGGTTTTGATTTTGCACTTCCTTAAGGACTAATGTTGTTGAGCATCTTTTCCTGTGGTCATTGGCCATCTGTGTATCCTCTTTGGAGAAATGTCTATTGAAATCCTTTGCCCATATTTAATTGGGGTTGTCTTTTGATCGTTGAGTTATAGGAGTTCTTTATGTATTCTTGGAGATTAATACCCATCAGATATCTATTCTTCCATTCTGAGTTGTTGTATCCCTTTCCTGATGCTGTCCTTTGAGTACAGATTTTTAAATTCTGATGATTCCAAATTACCTTTGTGGGTTTTTTGGTGATTTGTGCTTTAGCTGTCAAATCTAAGAAACCACTGCCTTATCCAAGGTCACAAATCATCACACCTGTTGAGATGATCATGTAATTTTTTATCCTTCATTGTGTTGATATGGTGATTACACCTGATTGATTTGCAGACGTTAAACCATCCTTGCATCCCTGGAATAAATTCCCCTTGATCATGGTGTGTGGTCCTTTTAATGTACTGTTGAATTTGGTTTGTTAATATTTTGTTGAGGATTTTTGCATCTATGTTCATCAGGAACACTGGTCTCTAATTTTCCTTCCTTGTGTCCTTGTCTGGCTTTGGCATCAGAGTAATGCTGGTCTCGTAAAATTAATTTGCAAAGTGTTCCCTTCCTTTCTGTTTTTTTGTAAGAGTTTGAGAAGGATTGGTATTTTTTTCTTCAAATGTTTGGCAGAATTCACAATGAAGCCATCTGGTCCTAAGCTTTTGTTTGTTGGGAGAATTTTGACGCCTGATTCAATCACTTTACTAACTAGTAACTGGTCTGTTCAGATTTCCTATTTCTTCATGATTCGATTTTGATACGTTGTATGTTTCTAGGAAGTTATCCATTTCTTCTGGGTGGTCCAATCTGTGTCTAATTGTTCACAGTCTTCTTACAATCCTTTGCATTTTTGTATTATCAATTTTTGTATTATCAATTGTAATGTCTCCTCTTTCACTTGTAGTATTATTTGAGTTCTCGCTTTTTCTTGGTTAAGTGTAGCTAACAGTTGTCTACTTTGTTTTTCTTTTCAAAAAAACCAGCTCTTAGTTTCATTGATCTTTTCTACTGTCTTTTTAGCCTCTATTTATTTCTCTCTCATCTTTGTTATCTCCTTTCTTCTGCTAACTCTGAGTTTAATTTTGTTTTCTTTTTTTGTTCTTCTTCTTCTAGTTCCTTGAGGTTTATAGTCAGGTTGTTTATTTGAGGTATTTCTTCTTAAATGTAGGTGTTTATGGCTATAACCTTCCCACTTAGAACCACTTTTGCAGCATTCCATAATTTCTGATATGTTTTGCTTCCATTTTTGTTTCAAGATATTTTAAATTTTTTCTTTTGATTTCTTTGACCTGCTGGTTTTCCAGGAGTATGTTGTTTAATTTCCACATATCTGTGTAATTTCCAGCTCTCCTCCTGTTACTGATTTCTAGCTTCATGGCATTTTGGGCAGAAAAGATAGCTGGTATGATTTCAGTCTTCTTATATTTGCTAAGACTTGTTTTGTGACCTATCACATCATCTATGCTGGAGAACGTTGCACGTGCACTTGAGAAGAATGCGTATCTTGCTGCTGTTCAGTGGAATGTTCTGTGTTTGTCAGGTCTGTCTGTATAAAACACGGCTCAAGTCCAGCGTTTCCCCACTGATTTTGTCTGAATGATCTGTCCATTGCTGAGACTGGGATACTGAAGTCCCCTATGATAAGGTTGTCTGTTTCTTCCTTCAGATCTGTTAGCATCTGTTTAATACGGTTAGGTGCTCTGATGTTAGGTGCATGTATATTTATGACTGTTATATTTTCTTGATGAACTGACTGCTTTATCATTATGTAATAACCTTCTTTGTCTCTTGTTACCATTTTTGGCTCAGAGTCTCTTCCGTGTGATGTAAGTATAGCTACCCATACTCTCTTTTGTTTTCCATTTGAACGAGCGTCTTTTCCCATCCCTTCACTTTTGAGTCTGTGTCCTTAAAGCTGAAGTGAGTCTCTTGTAGGCAGCTTATTGTTGGGTTTTATCTTTTTAATCCTTCAGACACTCTATGCCTTTTGATTGGAGCGTGCAGTCCATTTACATTTAGAGTAATTATTGATTGGTAAGGACTTTTTCATGCCATCTTTTAATTGTTTTTCTGGCTCACTTATAGTTTCCTTGTTCCTTTTCTGATTAACTTCCTTTGTAACTTGATGATTTTCCATACGGTACACTTTGATTTCCTTCTCTATCTTTTCTGAATCTACTGTAGGTTTAGGCTTTATGGTTACCATACGGTCTACATAAAACATGTTAGAGATATAACTGTCTATTTTACACTGAGAACAATTTAACTTTGATCACATAAAAACATTTACCCTTCTTTTACTCCTTTTCTTATATGTTTCTGATGTCAGAATTTACATCTTTTTATATAGTGTATCTATTAACAAATTACTATAGCAACAGTTTTTTTTGTTTTTTGTTTTTTGTTTTCTCAGTATGCAGGCCTCTCACTGCTGTGGCCTCTCCCGTTGCGGAGCACAGGCTCCGGACGTGCAGGCTCAGTGGCCATGGCTCACGGGCTTAGCTGTTCCATGGCATGTAGGATCTTCCTGGACCAGGGCACGAACCCGTGTCCCCTGCATCGGCAGGCGGACTCTCAACCACTGTGCCACCAGGGAAGCCCGCAACAGCTATTTTTTAATACTTCTGTCTTCTAACCTTTACACTCGAGTTAACACCATGTTACAATATTGAGTATTCTGCACCTGATCATATGCTTGTCTTTACCAATATGTTGTATGTTTTTATGTTACTAATTAGCCTTATTTCAGTTCAGCTTGAAGAATTCCTTCCAGGTTTAGTGATGCAAGGCAGAGTTAGTGGTGATGAATTCCTTCAGCTCTTGTTTAGTAGGGAAAGTCTTCATCTCACCTTCATTTCTGAAGGACAGCTTTGCTGGGTAAAGTATTCTTAGTTGGCAGTTTCTTTCAGCACTTGGAATATTCATCCCATTCTCTCCTTGCCTATAAGGTCTCTACTGAGAAGACTGCTCATAGCCTTATGGGGTTGATTTCTGTGTATGAAAGAATTTTTTCTCTTGTAGCTTTAAAAATTCTTTCGTCTTTTGGACAGTTTTATTATTATGTATCTTGGAGAAGATTGTTTTGGATTGAAATTTCAGGGTGGCCTGTTAGCTTCATGAACCTGGGATATCCAGATCACTCCCCAGGATTGGGACGTTCTCAGCCATTAGTTCTTTAAATAAGCTTTCTACCCCTTCTCTCCCTCTCTTCTCCTTCAGGGACTCCAGTGATAACTACATTACTTCTCTTGATGGTGTCCCATTAAGTCTGTAGGATTTCTTCAGGTTTTTTTACTCTTTTTACTTTTTGGTCCTCTGACTGGATAATTTCAATTGATCTGTCTTCTGCTGATTCTTTCTCCCACTTGGTCAGGTCTGCTGTTGAAGCTCTCTATTGAATTCTCCAGTTACGTTCTCTATCTCTTTGTTGAACTTTTCATTTTGCTCCTGTATTGTTTTCCTCTGTATCATTAAATTGTTATTCTGTGCTCTCTTTTAGTTCTCTGAGTACCATTAGAACAATTATTTTGAGTTCTGTGTTGGACAGTTCCTGGATCTCCATTTCTTTGGGGTCAGTTACTGAGCCCTGAGGCATACATGGCAGTGGAGGTCAGCCCCAGGGGTCTAGGCTGGCGTCCTGCACTCACGTAGCTGCAGAGGCCTGAGGTGCAGTTCCCAGGCTCCACCAGGAGGGGTCAGAGAGGAAGTGGAGGGACTCAGGTGTCAGGGCACATGTGTACCTGTGGGAGAACACTGGTGAAACCTACAGGGGTCTGCACGGTGCTGCACGTTGGTTTCTTTGGCGGCAGAACGTGCTGGGTTTGTCTGCAGAGCAGGTCTGTGATCCGCCATCACTCCTGCAACACAGCTGCTGTTGGCGGCCCCTGCTTCTCCTCCTGGTTCCTCGCCATCCCTGTACATCTCACCTTTGCTGATCTGGGGTGGGTGAAACTGAAGTGGACCTTTGCACGCGTCTGGAAGGCTGAGGAGGCTGGTCACCTCCCCCCCGCCCCGCCTTTCCCAGTGAGGTGCACACTGTCCGGCAGGGAAGCTCCCTCTGGACGTCGAGTGGGGCTGGCAGGGGGCTGGCAGGATGCAGCAACGTGCAGCTGCTCCCTTCTCGTCTTGTGAGGTTATTCTAAGGCTTTTTATTTCACTGTTTCTGATATTTCTTAAGTGGACTCTAGGACTCTCCCAGAGATGTTTTTGCTCAGGGATAGCTAACTGTTGATCTCTGTGGGGGACTGAGACTGGGATCTCCTACATTACCATTTTGGTGACTTTACTCTTGAAATTCCAGTCTTGATTACTACTGCTTTGTAGTAAGTTTTGAAATTAGGAAATGTGACTCCTCCAATTTTCTCTTCTTTTTCAGGACCATTTTGGCTACTCTGGGTCCCCTGCATTTCCATATGAATCTTATAATCAGCCTGACAGTTTCTGCAAAAAAGGCAGCTGAGGGCTTCCCTGGGGCACAGTGGTTGAGAGTCCACCTGCCGATGCTAGGGGACACGGGTTCGTGCCCCGGTCCGGGAGGATCCCACGTGCCGCAGAGTGGCTGGGCCCGTGAGCCATGGCCGCTGAGCCTGCACGTCCGAAGCCTGTGCTCCGCAACGGGAGAGGCCACAACAGTGAGAGGCCTGCGTACCGCAAAAAAAAAAAAAAAAGGCAGCTGAGATTTCAGTAGTGATTGTATTGAATCTGCAGGTCAATTGGGAGAGTGTTACCATCTTAATCGATAAGTCTTCTAATCCATGAATGCAAGACATCTTTTCATTTATTTGGGTCTTCTTTAATTTCTTTCAATGATATTTTATGGTTTTCAGTATACAAGTGTTAAATGTTTTTGTTAAATTTATTCCTAAAAATCAGTTTATTTTTGATGCTATTGTAAATTGAACTGTTTTCTTAATTTGGGGGGTTTTATTGCTGGAGTACAGAAATACAACTGAGTTTTGTTATTGATCTCATATCCTCCCACCTTACTGAACCTGTTTTTTAGCTCTAATAGATTTTTGTAAATTCCTTTGGATTTTCTATGTACAAGATCATGTTACTCGCAATAGGGATAACTTTACTTCCTCCTTTCCAGTCTGAATGTCTTTTATTTCTTTTTCTTGCCTAATTGCTCTAGTTTAAACCTATAATACAATATTGAATAGAAGGCAGACAATGTTGTCTTACTCCTATCTTAGGGGAAAGCTTTCAGTCTTTGACCACTGAGTAGAATGTTAGCTGTGGGCTTTTCCTAGATGCTCTTTTATCAGATTGAGAATCAGCACTGACCCTCGATTCCTTATCCCCAGATACTGATCAGTCCTCAAGTCCTGACAATTTTATCTCAATACATTTCTTATATTTTCCCCTTATATACACGCCTACTGTCAATGCCCAGATTTAGAAACTCATCATCTCTTGCCTGGATTGTAAGAGCTTTAGGGCAGGGTCTGTGTGCATTTATTTTTGTAACCAAAAAAGCTGCCTTCATTAAACAAGATCAAGATGCTGTGAAAAAGAAAGAGGAAGCATCAGCTACTGGCAATAAAAATATAATCATGAAAATCAAAACTAAAACCAACCAAGCCAAAAACAGGAGGAAGAAAAAAAAATGAAGGCAATCTCCCAATATAACATTAAACAAAAGCATAACAGGAAGACCTGAAGGAAAGAAAGAGAAACTTGACGGAGGGACGTCAGTTTTGCTGCACGATGAACGTGGTATTTCGAACAACCCTCCTGAATGAAACAACTGAAATGCTGGATAAAAATATATTTTGTAAAAAGATTTTGTGAATGCATTGCTGAGATAGGAGGGAATGAAATATTATCAAGATGATCACGTAGATCATTTTTACAAATAAAAATGGATGTGTCTAACTATATGGTAAATTCACTGCATTTTTATGTTTTCTCTGTTACTTGGATAGAGTCTTTTCTCCCTGCCTTCAGTCTCTGTGCCCTCCACCTCACCCTCTGTATTGAAACTGTAACTCTTCCCTTCTGTTTATATCTGCTCACAAAGTTCAGGCCTCGCCTCCTGCCACACGTCACTTGTCCCTCTTCCCCTCCTCCTACCCTGGCTTCAGTTGGGGCAGAATCTGAATTAGAAGTGACCAAGCCCAGGTAAGAGGTTATTTCGTACTCCCTGAGGCAAACCTGAACACTCCCCGCTCTACAGCAGAGCATCCCAGACTGCACCATGTCATTTTTCACACTGTCTTATACACACACGTGTCTTTCCTAAAAGACAGTGTCTGTCAAATGAAGTACCACATGAGGAGAAACGGCGGGGCTGGGATCAAATGGGAGTCGTGGTTTATTTCTAAATGACGCAGTTGTAAAGCATCTCTCTCCGAAAAGGTCTTCTGGTTGATTTGGGAAAGAAGGGTAGAGGAAGCAAAAGAACAGGACAAGATCAGTTAACATGGTGTTCTTCAGACTGTGAGGCCATTTTCTACAGTGGTTTGTGAAACCAATACAGCAGGTTGTAATGAGCATTTTAAAAAATTTAAAAAAAGGGAAAATACTAGAGTACAGCGCACACAATTAAGAGTAACTTTTAGTCTGTGGCACTTTTGTTTCAGTTTTACATACCTAAACATATAACGTAAGCATTTTGTATTGTGGGTTTGGTCAGAATGCTTGAAAGTCAATGAGTTAACAGTTCAAGGACACTGATAAGAAAATCAGTGCTACTGTAAGTACAGAGAGATGCCAAGGATATAACAACACATGAAAAAGCTTAAGATGAGTGATCTTAAGATAGTGGATTTCCCCCAACAGGGAAGCACATGACGAAGAGATCAAGAGCCCCTCCCCGCAGCGCTCTGCATTTAGTGCTCGACACTCTAGTGAGTAGAAAGCAGGCTCTCGGATGATGGGCCAGTCTCTCCTGATCCTGCTTCTACTGTCCTGTCTCCAGGGTGATCATGAAGCCTGGTCATCCTCTAAACTGAACAGAAGGAGCCGTAGGTTATAGATTAGGCTCATGAGGTGTAAGCGTTCTGAGGCGCACCACCCTGGAAAATGAACGACAGTCAATTTCAGGAGTGACCACGATGAGCAATGCAGATGTGGAAGTAACTCAGGTTGCCGAGTAAGGACCGCACCAAGGCCGCCTCCCAGACCGGACGATGCGCCACGCTAGCACTGGACCTCATCATCGGGGAAGCTGGGGGAAGGTACGTGGGAGCGACGTCTGCAACTTACGAGTAAACTGTTTCAAATACGAGGTTATCAGAAATCATCAGGACGAAGTGTTGTGGGTCCTCCCGGGACCAGCGGCCGTGGTTCCCCCAGTGACAGACGGGGCTGGTTCCTCTCTCACCCCCAAGACCAACCACCTACAGCGGTTCCCTCATTTCAAACGAGCCCGCGCAGCAGCACTTGCTGTCACGCTGCTTTTCTAAACTAAGCTGAGGCCGGATATTATTCTCCAAGATCTTCTTATGTATTTACTTATTCACTTTAATTTAAACTCCATATAGGACGGGTTCAAATTTCTGGAGGATATAGTAAGTTTTAAGAGGGAAAATGAGTTAGAAAAAGTGTTATGAGATAAGTGTAAACGATCGCTTGATATATAGACCTCCACTGCTTTCACTTAAAGGACTGAGCATGAAAGGGCTGTTTAGACTGTACGCCGGCTTAAGTGGAAAAAAGTTATTGCTGAAATTGTATAAATCATTTCAAATATTGTTTGATTTTAGCTTTTAAGTGTCTGAATTTTTCTAAATGTTCTGACAAAGTCTGGTTCACTTTTTACTCTCCATAAATCAGCAAGTATTTCAAAGCTTCCCTGAGACTTGAAAAATATACACATGTGAAAAGAATGGTTACGTCATCACTTAGTTAGAGACCTGAAGAGAAAGTATATTAAATAAATGAACTAGCTGGGTGCTTGCTTTCATAATTATCAATTATATACATTAGAAATCGAGATGTGAACGACTCCAAGGTAAACCATTCTCACACATGAATAACCTGGTCGGGGAAGCAGTGCTGGAGCACATGGCCGTGGGCGCACTGCTCCAGGGACTCAGTGGCCCGGCCCACGGCTGTCCTTGCGGGGCAGGGATCAGCCTCAACATCCTGACCAAACAATGCCGAACACACAGGGATGTCCGTCTGCTTTAATGTATTAACGTGCTTCTGCTCTCAGCCATCCTACATGCAACTGATGAAGTTATCTTTCCCGCACACCATCTGTATCATGAAATCCCCCTTTCAATAATCATGTATTACACTGACAAGAATAGTAACAGCAATGATACTTAACATTTGTTGTGTGTTCAATACGTGCCAGGCACTGGGCTAAGTGCTTCTGACATGCATGATCTCACTCCCTCTCCACAATAACCACACAGGTCAGAGCTCACCGTCACAGAGGAACATCTGAGGCCCCCGAGCGGGCATCTGAGCCTAGAGGTCCATATAAGCATTGCGCCTGCATCACCCACCACGAGGGGTGACCTCACCCTTCGGGGTGCCTCTGTTGCTCATCCCCCCCCCGCCCCCAAGAACTCCAGCCTCCCTGCCTGTGTCCACACCTCACTGCCTCACTCCTGCCTTCATAATCTGAATACACACTCTTGATCCAGGAATAGTCTCAAACACACGTGCTGGCTCGCTTTCAAATCACAGATCCAACCAGAAATATGCCACTAGGATGCTCAATGCCCCTAGTATTACTTGGTGCGATTGTGGAAGTTCAAGCCACTGGACCAGTGAAGGACACCAGGGTCACAGAAATACTGAAAAGGCGCAGCAAAACATTATTTATACGTGTTGTGAGGTTTCATCTATATATGTAAATACACATTTAGAGAGAGAGAGCGGTATTTGGAAAACCTCCAAACCCCAGTGAATACGTATCAAAAGCAGTAGGTGTTCATTAAGAATGCCAGCCACAAAATCAACAAACTAAAATAAATAACTTTCTATGTGCCGATGATAAACACCTAGAGGAAGTGGGAAAGAGAGACTAACAGACCCATTCACAACAGCAAAAAAAAAAAAAAAAAAAAAAAAAAGTCATACAACAGGAATACATTTAACAAGATGTATGAGGCACTTCTAAGAAGACCAGTAAATATAAAACGGTGTGATAGGAACAAGCAGCTCCGTAACAGAGTAAGGCATCTGTGTAAAAAAACAAAAACAGAGCAACCGATAACAAAAAACGTCACAAAGGATTATCCAGCCTCAGCAGGAGCCCTGAAACGGAAGCTCAGACACAAATCTTGTACATGAAACTCAGCATCTCATAAAGGAGGCCTTTTCAAATCAGTGGGGAAAGTGGGTTTTTCAAAAACCAATTAGAAAAAGTAAAGCTGGTTCCAAATCTCATACTTTACACCACTAGAAGCTTAAGTAATCAAAGATTTAAAAGTCAAAAATAAAACCACAAGAGTCTAGAAGAAAATATTGGCAAAAATTTAAATATTCTCAGGCTAACAAGTTATTTTTAAGCGTGACAGGAAACTCAGAGAAAAGCCTGATAGATTTAACTAAAAACAACAATCACCACCATCTAGCAAACGGACAATAAAACCTTCTGAATGTTAAAAAAAAAAAAAAATTACAAACGAAGTTGAAAGCTGAATAACAAGATGTGGGAAATATTTACAACAAAAAAGAAAAAAGGTTAACATTCCTATAAAAATCAGTAAAAAAAGATCAATCTAAACATGGGAAAATGACAAAAATAGGCAATTCACCCCCTAACATCCATACAGATGGAAAAATGTCATAGGGGAAGATGCTGGTTTTACTGGTAATAGAAGAATTACAAGTAAAAATAAGTTACAGCATGTGTGGCCTATCACACTGTCAAGGGAACGCTATCTGGACTTTAACTTTGCACGTGTGTGGGAAATAAACTGTGCGTGACTTGCAGCCCAGCAATCCCACCCTGAGGAATTTACTGCGACAACAGAGCAGCTGGGCGGGCGCACACAGGTCTCTGCGTCCACAGGGTTACCTGCTCCATCACCACCACCGCCCTCTGGGCTCAGGAGGCCACACGACGCCCCCCTCCACGGGTCCCACTTCCCGCCCTCCCCTCTTCTCCCGCCCACTCTCCACTGAGCTCTCGTCGGGAGCAAAACTGTCTGTATTTTCACCTGCCCCCTTGACGGCCCCCTTCACTCTGCTGCTGCAACAGGAACCTGGCTCTCCCCGCCATCTCGGGCCCTCCCCCGGGTCCCCGGCCTGGACGGGAGGCCGCGGTGCTGCCCAGCTCCCAGCTCCCCGCTCCCGCGGCTGCGGCCACTCCCTCCCGGAGGCTCTCACTTCTGCCTCATCTTCGCTCTCGCCAAGGCTGCTCCTGTCGCAGTTCTGAGGACGCCAGCGACCGCACAGCGAGTCCTTAAATGCCCCTCCCCCCGCCTCAGAACCTGCAGCTGCCCCTCACAGGAGGCCGCGGGAGCACCCCAGGGAGCACCCCGGGTTATGTGAGCGGCCCCCGAATGCCACCGCCCGCGTCCCTGCAGGAGGGAAGCAGGCAGGTCAAGGGTGGAGGCGACGTGAGAGGGCGACGAGGTGCGGCCGTGCGGCCTCCAGGAGAGGCCAGCGCGGGAGTGAGCCTCCCCGAGCCCCGAGGGGGCCGGCTGCCGGCACAGCGACTCTAGCCCATGGCTCGTTTCGGCCTCCTGACCTCCAGAACCGTGAGAGGAGAAACGCCTGTGCTGCTTTAAGCCACTAAACGGGCAGAGACCTGTGACAGCAGCGACAGGAAGCTCACGGCGCCCTGGCCTCCTGACTCCTTCCCTTCTTCCTCTCCTTGGGGGACGCCGTCCTCGGCCCCAACTCGTGTCTCGTGCCCACGGTTACCTGCACCATCGCTGTCTCCGAGGCCCTTCCCTCACTCTAGGAGCCGGTCCCAGACCCCGCCAGGACTCGGGACCCGCTGAGCCCGCCGCCTGCGCACAGGCTGCAGCCCCGGGACTCATGTTCTCTCTGCCTGGCAAGCCCACGGTGGGTCATCAGGACAGCTCTGCACACTCCAAGGCCACCACCTCCTCCCGTGCCACCGGACCCACGTGGCAGAGCCACAGCTCTGGCCAGAGCGCGGCGCCTGAGCCCCCACGGCCGTGCCGTGGCCCGGCGGGCCTCGCCTGCCTCCTGTGGGCCCCAGGCCCCTAACGCCGTCTTGGGAGCTAGCAGCGCCATGTCCCCACTCACTCCGTAACGCCCATGTCCTGAACCACAGAACAAAGCAGCCCGAAGGGAACGTCCACCATGGCCCCTCCGGGCCCCAGCCTCTTCCCGCAAGCGTGCGCCGGCGAGGCTGACCCTGCGCGCCTGTGGAAAACTCACCCCCGGCCACGTCCCCAACACTCTCGGGCAGCGTTCTTTGTCAGTCTCTGCAGATCCCTCCCACCAGCCTCTGCGTGTCATTTCTCTTCTTAAAAACCAAAATGAAATCCAACAGAGAAACAGCCTCTCTGCCCCACGCCCCCTCCAAGCCCCATTCCTCTCCCCCCGCAGGAAAGCACCAGAGCGTCCCCAAGTCCCCTCCCTCCGTCCTCTCCTGACCCGCACTCACTGGGCCTTCACTCCCACGGCTCTACCGGGACTGTTCTCACCTGGGTCACCAAGGACCCAAGAGTACAAACCACACGACAGCCCTTGCGTGAGGCTCAAACAGGCAGAGCTAGGGGTTACCTCGTGGGGAAGGTGCGTTGACTGAGGGGTTCAGTGCCTTCTGAGGTCCCGGAAACGTTGGTCTCCTGACCTGGGTGGTGGTTACAAAGGTCTGTACGTATATAAAAATTCATGGAGCTGTATATCAGGATTTGTGCACTGTATGTAAGTCATGTCCGATAAAAAGGTTAAAAAAAATCTTCAATAAATATTTGCTGGGCGTGTACCTTGCATACCGTGTGGGGCCCTGGAGAAGCGGTGAATAAATGAGAATGGGCCTTGCTCTTAGGGAATTTCACTCCATTTGGGACGAAAGGAATTAGTCAAATGACATCAAGAAATGAGAACCTGGGGTGAAGGATAGGGAGGGCAGGCCTGCTTTCTGTGAGACTGTGCGACAGAGGAAGGACGGGGTCTGGAGAAGCGGCCTTTCCCGGGAGGCGAGCGTGGAGAAGAGGAGGGGGCTCCGGGCAGGGGGCGCGCCACAGCCTGAGGCCAGAATGCAGGACCGGCAGGACCATGGCGGGAAGGCCCACCCCCGAAGGGTTTCCAGGGCGCACTGAGAAAAGGTCTCGCTGCAGAGACAAGGGCTCCTCACTAACTGCCCCGCGTAAGGCCGGCCCACCCGGAGCAGAGGCAGGTGAGACGCATGTCTGTGTCTGTGGGAGCTGGTTCCATCTTCAGGTGCGTGTGAGAGAACAACATGACACGGTGTCCCAGGGGACGGGGCCAGAGTGGGAGGGAGACCAGCTGCAAAGCCTTTCACGCCTTCGGATTTTTGGTCACATGCATGCATGACTCAAACATAGTTAAAATGTAAGATTAGCATCACTCAACCAGAGGCCTCTTACAGGAGCTGGTGCTGCCCCCAGAGTCCCAGGGGCACAGGTATAAAAAGACACCAGGACGAGCCCTCTGGGCCCCGAGCTCCCTGCATCCTGCCCACGC
This sequence comes from Leucopleurus acutus, assembly GCF_964270905.1. NCBI lineage: Eukaryota > Metazoa > Chordata > Mammalia > Artiodactyla > Delphinidae > Leucopleurus > Leucopleurus acutus. The sequence continues at coordinate 2,836,815 of NC_139160.1, forward strand.
TCACCATGGATCACTAGGGCGGAAGCTTCTGGAAATGTAAACAGCATAAAATCTACAAGACACACGTGTATTATTTAAAACGCAAAGTCTACCTGGTAAAGAACAAATGAATATCCTGGATTTTTAAATTTCCTTTTATCTAGCCTATGTGAATTTTCAGGCAAAAGAAAAAAAGCATAGCACTATTCATGAAAACCAAGATGAAAATGAGAGTCGGTGACTTGGCTCAAAGGACTACATTATAAAAACAACCGGGTAGTCACATAATTTCCTCATGTTTTAAATCAGTGAAATCTAGAGTTGCAGCTGTCCCACAAACTGAAACCATATAAATTTTTAGAAAGTGAGTCAATTGTGAGATTAAAGTTTCAATTTATAACACTTCTGTGTTTTAGTTACAAAGTCATAAATAAATCTAGCATGACAGAGAAGGTAAATATTTTCTCAGTTGTTTATGCAGCCAAAGAGGAAAGGAATTTAACATGCAATTAACCACTTAGGTTCTTCTAGGTATGTACCATATGGTCTTTGTATTTAAGATAGAGAAAAAATAAATATTGTTTTGTTTAATCTAACATTTGCTTAGCAACGTCAGATACTCCAAACTGTGCCACCTGGGCATGCCTTTACCTCCCAGGAGACTTTTTTCATTTGTACCAGAGCCAGGGCATAAGACCAGGAGGAAATGTAACCTCTTCCCCAGGGGGAAAAAGAGCTAAAGTAGGAGAAATGAGAATTTCTACCAAATAATTGAAGTGGAATTCTCTGGAGAGAAAATGATGAACTTTTATCCACCTCGGGGTCTAGTTCTACTGTTTAATAGGCAGTATTTTTTCTTTTTTTTACACGTTGAAAAAAAGAGACATTTATGCCATTCTTTGAACCCACATCTGAGCAAGTGTGAGGTAAGAACAGACAAAGGTCAAAAGCAGACCTCGGATTTCTATATAAAGGCTCCCACGGATCAAAGCGCTCTCACCAGGCTTTCTTTAAAAATAACTAATAAGAAAACATCTGCCATTTCAACCTAGATAGAAATCATTTAATAGATATTTCCTTATCTTAGTGTTTTATCAGTTAATCTAAAATTAGAGCTTTTAAAATAAACTCATGAACGCTTGACACCACATGGTCAATAAGCTGACACAATTTTATTATGAACTGAACTTGTGACATCTATGAAGAGCTTTGAAATATACATTCAAAATTAAAGCTATAAAACCGGAATCCCTCATGTGCTGGAATGCACACCTGTCGGGTATCTGCATGGATCTCTATACACACTCACGTGTGTATTCTGAAGAAAGAAGTTCTTCAGCGAGCAGGAGAGAAAATAACCTCTAGCGGTAGCACACCCCAACCGTGGGGAGCAATGACGTCCTCTTGTGGCGAGTGTTTCTGTTACCTTTCTTCTTTTTGAGACTCTTGAAAAACCAACCAAAGGGAAACACCACAAGGCAAGCGCACACGGCCGGGCTGCCCCCAGCCTCTCCCGCTCCCTCCCCTCTGCGGGCTCAGCCCTCTGGGGTCAGGGGCGGCGCGTGAATGAATGTTGACCCGGGTGAGCACACTGGACAAACGACCGGGTCACCCCTGACTGCACTCCAACTCCCAACTGGTCAACTAGCGGCCACTGTCCTTTGCACATATCACCATGACAGCGGCAAACACCAGCTTAAGAATCTGCTCGAAAACTTGAGCAGTTTCCAGACGGGAAGCCCTCAGATCACATGTGAGTTGTCTGATGAAAGTTTATCTATCAGTCTGTTCTTTGGAAACTCACAACGCACATCCACGATAAATGTCCTACAACTGATGGTCCAAGCGACGTAGCACAATGTAACCCTAAATTAATAGAAAAGGGCACAGCGTTGTACTGTAATAGTGGTAGAAATAGGAAATACGTTTAAAATTTCAGTTTTTGCTGGTATTTGAGAAAAAGCTATTTCAATCAGAAGATCTTCCCCACCGACACCGGCTGACCCGGGTGTGCCACCTCTTGCAGGTCCCCCGCTCAGGGGCGCTGTCCCCCTCCATAGCTCACAGCATCCTCTCTGTAGGTGAACACCTCCCAAATCTACACGGCTCCCGCCAGGATCTGCTTCCTGGCCTTCAGACCCAAGGATCCAACAGCATCCTCACCTCAGACTAAACCCTTCCCCTCTGCACCCCTCCCGTCTTCCTGTTTCACTGACGCCAGCCCTGCCCACCGCGGGGGCCGCCCCTCCCGGCTTATGGAACACCAGCACCAAGTGGGTCTGCGGGCTCCAGAGCCTCTGACCCTCCTCTGCCCGTCCAGCGGCCTCTTCCTCCTTGTAGCTAACCTCACAGTGTCACCGAGCTGCGCCTGAGGGGTGTTCAGCCCCCAGGGATGCTGGCCCAGGTGAGGGCACAGCCCAGCAAGGGGGAGGAAGAACGCAGGGCCTGATGAAAACGAAGGCGCCTCTTTTCCTCACCCATCCTTCTGGGGAGAAGCCTGCCTCTGGAAATGAAAACTAATATCCCGGCGTACCCGCTGTACCAGCTGTACGATGCATCGGAAAGCCTCAATGTGCTGTAGGTTGTCGTATAAATTATATTTTCCTTTTCTCATTGTTTAATTTGAGGAAATAAAATGATTCATTGGAGAAAAACAATCTCTGGAGATGAGTAGAGGGGAAAACTGCCCCTCCTCTGGTCTCGGGGAACTCGAGAAGTCTCCTGTCCATCTCACGTTAGAACCTGGCAGTCGCCCTGAACCCAACTTCCCGCCCCGGCCCCGCCAGGCTCCCCACCTTCCACACCCACCTTCCACACAGTCCCCGAACCTGCCCGACACCCCCTCCCCCCACCAGGGCTGCCAGCAGCGCTGTCCCAACGACGCGCGAATAACTTTCCAGCTGGTCCCCCAACCCCTCTGTACCCCATACACGGCAGCCAAAACAGCCTTTCAACACGTAGGGTACGTTCTACATACCAAGAATATATTCCTATACTCCACAGAATGGCCAATTTATCAACCACAAGCCTATTAATCAGTTTAAGAAATAAAATATTTCTAAGACTTCTGTGCTCCCCTTCCTTGCTCCAGCGGTTAGCACTGCCTCAATTCTGGGCTTACTATTCCTTCGTTTTCTTTACAGTTTTACTAAGTACGTAGAGATCTATGATAATGCACTGCTTAGTTCTGCGTGATTTTGAACTTTATATAAATGTACAAAATCTATTTCTTCTGAAGCTCATTTTTTTTTTACTTTACATTTTGCTTCTCAAGCTCATCATCGCGATTTCCCTGCTGCACAGTATCCCAGCCGATGAATATGCCCGAAATCATTCATCTATTTTTGTGCTCACAATCGCGTGGGTTCTTCCCAGAAGCCCCCTCCTTGCCCCCCCATTTACAAACAGTGCTGTTGTACACATTCCTATCCTCAACGCTTAGGACCTAAGACAACACTTTCTCTGGGTTCCACGTAGGAGGTGAACTGCTGGGTCACAGGGTCTATCCTCAACGTTAAGAGGTGACACCCAGCTGATTTCCAAGTAGTCACGGCAAACGCAACACTGCCCACGTGTGACTGTGACTCCACAGCCTGGCCAGCACTGGTCACTGTCTGTGGTTTTCTCTGTCGCCTGATGGGTGAGAGTGAGATGGCATCCTGACACGGCTTCACCGCATGCCCCAATGAACACCAAGGTCATCTTATGCAGTGCATTCAAGGCACCGTCTTTTCCAAGATGGTACTTTTTTTCTTTTGGCTAAATGTCTAAAATTATATATTTTTTAACATCTTTACTGTAGTATAATTGCTTTACAACGGTATGTTAGTTTTTGCTGTATAACAAAGTGAATCAGTTATATATATACGTATGTCCCCATATCTCTTCCCTCTTGCATCTCCCTCCCTATCCCACCCCTCTAGGTGGTGACAAAGCACCGAGCTGATCTCCCTGTGCTATGCAGCTGCTTCCCACTAGCTGTCTATTGTATGTTTGGTAGTGTATATATGTCCATGCCACTCTCACTTTGTCCCAGCTTACCCTTCCCCCTCCCCGTGTCCTCAAGTCCATTCTCTATGTCTTCATCTTTATTCCTGTGTTGCCCCTACGTTCTTCAGAACCTTTTTTTTTAGATTCCATATATATATGTGTTAGCATACAGTATTTGTTTTTCTCTTTCTGACTTAGTTCACTCTGTATGACAGTCTAGGTCCATCCACCTCACTACAAATAACTCAGTTTCGTTCCTTTTTATGGCTGAGTAATATTCCATTGTATATATATATGCCACATCTCCTTTATCCATTCATCTGTTGATGGACACTTAAAGGTTCCTTCCATGTCCTGGCTATTGTAAATAGAGCTGCAATGAACATTTTGGTACATGACTCTTTTTGAATTATGGTTTTCTCAGGGTATATGCCCAGTGGTGGGATTGCTGGGTCGTATGGTAGTTCTATTTTTAGCTTTTTAAGGAACCTCCATACTGTTCTCCATGGTGGCTGTATCAATTTACATTCCCACCAACAGTGCAAGAGGGTTCCCTCTCCTCCACACCCTCTCCAGCATTTATTGTTTCTAGATTTTTTGATGATGGCCGTTCTGACCGGTGTGAGATGATATCTCATTGTAGTTTTGATTTGCATTTCTCTAATGATTAATGATGTTGAGCATTCTTTCATGTGTTTGTTGGCAATCTGTATATCTTCTTTGGAGAAATGTCTATTTAGGTCTTCTGCCCATTTTTGGATTGGGTTGTTTGTTTTTTTGATATTGAGCTGCATGAGTTGCTTGTATGTTTTGGAGATTAATCCTTTGTCAGTTGCTTCATTTGCAAATATTTTCTCCCATTCTGAGGGTTGTCTTTTCATCTTGTTTATGGTTCAAGATGGTACCTTTCATGTTTTTTGTACCACAATCAAAATTAATTAATTTAAAAAGGAAAAGAATCTTTTTCCAGTTACATGTGTTGAAAACCTCTACTTCCAGTCTGTAGCTTTTCACTGTTTTTCACCTGGTTTTTGGATGAACGGAAGACGCAGATTTTAATACAGTGGAATGTATCAGTCTTCTGTTTTACAGTTAATGTCTTTTGTGTTGTCTGTATGACATGCGAGTCTGAGCAGGAACAGAAAGGAGCTGTCAGAAAGACACTCCCATCATCTCTACAAATTTAACTCTTTACTTATTTATCACAGAATGAGACAGATCCAGGTTTCCTCTTTTCCATGTGGACGACGGATAGCGACAGCACCATTTAAAATAAACCAATCTCTTCTCGGCCCACAGACCTGCAGTGTTATTCAGCTTATGGTCAAGAGGCCGTAAATGTGCTGAGCCAGCTTTCAGGCTCTGGGCTCTGCTCCACCATCTGTCCCTGCAGCCCTTGCAGCATCGTTACACTGTCCTAATTCCTACAGCCTCCTCTGAGTACTAATCCTGACGGGGCAAGCCCACCCACCTGCCACTGTTCTTCAAAGCTGCTCCTTGGCCATCACGCTTCCACATAAAATCATACACTCAGCTCGTTAGCTTCAAGCCAACAAACGAGGCGAATCACATTACATTAAGAGTACAGGTTAAATGGAGAAAACGTGATATTGTTTTTATATCAAATCTTCCTATCTATAAATATGGTTCAGTTCTTTGTTCAGGATCTGGAAATTAGCTGCTTTTTTAAAAAGATGTCTGGGGAGGTACCACCTTATATTTTTTCTTGCCTTAATGGTATATTTACAATTTTTTTGTTTGTTGCTGGTAAACAGAGATGGATTAATTTTTTTTTTTTTTTTTTTTTGCTGTACTTGGGCCTCTCACTGTTGTGGCCTCTCCCGTTGCGGAGCACAAGCTCCGGACGCGCAGGCTCAGCGGCCATGGCTCACGGGCCCAGCCGCTCCGCGGCATGTGGGATCTTCCCAGACCAGGGCACGAACCCGTGTCCCCTGCATCGGCAGGCGGACTCTCAACCACTGCACCACCAGGGAAGCCCCGGATTAAATTTTTATATATTATTTATCTAGAAAAGTTGCTAACTTCTCATTAATTTTAATAATTTACCTCTACACACTCTGGATTTTCTCAGCAATCAATCATCTGCAAATACTGACAGTTTTGTATCTTCCTTTCCAGCGCTTCTATCTTTTCTTCTTGTCTTACTATCCTGATGGATACTACACCGAAGAATTCCAACGAGCACCCTGGTCTCATTTTCTCTGTTTACGGGAAGGTTTGTTACGGGTCTCATGATGAGCTGACAAATGGATGAGAGGCCGAAGTTGCTACGCAGGAAGGACAGAACACTTGGGCAAATCTAAACGAGCGCTCAGACATTAAAAGAAAAAGACAAGCCTTTAAAGAATGCCTTTTTTCTCTAAATGTAGCTATGCTTCTTCTAAAGACCTCCCAAAACAACTGACACAAAGAGCTACAGCTTACTGACCATGAATGGGGGAGGTAATCTCAGTGAAGAGATAAACCTTGATATTTTCTCAAAGGAGTTAGAAAAAGGATAGTGGACTTAATAACAACATCCTTCCTTTTAAATTAAAAATAATTTACTGATAGTTGTTGCAGAATTGGGTACCAATGTCACCTCATCTTTGTATATCTAATTACTACACAAAAGAAACCTGCATGGTGAGGAAATCTGAGTTCTCTTCTTTTTTATTTTTCTAACATTGTTTTTATTTTTATTTTGGCCATGCCGCACGGCTTAGAGGATCTCAGTTCCCCAACCAGGGGCTGAATCCAGGCCACGGCAATGAAAGCACCGAATCCTAACCACTGGACCACCAGGGAATTTCCTGGGTTTTCTTCTAAAAAGAGACACAGCTCAACTGTTATAAGACTTAAGGTAAAGCAAGCTGGGGTGACAACTCAGCCAAGCTGAAGTGGCTTCAGAAAGCAGCCCAGTTCCTCCTAATATTGGTGTCCCTACGACTCTACTACCCTCTGGTGATATAACCACGTGGAGTTCAAGTCACACTGATTTTAAAGCTAAGCAAAGAAGAACATAAAATGAGCACAAAAGCACGTGGGTCAGGCAATGCTCCGTAAACGGGAAAACACCCTTAAAGGATGTCGTTTTTCCCTACATGTAGGCAAGTGTTATTATGATTCCACTGATGAAGAGTGAGACTATTCTTATTATTACAGATCTTCACTAACATAGATAATTCAAGTACACAGTAGTACACAGCACTGGCACAATAAATTTCTTATACACATGGTCAAAAATAGGAAGGTAGTGTGACTAGCATTATGCATCACAAATAGATGGCAAAGCTTCTATGACAATCAAACACTGCTGATGAGGAATCTTATGAAGATGAAATTTCCTGGGACTTTCCTTGTCTGGTAAAGATGAACAGTCCCACATGTTCAAGTATTAGGACCTGAAGATCTAGTGGACAGTTACAGTTTACTGATGAACTTAAACTCAGCACAACACATGCTGGTATCCAACACTGTTATCAAATGAAACCACATTTATTTGGCATTTTGCAGCTTACAGAGCATTTTCAAATGAGCTTTCTTTCTATGAGATGGGATAAGCTGGACCTTCCGGTGGCCACCATGCCACCAAGTCAGGGCCACCTCCCTGAGAATAAGACAAATCCAGAGAAAGACACAGCTGAAAGACGAAAGAAGGAGAAACATTTCTAACAACACTGTGTAAGAACTAACTCAACCCAGCTAACCGGCAACCAAACAGACCGACCCCTGCACCTTCCAGGCACGGGGCTCAATAAACACCCTTTCTGCTTAAGCCACTAGGAGTCGGGCTCCCATCGCTTGGACCTGAGGTCCCGAGTGATATGAAAGCGCCAGTCTCGTGCCAGGACGCAGGGCACTCTTCCCCAGCATGCAGCTTCCTCACGGAACCTGGGCTGATGAGGACACGGCTTCAGGTTGGGTGGGAATCCCAACACCACCGCTCACTACCCACATGACCCTAGACAAGATACGTCACTGGCACAAGCCCCCCGTGCACCCCTATGACGGGTAAGCATCCAGTTCACAGGGTCCTTCTGAGTCAGGGCTTTTGCCAAGCAATCGGACGGAGTCTGGCGCCTGGTCCTCAGTGAACGGTGGCGATGCGCCCGCTCTCCATCCCGACAGAGCACCGAGGATGCCCGTCACGGTCCCGACACAAGCGGGTCCTCAGTCAGTGTGGATTCTCTTTGCAGTGAGAGCGGCTGGGGACCGATCATCACGTTCATCTTACATCGCTGTTTTTCTCGTCACAAATAAATAATGAAAAAGAACACAGACTAACTCCAAGGGCCTTTTTTTAGCCCACTTCCCTAGGAATCTAGAAAAACCCTGCTGGCAGGAGGAAAATAAGTACATGTAAACGGACGTTTGGGGGCAGTGGGTGAGTCAGGCGTTTCTAGCATTTGCCCCTCAGGAAACCTCAACATCCAGGAGAGGATTTCACACCCCGCCCACTTGACACGTACACCCATTCAATGGCACACAACAGGGTCGGAACGCCAGACTCACAGTGTTTGGGACGTACGGTAAGCCATAGAACTTCTCCTGGGTGTCCCTGAGGATGTCTGTGGTCGAGCTCCTCAGGGGATGCTTCCCATGGTAGATCTGATCCAGAGCAGCATAAAAGACCTGGACGGAAGAACGCACCTATTTAGTCTGGGCGCCATGCTTACATCTATGATGTAGGCGACCAAAGATGTTACAAGTCTACCAGAATAATAACTGCAAGTCGCAGTTGGGCAGTCACACGTATAAGTGTATGAGGCTTGAGATGTATTTTGCATTTCATACCACATTTAAGACCATGTTAATGATGAAAAGGAAAGCTCTCAACCTCTCCATGATTAAGGATATTAAGGAATTCTGAACCCTATCTATAAGGTACTCTTTCTGTACAGTGTAGTAAATTAAATTTGTGACCACAGAACTACACACACACACAAACATACATATGGAAATATATATATATATATATATATATCTGGAAATATGAAAAAATTAAGTTATGACCTGTGACCCCCTGGAGCTAATAAATACTGTTTGGCTTCTTCCTAGAATCCTGATGTAATTAAATGAGAGAAATGACAGGGTGAGAATCCTAGTTCGTTGATGAGAGGTGAAAGGCGGGGTGAAGTGAGGTGAGGAAGCAGGGGTGTTACACAGGATTCAGGAGCAGCTGTCGCAGAGTCTGAGGCCGGGACCAAGGCAGACCCCAGCCCTGCTGTCAGGGCTCAGAGGAAGCAGCTGCTGGGCGGGGCGACCCTGGCTTAAGGAGGTGACTGGTAGGGAAGGCTCACTCCCCTCCAAGGAGAGGACAGAGGCCACTGAAACATGAGAGGAGAGTAAAGCATTAGAAGGAGTTTAAACATGAACCCTGCTGCGTATTTACCAAGCTCTGAAAGCTAAATTTTGGGCAGAAAACCTCAAGTAAAGTGCTTTTTCACTGCAACATTTGACTTATTAACATTGTCTGAATTTTACCTGAGGCAAGCAAGTAGAAAATATTTTATTTTAAAAGAAAAAACTGTCAAGTGATTATGTTTCCGATACATATCTTTCGGATTCAAAATAGGAATTTGTAGAGAATGTGCAGCTGTTGACTTGAAAGAAGTGAGGATTGGTTTATATAAAAGAAAAAATTTAAATGACCTCTATAACTTCTGGCTTCATCTAGATAGAGAATTATGGTTCTAAATTATAAAGTCAAGTTTAAACCTTCACTGGAAAAATACAGACATTTCCTAAATATTGCTTTGCTATAACTGGCAATCTAAACATATACTAAATACAGCTCTTTCCGTTCTATGTTCTGCAATGAGTAACAATATTGGGTTGGTCAAAAAGTTCGTTCGGGGTTTTCTGTAAGCTGCAACATCTAGCGGAAACACCCGAACGAACTTTTTGGCCACCCCAATATTTCATGCTCATTTGCTGATGAACCAAACAACCCTAGGCGATAAGCCCCCCCGGGGGTCCTGCGTGCTTGGGACCAGGAACCTCAGAGCTGCAGAAAAACAGGAGCTGTTTCTAGAATAATGCACAGCAAGAAATAAATAAATAAATAAAAATTTAAAAGGCACAATTTAAAAACCACTACTGATACCCGCTTAGCAATCTGCAGCAACTCCCTTCCACCCTGGGTTGTCCCCACGGCTCGGGGGACGGCTGTGTGACAGGAAAGCAGCGTGAGCGGCCCTTCGGGTGGGAACCTCCTTCCCTCCCTTCTCCTCCAGCTTTTCAACCCCCCTCTCCCTCTCTCTCCCTCTCTCTCCTTATTCTTTTTGGAAGGCAGAAGTACAGAAAGGTTGGTTTTCCTTTTCAGAAGAAAATCACTGGAACAAGTGTTGCAAAGGACGCCAGGACACGGGCTTTTAAAAGGTAGGACTCCCACGACAGATACGAGTAAATCAGAAGACTACTGCCAAGTAGTGTTAACCTTTCAAATAATCCAGAAATCTTTTTGCAATTGTGTGATACAAATAGACACTAAATAATGTTATTAATCCATGGTTTCGTCTATAGCAGGCATCTTCTTCACTGAAACGTGTATTTTAAGGTCCAAAAAAACAGAGCACATTCATTACTTTCTAGGGACTGAACTTTATACACCTATAAAGCAATTCAATAGTGGCTACACTTTTAAACAGGTGACTGGATCATTAGAAAGTGAATACTGCCTGAGATGAAAGATGGGTGTTTAGGCTGTGTTTACATAACACTCAAGATCTGATGAAGAGGAATAACTCCATAAACAATCTCAGAAATTACAAATAACCTAAACATCTGGTATCACACAGACCTGACATCCAGGTGGTTTATAAAATGTTTCTCGTCTTTATCTGGAAACCTGGAACACTGGCTTTGAGTTTTACTAAAAACTAAGTCATTACTGTTTAAACTTCACATCTAAAAACACAAATTTAAAAAAAGATACAAAGTGAACAAAAAGATATAACTTGGTTGCTGAAATGCACCATTTAGAAGAAGTCAGGTAAAACTTTTCCACTCTTTGATTTTCCACTGAAATTGGGAAATAACCTTATTTGACACCTACCTCCTAAGGACGGTTGGAAGACCAAATGATTAGTCAAGGTCAAGTTCTCTGAACTCAGACGAAAGATGTTTTGGAAGCATAATTATTATAATAAATGGGTAGCACTGGCAAGAATTTAAAGTTATACATTTATTTTGAATAATATCTGTGAAAACTTCAGAACAAAGGCACACACCCACCTGAAGCTGCATGTCTGCTGCTGCACAAACCTTTTTAGATTCGCAAAGACGAGACACCATATTTCTGGGCAGTGGCTTGAAAAACAAAACAATATGTATGTGAGTAAACTGCACTGTGTACTTTTGAGGCAGGAAGGTTAAAAATAACATCAAATGATACAATTTCATTTTGGTTTAATAATAACTTTGAAATATTTTCGAGGACAAGATAAAGGATGAATACATTCCACTGAATTTCAAGAAGCGGTAATTATCAAATAGGGGTTTGTACGTGAAAATACAGGATTGCAGGGAAGTCAGACATTGGCACTGTTCTTTAAAACTCTAGTTAAAACGTTAGGAAAAGTTAGTACTTTTTCTGTCCCTTTGTTAGCAATGAAAGTCCATTCAAGTGCTCTGTTGACCTTAAGAGCACGTACTGACTGATGACAGGAATCAAAGGTCACAAAGTCAAGAAATAAACTCTAGTCCATGGTGCCAGTCAGCACTGGAGCCGAACAACATATCCCGACAAATAACCATGATAATGAACTGTGCCTTCTTTTATTTTCCAACCTGAAAGAATTGCAGGGCTTGGAAACGCAGTCTGATTAATGTCCCCATACAATTTAGGGCTTCCTCTCCGAGACTAATTAGCCATAATCATGTAACGTCACGTATTCTCTTACAAATAAACTAATAATGTAGCTGAGGAAGTGCTGTAGCCAATCTTACTCTACTTTTTTTTTTTTTTTTTTTGGTACGCGGGCCTCTCACTGTTGTGGCCTCTCCCGTTGTGGAGCACAGGCTCCGGATGCGCAGGCTCAGCGGCCATGGCTCACGGGCCCAGCCGCTCCGCAGCATGTGAGATCTTCCCGGACCGGGGCACGAACCCGTGTCCCCTGCATCGGCAGGCGGACTCTCAACCACTGCGCCACCAGGGAAGCCCTTACTCTACTTTAAAATCATTAATACTGGCGTTTACTGAAGACAGCTGCCATTTTATACAATTCTATTTACAATCTAAATCAAGTTAAAAGCCCTTCTAAAGACAAACAAATTATGTAAGAGACTTACGGCAGGTTACTGTGCACTACAGCTGTATAAACTAAACACTGGTGAGTGGTAATGTGAGCTGTGAGCTGGAAGGGGAAGCAGGCACTGCCACGTGTGTGTGCACATGCGTGCACATGTTTATCTATACATCTATACAGATCTCTCCCCAGGACCTAGAACAGTGCCTGGCACACAGCAGACACTCAGTGCATATCTGCAGGAGGAGTGAACTAACGCAAGAACGACCCTGACTTCTGTAGCAGGATGAAGGCTCAGACAATGAGGCCTTTTCTCTTCTCTTTCTGTTTAGCTATAAGAAAAGCAAACCAGCCAAAAAAGGGAATTTTTCAAGAGGTAAAGGACACAGACTGAAGGAAGCTGCACAGTGTAACTTCCGGTGCAGGGAAAGGCCTGGGTCTTCCCAACATAAAACGAAAATTTCCTGCAACAGCATTTTAAAAAGTCACGGTTCAGTGAAGTCATACATGCCAGCAGCTGTATCAAGATGTTCAGCTTTCTTTAAACCCTACTTTATGTTATACCTTCTGTTGACAGGACTGCTGCTGCACTTGGGTTTTTCATGCTTCACAAAGCTTTAATGGTTTTATTTTCCCATAAAAAAATAGTACGCGTGGAAGGATTATCAACAAACAATGGAAACTCCTGGGGGCAAGCACTTTATTAGACCTGAGGGACAGGAAGAGGTGGAGATGGGGTCCCAGCAGCACTGCCCATGTGCGCAGAACCATAAACGGAGCTACAACGAGCAAGGGGAAGGAAGACCCTGCAAGTGAGTGTGAAACCATGACCCAGAAGGGCTTGACTGAGGGAACAAGGCAGAAGTGGGACCTACAAAGTGAACAGGCGTGAAGCGGGGCTGGGGGCCGCAGGGAGAAGGGCCCTGAGCAGAGGCACGGAAGAGGGGGCCTGGGGGCTCAGTCAGGCAAGGACGGGGTGCCCACCCTCAGATCCTGCAGGAGGCCACTGGTGAGTTTTGACCAAGGAAGTCACCTGGGCCAAGTTGTGTTCTGAAAAGATTCCTTTGGCTGCAGTGTAGACACGCCATAGGAGGGGGCCAGGAGTGACACACACACACCACCAGTGACCTCAGCCAGAGGAGAGTGGGCAGCCGGGGCATGACTGGGGCTGGACTGCGGGGGAAGAGGCAGGGCGGTCAGGGGGCCGAGGTGGGGAGCAAGGTCAGGTCGGGAGGCGCAGGCCCTGAGCGGGGAGTGGAGGGGCGTCCATGGCCATGGTCCCGGCTCTCGGTAAGGTTTACAAGCCCTGCCTGGAGACAGTGAGGAGGAAATGCCAATACTGGGTCTAAGAACCAAACCCAACAGACCCCTTTCATCTGTAAGTAGTTTACTTTGAGGCCAGTGTCTCCCAAAATGCAAACCCATCTAGCAAAAGGGCAAAACAAAGGGACAAATTTAAGGAGGCTTGATTCTTTCCTGCTCAGGTTTACAATAAAACAAAAGACGCAACGAAAAAGAGCACAGAAAGACAACTGAAAACAGTTTATCAAAAATTACATATTCACGACTTCCCTGGTGGCGCAGAGGTTAAGAATCCGCCTGCCAACGCAAGAGACACGGGTTCCAGCCCTGGTCTGGGAAGATCCCACATGCCTCAGAGCAACTAAGCTCGTGCACCACAACTACTGAGCCTGCTCTCTAGAGCCTGTGAGCCACAACTACTGAGCCCGTGTGCCACAACTACTGAAGCCCGTGCGCCTAGAGCCCGTGCTCCGCAACAAGAGAAGCCACCGCAATAAGAAGCCCGCGCACCACAACGAAGAGTAGCCCCTGCTCACCCCAACTAGAGAAAGCCCGCGGGCAGCAATGAAGACCCAACGCAGCCAAAAATAAATAAATAAATTTATTTTTTTTAAAAAAAAAGACAAAAAAAAATTACATATTCAAGGGAATTCCCTGACGGTCCAGTGATTGGAACTCCACACTCGCACTGCCTGGGGCCTGGGTTTGATCCCTGGTCGGGGAATTAAGATCCCACAATGGCACGGCCAAAAAGGAAAAAAAACAATTACGTATTCAGAAAACCCACATGTGCTACATAGTTCTATAAAATGTTGGGGGAAATGAAGGTTACATGGGACTCCTGGATTACTTTTTGCAACTTGCTATGAGTCTACAATTATTTCAAAATAAAAAGTACAAAAAAACCTCCCCAAACTATGTATTCAAGGCCCACTGTACATAGAGTAGTGAATACAAAGAATGTTTACCAAAAATGTAAGGAAACATTTAAGTAGAAGGTAAATACTGTCCTAATAGAACAGTTCAGAGGAAAGAATTATTAACCCATCAAATCACAAATTAAGTAATACATTTATATTATGCGTGGTGTAAACAGGAAAATGGATGTTCTTTTTTTTTTTTTAATCTAGTTGGGTTGTTAGTCAACTGGAATTAATGTACTTCAGCTCACGGAAGGGAGTTATATATTCCCTTAGAAAGTACTGCCTTCTTCAAAATTAAAAAACAATAACAAAGATAAAGTAGAACAGAATTTAAATAACACCCACACTGACCTTAAGTTCTATACAATTTTTTTTTGGCTGCACCACACGCTTGCGGGATCTTAGTTCCCTGACCAGGGATTGAACCTGGGTCCATGGCAGTGAGAGCGCCGTATCCTAGCCACTGGGCCGCCAGGAAACCCCCTATATACAATTTTTTTTTTAATATACAATATTTAGAAGCTAAACCTTAAACTTCAAGTTAGAAACAATGTTTCCTGGTCAAGATTTTCTTCTGTGAATATCACTTTACCAACCAGAGTCATGGCAACCAATACTGACACCAATAATTCAATCTTTGCTGTTATTCCAAAGGTGTGTCCACCGAGGAGCACAGATGTTTCACAGTACTGGCTCCTGAAGTCAAAGTACGGGCTCACTTCTAGTATCAATATATTGAAGAAAGACAGAATGAATACATCCAAGCCAGCAGGCAATGGGCAACCACATAGAAAAGAAAGCGCTTTAAACACCTGAACCTCCAACAGTATTTTTTCATTATGTTAAATGAAAATTTAACGAAGTCCAAGGCAGTAGAAATGATAATGACTCTTTCACCATATAATCAGCTGTGTGTTTTACCAGCTTCTACTACGATCTTCATGATTTCCAAAGTAGGAAACACCCCTTCTATGATCACTAAGTCTCCTATCCCAGCCATGATGGGAAGCTGTCTGCTCCCCTGCAGATCTGGGTGCTGCCGTGTTCATCAAAGAGTGAAGAGCATATAGAGGATGCTACAGGTCAAGAATAACCTTCAGATTAACCAATCACAGCGAAGAACCAATCACTGAATTCTCTAAGCCACGTTTTCCTCACTTGTAAAACGTCCATGTTACAGTTTCAGAGAATTAGATAACAATTGAACAAGATAATGTATTTTAAAAGTGTATTATGTCAGGTTTAACGGAGCAGATGCTGACTAACTGGTAGCCAGTATTCTCACGATTACAGCTGCTCTATATGACACAATAACCATTGACTTTGACCACTTTATTTACATTTTACTGTTCTACCTACCTATTCTCTAAATATGGTCTGTTTCAGATTTATAAATTCTTAGGAGACAGGAATTTAGCTAAACAGTTCTCTCTGTAGCACCTAACAAATTCTTAATAAGAAAATGTACTTTGCTTCCTGTTTATATTTCTTTTCATTTATAAAACAGTCAAGTATGCTTAACGAAATACACGTCTCCTCAAATTACCCAGCTTTAGCAAAGCACTTAATAAGAAAATGTACTTTGCTTCCTGTTTATATTTCTTTTCATTTATAAAACAGTCAAGTATGCTTAACGAAATACACGTCTCCTCAAATTACCCAGCTTTAGCAAAGGACACTTTCTCCACTGTGACCACCTTAAGGCTTTTAGAAGAACAATGAAATCTCGTTTCGCTGTGTTACTAGTATATCTTCCCTATTTCAACATCTGCCACAGAACTTGGTCCTTAACTCACGTTTTGAAAACATTTTCTCTCACTTTAAGCAGAACTAGCTATCAAACAGTGAGTCAGTCCCTCATCTGCAGGGTCCGGTTCATATTTAGAGAAGATTGGTGCTAATGAGGAAATGTTCCTTCTGATGATATTTTAATCAAATATATCTCATGCTACGGATCTTGCAGTTCAGACTCTGTCTCTGAGGAGCGTTCCTCTATAATCTCCGTCTTTGTTCCTCTATAATCTCCGTCTTTGTTCCTCTATAATCTCCGTCTTTGTTCCTGCTGGTAGTGTGTCTTCTTTTCTCTGGCTTACTGCATGGTTTTCTCTTTAGCTTTCGTCCCCAGCAGTTTGACTACCATGTGTCTAGGTGTATACTGTTTTCAGTTATACTGCATGGGCTTCTCTAAGCGTCTTGGATTGCTGGCTTGATTTTCATCATTTTTGGCAAATTCTCAACCATTATCCCTTCGCCTATTTCTCATGCCTTATTTCTCTCTTCTCATTTGTGGAACTCCAACTACATGTATGTTACACCGTCTGATATTGTCCCAAAGTTCCTTGCATGCTCTATGTTGCCTCCCCTTCCCCTAACATTCCCCCTGCCCTTGTATTTCTGTTAGGACAATTTCTATTGACGTATCTTTAGGTTCACGCTTTCCTCAGCTGTGTCAAGTGTATGGATGATCCCCTCAAAGGAATTCCTCAAATATGATACCATGGCTTTATTTCCTGCATTTCCACCTGTTTCTCATAGTTTCCATCTCTCTCCTCCATCTGTTCATACATATTGTCCACCTTATCCATGATATCCTTTAACACAGTTATTTAAATCCCCATCCAAGAGTTACTTTAAAATTATCTCAGTTACTAGTTATTTTCAAGTCCCTGAGTCTGACTCTAATGGTTTCTTTGTCTTTGAGTGGGAGCGAGGGTTGTGTGCTGCTGAGTGATAATTCACTCAGCAAACATTTACTGATTGCCCATTATGGTGATATATCAGTGAACAAAACATGAAAATTCCAGTTCTCAAGGGGTTTACATTCTAGGAGACTTTGTTAACTTAAAAATTACTACTGATGGAAAAAAGGACATCTTTCTTTATTTCAGTTCCTACAGGCTCAGGAATAAAAGGACAGAGATTTAACGCATCACCTCCTTTAGGCCACCCAAAAGGATCAAACTGTACTAATTACAATGCTGCTTACACATGCGATCTTTACTCATTTTAAGTTCATTTGCGAGTTTTCCGCGCCACACATTTAGAAGATAGCAGGTAGTCAACAGTGTGTGAAGGTGAGCTATGCCTGTCACTGACATTCACACGCTTCCAGAGGGAATGAAGTGGTAACATGCACAAACACGTTATCCCAACGTACGCTGGCAACACAATACCCACCCTTCACGCAATGAGTTCTCGGCACAAGGTGCCATTCTAGGCAACACGGAAGAAGAAAGACAAAACACCATCTCCTGCCCTCAGAAGACTTACAGTTCTGAACCTGCTGTACACGGTGAAGTTTGCTATGTATGTGGTAGCTGTGTGACTTCAGTTTTACAGATTTATTTTCAACTTATTTTCTGTACCCCTCAAAATTCAACACTGCACACTACCACTTGATGATAAAAGTAATAACCCTTTGCAAAATCTGTTTTATTACTACTCCAACAAGTTCCCCCCAAAACTGGATTAGCAGTGACGATAAAATTTTCAGTGACTATTGATACTAAGTACAGGTATTTCATATGTGATTAGAATACAATGAATAGATGAGGAAGTTAGAGACAGGGGAAGTGGAGGTGAAAATACAATGAGGTCAGAATTGGGGTTAGGCACATAAAACTTAAAGTTTCATTCAACTTTCACAGCTGGGCCACGGACAGAGCGGAACTCAGTGATGTCCCTCATTCAAACTGCTCTGACTACAGGACTAGATCCTTCCACTGGAATTCCACACTCCAGAAGGTCTGAGGACTGAAAGTTTTCACCAATTTGACACAAACACATTTGACGGCAGTGCCTGCCTTGCGCAAACGTGGACCTCTTTGCTCCAAACAGCCTGTGGCTGGGGCCTGAGCCCCATACACTGCCAGCCCCTGACAACCAGGCCACGCCAACAATGTTCACGGCCAGCCCCAAGCCCCACAGTCTTCTCTTCCAAGGCTCCTTTTCCACAGTAAAGACAGACAGATTTCCACTGTGCTCTGTTTCGAGGGTCTCCTGCTATCAGTGCTGTTCTCACTGAGCCACTTCATTTCAATACAAAAGTACTTAGAGTTATACACTCAACCACGCTCAGCAATTCGCAACCCTTACAAACTCAGTGCAGAGCTGTTCAGAAACAATTTTCTGAAACAGTCTAAACCCCTTTTTCAATGGGGTTGGAGAGCATTACTGCAAATTTACTTCAAAATAACACTGACTGAATGAACTTCGTACTTCAGATAATTTACACCCTTGCCTGAGTTTCTTTTATTCAAACACCTGCAGGAGGATTGGTTCAAGATGGCGGAGAAGAAGGATGTGCTCTCACTCCCTTGTGCAAGAGCACCGGAATCACAACTCACTGCTGAACAATCATCAATAGGAGGACACTGGAACTCACCAGAAAAGACACCCCACATCCACAGACAAAGGAGAAGCCACAGCGAGACGGCAGGAGGGGCGCAATCACAGTAAAACCAAATCCCGTAACGGCTGGTGGGGGACTCACAGGCTGGAGAACACATGCCACAGGAGGCCACACACTGGAGGGAAGGCTCTGAGCCCCACGTCAGGCTTCCCAACCTGGGGGTCCAGCAACGGGAGGAGGAATTCCTAGAGAATCAGACTTTGAAGGCTAGTGGGATTTGACTGCAGAACTTCGACAGGACTGGGGGAAACAGAGGTTCCACTCTTGGAGGGCACACACAAAGCAGTGTGCACATCGGGACCCGGGGAAGGAGCAGTGACCCCACAGGAGACTGAACCAGACCTACCTGCTAGGGTTGGAGGGTCTCCTGCAGAGGCAGGGGGCGGCTGTGCCTCACCGTAGGACAAGGACACTGGCAGCAGAAGTTCCGGGAAGTACTCCTTGGCGTGAGCCCTCCCAGAGTCCGCCATTGGCCCCACCAAAGAGCCCGGGTAGGCTCCAGTGCTGGGTCGCCTCAGGCCAAACACCAACAGGGAGGGAACTCAGCCCCACCCATCAGCAGACAAGCTAGTTGAAGTTTTACTGAGCCCTGCCCACCTGAGCGACACCCAGCTCTACCCACCACCAGTCCTTCCCATCAGGAAACTTGCACAAGCCTCTCAGATAGCTCATCCACCAGAGGGCTGACAGCAGAAGCAAGAACTACAGTCCTGCAGCCTATGGAACAAAAACCACATTCAAAAAAGACAGACAAGATGAAAAGGCAGAGGGCTATGTACCAGATGAAGGAACAAGATAAAACCCCAGAAACACAGCTAAATGAAGTGGAGACAGGAAACCTTCCAGAAGAAGAATTCAGAATAATGATAGTGAAGACGACCCAAGACCTCGGAAAAAGAATGGAGGCAAAGATCGAGAAGATGCAAGAAATGTTTAACAAAGACCTAGAAGGATTAAAGAACAAACAGACAGAGATGAACAATCCAATAACTGAAATGAAAACTACACTAGAAGGAATCAACAGGAGAGTAACTGAGGCAGAAGAACGGGTAAGTGACCCAGAAGACAGAATGCTGGAGTTCACTGCTGTGGAACAGAATAAAGAAAAAAGAATGAAAAGAAAGGAAGACAGCCTAAGAGACCTCTGGGACACATTACACGCAACAACATTCACATTATAGGGGTCCCAGAAGGAGAAGAGAGAGAGAAAGGACCTGAGAAAATATCTGAAGAGATTACAATCGAAAACTTCCCTAACATGGGAAAGGAAATAGCCACCCAAGTCCAGGAAGCACAGAGAGTCCCATACAGGATAAACCCAAGGAGAAACACGCCAAGACACATAGTGATCAAACTGGCAAAAATTAAAGACAAAGAAAAATTATTGAAAGGAACAAGGGAAAAATGACAAATAACATACAAGGGAACTCCCATAAGTTAACAGCTGATTTCTCAGCAGAAACTCTACAAGCCAGAAGGGAGGGGCACGACACACTTAAAGTGATGAAAGGGAAGAACCTACAACAGAGATTACTCTACCCAGCAAGGATCTCATTCAGATTCGATGGAGAAATCAAAAGCTTTACAGACAAGCAAAAGCTAAGAGAATTCAGCACCCCCAAACCAGCTCTACAGCAAATGCTAAAGGAACTTCTAAGTGGGAAACACAAGAGAAGAAAAGGACCAACAAAAACAAACCCAAAACAATTAAGAATATGGTCATAGGAACATACATATCGATAATTACCTTATATGTGAATGGATTAAATGCTCCAACCAAAAGACATACACTGGCTGAATGGATACAAAAACAAGACCCATATATATGTTGTCTACAAGATACCCACTTCAGACCTAGGGACACATACAGACTGAAAGCGAGGGGATGGAAAAAGATATTTCGTGCAAATGGAAATTAAAAGAAAGCTGGAGTAGCAATACTCATATCAGACAAAATAGACTTTAAAATAAAGAATGTTACAAGAGACAAGGAAGGACACTACATAATGATCAAGGGATCAATCCAAGAAGAAGATGTAACAATTATAAATACATATGCACCCAACATAGGAGCACCTCAATACATAAGGCAACTGCTAACAGCTATAAAAGAGGAAATTGACAGTAACACAATAATAGTGGGCGACTTTAACACCCCACTTACACCAATGGACAGATCATCCAAACAGAAAATTAATAAGGAAACACAAGCTTTAAATGACACAATGGACCAGACAGATTTAATTGATATTTATAGGACATTCCATCCAAAAACAGCAGATTACACTTTCTTCTCAAGTGCGCATGGAACATTCTCCAGGAAAGATCACATCTTGGATCACAAATCAAGCCTCAGTAAATTTAAGAAAACTGAAATTATATCAAGCATCTTTTCTGACCACAACACTATGAGATTAGAAATCAATTACAGGGAAAAAAACATTAAAAACACAAACACATGGAGGCTAAACAATACATTACTAAATAACCAAGAGATCACTGAAAAAATGAAAGAGGAAATCAAAAAATACCTAGAGAAAATGACAATGAAAACACGACAATCCAAAACCTATGGGATGCAGCAAAAGCAGTTCTAAGAGGGAAGTTTACAGCAATACAATTGTACCTCAAGAAACAGAAAAATCTCAAATAAACAACCTAACCCTACACCTAAAGGAACCAGAGAAAGAAGAACAAACAAAACCCAAAGTTAGTAGAAGGAAAGAAATCATAAAGATCAGAGCAGAAATAAATGAAATAAAAACGAAGAAAACAATAGCAAAGATCAATAAAACTAAAAGCTGGTTGTTTGAGAAGATAAACAAAATTGATAAACCATTAGCCAGGCTCATCAAGAAAAACAGGGAGAGGACTCAAATCAATAGAATTAGAAATGAAAAAGGAGAAGTTACAACAGACACTGCAGAAATACAAGGCATCCTAAGAGACTACTACAAGCAACATTGCCAATAAAATGGACAACCTGGAAGAAATGGACAAATTCTTAGAAAGGTATAAACTTCCAAGACTGAACCAGGAAGAAACAGAAAATAGGAACAGACAAATCACAAGTAATGAAATGGAAACTGTGATTAAAAATCTTCCAACAAACAAAAGTCCAGGACCAGATGGCTTTACAGGTGAATTCTAGCAAACATTTAGAGAAGAGCTAACACCCATCCTTCTCAAACTCTTCCAAAAAATTGCAGAGGAAGGAACACTCCCAAAACCAGATACCAAAACCAGAGAAAGATACTACAAAAAAAGAAAATAACAGACCAAGATCGCTCATGAATATAGATGCAAAAATCCTCAACAAAATACTAACAGGATCCAACAACACATTAAAAGGATCATACACCATGATCAAGTGGGATTTATCCCAGGGATGCAAGGATTCTTCAATATACGCAAATCAATCAATGTGATACACTGTATTAACAAATTGAATAAAAACCATATGATCATCTCAATAGATGCAGAAAAAGCTTTTGACAAAATTCAACACCCATTTATGATAAAAACTCTCCTGAAAATGTGCACAGAGGGAACCTACCTCAACATAATAAAGGCCATATACGACAAAGCCACAGCAAACATCATTCTCAATGGTGAAAAACTGAAAGCATTTCGTCTAAGATCAGGAACAAGACAAGGATGTCGGCCACTCTCGCCACTATTATTCAACAAAGTTTTGGAAGTCCTAGCCACAGCAATCAGAGAAGAAAAAGAAATAATAGGAATACAAAAGAAGAAGTAAAACTTGGAAAAGAAGTAAAACTGTCACTGTTTGCAGATGACATGATACTATACATAGAGAATCCTAAAGATGCCACCAGAAAACCACTTAGAGCTAATCAATGAATTTGGTAAAGTTGCAGGATACAAAATTAAGGCACAGAAATCTCTTGCATTCCTATACACTAATGATGAAAAATCTGAAAGAGAAATTAAGGAAACACTCCCATTTACCACAGCAGCAAAAAGAATAAAACACCTAGGAATAAACCTACCTAGGGAGACAAAAGATCTGTATGCAGAAAAGTATAAGACACTGATGAAAGAAATTAAAGATGACACAAACAGATGGAGAGATATACCATGTTCTTGGACTGGAAGAATCTCAATACTGTGAAAATGACTATAGTACCCAAAGCAATCTACAGATTCAATGCAATCACTATCAAATTACCAATGACATTTTTTTACAGAACTAGAACAAAAAGTCTTAAAATTTGTAAGGAGACACAAAAGACCCCGAATAGCCAAAACGGTCTTGAGGGAAAAAAACGGAGCTGGAGGAATCAGACTCCCTGACTTCAGACTATACTACAAAGCTACAGTAATCAACTGGCACAAAAACAGAAATATAGATCAATGGAACAGGATAGAAAGCCCAGAGATAAACCCACACACCTATGGTCAACTAATCTATGACAAAGGAGGCAAGGATATACAGTGGAGAAAAGACAGTCTCTTCAATAAGTGGTGCTGGGAAAACTGGACAGCTACATGTGAAAGAATGAAATTAGAACACTCCCTAACACCATACACAAAAATAAACTGAAAATGGATTAGAGACCTAAATGTAAGACTGGACACTATAAAACTCTAAGAGGAAAACATAAGCAGAACACTCCTTGACATAAATCACAGCAAGATCTTTTTTGATCCACCTCCTAGAGGAATGGAAATAAAAACAAAAATAAACAAATGGGACCTAATGAAACTTCAAAGCTTTTGCAAAGCAAAGGAAACTACAAACAAGATGAAATGACAACCCTCAGAATGGGAGAAAATATTTGCAAACAAATCAACGGACAAAGGATTCATCTCCAAAATATATAAACAGCTCATGCAGCTCAATATTAAAAAAACAAACAACCCAATCCAAAAATGGACAGAAGACCTAAACAGACATTTCTCCAAAGAAGACATACAGGTGGCCAAGAAGCACATGAAAAGCTGCTCAACATCACTAATTGTTAGAGAAATACAAATCAAAACTACAATGAGGTATCACCTCACACCAGTTAGAATGGGCATCATCAGAAAATCTACAAACAACAAATGCTGGAGAGGGTGTGGAGAAAAGGGAACCCTCTTGCACTATTGGTGGGACTGTAAATTGATACAGCCACCATGGAGAACAGTATGGAGGTTCCTTAAAAAACTAAAAATAGAACTACCACATGACCCAGCAATCCCACTACTGGGCATATACCCAGAGAAAACCGTAATTCAAAAAGACACATGCACCCCAATGTTCACTGCAGCACTATTTACAATAGCCAGGACATGGAAGCAACCTAAATGCCCGTCAACAGATGAATGGATAAAGAAGATGTGGTACATATATACAATGGAATATTACTCAGCCATAAAACAGAACGAAACTGAGTCATTTGTAGAGAGTGGATGGACCTAGAGACTGTCCTACAGAGTGAAGTAAGGCAGAAGAGAAAAACAAATATCGTATATTAACGCATATATGTGGAACCTACAAAAATGGCACAGATGAACCGGTTTGCAGGGCAGAAATTGAGACACAGATGTAGAGAACAAACGTATGGACACCAAGGGGGGAAAGTGGCGGGGGGTGGTGATGGTGTGATGAATTGGGAGACTGGGATTGACATATATATACTAATATGTATAAAATGGATAACTAATAAGAACCAGCTGTTTAAAAAGAAAAGAAAAGAAAATTCAAAACAAAAAAAAACCACACCTGCAGTTTTTGTCTCTGTAGCGGCCCACAAGGTATGAACAGCCCAGGGCTGAAGCCGGCCCTGCCGCTCTCTGGGAGGGACAGAGGAAGCCCAGCAGGCCAGGGAGCAGGGAGGCCCACTGCACTCCCTTTATGAAGCACCCACTGTGTGCACAGCACCCTACCCTGCAGTCAGGTACACTACAACGGACCGCTGATCCTTCTGCCAGGACCCAGGAAAGGGATGTACGTCAAAATTAATCACATGGAGAAATGCCCTACATGCCACGAAAGAGGTACAGGTGAAGCTACGCAGGAATTCAGATGACAGCAATTACTTAAATGACTGAAAGGCAATTACCTTCACAATTAATTATGCCTATTGTATTACTGTAGAGGAGGTTATTTCTATTTCAAAGATGCATTTTAGCTATAAAATGTAGAAAGACATTGTAGGTTTCCCCCCAGTGAGAAACAGAAAAACGGCAGAATTATTATTTCTACAATTAGAACATAATATGCCAACAGTTAACTATGGTGACCTAATTTGTTCTAATTTATTTTAATAATTCAATATGAATTTTTCCACAATTATCTTTGTTCCTTATTTAAAAACAAAAGTGCTGTGTTGAGTTCTGAAGAATTGCGATCTGGCTTTGTGTGACTATGGCAATGACAGTGACAGTGCAGCCTGTCAGCAGTAAATGCCAAGGCTCAGCGGCAACACCAAAGACCCCAAGGATCTGCTGGGTGTTGAGTTCCTATTTCTAGCATTTAGTTAATGTCTTCCTCCAAACCCACTGATGCATCCATGTCTCAAATGTAAATTTCTGGAGCCCCAACCAGACTCTGAGGCGCAGTCAGCTGTCACGGTGTGATCTGGAAGCTTCTTGGAAATACATCGTCTCGGGCCGCTCCATGCCCACCGAGTTAGAATCTGCATTTCAACCAGATCCCAGATGATTTCATGCATATTAAAGTTTGAGATGCCCTGACTCAGAAAAACATAATCGTCACAATGATTTGAAAAACAAAGGCGAGCAAAATGAAATCGTCCTCGTCTTCTGAGCGAAGGAACTGGCCACAGGAAGGCAGCACAGAGGTGGCTGCCGAAGCTGCGGGCTGGCATTTTCGGAGGCTGCTCATTTGCTTTCTGACAGCAGGCGAGGCTCTGGGCATCCTGCTTTCTCATTTGTAAGACAAGAATTTTTTAAAAAAAAAAAAGCTGCAAAAGATTACTATGACAATTTGGTGAGGTAATAGCTATTCAATCAACTTGTGCAAAGTATTGACTGATTGGAAGAAACTGAAGTCCCTGCGGGTAGCTCAGGTGTCTTTCTAAAGACTGCCAAAGGGCAACCATGTGTACAGGTTGGGCCTGGAGGCTTCAGGTCAGGGTACTGTCACGTGAGACGGAGAATGGCCCCGTCTTCCTTCCTCACAGTGTTCAGGCCTGGAGGCCAGATCACACAGCTGCCCCTGTGCAGCGAACTTTCCCCAGAACTTCCTGACTGTGCCCCGCCTCACAGGGAAGGGCGCGGTTCACTGTATTCTCGGGGTAAACACAGCTGCACTGTCTGCTGACCACACATGGGAACAGAAATATTAAAATACTAACAGATTTCCTATTATATTCAGAAAGCACATTTTTGGTAAGGCTTCTGAAATGCTGTCAAAAGTGCAAATGTGTTAGCAAACTTGGCGTTACTTGAATTCTCTGAATGTTTCCCTGTGTGCTTAACTTGTACACACGAAACCTCACAATCTGTCAGAAATCTTCGCTCACTTGACAACTCACCAGTCTGCATTAAATAGTGTCACGTTAAAAGTTTTGGCATCAGGCTTCCCTGGTAGTGCAGTGGTTAAGAGTCCACCTGCCAATGCAGGGGACACGGGTTCGAGCCCTGGTCCGGGAAGATCCCACATGCCGCGGAGCAACTAAGGTCGTGCGCCACAACTACCGAGGCTGCGCTCTAGAGCCCGCGAGCCACAACTACTGAGCTCGCGTGCCTAGAGCCCGTGCTCCGCAACAAGAGAAGCCACCGCAATGAGAAGCCCACACACCGCAACAAAGAGTAGCCCCCTCTAGCCGCAACTAGGGAAAAGCCTGGGTGCAGCAACAAAGACCCAGTGCAGATAAAAATTAAAAGACTAAATAAATAAATGAAAAAACACCATTCACTAAAAAAAGAAAAGTTTTGGCATCAAATTCTTACAGAGCCAAGGCACTGCAATAAAATATCTGGCTTATTTATGAGCATTTAGAAAATGTATTACGGTAGAGGCTGCACAAATATTCAAAATTAAGACATCCTCTGGTACAAATCCTTGTTTTCCTACCACCGAAATCCCCTGGGAACACGCTGGATCTAAAGACACAAACTTGTTGAGACACGGTCCCCTCAAACAAGAAAAGGCTTCAGAGGCAGCAGGCCAAGCGCCAAAGCCGTCCAGCCCACGAGTCAGCAGCTTCGATTCGCAGCTCGATCCCAGCACCCTGAGCCCTCGACCTCGGCCCATGTCTACGGTGGGGAAACCACTGGATTTGGCGTGTCTCGAGCTGCCCGCTTTGCTGTTAGTCAGTAATCGGATGGCACCTCATCAATACGATGAAAATGCTGCCAGGCCCAAAGAGGCCAAGTCTCAGCTCTGAACCCAGAGCAAACAGCGTCACTTCCTTCTTACCTGGCTTTTAGTGGTTTAGTGTTTTCTTACGAACTAAGATGGCATGAAAGAACCTTTGGAAATGCTTGCATAGTATCACAGACTCACCTGACGGGCGGTACAGAGAAAACCGTACAGGGCTCAACGTGAAACACTGTAATGCGTAACAGAGTCTAACTTCTATTTTTTTGCTAAAAAAACTGCAGTCCTACCTTGTTTACAGTTGGCATATATTATTAAATTTGACTGACTAGAATTTTTGATGTGAGTATGGAGCTATTAGTTTTTAGTTTCTAACTTTTAAATTTTTATTTTGTATAAAAGAGCAGAGAAGTCTCAGAAAGTTCCGTGACTGATCTAGGCCACCTGCACCGGCAGTGGGGCTGGGGTCAGACCTGTCTTTGCTCTCCGGTTCAATGGTCTTGTCTAGACATAACTGAGAAGCATTAAAGCCGAAAATAAGAAACGTTTCAAAACAACTTAAACTTGCCAAAAGGAATCTAGTTCTAGTTGCACTATAATTTTTACCTTCAATCCTTATTCATATCTCCTGGGAGGATGACAGGAGAAGATTTATTACAAGGCTGTACGTCTCCTTGGAAATACATCTTAAGCAATTTTAGCCTTGGGCGAACTCTCACAAATGAAGGCAACAAGCTAAATCTTATAATGACGCAACACACAACAGTTCTAAAATGAAAGCACTAGAACTGTGCTAAAAATAACACTTACTATGGAAATGGGCCTGTTTTTTTTGTGAGACGTATAAGAAGTGTAAGCCATTTCCTACGATATTAAGGGATTTTTAACTAGGAAAAACTGGAAAAAGAAAACACCCACAATGTTATAATACTGATTTGAGTACTACTGTGTGATCCCTGAAAAATTACTTAACCTGTCTGAGCTTCAGTTTCTACAAAGTGTGGATAACTATGTACCTACTTCATACACTGCTGGACAGATTAAATAAGAAAAAAACATATGAAATAATAAATGTTAATTTCTATTATTTATTGCTTGATAAGTATTTTGTGAGAAAGATAACTAGAACAACAAACATTTCAGTGTAGTGGCTAATGGACAAAATTATGCAAAAAATTTAGGTTCTCTTGAAAGTCAATTGACTATATCTCTGGTGATTAGTAACGCAGCTGGGGGTTACAAAATGACCAGAAAAAAAAAGAATAAACTTGAAGACAAGAAGCATTATGAAGATTAAAAGGCTAACACCCGAGGAAGAAAGGGATAGCTCAACTCTATACTTTTATGCACCTAACAAAATATTCTCAAAACAGAGCAAAAAGCAATGAAAGCACTTACAGGGCACTGAAACCACCCTGTATGACACCATAATGATGGATACATGTCGTTCTACATTTGCCCAAACCCACAGAACGTACAGTCCCACAAGTGAACCCCATGTGAACTGTGGACATGTCAGTGGAGATGCACCAGCTGTTCCAGATGCAGCCTCCGGTGGGGACGCTGATGGCAGGGGAGGCTGTGCACGAGTCGGGGCAGGGGCTTTACAGGAAATCTCTACCCTTGCCCCTCGATTTTGCTGCCAACCTAAAACTGCTTTAAATAAATAAAGTCTTAATAATTTTTAAAAAGAGACAAAACTAAGGGGAAAAAATGATACATCCAGCATCCTGGTGGAAGCCTTCCATCTCTCAATTTAAAATGAGTCATATATCAAAGATTTCAACAACACAATTAAAAGGCTAACTTAACAGAAGGGTTTGAAACCCCAAGCCCAACAATTAGAAAATATACAATGTACGCAAGCACAAACAGAACATTTCCAAAAACTGATGACACACTAGGCCATAAAATAAATATCAACAAAATGCAAAATCAATACCAGTCGGACTAAGTAATTAGATATCAACAACAAAAAGATACACAACTCCTCTACAAAGGTTTAGAAATTGTAAACTACACTTCAAAACAACTCATTAGTCAAAGAGGAAATTACAATGGAAATGAGCAACCTTAGAAACATTTTGTATTAAAATCATGGCATGCAGCTAAAGCACTGCATCACACAGTTTAAAATTTATAGCATTAAAATGTAAATGCACATGTTAGATAAAACTGAAACTCAATTAGCTAAGTGTCCACCTTAAGAAACTGGGGGAAAAAATGAAGAAGGGAGAGAATAATCATAAAGACAGAAACTAATGAACTAAAACAAACAAAACAGGGAGGATAAACAAAGTCTGCGTTAGTTCTTTGTAAATACTACTGATACTTATCTTCTGCCAAGATTAATAGAGAAAAAAAAATGAGAGAAGAATATTAGGGATGAAAAGGACATAAGCATGGATGTGGCAGGACTTGAAGCACGAAAGAATGCTATAAATAACTTCATGCCAATAAACTTGAAAACTTGGGTTAAATGGCTAAATTTCTCGAAAATTACAAGTTAGCAAAGCTTACTTAAGAAGAAAAGAAGGCCAAAGACTCCTGTGACTATTAAGGAAATCAGTCATTTAAAAAATCTTCCCACAGAGAAAATGATAGACCCTGAATGGTTTCATGGCTGAATTCTGACAAAGTTTCAAGAAACCGATTATTACAATTTCATAAAAGTGCTTGTAAGGAAAAGAAGGAGCTCTCAGCAACTCATTTTATGAAATGGGATATACTTAATACCAACACCAACAAGAGTGAGAGGACCAAGAAAATCACGAGCACATCTCTCTCATAAACACAGATACAAGACGTCCTCCACACACAAAATATTAGCAAACTGAAGCCAGCACTGTATTAAAAAAATAACATTAAGTTAGGACCAAAGTCATTCAACCCTGGCACGCAAAGGTTGCTTAACATTAACATCAACATTCACGACATTACCAGATAAACAGAAAAGAACCACCCAATTACCTCAAAAGATGCAGGAAAAGTCTGATAAAATGCAATAACTGTTAACGATTAAAAAGAAAAAAAAAAAACCTTAGTTAACTGGGAATAGGAAGGAATTGCCTTTTCCTGTTATCTCCACTAAACCTACGACAACACACAGCTTGCTTTATGGTAAAACATTAGAAACATTTCCTTTAAAAATCAGGATAAAGGCAAATGATGCTCATATTACAACTTCTATTCCACGCCACTCCTGTACTGGAGGGTCCCGTAACTCGAGGGGGACAAAATAAAGACATAAAAGACCTATGAATGGGAAAGGAAAAATACAGCTTATTATCTGCAGCAAGAGTAACTGTTTGGTTAAAAAACTTTAAAAATTCCATAGACAAGTTATTAGAATGAATAAGAAAGTTTAGCAAAGTTGCTAAAAATAAGATATATCCAATAAAGGATAAATTGCACATTTAAACACCAGCAACAAGTAGAAACATAATTTTTTTAAATATACATTTATAAAGCTATCAAAAAGGTGGGGCATCCAGGACTAAATCTAACAAAAGTTAAGCAAGACTCTTTGGAAGGAGGTTTGAAAACACTTTAAAAGGCTTCTTAAAAGACCTAAGGAAGGGAGAGGTGTGTCACAATCGTGGCCTGGAAGACTCAATATTCAAATATCAGTTCTCCCTAAACTGACCTACAGATTTAATGGAACCCCAACCAAACTCTTACCATAGTTTTTTTTCAAGAAAATGGGTAAGCTGACTCTAAAACGTGTAGGAAAAAAGACAAAGGCCCAAGAGTTGACAAGAAATTTCTGAAAAACAAATAAAAAAGATGTCAAGACTTAGTACAAAGCTGTAGTGATGCAGACAGCACGGCACTGGTATCAGGTCAGACAGAACAAGGGGATGAGAGGGACCCCAGAGCAGATGAGTGCACACAGGTGGGCACTGGGCACCCGTCCCCCAGGTCACTGGACGAAGAGTGCGTGGCGCTCAGACAACGGGTCATCTACCAGGAAGAAGGGAAACTGCATTTTCCCTTCACACCACACACAAAGAGGAGTGCCAACCTGATTAAAGACCTAAAGATAAGGGAAAGACACTAAAACTTTCAGGAAAAAACAGAAGAATCTCTTTATGACTTCTAGGGAAACAAAGGTTTTTAAAGATAGGATATTTAAAGCATTAACTAGGACGAAAAGACTGCTGGATTCAACAAAATTAAGATGAAGTTCAATCCATCAAAAGATACCATAAAGAAAGTGAAAAGACAAGCTGTAAACTGAGAGCAGACATACAGCTGACAAAGGATTATTATTCCAACATGTCAAGAAACCTGAGAAATCAATAGAGAAAGGCGAACGTCACACAGGAAAATGAGAAGAGAAACAGGCGTGCGAGAGAAAACAAAGATGAACAATGAAAAGATAAAAAGAAGTTCAACCCAGACGTACTCGGGGAGTCCTGCTGGCAGTGAAGGTCCTCACGGCATTCCATTTCACAACCACAAAACTGGCAAAGTTAAAACTTCTGACAGCATGAGGATGAGGTGCGAGGGGAACCACGGCCGAAAAGGGTCATAAGTATGAACGTTCTGGACGGCAGCCTGGAGAGGGAAGTGGGTCGGAGGAAGACAAACTCCGCGTGATCTCATTTATGTGTGGAATCTTAAGAAAAAAAAAAAGAAACTGAACAGATTGGTGGTTGCCAGAGGTGGCGGGTAAAATGTACCAACGTCCAGTTATAAGGTGGAAAAGTCTGGGGATGTCACGTACAGCATGGTGACCACAGTTAATACTACTATATTGTGTGTCTGCAAGCTGCTAAAAGAGTAGATCTTAAAAGTTGTCTTCACAAGAAAAAAATAGTAACTATTTGAGGTGATAGATGTTAACTAAAATTATTGTGTTCATTTCACAATATGTACACATACCAAATTTAGTTATATACCTGAAACTAATACAATATGTCAAACATATCTCAATTAAAAAAAAAACAACGTGGCATTACCTCATAAACTTGAAGACACACACACCTTACAAACCCAGCAATTCCAATCATGCACATGAATATGAGGAGAAAAGTAAAAAAAATGTTCACAGCAGATACAGATGAACTAGTAAAAACCTGGAAGAACCCATTTCAATGACAGAAGAATGAGTACATAAATTACAGAATATTATGCTGAACTGAAAGTAAATATACTGCATCTACGTGCAACACTGATGAATCTTAGGCACACCAGGATTATAAAAAGAAGCACAGAAGGTTAGAAACCGTGTAATACCATATGTTTTTAAAACTCAAATACAAAACTAAACACTACGTTGCTGAGGAATAAATAACTTATGTGTAAAATCTATTTTTAATCAAGAAACTAATAGGAATTCAAGACCGCCCTTACCTCCAGAGAGGAGCATTTGGTAGCACTTTACTTTCTGAGTTGGGTGCTGGTCTCCTAGACGTGCATTCTGCAATGTGATTCTGCAACATTCAGCATTAAACAAAAACACACTGCTTTCAGAGGCATCTCCTTTCCAATCATTTTTGAGAAGAATCTACTGAGCTGAAATCGGCTTTATTTGATTCCCATCCACTGTTCCCAGTAATACTGTTTTCTGGAATGACACGGCAGATGTATTTTCTTCCTCTTCATGGTATCCTTCAAATATTAGGACAGACTGAAGCTTCTTTTTCTGGTCTAAAACCATATTCTTACAACATTCCTAAGAGGAAGGGGTTCCCAACTTTACATGATGTGGAAGCCTCTTCTCAGGGTGCTTTCTGGATCACCGATGTCACTGTCATCCCACAAGGAACAAGAGTCCCCGTAGCCTGCAACGCCCTGGGCTTGGCAGCCCTGCTGCATGCAGTGCGCTGAGGGCAGAGGCGTGCTGGCGAGGAGGGGGGACAAGGCAGGAAGAGAGGGGGCTGGAAACTGAGGACCGAGAACAAAGGGGACGGATGAGGCAGACCCTGCGAGGGGAGACAGGGCGTATACTTCTTCCTGGGATCCAGGAAGAAATATACATGCGGTCTTCATCCCTGCTTCCTGGCACAGGGCTTCTAAACCCCTGGAACTTCCTGAGGGGAGGAGTGAGAGAAGCGTCTTTGTCACTCGTCACGCCCCTTTCAACCGCACAGGAGTTTATGCCGCGTGATGACCAGACTGCAGCTGTGACGCAAGCCGCCCCTTCCTGAGCAGCGCTGAATCCCGGGCTAGCACGATTCTAAGGACTGGCCTCAAGAGAACGGGACCAACACTGTTTCTCGTAACAGTCTGTAGCCCCCCCGCGCAGGAGTCTCGCGGGCAGGCTGTGAACAAGACAGCACCTGAGGAGAGACCACGAGGAGTGCACACGGCTGCGCACAGCAGGGGCAGCGACAACCCTGGCCTTGACGATCCATGAGATCGCTTCCCTTTTCCCTTGAAAACGCTTCCTGGTTGAGCGGAATCTTCAGAACTGGTTCCGGGACACGAGTCCACCTTCTCCCCAGGGCGCCGGCCGCTTGCATAAAGCAAACTTCCTGCTCCTGCCGGCACCTGTCTCTTAAGTATCGGCTTTCTGAGCAGGAGCAGCCGAACCGGAGTCTGGTAGCATCGGCAGCTGAGAGGTGGAAGCAACCCACGTGTCCACCGACGGACGCAAGGCTGAACAGAATGTGGTCCGTCCACACAAAGACAATCACTCAGCCTTAGAAAGAAATCCTGACACAGGCTACACCTGGATGAACCTAAAAACATTATGCTAAATGAAACAAACCAGCCACAAAGGGATAAATACTGTCTAATTCCACTTATATGAGGTCCCTAGAACAGCGCAATTCAGGGAAACAGAGCAGAGTGCTGGCTAACGGGCTGGGGGAGGGGAAATGAGGCGCTCGTGTCTAAGGGGGACAGGGCGCCAGGTGGCAGGATGAACGGCGTTCTGGGGATGGCGGTGGTGAGGGAAGCAGAGCAACGACAATGCACTTGACACCCCTGAACGGTCACTGAAACACGGTTAGGCTGGCACGCTGTACGTAATATGTATTTTACCACGACTAGAAAAGGAGCTGCGTATGAAAATGTTCAAGGGAGGACAAAGCCTGTGCTTCCAGAAGCGTGGGACCGCTGGAAGCAACTGGAAGGGTTAGGCTGAAGGCCAGAACCAACGAGCACGGAGAAGACAGACAACACCCCCGTTCCCCAGATCCCACAGGTCCTGCGACGCAGCCTAAGGTCGACCGAGGTTTGGGAGGAACTCCCCGAGACCGCTGATTCACATCAAGTGCATCACGTCTAAAAACCTGGATGTTTCCACGGGAGCTGCTACCAAGTCTGTATTTCTGCTACACTTGTGCTGCTGATTTTAAGACTGATTCACAACTAATTCTGCTTCAGCTTTGACGCTGTGCTCGCCAGGACGGTGTGAGCCTCGAAGCAGCACCTCGGCTACTCGCTTCCTGACAGCCGTACGGCACCTGCAGATCTGAGAGGCAACTTCTGATTCTGTGACCACAAGGCATCCACTGGCTCTGGGATGCTCAGGTTCAGGTAAAATACTGCTAGGTGTTAAGAAGTCGCCAATACATTCTGCCGAGGCGGACAGCTCTCCGGAATAGACCACGTGACGGGGAAAATTCCTTCCCTGATGTGCAGCAGGACGAAATGAAGCAGAAAGACGCACCTGCTGTTCCTCTTTAACGTTTTGTCTTTACAGAGAGTTAGATTTGAGGGAATTAGCTCCTGCCCTTAGGCTAGAACTGCCCTTAAAGTGAAAGCATCCAGCCAGTTGGCGTTTAATCACCGACAAGAAGAGGCGAGTCAGTCCTCTGCGAGGCTCGAGGTGCCCCGTGCCTCTGGCGCCCTCTCCGGACCCCACAGGCCCCAGCACTGTCCTGCTTTGGAGGCCGTGTCTGCAACCCCTTCGGCCCACTGCACGTGCCTCCGAGTCCGAAATGGAGCTAATCCACAGCAGCCTGCCGCTTGCTGCCGACTCATCTCGTCTGAAGTGCGGTTTTGGACTTAATATTCTTTTCTTGAAATGACCTTGTTCAAAAATGGTTCTTCTGACTGAAGAATTCAGCAGTAAAACAGGAATTGTCTTTTTTTGAGGACATTACACCACCCTCCAAGCAGTGGTTCTAGCCCTTCCTGGCTTTTCCCATTGCTCTGGAAACAGACGACAATATTTTTAAACTGACCTCAGTATCGTGGTGCATTTCAGCCCAGCACTTAGGTCCGACGCCGACAGGGTCTCGCCACCGTTCGCAGGCGCCCCGCTCCGCGCGTCCTCGGGAACCGGAACCCCCAGGCAGCTCCTCTCACGGGCCGCTTCTAACCTCCCCACCACTCGGCCCCACACGCCCACGTGTCCACTTGACTCTGGGTTTCAGGCCGGCGCCGCGAGCGGCCGCGTGGGCAGCAACGCTGTGCAGCGGACATCCAAGGCGAGAGCTGTCCTCCTTCCTCAGATGTGGCCCTCCTCCCGGACTCCATGCTCTCAGACCCTCCCCGCCATCTGACCAGCCGCAGGCCCTTCCCGCCAAGACTCCGACAGCTGCTCCCCTCCCGGCCCCGCTGCCAGCACCTTGGCTCTGGCCCTCGTCACCGCTGACCGCAGCAAAGGACGGACGAGCCCTCGGGTCCAAAGGTGGACTCCAGGGAGGGTGCCGGCTGGAGGTTAATGAGAAGGGGGGCTGGGGCAGAGTCACAGGAGGGACTCGGCCCCGAGGGGAAGCCCGGGACACAGGAGAATCCCCCTCGTCACCAGGCAGGCGAGCGGAGGGGCCGGGACTCCCGCGGTGTGGGCGAGGCGGGTGCAGAGACAGATGGGGTGCAGGTTCTGAACACGAGGACACTCCCGCGTTCGTCCCTGTCCGTCCCCCTACCCCCCTCGCTGACCCTGCCACACGCGCTGTCCTGCCTGTCTCGGGATCTCTGAGCCCTGCGGACTGTCCCTCGGCTGGAGTCGCCTTGCCCTCAGCCCTGCTCTGCACCCCGAGACACCAGGCCACGAGTGCAGGGATGCTGTCACACTTACTCCCGGCTGCTTCTCAGGTGCTGAGAATGGAGCCTATTTCCCGACGGAAGGACTCACCTATGGCCTCAGTGTGTCCTCAGTAAACGTCCTGCAACGAGACGGATGAGGGCTGCTGCGAGCGCACCGGCAAGTTGCCACCCGACATACTTTTTCACGACCTGGTTCCTCCAGGAGCTCCTGGTGAAGCCCGTCCCGAGGCCCCAGCAGAGGGCCGGCTCCCCGCAAGCCTGCGCCCTGTGCCCGAGCACGTCCGTGCCCCCGAGGACGGGCAGGGGGCGGTTACAGGAGCAGCAGCGCGTCAGGCCATCCTCCCCCTTCCCAGACCCCGAAGCGTGGAGCCGGGAGGACTAGGCCACTGCCTGATGGGCTACGTGCTTCTACGTCGTTGGCTAAGGTGACAACCCCCAGAGCAGCTCCGCACGTTGATGGGCACGTAGCTGACTGGATCACAGATATTTCAATTCTGTCCTCTTAACCACAGAAACAGATTATGATGGAGACTAACTCAGATTAGTTCTCCAGGAACTCATCCATTATTCTACAGTTGACAGTAGTGGTTAAAGTCAAGTCCAAACAACAGAAATCGCCGACTCACATTACGCATCCAGAGATACAACCGGAAAGAGAGTCACAAATAAAGGTGGGCTTGGGCCCTTCTTCTTCTGATTCCATTCGGTCCTTCCTTTAATTTCTTTTAGTGCTTTTTTTGTGCTAGGCACAGTTCTAAATGTTGAAGATTCAAAGATGAATATATTGTACACAGGCACTCAAGGAGGTACAGTTTAAGGCGGAAAAACACTACCTAATGTAACAGTATATCACCAAAATTCTGAGAGAAGAATACATTTTCCACGGGACACGCAGACAGTAAACATACAATGTTGACAATTAGATTAGAGCTAACTTACCGTAAAGTATCACTCACTTAATCCTACTTTACAGAACTTAAAAACCTTTAACGTTACAAGGCACTATTTAAACCTAAACCTCAAAATTAAGGAATTTTCAGACTTGGCATCACGTAGATGCTACCTAAACACATCGGGGAAATATGGCATCACAGTTTACCAAACAACACACACATTTAGACTGAGAGAATATTCAGAAGCATAAAGGGTAGAGGAAAGAGCAAAGGCTTTTTTGAGGTGAGACAGGCTTTGAGGCTTGTTTCCCCCTCTGGAAACAGGACACAGCGCCTTCCTCAGGGGGCAGCTCTGAGGACTAGACGGGACGTTACTGGGCATATAATAAAGGGCAGCTACTTGTTGCCCACACATGACTGTAGCTACAGCTGAAGAAAGGGAATCAGGAAACGGCAGAAGGATTCTGGTTCGGAGAAGGTTCTGAAAAAGCAGTAAGAGTTCCCGCTACCCCGCAGGTCACAAAGGCCACCCCCGTGCCCCAGAGGACGGTACAGAAAGTCAACGCTCCCTACCTGCCCCGTCTGATAATGTCGGGCAAACTGGTGAACCACTCGGTAATCATTTGCAAAGTACTCCATCAGAATAGAAGGGACCTCGGCAAAGTCAGTGGGGCACCTGGTCCCTAAAATGGGGGAGAAAGAAAGAAGCTGGCCTGAATCACATCAACACGTTCATCCTACTACAAACACTCTTTTAAAATTTTTTATTTGTACTTCTGATGAACTATGATAATCTTTAATTCATTAAGTCAATACTTCTATAAAATTATTGCACATATTTACAGAAAAGTTTGTAGTAACCTCTTATTTTCCCACGTATCAGAAGTAAAACAAAATATTTGCACAGCTGGATAGAACACCTTGTAAAGCAACGGCTCACACCCTCTACAAACAAAACTGTCTTCAGCTATGCTGGGCTATACCTAAAACACAAATTACAACATTCTTACTTAATTAACACAGCAATTGAATTTAATTCATGAATTCCATCACCAAGTGCCCGTATCCTTCATTTGTTTTAAAAGTACTTTATCTATTGATCGCTTCTGGTAACAAGGTCAATCCTCAATACAGAAAAGCAACATCTCAAACTCAAAATTGTTTAAAGAACAAATCCTGTAAGCAAGTCTTGGTGACACTTTATGATTCTGTCCGGCCCATCTACTGCAGTCTTTTCAAATACCTCCCTCCTCCCCCAAAACACTGTGTGTAAAGTTAGTTACTACATACTGAAGACCAACACTTGCCCAGGTGGTCGAAGGCTGACTGACCCTGTCTGATCGCAAGCTTAAGACTCAGAGCGGATAAGCAGGAGGGAAGCCTGGGGCGTCACCCGACACGGCAACCCGTCAGCAGGGGGACCACAGCTTCACGCAGGGGAGAGCAGAGGAGAAACACAAAGCACCTGGTCATACCTTTACAACATGCCTCAAGGTTTTCTAACTGGTTTTGGATAAAAAGAGGCAACGGTTCATTCACTTATTCACTTGCTAAGTCTGTGCTCCTGGCTAAGGAGATACGCTTATTCATACACACGGCCACAGACTGAAATTCCACGTAATATAGGACAAAATGTAAAATGGTACAAACTGAAAAGACAGGCAACTGAGATATTCCTTGGTGAGAACTGTTGTCAAGGATGGAAAAAAATGTAACAAAGATCGGGTAGCATCACAGTTGGAAGGACAAGATGATGCCATCTGCGATAAATGACCACAGATTTTCTAAATGAAAAGCTTTTTCCAATTTAAAATGAAATGTACACGTTTAAAGTCCCCTCTTCTTGGCTCACCAGTGACATGCTGATAACGAGTCCGTCCCAGCATTGAATGCATGGCGTGCCCCATTTCATGGAAAAGATTTTCCATCATCCCAGGAGTTAATAATGTTGGCAAAGTCTTTGAGGAATGGGGAAGGTTCAGCATCAGAACGACAACTGGGAGCTGATAGCCCCCGTCTTCCTTTAATCGGCCCCCACGGATGGTGAAATGGCAGTCCTTTAAGAAAACACGACAAGTGAAGGGTAATATAAAGTTGTATCAAAATGTGTGAGTACAAATTTTACCTTAATTCCATTCTTCTATTTAGTTACAGACACTTTTATCCCAATACTTTTTATTTTGCTAACATATTAATTTTTTAAAACACCAATAATACATTGACCTTGCGTTGATGAACTCATTCCTCCACTCCAAAAGTATGTGTTAAGTGACGCTACACCAGATACCGGAGACAGTCACCACTAAGCTTAGCCCTGCGCCCTCAAGGTGCTCACGGCAGGTAGGAAGGGACAGCCGTGGACCGCAGGGGGCACTGATGTTAATGGAGCCCCTTCTGTGTCAGGCGATGAACCAGGAGACACTTTCCACACCACCGTCTCCATCACTTGGAGGTGACGAGCTCTCAACTGTCACAAAGCAAGGAACCTGAGTATCTTTCCTGGTTCGCATACACTTCATCACTTACTCTTCACAGTGAGTCTATGAGGCAAGTATTTCATTTTTCAGATGAGAAAACAAACTGAGCCTTGGAAATGCTAAGTCACGTGTCCAAGGGCACAGCTAGGGCTGCGGCATCTCAAACCTGAACCCCCCCAGGCTGGCAACTAGGAGCTGGGGCTCAGATCACTAGCCCGGATTCTCCAGCCTTTCAAGCAGAGAGAAGAAACAGAGGATGCAGAGGTCAACGACCCAGACTCTGGTCCCACTGTCCAGATCTACCAGCCAATCGCCTTGGAAACTGCTTCACCTCCACCAGACTCACCTCCAGCCTGTCCAACGCCAGAGCAGCTGACCAGATCCATAAGCTTATGTCTGCTAAAACTGCTCTGCAAACTGTGAAACCACTATTTAAATATAAGGTACCATTATTTCTGTTGGAACTTAATAACCCGAATTCTTGACAATTCCAATCACACTGCCCAAAACTGCTTGAAGCTGATCGACCAGGAAACCTGGTTTGCGGCTCAAGGAACTGAACCTCACTTTTCTGCATAAGGAGTGAACTGGTGGTTGATAGGGTCTCCACAGGGACACATCTTGTGCCATTTGAAACTAGGTCCATGTCAAGTATGGAAAGTGGCTGAGAGCTGGGGCTCTAGTCAGGAAGTTGGGGTTCAAATCCTAGTGCTTCTAACTGTGTGGCTCTGGGCAAGTAGTAACCGTGCCTCTCTGCCATCAGCTTCCTCACAATGTCAGTGTCCAGTTCAGAAGGCTGATGTGAACTTTCAAAGATGTGACATGAAAAAGGACCCAGAGCACTGGCGGGCCCACAGAAGGGCTGGCAAAGTGTCAGCTATCATTATTACTACCGTTACCATGACCCAGATAAAAGTGACAGATACAGATCTATGTAATTACCTTCATAAGTTTTATTAGCTTTAAATTCTACCCACATTTCGAATTTATATATTTAGCCACCATCAGTAATGCCTTTTTTTTTAAAGATTTTTTTGATGTGGACCATTTTTAAAGTCTTTACGGAATTTGTTGACAATACTGCTTCTGTTTTATGTTTTGGTTTTTTGGCCACAAGGCATGTGGGATCTTAGCTCCCCGAACAGGGATCGAACCCGCACCCCCTGCATTGGAAGGCAAAGTTTTAACCACTGGACTGCCAGGGAAGTCCCCAGTGATGCCTTTTAAATATTAGGAACTACAAAAGTGAGGTATAAAGTTCACATCAAGGGCTTCCCTGGTGGCGCAGTGGTTGAGAGTCCGCCTGCTGATGCAGGGGACGCGGGTTCGTGCCCCGGTCCGAGAAGATCCCACATGCCGCGGAGCGGCTGGGCCTGTGAGCCTGCACGGCCACAACAGTGAGAAGCCCACATCAGTTCACATCCATACCAGTTAGCTGCTGGTTACTTTAGAGAGACCATTCTGTAAACCAAGCATCACCTGGTGCGGTTTGTCTGCTCGCTGAAAAAAATCGCAGTAAATGTACCCCAGCAGTCCTTCAGATTCATGAACCACGGCCTAGGGGGAAGAAAAATGAATTTAGTGGGGAATGAGGCCTTTAGAAACTCTAAAAGAAGAAACACATTCCTAGCACGAGAACCTGTTCACAAAACACCCAGAGCCACAAATATGGACGTTTCATTACTTCCTACATCCCGTGTGACCTCGAGGTGGCTTCCACTTTGCCCTCAACCTCTTCTCCTGCATCTCCAGGACAACTATGATTTAGGAATTCTGTTGGAAGAGGACACCCTCCTCCACAAGCCCTGCATCCTGACTGGCAGTCCCCAGCGACGCGGCTCTGCCACTGGGCCCACACCACCCGCAAGCGGTGGGAAGCGGTGCTGGCTGGACCATTTTAGCGACAAAATTATAGCTCCTCCAATCTTAGGACGTAAGGATGCGCGAGCACGCCAACCATAACCCTGGGATACAGGAACAGTACGCAGTGTCTGCCTTCAGCTGAAGAGCAGTAAGTAATACACCACTGACATCCTTCTCCCAAATCAGGCTTCCAAGAGGCCTGGCTCGCAGGAGGGATGGTCTCCATCTTTGCACAACCTGGGGCCTCTGCCACAAAGAACGGCCACATTATGCTTTAGGGCTTCCTGCAAGCATATGTTCATTACTCCAGCAAGCGCCTACCAAGCATCTACCTGGTGTCAGGGACTGCTCAAGGCACCAGGGGAACGGCCATGAGCAAAGCCGGAAGGGGCTCCCTCCTGAGCTGGGGAAGCTCTTCATCGCCCACATCGTGCCCTTTCACTCTTTTCCCGGTGTGTCTGCACATTACCCACCACTGCCATTTTGTGAAGCGCACAGAAGGATGCCCAGTGACAATCACGCTCCCCGCTGATCTCCCGACTCCACCACCACCTGCTCTACGATCACGAAGCGCAGCCAGAAGGCCACAAGACAGTTCACGTTTCTCGTGAACCGTGCGCTAAGCACGTGAGCAAAGAGAACACCACCACCTTAGGGCCCATAAAGCCTCAAAATCTTATCAGGAGAAAACGACGACAGTCGCAGCTCACACGAAGCGGGCCCTGGCAGAAGGGTGGATCCCAGGCTCGGAGTGACTGTCCAAGGGGTCTCACCAAGAGCACAGGCCGCAGGCGAGCATCTGGCGCAAACGTGAGCCCCGCGGGCGGGCGGGAAGGGGTGGGAGGTGCCTGAGGGAGCTGGAATTAACAGATGCGACACCTGGCACAGCGGGCACGTGAAGGGCAATGACAAACGTTCGTTTAACCGGGGTTTGTCGACATAAAAGACTCAACCTTCTATCAACTTCCTTAAAAACAAATTTTTTTTCCAGAGAAATAACTCTGCTGTTAAAAGTTTACATTAATTTCAGGCAACAACTGACGTTTAGAGGCAAGTGTTTCTTTCGTAGCATCCTACATCACAAGTGGCGGTTTGGATCTTCCATCGGGCAAAGACAAGCGCCATCGGCGCAAGGCTAACTTGAGATGAAACCGCTGTTAATTCAGCACCAAAGCCGGGAGTCCAGGAACGCGGCTTCCTCACTCCAACCGGGCCGCTTACCAGTTTCCGAACATCTTCACTCCACACCTCTCCCTCTGCAGGCTGCTCCACACACAGCGAGATCCCTAACAGCCTGTTAAACAAGGTATTCAGGCCTTCCATGCACGCTCCCAGGGAGAAGAACGGGCAGTATGCGCTGGGCTCGCTGTCATACCTGCGGAGGAGAAGCAGCTCAATCACAGCTCCGCTGGCTTCAGTTTCTTGAGGTAAATTCAGCTAACTTTCCACTGACAATTTACGAGCCAAGAAAGGACTGAAAACCTATGGTAGGTTTCGAGCTTCTGAGGGACTTTCAGACTCAGTCTTCTTCAGAAGAACAGCAGTCTGATTATAACTGTAGTAAGAGTAATACCAGTTGGAACTATAGTGGTAAAACTCACGCTATGAAATGCGTTATATTCTAAAAAGAATGTCACATGTCACGTCCGGTAAAATATTTGTTAATGGAAAAAGCTCCAAAGCTCTGTCATATAAACAATCAGATCTTAATTTATCTTTTTGTTGTATATCTTAAACGAAGGATAATATTCTCGTAATATTAATCATTCTTCACCCCAAAACAACTCTTTTATGTTTTTTATTCCAACATAAACCAAAATACACCCAGAATGTGTGAGGTGAATGTTTCTGAATCATTACGCCAGGCCAAACCTTATAACCATAGCCACAAAGAAGAGATCTAGAATGATAGTAGGTACTGAGTCTATTTCTACTTCCTGGGATTAACCAAATATGTACAAACTTACGCTTCTTACTAACTGGGGGACTGGATTTAGGGAGTATGAACTGCACCACAAGTGAGATTTCGGTACAGAATCCACCAATTTACACCTTAATTTCTGATCACTTTTTCATAAAAGCAGACTCAGTGGAGTAAGAGACTCGAGTGGTCCAGCCCCCTTGCTCACTGATTCGTTCACTCACGCAGCCGTCGACTGGCCCGCTGGACGCCGGGGATGGAAGGGGGCAGAGATGGAAGGGCCCACAGCAGCGGGCACCCAGTAGGCTCAGGGGCCGGCGCTGAGGGAGAGAGGGCAGGGCACGCACAGTGGGGCGGCGAGGGCCAGGGCTTCCTTGTGCAGTGGAGATGGGAGGGGAGCCCAGGAGAGGCCACGGTGCAACCAAAGTACGAAGGCACGAG
This sequence comes from Leucopleurus acutus, assembly GCF_964270905.1. Classification (NCBI taxonomy): domain Eukaryota; kingdom Metazoa; phylum Chordata; class Mammalia; order Artiodactyla; family Delphinidae; genus Leucopleurus; species Leucopleurus acutus. Next base: position 2,880,512 of record NC_139160.1, read on the forward strand.
GCAGCAGGGCCACTGCAGTAACCAGGGGGTTAAACGAGAGCTCAGGACGCAGGTAGATGGGAACGAGGGGAAGAGACGCTGACACCCTGTGGGGGGTCCAGGGAACCGAGAGCCTGGCCCGCGAGCCTGAGGAGGGGGGACTGTGCCCTCAGGCATGGGGTCTCCCAACATTCTGATTGTGCATCCCTGTCAATAAAATAACTGGACTTATTTCAACCTTAATATGGGTATGTTTATAAATTATAGGCATGGGCTACTGATCTATTACATTTCAAAACAAGACATTTTTATAAGTTGAGATTAAGAAAAGTAAATCCAAAGAGGGCTAGTGGATTATCCTAAAGAGGATAACCTAGCATCTTACGGGGTTGCTTGCGGCCTGGGAGACGCGGGACATCACTTCTGCAGACACCAGAGGAGTGACCTGGTACCTGGAACCTGCCAGGCTGACGGTGAGGAGAGCGGACACAGCACAGAGAGGGCGGGAGTCACCCAACGAGCGTCTGAACAGGGGCAACAGCAGGGGCTCTAAGACCAGGAGCCAGATCTAAGTTTCTTTTTCTTTTAGATGAAAAAGTTTCAGGACTGTGAGGATTTGGAGGCTGAAGGAGAAAGAAAAGCCTAGACTAACATGCAGGTCTCTGGCTTGAGCAACCGCGTGGGTAGGAGCCATTTAATCAGCAATGAACACACGCGCATGCACATGTGCGCGCGCACACACAAACTGAAGAGGGGAGGGTGGGTGTGTTTGTAGGAGAAGAAGCGAGATTCAGTTTTGAAGACACTGACTCTGACGTCCTGGGAGAAGTCAGCACGGAGGCTATAGGAGGCTGTTATGGCCGAGGAGAGTGTGAGCTGGAAAAGGAGAAGGGGAGGGGCTGACAGGAGGGTCAAGGGCAGGTCCTTGGACTTCCAGGTGAAGGGGTGGAAAGGAAGACAAGGAAGAAGAGTTAGAGACGGCAGACTGTCATACAGAGTGAAGGAAGTCGGAAAGAGAAAAACAAGTATCGTATACTAACGCATATATGTGGAATCTAGAAAGATGGTACAGATGAACTGGTTTGCAGGGCAGAAATAGACGCAGACGTAGAGAACAAACGTATGGACACCAAGGGGGGAAGGGGGAGTGTGGGATGAACTGGGAGATTGGGATTGTATGCACGAATATGTATAAAACAGGTAACTAATGAGAACCTGCTGTATAAAAAGTAAATAAGTAAAATTAAATTTAAAAAACAGTTAGAGATGGCAGAGAATTGGAAGAAAGGGATGTCACAGAAATGGGGAAGGGGGATGTGCTGTAAAACGGGAAGTAACTGCCACGTCTGGCCCCCGGCCCAGCGTATAAGGACCCTGGAGGGCAGCACTGTCCCAACGACAAGCAAAAAGCTGAACAAACTGAAACCAGCAGCTCTTCTTGGACCCAGCAGAGAAGTGAGGTCACAGAGCAAATCGCTGGGCCCCAAAACTGGAGAGGCAGGCAGGCAGGCAGATCCAGAGAGCCACAATTCACAGGAGGCTCCAGGGGAGACGAGTACCGAGGTAGGAAAACAAACTACGATCGACAAATTGTCTGAGAGCTAAAAATCCCAGGGGGAATCCCTACACTTTTATGAGGTTTCCCTCCAGGAGCCCCACCAGGTTCTCACAGTGAAGATGGAGAACAATTCCCCCATCTTCCAGCAGAGGAAGGAAAAAGTGGCCATTATGAACTACACCAGCACGTTCTGCTCTTCTCAATAAGGCCTGCCCTCCAGAGAGACCCTCTCACCAGAGAGAACATCCACCTCACGCCCCCCAGCCTTCCCATCTCATCAAAGCGGAGGGGACTGGAAAGCACGTGTGAAAGTCGCAGCTGAGACGCAGGGCCCCTAACAGACTGAGACGTAACCAGAGGCCTGCAGATCACATCTCCTCCGTCCACACATCAGCACCACATCAGCAGGGCTCCCGTAAAACAACAGGGGACACGACCCAGGCCTGCAGGTCCCAGACCTCAGTTAAGCAGAAGCCTCCCGAGAAACCCAAACAGGGGAGACAAAGAGAGCACACCAAAGGAGAGCTACCTCCAGCCCCAGGGCTAATGGAAAAGCAAGCAGAGCCCGGCTCCCGGCCAGAAGAATATCTAACCTCACACCAAAGCCCTCATTATCTCAGTTCCTTTCACCCAGTACACCATGTCCAACCTTCAACAAAAAATTTCAAGTCATGCTAAAAGACAAAAAACACAGTTTGAAGAGAAAGAACAAGCACCAGAACGAGGTTCAGATATGTCAGACATGTTAGAATTAGCAGGTTGAGAATTTAAAACAACTGTAATTAGCATCCCAAGCACTGTGAAGAAACAAGTAGAAAACATGCAAGAACACATGGGTAAGGTAAGCAGAGAGATGGAAACGCTACAAACGAATCAAAAGGAAGTGCGAGAAATTAGAGCACTGCCAAAGAAACAAAGAACGCCCTTGATAACTCATCAGTAGACTGGGTACAGCCGAGGAAAGATCAGCGAGCTTGAAGAGACGTCAACAGAAACTTCAAAACTGGTATGCAAAGACAAAAAAGAAAAACAGAGACAGAAGAGGATACCCAAAGAACTGTAGGACAATCACAAAAGGTGCAATGCACACATGATGGGAAAACCAGAAGAAGAAAGGAATTGAAGGAATATTTGAAGTAATAATGACTGAGAACCTTCCACACTGAAGACAAACACAAAACCACAAATCCAGGAAGGTCAGAACACCAAGTAGGAAAAAACAAAACACAACACTTAGGCAGATCATATTTAAGCTGCAAAAAGTCAAAGACAAAGAGAAAATCTTCAAAGAAGCCAAAGGGGAAAAACGTCACCTCACCTAAAAAGCAACGGTAAGAATTACATCAGACTTCTCTCCAGAAACCACGCAAGAGGAGTATGGAGTGAAATGCTTACAGTGCTGAAATAAAAACCCACAAACCTAGAATTCTGTGCCCAACAAAATTATCCTTCAAAAGTGGAGAAATAAAGGCTTTCTTGGACGAACAAAAATTGAGGAAATTTCTCACTAGTAGACCAGGCTTATAAGAAATGTTAAAAAGTTCTTCAGGAAGAAGAAAAATAATGTAAGTCAGAAACCTGGAGCCACGTAAATAAAGGAAGAGGGTTAGAAGAAATAAATGAAGATATTAAAAAACTTTCTATTTCTTCTGTTTCATATTTGTTCAAAATAGTAACAGCAATGATGTAGTAGGTGATTATAGCTTAAGGATAAGTGACATAATGACGGCAATGTTATTAGGAGGGACTGGAAAGAGACCTAGGTGCCTGCACTAACCAACAAGCAGTAAGTACTACTGGGAAGGAGACTCACACTGCTTGTAAATGGACACGTAAACTTCAGGGCAACTACTTCAAACAGTGAAAAAAGGAGAAAACCTGGAATCATATAACATACTCAGTTAAAACCATAAAAGGCAGAAAAAGAGTGGAAGACAAAAAAAAGAAAGAAAAAAAGATGATACAGGCAACAGATAGAAAACAGTAACAAACATGGTAGGTTTTAACCCAATAATATCACTAATCACTTTAAACATCAATAGTCTAAATGTAACAAGTAAAATGCAGAGAATATGAGAATGGATTAAAAAACAAGACCCACTGTATGTTGGCTGTAAGAAACTCACTTTATAGAAAAGAAACATAGTAAAGCTACAACAACACAGCCTATGCATAACCTAAAACATGTACTGACTTGCCCACGACACCTACATATGATAATCAGGCGAAGCTCAAGGAGACAACTTAGCTTGGAGAAAATCATTTAGGTACAGAATATAGGCTTGTATAATACTCCACATACAACTTCCACTCTGTATAAACTAAATGAAACTGTTATCAATGGTGAAAAGCAAATGGTATTCATTTGAAATGACTGAGAACAAATGCATCAAAAAATAATATAGGGCTTCCCTGGTGGCGCAGTGGTTGAGAATCCGCCTGCCGATACAGGGGACACGGATTTGTGCCCCGGTCCGGGAAGATCCCACGTGCCGCGGAGCGGCTGGGCCGTGAGCCACGGCCACTGAGCCTGTGCGTCTGGAGCCTGTGCTCTGCGATGGGAGAGGCCACAACAGTGAGAGGCCCGCGTACCGCAAAAAAAAAAAAAAAGAAAGTAATATAAACTCCCTGTTTTTAAAAAAGCTCTCAAATAACATCCCCTGGCTTACCAGTCCCACCATCTAGAGATAACCACTTCCTGTGTATCATCGTTTTATCTGTGTAAGAAGGCTTACATGTGTGTGTGTATACACATCTACATGTACAGAAATACACACAGCTATATATACATAGACACACATACAGAATCATACAATTCTTATCCTGCAATTTCCTTTTAACACACATTTTTAACAAAAATATGTTTTCCTGTATTTTTTAACAAAAATGTACTTTTAAATACTGTCCGCTTCGGCACATAAAGCTCTGGTCCACAGCAAGCACCTGCCGTAACTTCTCCAAAGCGTCCACTCCCTGGTGTGTGTGGCCAGTGAGAGTCCGCACCTTGTAAGCGAGTGTCCGTCCCTGACACTGTCTGCAATGGCCCACACACGGTGATGAGAGGAGCTGGACTTCTGATTGTGTTTGTATCAATTTTAACTTCTCTACAGAAAATGCACCCAGAGCTGTGCAGTCAGCTGCTGTTAGCTGCTGTCAGTTCACCTCCGCGACAAACAGCCCACAAACACCCTGCCAGACAGGTGCAGACCTCTCTGTGGGGTCCATCCAGAAACGACGACGCTGCATAGAGCATGAGAGTTCAGATTTTTAAACAGGTGTTGCCAAGTCATCCTGCCAACCCCGCAAGCTGTGAGAGTGTGCACGCCTGCCCTCCAGGCATGGAGGCCTGGGCCCTCGCACCTCAGGTTCCCTGCCTCTCCCTCTGGCTCTGTGGGCCGCTCAGGCTCCTGCCTCTCTCCCTCTGGCTCTGTGGGCCGCTCAGGCTCCCTGCCTCTCCCTCTGGCTCTGTGGGCCGCTCAGGCTCCCTGCCTCTCCCTCTGGCTCTGTGGCCGCACCTCCTTTTCCTCTCTGGCAATGTGGTTTTGCTCCTCCACCACTTCTGAAATACTTAACCATTTACTTGCTGGTGTATCACTCTCAGATAACACCTACTGATCCTGGTACAACAGGACGCCACATGCTCCTTCACCCTCCTCAATTCTTCTGTGACACAGAGATGGAGATGCAGCTGTACTGATGACCTTGTTAGTTTACCAGGTGTCAGGAGGGGAACAGAGCTAAAGGCCTCTGCTTTGCCACCCTTTCCTGGGTATCCCCCAAGACTGCACTCAGTGCAGGAGCAGCCCCATCGGTGGCTAGAAAGACGAGGAGAGGCGCTCAGAAATGCTGAAGACGGGCCTGGCACGGGGAACGGACACAGTCCAGAAGGCAGAGGTTCGTTACTTTGGCAAGAGAGGACTCCTTATGGCAAGTATGTCCATATTCCCTAAATTTAACCTACAAAATGACAGCTTACCCACTGTCATTTGTGTGATGCTGCGGATGACAAGTGCTCACGAGGACCCTGGGCTCAGCCTTTTATATATATCTCACCTAACAGCAGAAACAGCCCTACAAGGTCACACTTCTACCCCCATGTCACCAGTACGGAAACAGGTTTACACAAAGACAAGTCATCTCCCCGAGGTTACGACAAGACTGAGCACGAGGGCTGAGGCTTCTTTTTAACTGGAAGACAGCAGTCCGGGAGTAAATGACACCAAGAAGAGGCACTGAGGTCCCTCCCACAGTGTGTTACCAGTGGAAGGACTAAAGGAAGCGCTACACCTGGATGTTCGTCCTCAGTCACGTTTCCCAATGGTCGGGAGTCAGAGCCCTGAGTTCCCTGCTAAAGCTGCACCCCGCGAGCAAAAAAGTGCTGCCAGTTCAGAGAAGAAACCAGAAGGGCAAACGAGCGGTGGTGAGAAGGCGGGGAGCAGGGCTGAGGGCCCGTGTACTGAAGAAGGAACTTCAGGGAGCAGGAAGTAAGTACCGTCAGGAACCGCAGAGGTCGTGGTGTTGAGGGCTAAAGCAAGGGACCAAACTGTGCGCGGGGCAGGTGGCTGGTAACTCGGAGAGACCATCTGATCGACTGTCAGGGCCACAAGTCAGACGACAGAGACCAGAGAGAGGAGGCATCCGGTCTAGACTGCTGGGGGAGGTTTGGCAAGAAAAAACGAGGACTTCAATCTCTGCAAGGGTCATGGGAGGGGCGACTGTCTGTTTCATGACAAGGAATATCTCAGCACCTCTGCAGGCAAAGGGGAAGAAGTTAATCAAAAGGAAGAGATTGATGATACATAATAACGTTAGAATAACTGCTGAAGCAACACCTCTAACCGTGTGAGATAACATTATCTTAGACTTGCGCAGCGCGTCACAATTTGCCAAGCACTTTCACATCAGAAGCCTCCCATGTTCCTTACATAATCCTGTGAGACAGGTGAGGCTAGAATTATTACTCAGTTTTACTGGGGGAAACTGAGACTGGGAGAGGCTGGCGGCAGCCCAAGGCGGGCTCGGAGCAAAAGCCCTGCGCTGCAAGTTAAAACTTGGCTCTGTCTCTTTCTGTGCTTTGAGAGCAAGTTCTTCTCTTCTGGTTTTTGGGGGCCTCAACCTCCTCACCAGGAAAATGAACTATTGGGTTTGCCAAAAAGTTCGTTCAGGTTTTTCCATAAGATGTTACGGAAAAACCCACAAGAGCATTTTGGCCAACCCAATACAATATGTCCCAGGCTCCGCCGATGACCAGACAAGTGCACGCAAAGAAGCTGGCGCTGTGCCTGGAGAAAAGCAGGCACTCCGTCCATCACAGCGACACTCTGGCAGGAAGCCTGACTTAATGCTGTGAATTAATCACCTACTATGTGCCTGATGACACTCAGTGTGGAAAGAGTAAGGCCCCCAAACCATACAGAGCACCTAATATAAGTGACAAGGGACGTTAGTGCAGAGGGGATGAAGACGAGGCTGTGGTCAGTTCTGTTGGTGGGGGAGGGCATGAGGTCAGGGAGAAGCACGGGGGGAGGGTCAGGGAGAAGCGGGGCGCATGGGAGGGAAGGAGGGAAGGGCATCGGGGGAAGGAGAACCAGGGGAGGGAGCGGCTGCACAGAGCACCACAGGCTCAACCACAAAGACCACCCGCCTCACTCAGCGGCCTCACACCACAAGGAAGAGACCCCCCAGGCCGGTGCCCCCCCAGGCTCTCCATGACCCTCCCAAACAAGAGGCTATTCCCTCCTGAAGAGCAGCCGGAAGGGAGAGGCCCAGAGAGGCTGTGAGGGATTCAGGAAGCTCCAAGGTATTTCCAGCAGCTACACCCCTGCCGAGGCGCCCTGACTGCCTCTGTGCACTCAGCTTACATCCGCAACCCACAGGATGTTCAGCGTCACAGGTCACTGAGGCCCTCCGGGGATGCCGGGCTCAGGAGGCAGCACCCTCCCCCCGCCATGCCCCCGGGGCCACCATGCCGCTCCCCCCGCCCTTGCCATGCCACCTGCTCACAGCATGATCCCCATGAGAAGAGAAACCACTGCGAAAAAAATGTCCTCTGTCATCTAGAGACCCCCCCCCCCAAACAAGAGAAAAGCACAACAGGTGACACACAAAACCTCACAGCACGTCAGAGCCACAGCCCAACCTAAACACAGTAAAACTTAAGTGTATTCGGAGGATTTGGTTTCATCACCCAAACTCTTGCCTAGTTTTGCAAGAAGTTTACTGCTATTCGTTGTAAAGGTGTTCCCCTGACTTGAATGCAGAAATAAGAGATCTCTAGATCCTCAGGAGAAACTGGAAGAAGCTTACTGTGCCTCCACCACGGCTGGTGAGTGAAGCTCAGTAAATTCTCTGCTGTTTTTTCTGGTTAAAAATATGCTACGTGTGGGTTTATAAATTTTCAGTTTTCAGAGAACATATTATAATCAACATGGTAAATGGTATAAATTAGGTCTTTCTTATTAAAACCAATAGAATTTAGCAATATCTCAAAATCCTCATCAGGAACACTATCATTAAAATAAGTACAGAAATACTAGTCAGTAAGAGACTTTCCACTGAAGAATTCATTTGTTGTAATTTAAGTTTTTTAAAAAAATCAATGGGGGCTTCCCTGGTGGCACAGTGGTTGAGAATCTGCCTGCTAATGCAGGGGACACGGGTTCAAGCCCTGGTCTGGGAAGATCCCACATGCTGCGGAGCAACTAGGCCCGTGAGCCACAACTACTGAGCCTGTGAGTCTGGAGCCTGTGCTCCACAACGAGAGGCCGCGACAGTAAGAGGCCCGCGCACCACGATGAAGAGTGGACCCCGCTTGCCACAACTAGAGAAAGCCCTCGCACAGAAACGAAGACCCAACACAGCCAAAAATAAATTAATTAATTTAAAAAATATTTTTTTAATAAAATTAAATTAAAAAATCAATGTATCAGTGTCTCTCTGAAGCACATTCTATGAGTCAGACTTATATGTCAACTTCTGATGCACCTGGGATGAAGGTAAAGAAAGAACTTGGACTTTACTTCCAAAAACCTTGGCACTGAACGTAGTGAAAATACAAAACACAGTTCAGTACCGTCAGTGAATCCAGGTTGAAACTGCGGGAACCACAGGCTTCAGTCCCACCCTATTCTACTCAGTAAGTTAAGGCAGGTGTGGGAATCTGTACAGCAGACAAGTGCTTACAGAGGGTCCCTGCAGGACAAACACGACAGATAACAGACACTTAGGAGGCACAGACATACATGTGTGACGGCACCGTCAGAGCTATTTTCAACCTCACCAAAGGAAAATGAACCACACAGAATGTTTCTGGCATCAGGAATGATGTTTTCGGCAGGATCACAGTGTGACAGCTGGATGACACCGTGAAACTTGTAATCTTGAAGCCACCGGGAGAACGACTGTTTTCTCCAGCTAAATTAAGGTAAGGTAGCAATTAAAGAACCGAAAGGTAGTAGGAACCTGTTTCCCTTTCAGGTAACCACACACTGAAAATATCTTTTTTGTCTCTGTTTCATAAAGAACTGGCCATCGTCCGTTTGGTCCTATCTTGACCTCTGACTCTAGAGGCAAGAAAACAGCTCCAGCCAAATTGCCTGGTAAGGAGGGGGCTCTTTTCCTTAATGGTGGAGATCAGATACACGGTTCACTGGAAACTGCTCTTTTTTGTTCCAAATTTATTTATTTTACTTATTTTGGGCTGTGTTGAGTCTTCGTTGCTGCACACGGGCTTTCTCTAGTTGCAGAGAGCGAGGGCTACTCAGAAGCGGTGGCCTCTCTTGTTGTGGAGCACAGGCTCTAGGCGCGCACAGTTGTGGCATGCGGGCTCAGTACCTGTGGCCCGCGGGCTCTAGAGCGCAGGCTCAGTAGTTGTGGCGCACGGGCTTAGATGCTCCACGGCATGTGGGATCTTCCCGGACCAGGGCTCGAACCCGTGTCCCCTGCATTGGCAGGCAGATTCTTAACCACTGCGCCACCAGGGAAGCCCTGGAAACTGCTCTTAACACAGATCACAGTACAATTTCATCCTCACCCTAGAGAGGTAGGAAAGGGAACCTTAGGGGAAAGGATGACCACAGTCACGCTGACATGGCACCAGGTGACAGGACCCCATCATAGAGGCTGGAGCCAAATCCCAGGAGAGCAGCGAGACCTCTATTATGACAGCCTCTCACTCAGCTTCTTCAGCTCCATCAATACGTAAAATCAAACAGCCACACGTGAAACACAAGAGAGCATAACCAACACAATTGGGGGGGGAGAGGCACGAGAGCCACGTTACAGGAAGACAGGAACCAGGGAAATGACCCCACGTGAAGGCAACCAGATCAGCCCACGAGCTCGGAAATCCTGTAGGACCAACGACTTGGTCTCTTTAGCGAGTGGCAATGTGAACAAGGTCGGCTGGGGCATGACGTGTGGGGACCAGCTCTGGAGCAAGAGACTCAGACAGAAAGCCCAGCAAGCCAACTGGGAAGAAACAGACTGGAGACCATCAAGGAAACAGGGGTGTAGTCGGGGTACGAGATGACGCCCATGAACTGCTGCAAACTTTACTGGGTTCTGGTGGTTCTGGAGTCATATAAGAAAACAGCCACGTACGAGAGATGGAAAGAATACACAAGAGTGACATGACACAAGGGCTAGGATTCAGCTTAAAACACTTTAGTAACAAGAAGGAAGGGAGAAATAAAAGAGACCAGTGAAGCTAACATGGCAAAACCTTGATAATTACTTCATCTGGGAGATGAGTATGTGGGGGTTACTTATATTATGCTCCCTATTTCTGTTTATTTTGGAAGTTTTCATTATAAAGGTTTATAAAAGGTTTATAAACGGTTAAAAAGGTTTATAAAAGTCCAATGTTTCATGAATAGTTTAAAACACAAAACATTCCTATATCATTATGTGAACGCTCCCGACATTTCAGAACATACCTTGGCAAGGAATAAACGCTACTGAATCCCACATCCCAATGACATCATTCTATAAAACAGCACCAAAATAAGTGAAATGTGATTCACTGAAACTCAGCCTTGGCAGAAAATAAATAAAGTCCTCGAGCATTAAAAACAAAAATCAAACACTGGAAGGATGCAGTGAACACTAAGAATGACTGTTCCTGAGGGCAGGGGTGGGAGGAGGCTGTGCGCAGCATTTGAAATACCTCAACGGACACTTCATGTTGTTTTCAGTTTTGTCCCAACCACGTGAATGTATTAACTCTTCAAAAATAAAAATTTTAAATAAAATCATTGCACATATGCTTTTCGTAAAGAATTACTTTCACTCTTCCATGAAGAATTTAAAACTTGAAAAAGAAAAAAAATTAAGGTATTTTTGCTCTTGAAGATTCCCCATTAGCTGCTTCTGCCACTGTTTCCCAGGACTCACCTCTCACAGTTTGAAAACACAATTTCCTATCTTTCTAACAGGTTCTTTCTTCTCTTATGCGAACATTAAGAAATGTGAAATAAATCTTAAGTGTTTAACACGTCGGCCAAAAAAAGTCCCTGGGTAACTTGAAAAAAAGCTCAAGTCAAGGAAAGCCCCTTCTGCTTTTCCTTTCACGTCAAACCACACATTTCAGGCTTTACTTGCAAGTAGAGGCATTTAACGAGGACTTAGAAATCTTCACTTTGTTCTACCCTTCTACCCCAAACCCAAACTACTACCTTTTCCCTTTCTTTTCTCCTCCCCTACCTGCGCCTCTCCGTCTACTCTAGTCAATCAGGATGACTGACACTGCAACCCAAAACGCCATCCTCTGCCTTTCAAGCTACTCAAAATAGAGGTTTTAAACCCCCCAATTCTTACAATCCCACCTGAAGCATTTCTGCATCCCTTTTCCTGGTTCTTTTCCTGAGTTAACAGCCAAATAAGTGAACTGAAGTCCCCTGTGGCTGTCAGGTGGGTTACACTGTGTTCCCGGAAGAGTGGTGATTTCTACTCCAAGAACCAGCCAGCCTGGGGAACCCTCTCAACAAAGGAGCATCATGAAGACCTGCAGAGGTCATGCTGCCTTCAACAGACCTGACAGATGAAAAATGCCGTCCACAAAAATATGTTCACCAAAACAGTGATCACTGGGTTGCTTTTACTACGGATCTCCAGCCACTGGTGTAGACACAGGCTCCAACAACGGCTGTCAGCCAGCACGTTTCCTGGGCCCAGAGCGTGTTCCCCACTGCACTTCAAACAGAGGAGACAAGACAAACGTTGCTCTGCGCTTCCGGGCGTGGCTGACAGGGAGGTCCAGAGGACACTGTGAGCGCCCGGCCATGCGGCACTTGGGCTATAAGCACAGGCCGGGGGGCTTCGGGGACTCCAGGCACAATGTCACATGTAGGGCAGGGCAGGAAGCCGCAGTCTCTGACACAGAAAGGGACCAGGCAGGGGACAGGGTTCAGTTTGGTCGAGGTAACCTGAGGAGGACGAGGGTGGTGAGGGAGAACCAGAGGGCATGTGTGTATCTTTCGTTAGAGCCACGCGGGCCTCGAGCGACGCTCCAGCTTCATTTTAAAGGCGGTAGTGGGCCTGTGACCTTGAAGACGGAAGGGACCCCTGTGTGCTGTCCTGCCGGCCACAGGCAGGCTCCCCTGCCTTGGACACGGCCACCAGGATGCACAGGCAAGGTGGACCCCTGTCCAGTGCTGTCTCTCTCACCAAAAGCTCTCTGATGAGTATTCTGTTACTCATTTAATACAGTCATTACATTTCAGATGAGTGTTTTCTCAGAGAAGCTTTAAGGCAGAACTGAACCTCCTTCAAAAGATTTGAGAGGACAATTACAAAGCATCTCTTAGAGGGGACCATTCTCTAGAAGGTTTACAGATGGCCAATTCCACATAATAATGTTATTTTAGTACTAAAACTACAAGCTGGCTGAGGATAAGTCACTTTCCCAGACTGTGTGTAGCACGTGTCACAGGGGAGCCAGGCCTGTCCGGGGCCTCAGCCCTCAGGAGCTCCTGGCCACAGGGCCACGCTGTCCCCGATCCTCCCATCTGGACAAGAAGACCCCATCTCTGTGGTGGGTGCAGAGGAGTCAGAATTCCCACCCTTTGGGGGCCTCCGGGATCTCTAAGTACCGAGTCCAGAGTCAGGCAGCAACCTAAAGACTTTCCAGTGGTGCATTTTTGGTATAAATGGAGGACTCACTCCCCTTTATTCAATAGCTTCTGTTTAAGATCACTGTCAAACTTCTCAGGGATCGCACACCCTGATTAATGCGTACGTATACTTCATAATTGATTCTATCTTTCCAAGTATTCAAATATCCACATGTAATTTCCACAGAACCACCACTTGGGTATGCTATACTTACAGAGCACAGTGAAATGACAAGAATATCGCTTTTAAATTTAAGGCTAAGGTATTAAAAAATAAGGGATGGGAGGGACTTCCCTGGTGGTCCAGTGGTTAGGACTCAGAGCTTCCACTGAAGGGTACATGGGTTTGATCCCTGGTCAGAGAACTAAGATCCTGCATGCCACGCAGCACGGTCAAAAATAATAATAATAGGGCATCGCTGGTGGCGCAGTGGTTGAGAGTTCTCCTGCCGTTGCAGGGGACGTGGGTTCGTGCCCTGGTCCGGGAAGATCCCACATGCTGCGGAGCGGCTGGGCCCGTGAGCCATGGCCGCTGAGGCTGCGCATCCGGAGCCTGTGCTCCGCAAAAGGAGGGGCCGCGATAGTGGGAGGCCCGCGTACCACAAAATATAATAATAATAATAATAAGGGGCGGGGGACATGATGCAGAGGAACACCACATAAAAATCACAGTGGCAAAAATCAAAAAGAAACAAGGACATCTAATTTACATTACTTTCCAATGTCAAAAATACAAGGAAAAACTTTACATAAATATGGAACATATTAATAAAAAATTTAACATTTCTGTATGCTATGCCTTTGAAAGGATTTTAAGAGAGAAATGCTATTTTTTCATACAACTGTAAGAACAGGATATGAAGTCTTGCAGCCATAAAACACAATCGTGAAGTAATGTCTTATTACTAGCATATCTTATGTTAAGCTATGATATATTCTAAGCACTCACTGTTCACCAGGATCAAATTATTACAGATTCTGAACTACAGTTTACGTGCTTTCCTAGAGAAGGTGACTGATGCTGAACCTGGGACACATGTATAAGAAACACCAGCTGACAAAGCATTATTACCTACAGGTTAGGAGACGCCTATGCTCTGTAAGTAACACTGGTTTGGGGAACAGATACGTAAGGAGAGGCCACAGAGGGGAAAAGATGGGAACTCAGTGGGTCAGCTCTGGGACACACTGACCGATCTCAGGCCACCTCCCGCTGCCGGGGCAGAAAGAACAGGAAAAGCTACGGGTTTCTGCTTCTATGAAAAATGCCAAAAGAAACCATTAGAAGAAGCGGCGCCTAATTTTAGTGAGGTGCTTACCACCCTTTGCTTGGTGCTGGAATATAACGCATGGCAACCAAAAGACTTTGAAGTTTAATACCAACTGAGTAAGTATATTATCATGATATATGCCAGCACGATTTAGTAAAGAAAGCGGCTCAAAACTTTTATTCTCTTCCAGGACCTAAGTCAATCTTAACTGCATATCTAAAAAATGAACCATAAGAGAAGAATGTTAAGGATTTGTTAAAGGCTAAGATTCTGAGATTGTTAAAAAAATATATTCCTCTTGCAGATGTAAAGTTGCTTGGGACATAAACATTTTTGTGTTCACTCTGAACAGGCCTCCATATTCTGTGGGTTTACAAGCAAACATAAAAATGACAGAAATAGGGTATATTTAGGGGAAAAAGCATAGCTCCTAGTTTGCCACGGTTTAACAGACACAGAGGAATACGGAAGCCAGAGGAGTCCCTCTATCAACATAAGTTTCCCAAATCCTCATTTCATTTGTATCCTCCCAGATGTGCCAATAACATGCCGACGTGTTCCAGTAAAAATGAGAAAGCATAAGAAAACCACACTGTGCCGCGCCAAGTACTACCGTATTCCTCTGCTGGTCCAACAAGTATGTGCCGAGCACCCACCCTGGGCCCGAAGCGGGACACGACGAGGGTTCTAGCCAAGTCCCAGCCCCTCCAGCTCAGAGTCTAGAGGCCTGGACAGCACCCACAGGAAGAGGCGGAGGGGCTGGATTCCAGCCATGCGGGAGATACTCACAAGGTGTAAAAAGGAATGACAGAAGCCACAGAGGACGGGCTATGGGGGAAGGACCACTACAGGCCTGGGGGAGGGGCTTCCCAACCCAGAGAAGTGACCTGAAGACGGATGCTGGCCACTCCAAAACAGGGCCTGAGCTTGAGGGGACGCAGGTTTGTAACGTGGGCACCAAGTGAAGGGACAGTTGCCCAGTTAGCAGGCAAAACGCTCAATACATATTTCTTTCTTCCTTCTCACATGCGAGTATTTCTCAGAAAACGTACCTCTCTGCACGAATCACACCACTGTAGTAGGGGGGATCCCAGGGCATTAATTCCTACAAAGGAAAATTCACTGTTATGAAAGCTGTTGACTATTTCACAATTTTAATCAATAATTCAGCCAACTTACAAAATGTATACCTGTTATGATGCCAGAAAAAGGTTTATAAAAAGCCTAAAAATTCATGACTTGGCAGGAAATACGTGCCTTTTTATTTTGACTTCCCTGCAATCAGTGAGTTGAGAGGTATAAATAAAGCATAATTGCAGAATTTGGGGAAAAGCTAAACAAATGTCATTCTAAAATGTAAACTAATAGGAAGTCAAAATTGATAGATTAAATTAGCCACGCTGAAATTTTCCCCAAAATGTAACCCGTGGATTAATCCATAAAACATACTGCAGGTAAGATTAGGGAACTAAAGGTGAGACTAGAGTTCTTTCTAAATCTAAGCAAGAAGCTTAGGGTGGATCCCAGAAATGAAAGCAACAATTTAAAACGTAACTAAGGCAGAATTAACTCTAATCTTGGCAAAGAAAATATGTCATAAAGAAACACTAGAACAACCATTTTTGCCCCCCTGGTACACAGTCCACAGCACGGGGACTCGCAGGGCTTCCCTGCCCCCCCACCCCCGCCGGCCTCCTGCTGCTCGTCCACCGCAAGGCAGACCCCTGCCTCCGGCCTCTGCCCAGAGGGCTCTTCCTTGGCTGTCGCCAGCCCCTCACTTCTTCAGGGCTGCTCCAGTGTCATCTTCCTGGGGTGGGGGGGGGTCTTCACTGCCCAGCCCCTGTAAGACAACAGCCTCCATCCACTTTTTCTGCATTGTTTCCCCCACAGTCCCTATCACCACAGGACTAGCACGATGCTGATTTTTTTCATGTGTTTACTATCTCTTTTCTTCCCCTACGACGTAAGCTTCACGAGGGCAGGGATTTTGTTTCCAATTTTCCAGTTGTATCTTGGCCCCTGAATTCTGCCTGGTACACAGCAGTCCCTCAAGAGTTATCTGTTGAATGAATCAACAGCATCTCTCAGACAGTATTGCTAAATGCACTTCAACTGCAAAACAAAACACCTGGCACTGAGAAGAGCTCCGTGAACGAGGCTTCCATCCTTATTACCAAGGTCCTTTAAAGGTTCAGTTTAGACATTATCTCCTCTGCGGACAAGGTATTCTTTCTCATGCGCCATGCTCATACTTTTATCAGGGAAGGGGACCAAGGTAAGACATGGAGGTTTCCTTTCTTTCTGCCCATGAGCTCCTGAAGGGCAGGGACAGCATCCCTGGGACTCTGGCCCCTGAGTGATCAGTTCCTGGCACTCATGGCCTCCAACAGATGACTGTTTACTAACTGCTACGTGCCAGACAGAGCGCAGGCTCTAATGCAAGAGACAAGACACCATCCCTGTACCAAGAGCTGACAACAGTCCAGGCAGCAGGAAGACAAGCAGCCCGCCAATCAGAGAACAGTGTGTCACGTGTATGACGCTGTACCACGCCAAACAGCCCACGAAGGGTGTTAAATCACAGGGGAGGGCAGGAGACGTCTGCAGGAGACAGAGCCTGAGCTGGGCTGTGAAGAACGGGAGCACGTAATCCAGGGGTATGGCATTCGCTGGCACATAAGCGTCAGTTACGATGTAAGAATAAAAGAAAAGCACAGCATGGCAAATCAACTATACTTCAATAAAAAAATAAATAAAAGAAGGGAAAGCAAAGCAAAAAGTACGTGAAAAGAGCACACGAGCATCACGCGGCTGTCAGTAGTGAGCGGAGAACGCCGACTGGGCTCCCAGGCAGAAGAGGAGGACGTCCAGGAAAGATGACGAAGGGCTGTGTGGGAAAGCCAAGAAATGGGAAGGTAAATCTAATAATTACCTGAAGATGTTAAACAAAAGAGTGCAAGGCCCAATCAGTGTTTTAGAAAAATCCCTCTGGCAGCCCTGCATTCATTCATTCCCATTCCCAGTAAGTGCACAGGACCTTCTCCGCATCCAACGTGGGCCAGGCACCCAGCAAAGCAGGTGGAATGCAGGACAACCTCGAGGGGAGCAGAACAAAAGGCTAGAAAACCAGTCACTGTCGTCTTGGGGAGAAGGAATAATGACCTCAGCCAGGGCTGTGGCAATGGGCACAGACAGGGGACAGAGTTGCCAGGAAGGCAGAAGCTGCAGGCCTCGGTACCTGACACTACGGGCGGGGGCGGGTGTGAACACCCGCAGGGATCACTGACACACAGCTCGTGGCGCTCGAGAGCCTGCCTTTCTACCAAGCGCCCAAGTGCTGCCTTCCAGGGAGCAGTCTAAGAACCCCTGGTCTAGACTTAGTCCAGGGTCTGGCTAGGGGAGCAGGGTGAACGGTGGCACCTTCACTGAAACGGGGGCTTCAGGAGAGAAGAAAGGGCATTTCCCAAACATCCTCAGAACAGCCAGCATCAGTAGCTACATAACATGTCCGGGGCTTCCCTGGTGGTACAGTGGTTAAGAATCTGCCTGCCAATGCAGGGGACACGGGTTCGAGTCCTGTTCCGGGAAGGTCCCACATGCCGTGGAGCAACTAAGCCCGTGCGCCACAGCTGAGCCTGTGCTCTAGAGCCCACAAGCCACAACGACTGAGCCCGCGAGCCACAACTACTGAAGCCCACGCGCCTAGGGCCCGTGCTCTGCAACAAGAGAAGCCACCGCAATCAGAAGCCCGCACACCGCGACGAAGAGTAGCCCCACTTGCCGCAACTAGAGAAAACCCGTATGCAGCAACGAAGACCCAATGCAGCCAAAAACAAACAAACGAACAAAAACATGTCCAGGGAGAACAACTTCAAGTCATATTAATGAATTAGCTTTTGGCAACACACTTCACCTTTTCTGTTCCTGTGGTCACCAAGCTAAATTCTGATCCATGATCTAGTTTCCTAAGTGGATCTACCTACGAAGCCAAAGTGCGTGGATGGCTAACCCTAGTTACTCTGCTAGATACAGCTCTGACTACCACTTAACAATCTCACATGCTGCTCCAGAAATCAGTGACTACGACAGAATTACTCCATTTCATGCTGGTTGGATCTGGGAAGCTGGTAAAGAGTTTCTAACCCTGCTCAGCAGCCACCAGCAACCAAGAATGACCACCACCAGCAGCTACAGGAGAGGGGTCCAGACAGCCCAGCAATCCCGTGGCAGCCCGAGCCCTAACACCTGGGATCTCATCCCTTTTCAGGGCACCCTCTGGCCCTAAGGACACTTAGTCTGACTGGAAGAATCATGTAATCATTTGATCTTAAGATTCAGTGTTTTCAAGACGGGTTACACTTTGACAGTCAACATTTATCTACTTAACTGAGCTCCACAGGTTAGCAAACAAACGTGTCAACTGCAAGGTGAGCACTGATGCTGAAGCTGCCACCGGCCAGGTCATCCCCCCCGAGCCCCCAAAGGTGCTTCGCCCAGAGACGCCGACTCTCCACAGAACAGAAGCAACCTCTGTGTGAGCAGACATTAGCACAGGCTGTGCTGACACAGTGTGTGTGTGTGTGTGTGTGTGTGTGTGTGTGTGTGTGTGTGAGAGAGAGAGAGAGAGAGAGAGAGAGAGAGAGAGAGAGAGAGAGAGAGAGAGAGAGAGAGAGAGAGAGAGAGAGAGAGAGCGCGAGAGCGACAGCAACCAACCCACAAAAACACTGGATTTCCTGGAATGTCAGACTCGGACATTTGGATCAAATATTTCAATACTTTATTCCCCAAATCCAAGGATCAGAAACAAGACTATATACACCTTCAGCAAATCACAAGAAAGTTCTAGAGTCAAAAGATAAAGACCTCAGCTGACAGACTGTTTATATTATAATAAAAATATCCCAAGATGGTCACTTACAGAATTTTGAGGATTTAGTTTCATTTTCATCCCTCGTATCATCTCAAAATCTTTCATAGTTCTGTAAAACAGGTTTATCATTAATTGTTAGGACAAAATTTTCATAATTACATTATAAAAGAACTAGTCTGCTTATGTTACTTTCCAATATTCATGATAAAATTAGAAGCAATTTGTAGTGCAAATGCAACCAGTATTAACCAAATTTTACATGTGCTAGAAGAAACAATAATATATACATCAGTAAATTACTACAATTTCTACCTTAAAAAGCACCTTGGCAGAGATATGTCTTGAAAGTACTAAAAGCCTGGAAAAACTAGCAGTGTTAACAGAAACATGCGAAGTGCAAAGTGTTAATCAGTAAACTTTAAACCACTGCTTTTTTTTTTTTTTTTTTTTGCTGCACGCGGGCCTCTCACTGCTGTGGCCTCTCCTATTGCGGAGCACAGGCTCCGGACGCGCAGGCTCAGCGGCCATGGCTCACGGGCCCAGCCGCTCCACGGCATGTGGGATCTTCCCGGACCGGGGCACGAACCCGTGTCCCCTGCATCGGCAGGCGGACTGTCAACCACTGCGCCACCAGGGAAGCCCTAAACCACTGCTTTTTGCTACACCTTAAAAAAGAGGCTAACAAATTACTTCCTATAAAAGAATATTAACATAGATTATATTTAAGATTGCTAGTCATAATTTTTCCCCTACCGCAAACCTCCAGCTGGGCAATAATCAAATATGCACTTAGTGTTTGCAGATATGAAATTTCCGTAGAATGAACTCCTATACGCCACTATAAAAATCTGAAGGTAAGTCTGCTCAAAATATAATCTATAGCTACATACAAGTGAAAAAGAATAATGTTTAACCAGCAAGGCAAAGTAGAATAAAGTCTCAAATAACTGCATAATCAACACTACTTCATTATATCAAAGCCACAATAGCTCACTGCATTGAAAGATAATTTTAGAATTTATAAATGTAATCCAAATTGGAGAGGACTGTGTTCTAAGGCATGAGTTTACAACAGAAAATGGAAATTGGAGGTAAAATTAACACGCTGTGCAGTCAGGCAGCAAACGAGGTTTTAGGCAGTGCCACAGGAGAGATCATGGTCTCTCACAAACATGCCATGCCTCGCCCTAGAGCCAGGGTGTCTGAAGGCTCCTGGGGAGCTGGCCCCCAGAAAGAGCACTACCAGAGTGGCCCCGAGGACGAGGGCCAGCCCAGGGGGCTGGGCAAGGAGAAGGCAGGCAGTTGTGACAGAGGGACCACTGAGAGCGCTCTTAAAGCACACAGCAGGGCAAACAGATCCGTCTACCATCCCCACCAGCCACCCACACTGAGGCCGAAAGAAGAGAAATACTACATTTCCAGCTGATGAAAAAACTGATAGTACGAGCTAAAATATATAGTTTCAAAAGGTTTGGGAAATTTTAAGAAGTCCCTATCAATGATGAGTTCCTCAAGAAGGCTGACTGGTTCATCAGAGGGGACAGCCCAAGTTTCCGAGACTGTCACCTTCGGGGGACGACTTTGCACTTTCAAAGCAGGGCTCACTGGTCATCTAATCTCTTGAACAGTCCACAGATCTGACGCAATATTCCAACACTTATATTCTTAACAGGTCACTTACTAATTGTTTTTTTATAAATCAAGTCTTAAAAAAAAACCTAAATAAATAACATGTACTCTAAAGAGAATACAAAAACGAACCTTTCAGAGAGTTTGTCAGATAGCTTCTCAAGGAACTGCATGACAGTCTCTAAAATGAAAATCCAAAAGAAAATATCTTTAACTACATAAAATAAAATGTACATGCCTGTTAAAATTATAATGCGGTGATCATAAGTCCATACACTACGACGCCTTTAAAGTGAGGCTCCTCGAAGGGAAGCTGGGTTGCTAACATATGCTAGGCATTTCTGGATGATGGTAATCTTTATTAAATAAACTAATTAAACTGACACAGTAATAATCAAAGCCTTAAATGATACCCCAAAATAAAAAGTTAAGGGGAAACAAAAGAAAAGAATCCAAAGGTTCAATCTATTTCTATCTAGTCATATGTTTAAGGGAAAAAAACGCCTGTCAGACATGTCTAATTTTTTTCTGAGTTTTCAAGAGATAGCCTCTGATTTGTTCATAAAAATCACTACAACTTAGAAACATCAGATTTTAAAAATCAGCGTTTTTCTGGGTAAATTTTTTTAATTTATTTTTTGCAGTACTTGGGCCTCTCACTGTTGTGGCCTCTCCCGCCACGGAGCACAGGCTCCGGACGCGCAGGCTCAGCGGCCATGGCTCACGGGCCCAGCCGCTCCGCGGCATGTGGGATCTTCCTGGACCGGGGCACGAACCCGTGTCCCCTGTATCGGCAGACAGACTCTCAACCACTGCACCACCAGGGAAGCCCAATATTTTTATTTTTATATACACAGCAGAATAATCTATTTAGGATCAGTATTCAAAGAAAATATTGCAAAATTAGAACATTAAAAATTTAGGCTCTATTGGAATTTTTTTTTTTTTTACTACTTAAAATACTTCAGCCATAAGTCACTATTTTGTACAAACCCACAAAGGCAATGTAGTGGAGTTACTGTTGTTTCCCATGATAGGAAATTTTTCATGTGACTTTTTGAATTTAGCACTTTTTGCCACTGTTTAACATGTACAGAGCTTTCACATGTATTTGAGAGTGGGCTGCACACTCTGTTTTTCTATTTTCCAGATGGTCTTTTATGTTTCAGTTTCTTGTTCAGTTTATCTCTTTTCTCAGTAAAATAAGTGGCTGGGGAAAGGACGGACCTAAACCAGGAACCCAGCGGTCTCCCCACCATCAGTGCTGAACCAGCCCGTATCTCGTAACCTGAAAAACGCTGCCTCATCTTAGACGGTGTTAAGAAAAACAACTGTTATTTAGTTTAAACTAAAGTCTTTATTTCCAGATATCAAACCAGCTAGCATAGAGAACTGTTTTCAAATATATCTCTGTGTGTGCTTTTTATTTCAAAATAACCATTGTTTACTAACTTGCACCTATTTTGTTTTCCTAGCTCTCTTACATATGAAACATCTACCTCAATTACTCTACCTGGATACCGTCATAGTATTCAATAAAAAGGAATGAGTTTGCCGGCCTCGGGCAAGCGCACACCTCGCTGGAAGGTGACCCGGCACACCTGTCACGTGGGGTCCACCCTAACCTGTACCCCTCCCACCTCCTGCCCCCTCTGTCGACAGCTCACTGTTCCGCACTGTCCACCTCCAGCTTCACTTCCCTCATGAAACTTTCAACAACCATCCAAGCATCTGCAAACTTCCTGCGCTCCTAAAATCCCAGGGCATTGTTCCATATTCTGTGCATTTGGAACTAAAAAGACACTGACCTGTATTAAGGTTTATCTTTCTATGTATACGTCCAAGCTCCCCAACCAAATGACAGGTCACACTCGACACAACTGTGTGCACAGAGTCCAGCTCCAAGACATTCCTGTGCTAACCACCTTGTGAGCCGTGGGTCTGCTGGCCATCACCCCGGGCGCTCGCTACTGCGGGGCCGGTGACCTCCAGTGACCTCCAGTCACTCGAGCTGGGGCTCAGTCCCCCCATTCCCTGGGCCCCGGCTGCCCCCAGCGTCCAGGCAAGCTGACCAGTCTCGTCCCGGCGTGTGTGTGCCCCGCTGTCCATCAGTGTTTCCACCTGCACTGACCAACTGGCACCTCACACCTAACTCAGACCCACTGCGCTCCTGCCCCGACCCCGTCAGCAGGAACTGTCTTCCCGGTGGCTCATGTCCAAGGCCTGGCTCTCCCTTTGGGTGCCACATGCCCCAAACGTGACATCTCACCACCTGCACAGCTGCCGTCGGCCTGGAGCAGCCGCGTCCCTCACTGTGGCTACTGCAAAGCACCTCCGGGTGCCCCTCCCTGTGGCGGTTCTCAGCCCCCTCGGCGGGGCCATGACCACTGAAGTCCCGGCTCAAACCCACCTCCCCCGACGACGAGCCTCGTTCAGCTGTGACCTTCCCCCGCCCCGCCCCGCGGGCGCCCCCTGTTCCTCCTCCCGGCCTCACACCTGCACCCCCATCCGGACCCTCCGCTCACAGCCTCGTTCACCAGCCCTCACGGACTGTGCGAGGCCGCACACCTCCTGACACGCGCAGTCCTCCCTTCCCTGTACCACTTTCTCCACAACCTGCAGGCGCCAGGAACAGACCGGACTCTTCCCTTGCTTTTCTGTTTTCCTCTGTCACCTGCACACAAGCAGGGATTCCCATCTGTTCTACTCAGATTTATCTCCAGCGCCTAGAGTAACATCTGGCACACAGCGGGCACTCAGTGCGTATCTGTCGAACCAATGAACTGAAAGAGCCGATGCAGGTGACACAGAAAAAGGGGCAGGTGGTCTCAGGCGGCCTACGGAGGGGCATGAATCGAGAGCCTGCCACTTCTTAGCAATCGACCTGACCTGCAGGTCCTCATCCGTGAAGTGGACACAACCGTCTATCTCACACGGCTACAGAGGAATGAAAGGAAACAATGGCCCAGAGTAGGCATTACATAACTATTACATATAGTATAAAATAATAAGACGCCATTATAACAACGTGGTGACAACAGTGACTACGGAAAAGCACCCGAGGGGACAGAATACCTGTTTGGGAGCTAAAGTATATAACACAGATTTAAGTGTTCTATGAGTTCAGGGATGAAGCAGTCCAAGGGACGTGGAAACGTTTTAACAGGCTTCATGGAGAGGGCGGTGGGAGCCCAGCACTGACGCCCTGGATGGGATTCTGACGGACAGACACGCAGGCGGCAAGCAGGCCTCGAGTGCGGGAGACGTGCCCACGGCTGACTGGCGGGAGTGAGGCCAGGCCGAGGGGACGGCGTGCACGAGAAAGAAACAGGGCGGGCTGGGTTCAAGAAAACCCCCGAGGAGCTACGGACCCGCAGGGAACACGGGAGGACAGAGACAGCACAGAGCGCCTCCCAGCGTCCCCCGACCCCGCGACCGGCACGTCTGTTCCAACGCATGGCCAGGGACCCCAGGTGTCCATGGCCATCTACTCCCCCCGCTCAGCCCGTCACCGAGTCATGCAAACCCAACCCCTACAACACACGTGGGCCTGAACAGCCCCACCATCGAGGCCACCCTACCCTGGACTCAGTGTCTAAAATGTAACTGTAATTTACTACACACCTTTGAAAGATATGCTATATACATTTGTATCGTTTTCATTGCAAACCATTCTCCCTTAAAGATCATAAATCATAGAGAACTGAACGGAGCAAACCCAGGAGATGCTCCCCCCACGCCCGCCCCAGCACCAACTTTGCGAAGCAACCCTCTTCTCTCTGAAAAGACGGGTTTTACGTGACCCAGCCTACAATGAACCTTGACTTCAGCAGAAATATTCTCTGACACTAATTCTAACCAATCCAGTTAGGCTCAGTACAGAAACCAGCTGGGTTAAAATGAAAACAATTCAAATCATCATCAGTGAAATTTCAAGTATGATTTGCTCTCAACGTGTACATAAAAATACATAGGTTGGGCAGAATACATTCCAAACTATTAGCTCTATTTAAAACTTCTTCCTAATAAAGAAGCAGAAATCTCAGTAACTGGTCTCTGACTATACGAAAAATAGAACAGCAATTTATAGCTGTTTAAAATCATAAGTTCAGCCTCATAAAAACCCTACTTTGTCCTTAAAGCTGGAGAAACAGGCTTACCTGGATTTTTAGCCATTGTTCCTTGGAGAGCTCTGTGGGAGTATGTAGAATACCCCACTAACTTTGCCAGAAGATCTCTGTTGCTGAGCAATTCTTCTAAACATTTCAATTGACCAGCATTGGGATAAAGAAAAATTTTATAAGCAGCTTCTCGAACCTATGTTTAGAAAGTGAAAGGTAAAAGACATCCACACACAGTACAAAGTCCTACACCATAATAATACAGGGTACCTCCCCCACTTTGTTCTGCAGGCGAGCAACGCTTTAGAATAATGGTCTCCACAAAGGGAATAAAGCTTCTGAATTCATCACTGGTATGGGAGACAAATCATACTCGACTGGGTTCTCTACTACGGGGCAGGGTGGCACAGATTTTAGCCAACACACGTGCCGTGAAGCACCTTTAACCAGGTGACGTGAAAACTCCTGCAATTAAAGTCTGAGTCCCTAGAATGGCCATCACTGCTGCTGTTCATCATACTTTGAAAATGAGGAGTCCTTTATGAAACAGGAATAATCAAACCATTTTCATCATTCAAAGCATTCACAGAATTAATAACCCCCAGTTCAATTTTGATGCTTAGTGACACTAACGTGTTTTTAAAGGTATGACTATCTTATCACTGAATTTGGGGGTCACAACAGACGTGGCCCCGGTACGGGGACCAAACTGCATGAAGGACGGAGCACACGTACCAAGTCATCCGGCACTTCTGTACGCAGACCATCCACCAGCACATGGTCCCCGGCCAGCTCGAAGTGTTGCCGAATGTGTTCCGGCAGGAGATGCTTCTCAATCTTGCTGGGAAAGTGGGTTCCCATGAGAAACGCGCTGCTCAGATCCAAGATTTTAACGTTCAGGTCCACCGCTCTTTTACGCTGTACGTAGGGGCAGTAATAAAAGTTATTTAAGTAATATTTCACAACTTAATAGGTGATCTATCAGCAAATCAACATATATAGCTGAATTATAATTTAATAAGATACTAAATATATTAAGTGATAAAATGAATACTGAATGTAATTTGTATCATAAATGTTTAATTTTATTTATTTATTTATGGCTGTGCTGGGTCTTCGTTTCTGCGCGAGGGCTTTCTCCAGTTGCAGCAAGTGAGGGCCACTCCTCATTGCAGGGCGCGGGCCTCTCACTATCGCGGCCTCTCTTGTTGCAGAGCGCAGGCTCAGCAACTGTGGCTCACGGGCCCAGCTGCTCCGCGGCATGTGGGATCCTCCCAGACCAGGGCTCGAACCCGTGTCCCCTGCATCGGCAGGCAGACTCTGAACCACTGCACCACCAGGGGAGCCCCATAAATGTTTAGTACACAGTAATGTACTACAAATGTTAACTCTACTTTCGATAGATATTTAATATCCTGACCAAAAAGTTATCTTATGGATTTTTGTGCTTCTAGGCTTTAAGACGTATGTAACTTCTAGAGTTCTATTCAAAGTCTGGGTTACACAACGCATCTGTGAAATTAACAACATTGGGAAGTCCAGGTCCTCCCCTGGCCCTGAAAACCTCTTAGTTAAGTGAGCCAGGGAGTAGTTGAATGTTTGATATGATACTTAAAAGTATTTGGAGACTAAACACATGAAGTACTTGAAGGGCAGATTAGAAAATATTCTCAGTCTTAAAAGATCAGATACAAGGGCAGGGGAAGGAAGGTATAATCAACACGGCTCTTCGCTGAAGTGCAGCGAAGGGGCACTTCCGAAGCTCTGCTGGGCACCCACTTGCGGGGCTAGCAGGACAGCAGCAGAGAGGTGAGGAGGGCTGGAGTCGGGGCTGCTGGGGCAGGACCACGTCCCGCAGCCCCACGGCTGGCACCGTCAGGCCTCAGGCCATCAGTGACAGAATGGGGTGGGTTTTCTCGTCGGTCACACCCCTAGGACACCAGCTCCTGAGAAAGCCTGTACCATCAAAGGGCTGCCACAAATGCTCGGGACAAGGCCCTCAGAACTGAGGCCCACACCACGGGCCAGGCCCTCCTGGGGACATGGGGTGAATTTTCAGGCACTTATTACAGGAAAACTAGACAGGCATCCAGACCTGGGCTCAGGACGGGCTTCAGGAGAAATCACAGGCAAGCTTCCCGGCAAGGGGGTCGATAGCTATTAACAGGTTCTAATCTACGCTAGGACCCTAACAAATGATTAGGCAGCACTAGTAGTTTTAAAAGATAACTATGTATGACGCAGATGTACCCTTGCTAAGCTGCTGGAAAAACTTAGTGTATTTTAATAACAAAAAATTTCAATACAGACAATTCAAACTTCATAGGAAACATCAGTTTTCAGCTACTCCTGCATCTTTATCATCCAGACTCTTCTCTTTGCCCGTTTTCTTTCTGATATGGCCATCTGTCACCCCCTAATGGTGACCAGTGGAATAACAAAAAAGAAAGACATCTGGAAATCATACTATAGTTCCAAAAACTTTCCTCAAAGCTTTTACTATTTAAAAAAAAAAAGTGATAAAATTAGTTATTTCAAGGAGTTCATCACCTGTTACAATCCCTGGAAAAATAAAAACGGCTTATTTCCCAACTTCACCAACAGTCTGCTAAGCGTATCATTTCATCATTTGGACATAATTAAACATGCGGTACTCGGAGCTCTAAGAATGCTATGAAATTGTTGCATTTACTAAATGACTGCTGAAGAACACACTTCCTTTAATTTCTAATTGTATTCATGAGACCCTAAAATGTAAGTAAGGAATGACCTGGAAAGAATCCGGAAAGAACGTAGGCCTTTACGGTTTGTAGGTTATGTTAGTGGCTGCATTTCAAGCTCTCTTAAAGTGTGCTGTCTCCCTTGCCCCTGTCCTAGTGGAGCACCTCTGACGACAGACACTGAAGTGACAACACGGAGTTCAGCAGGTTTACGTTACTGCATCTTCAATGTGGGTGGGCTTGCAGGGAGTTACCTGCTAGGAGGGGCAGCTGTCCTATTAAGAACACACGTTAGATAAAAGCAGCAAAGTCAGTGCTGGTGAAGCTGACCTTGACCTGACATGCTACTTTTTAATAAGGTTTCAAAAACATCTTTCATGAAGATTCTACAAAATAATAAAACTATTCTCCCAGATTCTCTAATAGCAAACTTCCTCCTGAAAGTATCGAATCTGATTAGTGTTGGTGAGCACCATTATGATTCTCACACATTATTTTATTGAGCCTAAAACTCCTGTGCATGAAAAAAGAGAACCCACACTCCCTGTCCTTGAGAGGCCTGTGATTTAGATAAGCAACGCAGCAGTAACAACCTAAAGGTAAATGCCATATGTGTGGAGTACGTAAAATGTGGGTTCGGATGAATACAAAATTCCACCTGGGGGCTGAGAACAGCTTTGCAGACACCATGGCCTGAAGATGAAGCTTAATGGGGATTTCAGACAGGCAAACCCAGAGGGGACAGAGGACCAGAGCAGGGAGGGCAGTGCCATGAGTAACACGGGGGTAGGGGCAGGGAGAGCTGGGGATTCTACGTATTAATTACCATTTACACTCCTTCAATAGGCAATGGGAAGGCACTGGAAGGTTCTGGGTGGGAGAGTGAAAACTGAATCAGCGCTTTAAGGAAAGTACTCCAATGGTCAGAGACAGGTTAGACTGACCGCCAGAAGGCCTGCAGGCAGGGCAGCTGGGCAGGCCCTGGAGTCGGCCTGGCTTATGTAATAGCCTCCTCCACCTACACGCTCTGTGACCTTGGGGAAATCACATGACCTCTAGGTGCAATCACATGACCTCTAGGTGCCTCAGCGTCTTCACCCATGAAACAGGAACAGTAGTAGTACCAACCTCAAAGCTGTTATGAAGATCTGATGAGAAATATGTGATTTAAAGAGCAAATGCTTAATCACTGTTACTTATAATGGGTGTAGGAAGACAATGGCTTTTAGGATGGCCCAGGTATTTGGCGATAAGGATCAAGGTGAGTTGTTTTGGGGATGCAGACAGAGGCAAGTGAAGCGCTACAGAAACAATCCAAGGACTTGGTCACTGAGATATGAAAGCACTGAGAATGGAAAAAAATGCAAACTGACTCCAAAATGGATTTGGGTGACTCAGAGAACGGTGGCATTATTGGTACAGAGAAGTATTAATAACAAACTGGTCTGGAAAGGGGCAAATGTGTCCATTTCAGGCAATCTGAGTTTGCAGTAGAGCCTATCAGCCTTGGGGACTGCTGGGTTAGGCCAGGAGTCACATGTGGAGCCCTTAAGGCCACACAAGTACACAGACATGTGAGCGGCCTCACAATTACTCACACTCAGCACCAACCAAAATGACAGCATCTACGCATGTGACACGTATTCTCAATATCCTGCCCTCTACTTTCCAAGACACTTTGATAAACCAATCTCTGTTAATAGGTAAGTGGCTTTATCGTATATTTACCAGGAGAAACATATTTATCTAAAAAAGAAAGAGGCACCGTAACAGTCTAGGCTGCAGGCAGGCAGGGTGAGACACTGCAGCAGGCAGCTCTGTGGGTGCTGGTTGGACCATCCCATTCTCCCAGCCCTGAGCTTAATACTGAAGTGAATAAGCACTCCTTGGGATGTCATGTTCTAGAAGAGCAGCAGCCAGGGTGAGAGATCCTGAGGACAAAGGATGGGAACTTGAACAGATCGCTTTGCCTTGTTCCCACACATGTAAAATGAGGGGTCTGGACAAAGAAGGCCCCTCCCATCCCAGTTTCAACACGGTATAACCCATGCTTACTGCTTTCAGAATGAAACTATGGGGGTCTGTCCAAGACAGGTATTACATCAACAAACACACCTGCACTGGGTCTCAACAATACTTCCTGTACTTCTGCAACCAGACCCTAATCTTCAACAGCGCCAGCTTTCCTACTCACTAGCTGGCCTTCCTGATACGGCCCATCTCATCCCACTTCCATGACACCTAAAACGCCCTGCCTCAAGCCATTTCTTAACTCTGAATTATCCTGGGTGACAGGCGAACTTCCAGAGAGCACTGTGTTCAAATACAACTTACAGGAGAATTTTATAACCTAACAGACCTAGGTGTCTTTATAATATGGAAATTCAAGCAACATACAAGAACCACATCAACAACATACCAACTAGATACCAGCAAAACAAGAGGAGCCAGAAAACAAGTTACCTTTTCTCTGTCTAGATGGATTCCACTGATTTCAAAATCAAACATGAACAGTTCGGCCACTCGCCTGTAAATAAAATAGGTGGCAGGTTAGAACAGGTAATGATAATTATGACCAAAAATCAGTGTTCTGCAAAATAAATCCATCTTTTTCAACCTTACTGCCCAAAAGCCGGATGTTTCAACACACACACACACACACAATTTGTTTGCTTGAAACCAGGAGCTTAACATCTTAGAAGTCAGGCAAAACAGCTGGCTGACTGACTGGGTTTTAAGCTTTCCTATGGATGAGTTGGTATCAGATACACCGTGCTAACTATACAACAAGTCTTAAACTGACAATGAATGACAATTACTCCAACAAGGCCAAATTTTCTGCTTTTTTCTAGAAAGGACAAAATGTACATCTTTTCAACTGTCTTTCCTCCAAGAATACCTGCTACAAACTATACACAACGCACCCAATTAAGTCCTTGTGGGACATACACATGCTGCCTGAACTCTGCATGAAGGTGTGCATGCGTAACTGTAACACATCTCCTACTCAGCATGTGTACTGAACAGAACGATACTCTGCTCACCCATAAGGCGTGGCCCAGACGGGGATAAGTACTTTTTGAATGGATGAACACAAGGCAAAAGAAATAATAAGTTTCCTAACAGGGGTACAAATAAAGTGCTCAGGGAGTTCAAAGACCACCAGTAATACCCTTCAACAGGTCAGCAATATCTGAAACATCACCTTTTTCTCCTGCTATCAAAAAGCAGACTCTTCATCAGCTTCAAGCCACCATCCTCTTCCCCTTGGGCTAAGTTTGCTTAGACTTAGGAGGGAAGATGGCTATTTCAAGAATGAGTACCAGTGTGCTTTGTAGAAATCCAGTTTTTAATGATCGTAAAGTGCATCTGCAAACTTCACAATAGGCCCTAATTTTCCTAACCTTTCCTTAATGTAACAACTCCATCCTAATGTCAAGTATTAGCAGTAATAAAAAAGCAACAGCAGAACATAAAGTATCCTGGATAACATCTAAAGCAAGGGGCAACTTTTCAGTAATTTTCTCCTGTAATATTTTATACTTACAAGTTCATCTTTCCTTTTATGTTTTAAAATTAATTAATTTATTTTTGGCCACATTGGGTCCTTGTTGCTGCATGCAGGCTTTCTCTAGTTGCGGCGAACAGGGGGCTACTCATCGTTGAAGTGCGCGGGCTTCTCACTGCAGTGGCTTCTCTTGTTGCGGAGCACGGGCTCTAGGTGTGTGGGCTCAGTACTTGTGGCTCGCAGACTCAGTAGTTGTGGCACACGGGCTTGGTTGCTCCATTGCATGTGGGATCTTCCCAGACCAGGGATCGAACTTGTGTCCCCTGCAAAGGCAGGCGGATTCTTAACCACTGCACCACCAGTCAAGTCCCCATCTTTCCCTTTTTAGTTATAAGCTAATTTAAGATGATTTACTTTCCCATTAGGGACCAGGGGAATCAAAATACTGAACTCGTGGGCTTTCCTGGTGGCGCAGTGGTTATGAATCTGCCTGCCAACGCAGGGGACACGGGTTCGAGCCCTGGTCCAGGAAGATCCCACATGCCGCGGAGCAACTAAGCCCGTGCGCCACAACTGAGCCTGTGCTCTAGAGCCCGCAAGCCACAACTACTGAGCCCGTGTGCCACAACTACTGAGCCTGCACTCTAGAGCCCATGCACCACAACTACTGAGCCCGTGTGCCATAACTACTGAAGCCCACGTGCCTAGAGCCCATGCTCTGCAACAAGAGAAGCACCCGCAATAAGAAGCCCGTGCACCACAACGAAGAGTAGCCCCTGCTCGCCGCAACTAGAGAAAAGCCCACGCCCAGCAACAAAGACCCAACACAGCCAGAAATAAATAAAAAATAAATATTTATAAAAATAAAAATCCTATTGGCATCTTAGTAACATCTAGAAATGTGGTACATGTCCAATTAGCACAACTCCTTTGTACCTCAAATGGTCTGCCAGTCTACTTCCATTTCTATACATTAAATATGGGAAAGCAATCTGTAGTAAAGTCAGATCATGAACAACCTGTTGTTACTCAAAGTCAGCAGCAGCTCAGTATAAATCCAACACAATTAGCAGGCATTCACCTTTTACTCATTTTGCTAATGAAGGTAATAATGCTCATACCTAAAATTATAATAAAGACCCATTGCTGTGATTGTACAGCCAGCTTTGCCCATATCCTGAGCATCAGGATCAATGAACTGAAACAGGACCACAGGTAACCGCTTACAGGCAGACAGGTGAAGACAACCCCTCCCTATTTCTCACACGGCACGGTCACTCGTACACCAGATCAACATGAGACACCACCGCTGACTGACCCCTGCGGGCTGGGCTTCACTTGGGGTCACAGGCCACGTACGGAGACAGACAACAGAGGAGGAAGCAGACGGGGCCAAGTAAGCATCCCATCAAGAAAAAGGAGATAAACAAGTGCAAAAGGCAGGAAAACACATTCGTCTCTGTGCCATGACACAAATAACATATAGGCGGGTTAACGACAAACTCTACCACGTTTTATAAATAAATAAATCTGAGCAAAGAAATATAACATCCACAGTCTTGTATCAAATATATTTGTGTACTGAGTCAGAATTAGGTCTTTTCAATTCAGAATCATAAACGGTATGAACCAAAGCCCACCATTTCAAGGATCTTGACATCTACCAGTAAATAAAAGCGCTCTGCTTTCAGCTCCCGCTGTAGCAATGACAGAACTTTAGGAATGCAGCTGAATGGAACCGTCAACTGCTCAGGAATCCATTCCCTGGAGAGGGCCCTGCCGCAGGCCGCGGCTGTGGGGTGCTAAGATGCAGCAGTGAACAAATCAGACCAGGCCCTGCCCTCGAGGAGCTTCCCGTCCAGCGGGTGGGAAAGCAGAGCCGACAAACGGGCAGAGGAGAGAAGGCTGGGAGCCTGAGGACCGAGAGAAGCGGAGCTGGGCGGGAGGCCGAGGTGAGACAGGCACAGAGCTCTCGGAGGAGACACCGTCTGAGTGGCGTCCAAGGAGGGTGCGGGACTCGTCGCGTGGGGAGAAACTGTCCGGACAGAGGGGACGTGAGCGCAGGGACACCGAGGGAACGGCTTTCAGGCTCAGCTCCACAGTCACAACCGCGATGAACGCAAAGGAAGCAGTACCTGGTTTCTGGATCAAGGGAATCCACAAGTTTTTTATCAGCTAATAATTTCTGCAGACTTTGATATAATTCCACATTTGTGTTCAACCTAGAAAAATTACAAATAAAAAAAATTAAATGATTTTCTAGTAACTTCTTTTTTTGCTTTACGTGAAGAGAATGGTGTCAAGTTCCAGCATCCACATGGCCAGAGGCCAAAGGTTTGGGGTATTGTTTTGTTTCTTCCTTTGGACCAGGAATGGCGTAACCGCAGTTAGTGAGGGACGGGAAGTGTGTTAGTACTCACTGTCCCGGAAAGCAAAAGCACAAACTGAAAGCCACAGTCCACAGCTGGGGACAGAAGAGCAGCCAGGACGTGACCCCGCTTCCATCGAGAACCAGCCGCGTCAGCAACATGCCAAGGACCACTGGTTTCTCTAACAGGAGAGGAGCGGGGATGGGAGGGGAGGAACGACCTGCAGTCCTGACTGGGCGCCGGGCCCGGGCTGCCCTGGCTCACCCGCGGGAGTGGCAGGGCCACACCGGGGACAGCTCGAGGGCACAGGCTTTGGAGCCGCACCCTGCAGCCACATGGGCCCCGGCTACCGTGCCCTTGGTCCGAAAGGGTTAGACCCTTAGTGGCCCCCAGGGTTCAACGAGACGCTGGGCACGGCCCCCACTCCCAGAGGAGGCGGCTACTGTCCGCAGCTGCACTCGGGCCCGGCCCACCCAGCACTGCCCGCCTGCCCGCCCGCGGCACCACCGACAGCTCCTGAGTCCCTCTCCCGAGAGCACAGTGCAGGCCAGAGCTCCTGCCTCGGGGAAGGGCAAGGGCTGAGCGCCGCCTGCCAGGTCCACTCAGGGGCTCGTGGGCGGTCAGGTTCCCCGGGCAGCTCACACACAATCAAACTCCTGCAGGTTCATACGAACCGAGGGGCCTCTGTCACCACGGTGCTCAAGGGCCACCCTGAACCTGAGGGACCAAGGCAGCCCCGCCGGCCAAGAAACGCTCAGCAGGGGGGCAGGCTCGGCCTCAGCCCCAGGAACCGGGAGGAGGTCAGCAAGGACCGCCGCCTCCTCTGGCTGCTCGGCCCCCGGCCGCCCACATCCAAGGGCAGCCGTTCCGAGGTGGCCGGCCGGACCCACGTCCGAGGTTTGAGCGGATCTCCCATACCGTGTCCTCCATTGCAGGACTCTGAGATAAAGTCTGTATTTTAGTCTATATTTGGCATTAATTCTAAACAAATACATCCAGTTTTATCCTTGCTTTTCCACCACTGGAAAGTCAGTCGATTCTGCTCGGGCACCGGAAGGCTTCCTATTCAAAGCTGCCCTGGGCAGTTAGGGTGCAGCTCAGGCTACGGGAGAGAAGGAGCCAGCGCTCAGGAGGGCGGAGGGCAAGGCTCTGGGTTCTGTCCAGTGACAACGGCCAGGTCCCTCGCGGCACCCACGCCCCCCCCCCCGGGGGGGCAGGGCCTGGTCCCAGCAAAGGACTGAGCTGTGCTCCATGGCCAAGGGGGGACTGCGGGCTGAGCCTCCGACACCGCCTCTCTACCAACCGAGGCGCCCGCTGTCCTCCCGTGGAACCAGCAGCCCAGGTCCACCGACGCAGCACACAGGCCCCGGGCAGGGTCCCGGCGCTCTAGCTCACCTCCCCAGCAGCCCTCGGCTCCAGCGCCTTCAGCACGCCGGGGTCTGGAGTTTGCAGGGACCAGCTTACCCGTTCAAGGAGCCAAATTTCACACGCACCATCCCCAAAGGGCAAACGCTGCCAGGGGCACCGGCCAGCAGCCTTACGCCCCACGCGAGCTCCGGGGGATGGAGGGGCCTCCGCTGGGCTGGGAGGCACAGGTCCCGAGGTCTTTCCAGCCGGGGGGCCGGGAGCCCGCACTGGCTGACCCCCCGTCCTGGTGGGCGCCCTGCCCCCTCCCCGTTACTCTGACCAGTATTCTTACATTTACTCCGAATCCCTTTCAAGTGACAGACTTCACCCCAGCCTGCGCCGGCCGCAGCTCCCAGACTGCCTTTACGATGGGCCCAGATGCCCCAAATCCCAGCCCCAAGGGGACCGCAAGGCCACCGGGCAGAGGTGACCACGCTAACCTCTCGCCCTGCGGCCACAGCTCCAGGGCGACAGCGATTCCACCGCACGGCCATGTGCCAGCTCGCGCTGCCCGCCCCTGAGACGCTGGCGATCCCTTCAACGAGGAGAACGAGGACGCCGGGTGTCCGTCGCGTGCCCCCCAGCACCACAAGCACTTTGCGTTGACCGTCTCGTCCTCCTCCCAGCAGCCCTGAGACACAGATCACTCCACCACCCCCCTGACCAGTGAGGAAACCGAGGGACAGCAGACAGGGAGGCGGCCCAGAGTCAGGCCGCGGGCTCCCCCGACCCGCCCGCCCCGGGCAGCCCTGTGGCTCACGCCCCAACCCCACGTCCCATCCCCGCCAGCGGGGCACAGACCCGGGGCCCCGCGGCCCAGCACGGTCCGGGAGGAGGGGCAGACGTACGTCTCCACCATGGCGCCAATGCTCCGACAGGCTTCCTCCGCGGCCTCTCTGAATGCTGCCTCGGGGTGAGCGATTTTCACAAAATCGGCCTAATGGAGGGGAGACAAAAAGCAAAAGGGCGTTTGACGGGAAGCTTGCTTCCAGGGTCTGAGGGCGAAAATGAAAACGTGAGCTTTAAAACGCGCCATTTGCCTTGACCAGGAATTTCCATTACTGGAACTTTCCTAAGCCGGCGGGAGGGGCAGCTTCTTCCTGAACATTCATTAATTCTGTTATTCCCGGGAACCAAGTCCGTTTCATTTCCTAATACATTCCAAAATACTCTTACTGACTTTATTTTAGAGAAGTCTCCCTCCTGCAAATGTGAAAACCAAGTGAACTCTTCCTACTTCTATCATTCAAAAGAGAAGACTCTCGCTTCAAATGATCCGGAACTTTCTCCCTAAGTGTTCCCACCTGGCTCCATGGAACACCGCTTGAGGCGCTTCTAGTTAACACTCACACCTGGTGTCCTTTCCAGGCTGAGTTAAGTGCATCCCAGCCGTCGTGCAGAGAACAAAGGCTGCCTCTGAGTAAACAGGACTCCCCAGCTGCAGCCTACCTGGCGCAGGACCAGAGCTGCTGTACTGACCTTAGAATTTAACTAAGCCAGAATCCCTTTTTAATTTTTTTAATGAAATCTCATAAAACTAGATTTTAGTTTTCATGTTAACTGCAGTACACTGCAAAACAGAAATGCAGGGAAACTACAAAAAACTGCGTATTTTCTTCATTCTCATGAAGACAACATATACGGCTAAAACGTGAAATAAAATCACCATGAAGTAAAATGCCCTAATTTTATTATCAAATAGTTTTTTATGTAGAAACATATAAATCCATAGTTTGATACGACATTTGACGTAACAGTAGGATAACATCTGCACTCAGGCACCTGAAAAGTGAGCTGTGTAAACTTTAAAAGATGCTGTATAAGTTACTCATCTGCATGCTGCACAATTTACAATCAATATTGAAATTCAAAACACCAGCATACGTTTTAAAACTCGTTTGTGATAGTGGTGAGGAAAATAATACAGTTCCACGGGGACTGTGTTAAGAAAGAAAAAGAAAACAAAATGACCAGTTTATAAAACTCATGCCTTACACGGTATTGATCTCACTAGCAGGTAAAATCTTAAAAATTCAAAAAAGGAAGAAGATTCTTTGAGCTTTTTGACCCAAATATTTACATGTATAAATCACATCCTAGTCTTTTTGAATGAGACATTATCAAACTTCATAAATATAAAAAACTTCAAAAATAGGGCAAGCTATGGGGCAGAGAAGTTAAAATCTTTTAGTGAAGAGCAGAAGTAGAAATGTGGAAAAAATGCTAGAACACTGGTTAATTAAGACAGAGGCTAAGACAACAAACACCCAGTAAGTTCTGGGATTTCTGACCACAAAAGCCAATACTCGATTACAAATCAGTGAAATTTGCTGACCCTCGCTTTCCTTTCAGATTTCAGCGGCACCGTTAAGCAGAGACGGTTCGAAACCTCTTTTCTGACAGTACGTCTCCCACGTCCCTCAACAAGACGAGCCCTCGCTGAGCACATCCTGGAGGGACAGAACCCGAACCCAGAAAAAGCAAGAGCTGACTACGGAGCCCGCGGCACAGCTCACTTCCCCTCAGGAAAGCCCTTCAGAGTGGATACTCTGCCCATCTCTTTACAACTGGGAAACTTGCAGCAGTGGGTCTAGGACAGCGGAGGTGCTACTGGCTCAGCGCAGATGCTGAGAGCAAGGAGGCTCTCGAAGAAGGAAACCACAGACGGGGAGCTGCCACCCTGGTGAAGAAAGTCAGCCTCAAACAGTAAATATGATTCCACCTACCTGATACTTAAGAAAAGACAAACTACGGGGATGGAGAACAGATCAGAGGTTGCCAGAGGTGAGAGGCAAGGTGGTGCGACGCACAGGGAGCGTTCTGGGGGTGATGGAAGTTACGCAGCCTGACCGCGGGGCGGCTACAGGCACACAGAGTCCACGTTCACAGACCTGCACCATCCCTTAGGAGAAGTAGATTTTACTGCGTAATAATTCTGAAAATAAACACTTTCTCACAAGATGGGGAGGTGACCTTCCTGCCACTCCAGGTAAGGTTCCATCCGGCCCGGGCGGCAGCAGCCCTGGAAGCGTGGAGAGCGAGGCCTCTGCGGCCAGACTGCCTGGACACGAAGCCCAGCTCCACCACTCATGGGCCGGGGAACTTAACCTCTTAGTGCCTTTCTTTCCTCGTCGACAGGTGGAGACGTGCCCAGAAGGCTGCATCAGTCAATCCAGGTGAAGCTCTTAGCTGGGTCCAGTGCCAACAAGAGCTACAAAACAGCCAACACCAGAACATAAGCCCCACGAGGTCGGACCACACTCCCAGTGCCCGGCCAGGGTGGGGCTGCGCGTAGAATGAACGTGAAGAAAGAGCTGTACAGACAGGAGCAGGCGTGACCACAACTGGGGACTTGCGCGCCACTACGATGTCGCGGCCACCCCGGGCTGAGAGGGAAGCCTGCTTCCACCTCGGCCGTGGGCGTCTCAGCTGGAGGAGAGACCTGAGGGCACGTCTATCTCAGCTTCAAAACATGGGGAAAAGACGCCTTTGATACAAGCAGTTTGATGTCAAAACCTTATTTTTGATCAGAAAAGACATTCCTGAAAAGGCTTATAAAAACTAGTTTTCTTCTAAGATTAATTTTATTGTAAAGGTACAGATAAATGTTCTACTAGAATTTTGGTAGACATTTTTATAAATGAAGAACCTCTGTAACATGAAGAATCTTTGCCATGTGCGTAATCATTCTTCCATTACATATTACGTATCTATTTTATTAAATATACGTATTAAAGTACGAGTACTAAATCTGACCTTTCCTGTACATTCTTCCCATTCAACAGCACACTTCACTATAACAGATTACACCCAAGAGCTCTCAAACAGTTCAGACATTCCTAACTTTACAGTCCAGTACTGAACCTAATACACAGAGCTTAACTTGCAAAAGTGAGAGGTGGTCTGCGGCCCATGCCCGGCGTCTTACCAAGTCGGCCACCCTGCACAAGGAGTCCGAGAGCTCGTCAAAGATGAGCACGGTCTGGGGCCCAGGAGGCGCAGAGCACACGCGGCGCACCAGCTGCTCCGTTTTCCTCAAGGCCTTCTCCTGGGCGACACGGAATCCTTCTGGGGCGCTGAGCTCAGGAACTCCAAACAGGCCCTGAAACCCAAAGAACAGTTTCCACCGATAACTAAAAACATGACCCAGGGGTATTCAATACAAATACTTTTTTCATAAACAAAATCTTGGTTTTCATTGATATTTCATATCATGGTGACACCTGTCATCACAGGTATCACTTTCACATTCCCCGCGACACTCCACATATGACACTAAAAATGTTTTAGAATGTAATTTTTCTTCAATTTTTATTTTATAAAAAACAAAAATAGAATGATATGGGTTCAAAATCCAGCTCTGTCACTACCACAGAACCTAACTCACGAAGTGGCAAGGATTAAACGACACACGTTTTTAAAAAACATTTTAACAGTGCCTGGCACACAGAAAGCATTTAACAAATGTCAGCTGTAACCGCTATCAGCTGTGTGACCCTGGTCAAGTTCTCTCTCCTCCTTGGCCTAATTTCTTCATCAGGCATGAAGGGATGACAATATGTGCTGTGTCTCACGGCACGGACACAGGAACAAGGTTAGTAAGTTCTCAAGACTCTGCCCGGCACTGAGTGAGATCCAGGGCACAGCATCAAGCGCTCCACAAACTATGAAATAGGAACGGTGAGTTGATTGCTGAGTACATAT
This sequence comes from Leucopleurus acutus, assembly GCF_964270905.1. Lineage (NCBI taxonomy): Eukaryota > Metazoa > Chordata > Mammalia > Artiodactyla > Delphinidae > Leucopleurus > Leucopleurus acutus. Next base: position 2,919,759 of record NC_139160.1, read on the forward strand.
ATATTTTAGAAAGATTTAATAAACATGCTAAACCAGTCACAGGCGGAAACTGGCAGCAAGTTTTATACCTTCCAAAAGCATTTCAACACCTTGATAAAGATAAAAATCACTATCTAATGGGAAGGAAGGACCATCTTCTTGTACCGGTTCGATCACACTTGTTATAATGCCCAGGAAGGCAGACAAAAACCACAAACACTTATTACACATCGACGGCATGCCAAAAGTGTACCATGTACTTTACACAGGTTCTCCCGTGTAAATCACACAATCCTAGAGCACAAACTATCAATAACCTTTTTACAGATAAGGTAACACTTTCAGAGGTTAAACGAACATGTCTGTGGTCACTAGCAAACAGTGGGAAAGCCACAACCTCAACTTGCTCCAAGCATCCCTAAAGCCCACACGTTCTCCACGCTCGTGGACTGCAACTGGTGTTGGAAAGTCTTGCCTCTGCAGAAGGGCAGCTCCGGGGACTAGGAACCCCGCTCTTCGCCATTTTAACCAGCTGCCCAATGCAGGGCCCAACACAGGCAGGAACTCATGAATGAGGCAAATGAACAGGGCCAGACCGCGGCGGCGTAGACAGCTTTGTATCAAGAGATGCTTAACATGTCAATTGCGGGAAATACCAAGAGGCGAAGCTTTCAGGCCTGACAAGGCCCACTGTTTCTGCAAGAAGGAATGCAGGAAGTTGTTAATTTCTTTTCAAACTATATTAAGGAGTTGGAGAAAATAAAGACAGGCAGGGGCAAAACAGAATTAGGACCAAAAATATACTTGGTTATTACAATGATTTAATATGATTCAATTACAGACTTTATTTTCACTTCTCAGCACACCTCCCCACACTCCCTTGGGAATTCTAAATCTCAGCCTACCAAGTAATGGTGATACCAGAAAACTACATAAGCCTTTGGGTTTCTTTTTTTAATCAAAAACCAATTCACGTATTTGAAAATCTGCTATCAGCACCTAAAATTATGATGTACAAAAGAAAAATTAATAAAGCTAAAATTAGATCTATTTCATCCACCCATAACCAAGCTTACCCCTCACGTCTTTTTGCTCAGTACCCACAGGCTGTGCTCGTTCTCACACCAACTATGTCAGTACCAACGTTATTTACCCCCATGGAAGTTGGTGTAGCAAATTTCATTCAAAAATAATTTTAAAACGAAGAAATTTGGCCGTTAAATAAGAAAAACTCACATTATTAGGCTCACTGTGATTATATCCCACACTCACCTTTCTAAGAAAGGCAATAGTAGAAATAATGAAAAAATTAAAAAGGCAAAAATAAAAGTAACAGTGCAAAGTGAGCAAAATCCATAAATGCAAAGTAAAGCAGGCACAGGTGAATCCCTTCCAAGCTTTCCTTCCTTTCACCTTTAATTCAGTCAATCATTCAATAATGAGTTTCAGGAGGTGGGCGGTGGAGGCGGGAAGGAGTGGGAGTTTGGGGTTAGCAGATGCAAACTATTATATACAGGATGAATAAACAACAAGATCCTACTGTAGAGCACAGGGAACTATATTCAATATCCTGGGCCAAACCATAATGGAAAAGAATACGAAAAAGGATGTATATGTGTATAACTGAGTCACTTCGCTGTACAGCAGAAATTAACACAACATTGTAAATCAACTCGACTTCAATAAAATAAATTTTAAAAAAGAAAAAAATAATGAGTGTCTACTAAATGCCAGACACCGAGCGGGTCGCGTGGATACACAAACAACTAGAACAACACAAGAAGTCAGTGATTTTCTGTGGGAAAATCTACGTGATGGGCTGCACCGCCTTAGAGGACAACAGACTCTTCTCCAACTCGGTGTTTTAAAGGAAAAGAAACAAAGCCGAAAAGCTTGGGAAAATATTAATGACGTCACTTCGGGCATCAATTGGAAAGACTAATTACACTAATTGACAGAAGCGGGTCCTGGTATCAAGACACCGCGGCCGTCGGTGAGCTCACCGCGCGGCCCGCGCCTCACTGGGGTCGGGTCTGAGCTACAGGGCTGGGAGTTCGGGGGACGCGCTCAGGACCACTGCACCTGGGGCCCTCGCTGGGCAGGTACTGGACCCGAACCTGGGGCCGCCCCGCTCTCCGGCACCTGCCCCTCAGAGCCGGGGGGCCGCCCGCAAGGTCACCCCGGGCAAACGACAACTCCCTCCCGCGCGAGGCGGGCTCGCCGCCCGGACCCCCACGACCCCGCCCGGGTCCCGCGGGCCGCTCACCCGGCGCTCGCCGGACAGGTCCAAGCGGCGGCCCTGGGGCTGGACGTTGAAGGCGGCGCCCACCGGGGACCAGCTGGTGCTGACCCACCGGCCCCGGAGCCCGGCCCCGAGGCCGCCCAGCCGCCGGGCGCACAGCATTGCGCCGCTGCAGCCGCTCCGCGCCGCGAGGGCCCACGAAACCGGACTCCTGTACCCAGCCCGCAGCTCCGCCGGAGAGCGCGCCGCGTCTCCACGGCAGCGCCCGCCTCCCACGTGACCCCGCGCTTCCGGGAAGGGCAGGAGGCCGCGGGGCCAGCGCACATCGGCGTCCCCAGGGCCAGAGCGTCGCCCGCCGCTTTCCCAGGCCGCCGCGTCTAGCGCCCCCGCGCGCCTGGAGGGGGAACCGCAGGACGCCCCGCCCTCCCACGTGGCCGGGCGGGTGGCAGGGTCTGCGCGGCGCCGAGCCTCACACCCGCTGCCGGGAACACACGTGGGCGGCAGGCCGACCGCTGCCCGGCACCCTGAACCGAGACCCGTCGCCCTCCGTAGGCCTCCGCTCCAGGAGGGTGCGAGACTCAAGGCACTGCGCCCGCACGTCCCAGCCCTGCAGCCAGAGCTGTCGGTGGACCTCCATCCATCGACTGTAAACTCGCAGTGATCGATAACATAATCGACAACGCAGCTTGTTGGGGGGTGGAATCTGCCAAGCTGCAGTCACCGACGGAGGGAGTACGGGGGCGGGAGGGCAGCGGCGGAGAGGGTGAGGGATGGGGCCGGGGGGCGCCCTCCCGGTGTCCGCGAGCGGAGGCTGTGCAGCGCTCGGAGCATCCCCTGTACGGCCCGTGAGGATGACCCTGTTGGAGGACAGCGCGGAGGCTGCTGCTGGGCCTCGGCTTCGGGTGGAACCGGACGCCCCTTATCCAGTCCCCCAGCGCCCGGCGCGCAGGGCATTGCGTGCCGTGCCGAAGGATGCTTCGTGTCCCTGTACCAAGGACCAGCGCCAACGGAACCTTGTATCTCACCTGAATGCGTGGGCCTGAGGTAGAGTCTGCTCCTGGGAACACCTGTTGGATGTGAGCAGCCCCGGAACCTTCTCTGAAGTTCCAGAGAGCCAGAAGCGAGGGCCAACTGGGGCGGGCTTCTAACCCGCCCCTTTCCGTCCTCACAACAATTTACTGTTAAATGGAGTTTGTTTTCAGAGTAGCCTGGTGGGGAGAAAAAGCCCCAGTGATAAAAAGAGAACAATGAAAATTTAGTAAAGGCGAGTGCCAGGGTGCGCTTACACAAGTCTCTACAGCTTAACTAGAAATTCTGCGTTCGTTTGTGTACATACGGTAAGTCGTGATTTCATCTTCTGCTGACTTTTTCATCAGATTCCAAATTATTTAAAATCCCCAAAGTCCTAACTCCGTGGCGATTAATTAGCGCATCGTCTGTGGCTGGTTGGTCCTTGGGGACAGCCACCCCACATCGCAGGCCTGCGCGGCAGGCCCTTACACAGATGTCAAATCTGCCATGTAAAAATATTCATCAATATATGTGACAAAACTACTTTATCATATTTTTTTAAAAGGAGTTTCAAATCTAAGAGCTTTTCTTTAGCCCAGAATGGTTCCTAACCATTTTTAATGCAAACAATTGAAGCGTAAAAACACCCTCAAAGGATGCTGGCTTGTGCTACGTTAACGAGGTGTCTTGTGTCTCAGGGAGCCTGGCGTAGTTAGACTTGTAAAAACTGCAGACCAGATCCACAGACAGCAGATGAGAGATCATTCCAAATGGCAGATCAGACACCTCCCCAATCAACTTATCCTTTTGAAGTTCTTTATAACATGTTTTACATTTCATCTTATACATGTGCCCTGCAAAAAAAAAAAGAATTTTATGAAAGCTTGTATCCAATATTCTGGTCATAAACTGTACTTTTTTCCTTTATGCCTATCTCACCTATAAAGTTCTGACCCTAATTAGAAGGGAGTTAGTACACGAATTGTTTGGTCCATAACAACACCAGACTTAACACTGGGGAAAAACAGCTCGGCTTATTGCAATTGAAAGAAGCCAAAGCATAAGGACACTCTGGCTCAATAAAGAAAATGATCAGTCCCTACAGCTGGGCCAACGTTAGGGCGCCAAGGCAAGTGGGGGACTTGGGGTGTCTCACATGCTTCACCCGAGTCCTGGCTCTGTTCTAGAAGAAACATACATTAAGGAAAGCCAATAAAATACCTATAAACAGAAATGATTTCCACATATACCCAAAGTTTTCCAAAACCAAGTAATTTTTCACCTTTTCATCTATAGCAGTGCTGACTGCTTATAATGATAATTCAGAAAATTCCCATTTTCCCAAGGAATGAAGATACTGTCACAACTGCGCTGACTTGGCTGACGTGTGGAGAGAACGGCCGTAAGTCCGTCAGAGTCCCAGGCTGTGATCTGCAAGATGCTGTCGCTTGACCATGCACGGGGCTTGTCTCCTCTTGCTTCTTCATTGGTTGCTCTCAGCTGATGGAAAAGTGTATGGAGTTAGCGTAAGCATAGTTAACGCTTCCAGAATTTTAGGAGGGGATTATTCGCTGGACCACAGGGCAGTTCCCCTCTAGATTACTTAAATCACCTAGTACAGTGTAAATGCTATGTCAGCAGTTTCCAGGTTGGCAAATTCAAGTTTTGCTTTTTGGAACTTCCTGATTTTTTTTGTTTTCCAAATATTTTCCAACCATGGTTGGTTGAATCTGCAGATACGGAACTGTGGATACGGAGGGAAACTAAAACAGAGTCAAGTTTGGCAAGCAGTTTACTAACAACTGTTTGTTGAGTTGAATGGTGATGAAAACCCAAGATAGAAAGTGAGCAGAGTGCCCTGCAGTTTCCCGGGCTGTGCCACTGTCACCAGCCCAAACTCTTATTAGTCACAGAGGGAATAAACACTTCCTTTTCTTTCCCTGTAATGTCCTCAGGAATTCAGATGGGAGATACATCATCACACGGCTCGTTCGAGCACTAAAATGATATCAAAACACTCCCCACAAGGAACGCCTGAGCAAAGGATTCTTCAGATCACGGGAATGATGGAAAATATCAAATACACTGTAATAAACAGAGCAGGTATTTTTACATTTACTCTTGGAAGGATAGCGAGTTCTATAGACTCAGTTTTAGGAATAACTTTCCTACTTTCACCTTTTCATGGTTATGACAGTGGTGATACAATTAACGTGGTAAAACCATCAAATAATGTCTTCACCAAGCTGATTCGGGCGGATGGAGAGACAGAGTCAGAACCGCTCCCCGCCCCCCGACCCATCACGCGCTGCTGAACAGGAGGAAGCCCGTGAACGTGGTGTCGTCGTCCTCATCCGCAAACAGGCCGTTGAACCTCTCCCCTCCCGTCACCTGCAACCACACCTCGTCCCCGAGCTTCAGCTGCAGGACGATGCCGCCGGACGCCTGGTCCTCGGAGCTCATGTAACCGTCCTTGGTGTGCAGGACTTTTACCCCGTTTTTGACCAAAGACACCTGGACGTTCCTGGAGAAAACGGTGATGTGGTAGGTGAAGTAATAGGCGCCGGCGACGTGGCAGGCGAATTTCCCCGTGGCCACGCTGTAGTGGCCAAACTCGTTGAACAGGATCCTGTCGAACTTGATGGGCGCGTCTGACGGAGGGAACTTGCTCAGCACCGTGAGCCCCACGGTGAAGGCGCTTTTGGGCAAGACTGGCGTCTCCCCAATTTTCCCTTTTTCTCCTCGATCCCCCTTCCAGCCTCTCATTCCCCGGGCTCCGGGCTCACCCTGGGGCCCCAGGGGGCCGGCATCTCCCCTGGGACCCGGCTTTCCGGTGGGGCCCACGGGCCCAGGTACACCAGTTGGGCCCGAAGGTCCAGTGCTGCCCTTTGGCCCTTCTGGGCCAACGGGACCCACGTCGCCCTTCTCCCCCTTCTGCCCTTGGGCGCCGGTCTCTCCTCTGAGGCCTTTCTCTCCCATGGGGCCCACAAGTCCCTTTGGCCCGTGTTTCCCTGGGGGGCCTCTTGAGCCCTGATCACCTTTGACGCCCTTTGCTTCAACGTTTCCATCGGCTCCTGGGTAGGACAAGAAAGAACGGAGGAAGAGACGATTTGTGAAACTTTGCTTGTGAAAACAACTTTGGTTTTTCTATTATTGAGCAAGTGAATGAGATAAGGCAGTGCACAGTTCCAGCATGTGCTCAGGGTTTGAAAGTTAAGTTACTCCTAAACTGTGCAGGTGCACAAAACACCCTTTGACTCTACTATGTCAGCATCGGGGCTCACGTTAGAAATGACAGTTATTTGGGACTTCCCTGGAGGCCCGGTGGTTAAGAGTCTGCGATTCCAATGCAGGGGGCGCGGGTTCAATCCCTGGTTGGGGAACTAAGATCCTGCATGCCGAGCGACACGGCCAAAAACAAAAGAAAGAAATGACAGCTCTCTGCCCGTCCCTAAGGGGACGCATCTTTGGAAGAGGGAAGAAGGCAGACAGCAGAGTCACCAGGGCTGCTTTGGTAGCTGACAGCGCAGCCCCGATGACGTGACGCCCCCCGAGAAGCCCCTCACTGGAGTCAGGTGGTCCTGGGTGGGCGCTCACTGCTCGCCGCGTCTGCCGGCCTGTGCACCGCGCCAGGTGCGTGGCGCTGTCGTGGTTCCGCCTTCCCCCCTCCCTGGCGCCTCCCGCTTCCCACGCCCTGACTGGACAGCCGTGGTCCGAGCTCCGGCTCTGGAGTGAGACGCCAGGATCCAGCCCAGTCTCCACTGCTTATGCACAAGCTGATTCCCCAGCTGCACCTGGTTCCTCACCTGCACGGCTGGGATAATAAAGTGCCTCCTTTATAGGCTGTTGTATTAAGTGAGTCAACACAAGGAAGGCACTTAGAACGACCCAGTGGGGCGAGAACACTGTTCGCGTTGCCGTGGTAACCATCCTCCCTCCCCCTCGGGCGACAGCTGCCAGCATCCTCCCTGCCTCCAGGGCCCGGCTCAAGGGCCACCTTCTGCTGCAGTGCCACCCCGGGCGCTGAGTCAGAATCCAGCGTCCCTCCTCAGGGCCCAGCGCTAAATCAGGCTTCAGCAAACCATGGAGCGCGGGCCATGTCCAGCCTCTGCCTGTTTTTGACAGCCCGCAAGCTAAGAACAGTTGACGCTTTTAAATGGTCACAAATCATGTTCTGAGATTCGTGACAATTATGTAAAATTCAGGTTTCACTGGAACGCAGCCCCACTTCCTAAGGCATCCTCTAGGCAGCTTGTCCCTATGACGGCAGAGCTGAGTAGCTGGGACCGAGACCCCGTGGCCCGCAAAGCTGAAAATATTTACTATCTGGCCCTTTATGGAAAGTGTGCCCATCTCTGCAGTGAACCCTGAGCTTCTGGAGGAAGGACCGTGTGGCCTTTATCGCTGGAGCATCCTTGAAGCCTCGTAAGGGACTTGTCCTTGGTAAGCACTTAATAATTCCTATCCTATCATTGACGGCTCCGGCTGCGGACACAGCAGGATGGAAGGCCATCTCTGACCTGGTTCTCCTTTCTCTCCGGTCATCCCGTCCTTCCCTGGGCCACCAGGATGTCCTGGTTCGCCTGATGGAAAATGAGAAAATAGGCAGAAGTTAAAATTCTAGCTCCAGTTTCCCTCGATGTGGGTCCCAGTCAGCGACGGAGGGTCCCAGGGAGCCCCAGCCTGACCCGCACACCCCACCCCTCACAGACCTGCGGGGGGAGGGCAGGCAGGCAAGCAGCAAGGGTGCTGAGTGCGCCAAGAAGCGGGTCGTGCAGTGGACTGGTGGGCTTCCCAAGCAGCCAGCTCGGATGATCACGACTGCATGTTTCTCACGTGACAAGGACTTGGGGGGGTGGATTTGTCATTTGTGCTCCTTTTCCATCACTCTGTGGGGGGTGGAGTGCAAGTACTAGCCTCCTATGAAAGTGCAGATGACCACGGTTACACCACACTACTTGGCATGGGAGAGAGGTTCCAGAAGGATCTCTCTAGCGCCTTACAGTGGTCAAGGTGCTGTGGAGACCCACTGGGACATCAGGCCATGAGGTTCTGCTGCACCCAGGAGTCCTGATGCTCAGAACAGGCTGCCCTGGACACCAGCATCCTATGTTATGTCCACACACGTATGTTTGTAAGCTATGTACAGGTAATGTTCTAAAAACATGTTCATTATAAAACATGCACACGGGACTTCCCTGGTGGCACAGTGGTTAAGAATCCGCCTGCCAAGGCAGGGGACACGGGTTCAATCCCTGGTCCGGGACGATCCCACGTGCCGCGGAGCAACGAAGCCTGTGTGCCACAACTACTGAGCCTGCGTTCTAGAGCCCGCGAGCCACAACTACTGAAGCCCACGCGCCTGGAGCCCGTGCTCTGCAACAAGAGAAGCCACCGCAATGAGAAGCCTGAGCACTGCGATGAAGACCCAATGCAACCAAAAAATAAATAAATTAAAAAAATAAAACATACACACAAATACACTTGAAAACGGTAAGACAAAGATTAAGTTAATTTTTAGTGTGAGAAATGTGACATAATATCCTTCTAAGAAACATGCGTGTTGTATATAATCTAAATAAACTATATATGTAGCGTGCAAGTCTTAAGGAAGTAAGTGAAACTTGAAAGAACGGGAACCATGGAGGAAGAAGGAGAGAAAACGAGTAGCGGAGAGGTAGAGAAATTTGGTGTTGGATACAGGAGCATGTCTTCCTTCTCTCTCCATCTATCTTCTTCTGTGTGTACAGAATATGCTATAACGAGCGTTTTAAATTAAACCTCCCAAATTTGGAGATCGACCACCCAGCGCACACATTGCGCCCTTGAGCCGAAGAGAGAGGATGAGCGCCAGACGGGGGCTGTGACCTGGCTCCCACCCGCGCCCTTGGCCTGCAGAAATGTTGCCTCGGCTCTGGAGCAAAGGGGACTCAGACATTTGTAGAGAAAGCGAGGCTGTGAGCCCGCAGTTTGAGTCACGTAGACGGATGCGACACTTCCACCGAGAAGAGTGTAAAGGAGAAGCCGGCGAGGCTCCCCGACGCTGCACAAGCGCTGAGGTTCCCTGGGCGGCGGGCGCCTCCGCGGAGCCGGGTGAGAAAACTGCGGCCGCGGAGAGCACGTGCCCCAGCCCCGGGGATGCAGGCAGCGAGAGCATCGTCCACTCCGAGGGATGATACAGGAGGCCCACAAAGAGCCGCCCAGGAGAAAGGCCAGCATCGGGCCGTCACGCTTGGAGGGCAGCGGAGTCAGCTTCTGACAGCATCATCTGAGCGATGCCTTCCCGTGCTTCTCCCGGCCCAGGCCGCTGGTGGATCCAAGGCGGTCCTCGCAGTGAGAAGGGGCGTGGGAGTGACGGGGGCGGGGTGGGGGGAGGGATCTCAAAGACACAGGGTATCCTGTGCGCGTGTGCGGGCACACGCACGCACGTGTACGCACATGTACACATACATGTACACACGTGGTACCACCGGGCGGATAAGGGATGGATTTCAATAAAATGGAGGGTTTGCCATTCTCTTGGACAGGGCCTTTCACTCACCAGAAATGACGGGCCTAATGCCCCAAAGCGGCGTGGACTTACTGGAGGTGTTGTTATCCGGTAGGAGATCCCAGCGCCGAGTGCAGGGCGGGGCTTGGTGAGAAGGGACACTGCCCCTGGTGACCCTCCGCCCCATCCAGCCCACGCAGTAACCGCTAGACCACAAACGCCCTGAAAACACCTGGAATGTCACACATCTGTGCAGCAGACTTCCCACACTGAGTAATTCTTGTTTCTCCAAATCTTAAAGGCTTTTTCAAAATCCATATTCTAACAGCACTCACTGGCAAAGCATTAATTTCAGTCCATCCTGAAATTGCTTCCTGTGTATTATGCCGTTTTAATATTGCCAGAGGAATATCTAATTCCCTGGTATAATCAAGAAATATCAAGAGGCTTCTCAATGTTTATCATTAAGGTTGGTGAGGCTTCCATACGACGTACCGAGAAAAATGACAGCGCTTGTGTTCACGCTTCTCACCAGTCCTGAAATGCCTTACTTAATTGGTGTGCACCTTCCTATGAGTCTGTGATACCCTTGGGACATCCACAGTCAGGACAAGGGCATGTCAATGAACGTAAATGTAAATTCACCTGCCCACAGTTATAATACTTTCCAGGTTGGGGGGGTAGACGTCTTGACAGATCTGACTGACGTTCATCATTGGTTTTTCCTTCTAATGCACATCTGAAGAATTCACATTAATAGAAATGGCAGCTCTGCCCGTCTCAGGATTCTTTACTGCTTTGCATTATCAAGTTCACCTTCAACCATCAGTTTTTTTGCGGGAGTATTTTCAGCACCCATCTCTTTGTGAGAGTTCAACAGCATAATCTGAGAACCCCCGGTCCAGGCACACTTAGTGCAAAACATCCCAACACGCTGAAGGTCAGTGAACGCGGGAGGGTCCCGGCCAGCCTGCTCACACTGTGGGCCACCACTCTTCCCACGGGACATGGTCCAGGCCTCAAATGACATGTGCGTATCTGCAAACCGACCAAGTGAGGCCATTCACACGGATTCATATAGCAAGCGTTTTAAAACCTCAATTTTTTCTTCACCTAAATTTATCTTTTAAGACGTCACTAGAAGTTTCAATGTTTTCTTCCTGCACCCAGATGGGTCCTCTGCTTACATCTTAGGTGTACAACCCTATGGTCAGACCAGGGCTCAAGAACCCCATTCAGAAATCAAGCCTTACAGGTTTTTGTCATGGAAACCACTCACACATCCTGGCTTTTGGGACTGTCCCTCCCAGAGGCTGGATCCTGTCCCCAAGTCCCCAAACCGTGGAGAGGTCCCGGGACACAGCACAGATACCCGAGGAGCGGCTGTGTGGCTCCAGGACCCTTCCTGTTCTCTGGCGTTCCGCACCGCCTGCCTCACGGCAAGGCCTGCACCGTGCTGGGTGCTCCCTGCCAGAGACCTACCCATCGGATGTCTCTCTAGGACCCGGTGCCAAAGGTCCCTCATACCTGTCGCCTGAGGCAGAAAGATCTATGACATCACAAGCTCCTGGAAACGGCCCTGTAGTATCGGAGATGGTGGCCAGCAGACAGGCAGCCCCACTCAGTGGGAAAGCCCACGAGGACAGGGGTCCTCATGGCTCGTGCTGCCCTGTACCCCACACCCAGTCTGGATCTGGCCGGAGCAGGCTCTCCATCAGTGTCTTCTGGGCAATGGATGGATGGATGGATGGATGGATGGATGGATGGATAGATGGATGGATGGATGGAGAGGGGTGAGCACACAGGCAATGAATGAATGAAGGAGGTGAAAGGAAGGGGGATGAGCGGGGGCAGCTGCAGGCACAGGTGGTGGGTACCTGCGTCCCCCTTGTCGCCCTTTGCTCCATCACGTCCATCTCTCCCGGGCAATCCATTGTGACCTGGGTTCCCGGGGACGCCAGGGTGGCCCTGCCTGCAGGTGTCCTGTGAGCTCACCATCCCTGCGCAGGCCCCGGAGACGAACAAGAGCCACCAGATCCTCATGGCTCAGATGACAGAGCTGAACGGAAAGACAGAAACAGACTGAAGGGAGAATCTCTCATCGCCGGGGCCACGGACAAAGCCTCTGCTCTTTGCAGTGGCCCAGCTTGGACAGCACAGTCAGGGCGGGTCGGGGGGCAGCTGGGAGCAGACTGGCCGCTCACAATCGAAGGACACTGTCCTTGGAAGGACGCGTGTGACTGGGGAGACTCTAATGGTGGGCGATCCGGGAGAGAGCCACGTTCCAAGTCAGGAAACCCCCCGCTGACTGTTTCGCTTTGGGCAAAGAAACTCCAACTGACCGTTTCACTTTGGGCAAACCCCTCCTTGCAGCCAGAGGAGAGATTAATGCTTCCCTCACAGGGCTACTGTAAAAACCAAATCTGAGCACATTGTGCATGAAAGCACATTTTGAACAGTAAAGCAAACATGGAATTAGCATTTGCTCTGGCAATCCCACTTCCGGGTATACACGCAAAAGAACCGAGGGCAGGGACTCCCGCAGATATTTCTACGCCCATGTTCACAGCAGCAATGCTGTCCACAATCGCTAAAAGGTGGAAACAACCCACGTGTCCATTGATGCATGAATGGATAAACAAAATGTGGTCCACCCACATGATGGATAGATACGATTCAGCCTTAAAAAGGAGGGAAATTCTGACACAGGCTACAACATGGGTGAACCTTAAAGACACTGTGCTCAGTGAACTAGGCCAGTCACAAGTGGACAAATGCTGTGTGATTCCACTTACATGAGGTACTGAGAATAGTCAAATTCAGAGACAGAGAGTAGAAAAGTTGGTTCCAGAACCACTGCAATAAGGTGAAGATCAGAAAAAAATTGAGTCACACAAATTTCTTGGTTTCCAGGTCATATCAAAGCTATGTTTATACCATACCGTAGTCTATTAAGTGTGCATGGCCTTATGTGGAAAAACAGTGTACATACCTTAATTTTAAAAATAATTTATTGCTGAAAAATGCTAACCATTGTCTGAGGCTTCAGCAGTAGCAGTAGTAACATCAAAGATCACAGATCATCAGAACGAATGTAATGGTGATGAAAAAGTTTGAAATATTGTGAGAATTACCCAAATGGAACACAGAGCGACGAAGTGAGCAAATGCTCAATGTCGGGTTGCCACAGGTGTTTAGTTTGTGACAAAGCGCGCTGTCTGTGAAGCGCAGTAAAGCAACGTGTGCCTATAAGCAGAGTAACAAAAACTAGAAGCAAATATATCCAAACGCACGCGGCGGCTTTGGAATGGTGAGGCTATGGGAGCTTATCTTTTTTTAAAATGCTTTTTTACAGTGCCTATAAAACTATTTCTACATATACATTTTTAAAACCCAGCTAGACTGTCATCCAGAGGGTCACATCGCCATCATATGGAAGCCTCCATGAGTCTCAGGGTGGAGTTGGATGCAAATAGAAGTATTTGGGGACGGAAGGACAGATGTTTCCCTTTAAAATCACAAACTTACGCCATTTCAGGAAATTGACTTGAGTTTTCTTAGAGCCAAATTCCATAAATAACCTACACCTTCCTCTTCTGTTTAACTCAGAAGTGACTGGTCGTAGTCAAATCTAGCTTGCACAGACCAACCCCTGCAGGGGGTCTAGATTTTTCCCTTTTAATTGTTTCAAAATGTGTTACAATTATTCCAGTAATAAAAAGGATCAGGAGCGCCTATAGGTGTCAAATTGGGATAAACTCCTTTTGCTCTCCAGCCAGAGAAGAGCTGGGGTAAAAGCAAACATCCGTCCTTCTGTGATTCTCTCCCTGGTTCTGCACACTGGACACGGGCGGAGACGTATCACCCCAGGCCCGGCAGGCAGGCAAACTTCAACAAAGGATCATGAATAAAGGAACGTGCTTTGCTCCCGAAGAAGCAGTGAGATAGGCTGTGGCACCATCTCTAAAGAAAACATTTTTAGAAGAAGGACATGACGGTTTGCACAAGGAATAGAGGAGAAATTACATTCACGTGTTATTTTCCAAAATAAAAAGTTACATTTGCGTTTCTCACAAAGCCTCTGGCTGGCTCCTCAGTTTCAATGTTTAATTCCTACTTCTGGTGTTTCTCCAGAGTGCACTGGAGCTAGGACCCCGTCTGTCTCCCATCATTCCCTCCCCGGCTTCCACCTTCCCTCTTGTCTTCTCTGGATCACTGCCCCCCCTGCCCCGCCCCTTCTCCACGCAGCACCTAGACTAGCGTCACTTACAGGTAACAGCTTGTTGAAGACAGCAACTGCATCTTCCTACTTTCTTATTTTCAGCACTCACAGTCAAATATTTGTTGAGTGGTTGAATGAATGAATGACAGTGAATAAATAAATGAATGAATGAATAAATAAATATTATCCTGGTTCCAACCACATGCAAATCTTCACCAGGGAGATGGCTGGATGTTACCATCCAGGTGGCTGGATGTTACCATCATCAGTGGTAACAGAAATGTCGGTTGGCACGTGGCTGCCCACAATAGACTCATTTCCCAGCCACCCCTGCAGCCCAGGTATCGCCGTGAAACTAGATTTTGGCCAGTGGGAAGTGGGTAAAAGTGACACGTGCACCTGATGGGCCAGGACCTTCACGGGAAGGGGTGCGCCCTCCCTCATGAACTGGAGGGCAACACTTTGGGGACAGAGAAATCCTGGTCTCTGATGACAGCGCAGACCAGGCCTGCCCTCCCAGCCCATCTTTGATGTGAGAGAGAAACACACGTGCTGCTAACCTGCCCAAGCCTGTTATTCAGGTTCCCTCCTGGAGCTAACCTCAGTTTTGATGGATGTAAGGCTTCAGCTGTCAAAGGTGTGCGTGCTCATCCAAAGTGAGGAGGGTCTAGCATCTGTAGTCACTCAGCCCAAAAAGTTGCTGAGGACCCACTGGGTCAAAAACCCTTCAGGTGATACATTAAAAATCCCACAGCAGGCCCTGCCTTAGAGCAATAAAGTCCGTGTGAACGCAAAGAGAATGGACACAGTCCTTCTGTTGAATGTCAAGTCAGGGGGAAGGAGGGACCCTGGGAAGCCCCTGTGACCCCACAGACCTGACATACGGAAACGGTTAGGGGCAGAGGGATAGAGACTGCAAATGGCTTTGGAGTCACCGTTTGTTAGACCCAAATAAAATAGGTTCTTACTTCTTATTTCTGGGTTGTTTCTCCTATGCTTGACCTACATTCTCCTTCACGACTGAATTTCTTTCTGAAAGGTTACTCAGGGCCCCTCCTGATTAATTTTCTCCAAGGACATGTCGTCCCTAATTCACGGCCAAGATTAAAGGTTTCTACTCTTCATCATTCTTCCTTGCCCAAATACAAAGATTTAATAAAGACCTGCCAGAGCCCAGCTGAGCAATCTTTACTGGGTCTCCAAACCTCTAGCCTCTAAAGGTTGCAAAAACTGCAAGGAACCCAGCATCCCTCCCAGACGTGACGGTCCAAGAACGTAAATCTCCAAATTGCCTTCAGTGAATACATTTTCTTCCACTTTCTCTATACTTTGTACGTGTGTATTTCTTCTTCAACATATGTTGAAGGCCTTGTTTTAAACTACACTGGGTCAGTTACGATTGCCACGAATATACAAATGTACATGTTAACATTTGTGCAAATTAATCCATGGGCTTCTCTGGAAAGCTCTCCAGAAAGGTCTGCTAATTCTCATGATTTACTCTACGGTTTCATCCCTCCTCGCAGCCAGTCTGCAGAGTTCTAGCAGAAGAACTTCAAAATCTGCTTCTGTCTCTTGTTTAGCCTCTTAAGAATGTATTTCGGAAGTGGCTTAACCCCTTTCCTACCCAAAGCCCTGTAGACAGATACCTACTTAAGCAGGATTATCACACACCAGTAATACAAGAGCTGCTTTAGGACTCTGATGCCTTAAACTGAATTTAAAGAAATTGTTTCCTAAGGCTCTTACCTGAACCCCAGGGCTGCAGGCGGCACGCAGGTGCTATGCAAACAAGGAATCAGGAGCAAACTAAATAAAAATCACACCTTCCTGCCACGCAATTCCCTAGTGGATGGATCTGCAAAACAGCAGGAAGGGGAGGGAACAAGTAAGCACAAGGTGTCCTGGAAGAACTTCAAAAGTTGAGGCAACACTTGAGCCAGGGGCATCTTCCAGCAACACCACTTAGTTCAGCCAATTTAGCTCCTTCTTTCCGTCCTTTTTATTTTATTTTTCGATTTATTTTAATTATTATTTTTAACAACTTTATTGGAGTATAATTGCATTACAATGGTGTGTTAGCTTCTGCTTTGTAACAAAGTAAATCAGCTATACGTATACATACATCCCCATGTCCCCTCCTACCCTCCCTATCCCGCCCCTCTAGGTGGTCACAAAGCACCGAGCTGATCTCCCTGTGCTATGCGGCTGCTTCCCACTCGCTATCTCTTTTACATCTGGTAGTGTATATATGTCCATGCCACTCTCTCACTTCGTCCCAGCTTCCCCTCCCCCTCCCCATGTCCTCAAGTCCATTCTCTACGTCTGCGTCTTTATTCCTGTCCTGCCCCTAGGTTCTTCAGAACCTTTTTTTTTTTTTTTTAGATTCCATATATATGCGTTAACATACGGTATTCGTTTTTCTCTTTCTGACTTACTTCACTTTGTATGACAGACCCTCGGTAGTGAGAGAAGGTGAGGCAGCTTCCAGGTGGGTCTGGAGGGAGAAGTCCCCCCGGCAGGCGCTTCCCCTTAGACTGACGTTTGTGCCTTTGCTTCCTCTCCGCGATCAATCACGAGCTAATAGGACCAAACTGAAGACGATGCTGTTAGGCCTCGATCGGATCCCGGACCCTTAGAACTGAATCATTTAACTAGATCTCTCTGACTCTGTGTAGTTCCTTTTAGTGTAGGCATTCGACTGTCTAAGAGTTTAATGCCTGTTCTCTCTCTCTCTCTCTCTCCCTCCCTCTCTCTCTCTCTCTCTCTCTCTCTCACACACACACACACACACACACACACACACACACACACGGCACTAAGAAAAACATGGTGCAACTAGTTTTTCAATCCCATGTGATCACTGATTCTTATCTTCTCCCATCAGTGTCTATTAACATTGATTTCTGACTTAAAAATAGCATCGAGAGAACAAATGCACCCAATGCTGTTTCTCACAGAACCAACTCTGAGAGCCAAGCTGGAATGCAGAGGCCCCAGGGAGAGTGGGGTGCAGGGAGAGTCCCCCCTGAACAGAGATAAATCCCCTACCCTCACTGTGCCTCAGTTTCCTTCTCTGTATGGCAGGCAAAACATTACCAGCATCACAGGGCAGTGGCAGGGTTTAATTACGTCACAGGTTAAGGACCTGGCCTCTTGACCCCTAACTCCGCCCGGACACCTGGGTCCTTCCTCAGGGGCAGGCGTGTGGGCAGCATTCGGCGCTGCAGACAGTCTCTGCCTTCTGCCCTCCTGCCCCCTTCCCCACCCCGGGCCCCTTCCCCCTTCTCTGCCTCGCTCAGGGCTGAGGCAGGGGCCCCAGGTGCATCCTCACCCCCAGCTGCCTGCTCTCTGCTCGGCCCTCCCCCATCTGCATCCCAGCCCCGTGCTTCCACCGGGTGGTCCAGACAGTCACAGACCCACCCTCCACGCCATCCCTTCCTGGATCCGATTACAGCAGCAGCGCCCAGCACCCACCCAGGTGATGACGGGCACCTGCATCCTCACCGAGCATCCTGACAGCGGCCTTCTCTCCTTTCTCATCGTCTCTGCTGGATTCTGTCTCGCCAGTCATCCCCCGCCTCTGGTTTTATGTCCACCTTTTCTCTGCCCCTGGAGCAGTTCTCCTCGCCTAGACTCCGCCCGGTACAACCCAGCGCCCCGGCCCGCAGCCCTGAGATGGACCTTCCACCATTGGTGTCTCAACTCCCATCGCACTTGGATCCCAGCAGCTCACCCAGGGCTGCTCGGGGCTCCCCATCAGGGGTCTGCGTGCGCCCTGCCTCCTGCCCCAACCCCCCCGGAAAGGCCCCCATCCCTGAAGTCCTTCTAGAACTCAAATGTTTACAATGCACGCTGTGTTCTAGTAATGCTCTACGTGCTCGTCCCCCTGGAGCACACGCCCCATGGGAGGATCGCCCGTTTCACCGTCTGTCTGGTGCCCCATGGGACAGTGGCTCCCGGGCTGGGCCGTCTCCCCGGAATCCCTCTGAGGACGGCCCTACCCTCAGCCCTCTCCTCCCTCGACGGGGTGCCCTCCTGAGCTGCGAGAACTGCCCTCCGAGGGGGGGTTAGGTTCCAGAGCTTCCACACCCCTGGCCCCCTAAGCAAAGCCCCTTGAGTCCAGCCCAAGGAGGGGAGCCGAAGGCCGTTACGAGTAAACAACTGAGCAGGGGCGCTGCGGCAACCTTCGTGGGGATGCTTTCCTGATGACGGTCACAGCAACAATGGGCTATCTGCTTAACTTTGCGGAGCTGTTAATTAGGGAAGGAAATTCTTATCCAGCCCACTCACCAAGGCTAAGTGAGTGGGGCCACCTGCGGATCCGGAACCACCGGGAAGGGCCCGCATCTGCCTCGCGCCCCCGGGAGCCAGAGCTGTGCTTCTCACTCCAGTTTTGGCTTTGCCAGTCTCATTCCGATATTTGGTGGCTTCTTTCAAGTCGAGTGGCCGCTCTCTGTTCCCCTCAGGGCCTTCCTTCTCCTGCACCCACCCCAGCAGTTTTCATCAGTTCATTAACGGATGATTTTTGCTGAAAAGAAATCTGTCAGTGTCCAGGCAGGGAAGGAGCTGCAAATCCCAGAAAGCCTCCTAGCACTCACTCTCCATTTAAAATATATGTTATGGGGCTTCCCTGGTGGCGCAGCGGTTGAGAGTCCGCCTGCTGATGCAGGGGACACGGGTTCGAGCCCCGGTCCGGGAAGATCCCACATGCCACGGAGCGGCTGCGCCCGTGAGCCATGGCCGCTGAGCCTGTGCGTCCGGAGCCTGTGCTCCGCAACAGGAGAGGCCACAGCGGTGAGAGGCCCATGTACAGAGGGAAAAAAAAAAAAAAAAAAAATATATATATATGTGTTACACACACACACACACACACACACACACACACACACTCCAATGCATTACTACAGCCAGTTTGGCAAATTAACTTTAATATACAGATACAAAACAACAAATATAGATTCACAGCATTTACAAGAAATCATTCAAATAACATTGTAAATTTTTTTTTTTTTTTTTTACAAAATCTTCAGAGAAAATACATATCAAGTTACAGCGATCTTGCACAACCCAATTCAGCTGTCAACAGCTGCCTCATCAGTCTGGAAGCTGTCACTTGACCTATACAGATAACATCACCTTGAGGCCGGTGAGTTAGCATTGAGGGAACAGGTCACCAAAAGCCTTGCGAAGTAGGTAAGTCAAACACTGTGGACGCTAATATTTACAAAAAGAGACCGACTGGTAAATTACAGAATCGGTTACAGTATTTTCTAAATTCAAGTGTCAGATACTTAATAAACAACTGAAGACAGTAATGTTAAGTTTGTTGTTACGAAATATGCATCCGATATTTATGCTCCTGGGTTTGTTTGTTTTCTTCAAGATCACAGTTTCCACTTACTATTTTCCGAATCTTTGGGACTCCACCTCCGCTGCCTCCATCCCGAGAAGGGCAGCGTCCGCCAGGTGAAACGTTAACAGGGAGGACTTGCGGGCTAAGCTTATTACAGGGACAACTGCTTTGGGGCAGTGGCCTTCTCGGTGTGCGCCCGGCGTCCCTGGCCTGTGAGCCACATTTATCCACGCTTGTTGGCACTGGACTGTGAGGGACACGTCTGTTTCTCCTCTCCTCAACAAAATATTACACCGCGATTTCTTCCCTAACTCCGGTGGTCGGGTTTTTCTACCCTGGCTTGGTGACTAAGCTGATCTGCACTGAGGAGAATCAGCAGTCTGGGCCCGTAGAGATTCCCAGCCGATAAAATGCCGGTGCGTGGCTTTTACAAAAGATTTCTATTGTGAAACAGGTTTTGAATTAAATGTACTTTTGCTCTGTGTCTAGACAACAGCAATGTAGGATTGAGGGGATTTTCTGAACAGGCATGGAGCTCAGTCCTCGTATTACGAATAAAAAGGCACGACGATATTCAGAAGGAGTGTGCAGATGGGGGTGAAATGTTTTCAACTACAAAATCAGGTCTACGGCAGGGGGTGGGAAGAGATCAGATGTACCGAGAGCAAGAGACACAGGTGTCCCAGGAAAGCCCTGGCAAATCCCCGCCACTCTTCTTCCAGTTTGCAGGCCAAAGACAAAGAATGCCATTTCTCCAGGACTCCACAGGTATTCTGTTGTACGACTGCTTACAATCTACTGCAAGGTTGTTATACATGTTAGGCATCATCAAAAACCGAGAAGGCTGCTTTGGACCTGAGGCCATTTCAAAGGTCTTTCAACAGAGTTGGCAAACTCTGAAACATGATAGAGTAAGTGAAATTCATCAAAATCTTATGCCATCTTTATGGGGGGGGGGCGTGGTCCACCGATACCACGCAGTGTAGTGTTAAAAAGAGAAAAAGACAGACAGAGAAAGCGAGATTCCCAGTGAAATTCATACACAACCTGTGCAGGGAGTCTCTTCGTTTTTTCTCTTTTTCTCTCCAAGTGGAACATGCGAGAAATCAAGAAGGAAGTTCAGGGCTTCCCTGGTGGCGCAGTGGTTGAGAGTCCGCCTGCCGATGCAGGGGACGCGGGTTCGTGCCCCGGTCCGGGCGGATCCCACATGCCACGGAGCGGCTGGGCCCGTGAGCCATGGCCGCTGGGCCTGCGCGTCCGGAGCCTGTGCTCCGCAACGGGAGAGGCCTCAGCAGTGAGAGGCCCGCGTACCGCAAAAAAAAAAAAAAAAAAAAAAGGAAGGAAGTTCGTCAAATGTAAAAACAGAACACCGAGCCATCTATCCTGTAGAGAACGCAGGCGTTTGCTAATAAACCCAAGCTAGACACACAGATTTAAAGAGGACAAAGGACGTTCTATCCTTTTAAACGCATTTTAGCAGTTTTCAAATCACCTGGAAATCCAAGCAGGAGCCACCGAGGATGGACATCTGACTAAGGGACTGTCACCACGTGCCCTGGTGTCCATGCTTCCTGCTCCTCTGTTGGGAAGCTTTAGGGGAGGAGGGTGGAGCCAGGAGTCAGGGCTCGGCCGAGAGACAGACCAGGGCTGCCGACAGCACGTCCAGCCCTTTGTCCCTGTGCTCTGGACAACGGGGGAGATGGGGGCCCTCTGGGTGCTTCTGCACTGGGGGTGAGTCCTCACTGGAAATATAACATGAGCAACTGACTTTCTTTACTTCCTCAAAGTAATTCTATTAAAAAAAAAAAAAAAGCAACCCAACTGTTCACAACTGCCGTATAAACAAACAACTCTGTTTAGCACAGAGGCCCGACAATGTTTGCTGAGGGGGCCCACGAAAAGCATATTAAGCATAGTATTCAAAATGTATCATTATATCTTGTTAGTAAAAAGGTCAGTTATATAAATGCAACGGAAATTGAGAAGTCTCTTCAGAAAGGACACACACACACACACACACACACACACACACACACACACACACGAGCACGCGGACCCACGGCACCTCCCGAGGAGCTTCCTCACAGAAGCGGCTTCCGTGCCGGGACCTGGGCCCCGAGGTCCGCAGAGGCAGCACCGCCTGGGTCCCCCTGCCCCCCCGGAACAGCTCTGGGTGTGAGGAGGAGGGGGCCCACACCTGGAGTCTCAGGTGTCCCCTCTGTTAAGACCATACAGGTGTGTTTACTCTCAAGCAGGGACTGGGTAGAAAAGAGAAGTTTTGAGGTTTCAACACCAAAAAGAGATTCCCGAGTAGAAAACCACAAGACATGTAACAGGACCCCCGCCCGGTGCACGAGGTCAACGGAAAGGTGTCTCACGTTTAAAAGCCATTTTCATCAAAATTTACCATCGAGGAAAGGCAAGGAGGTTGCTGCCGACCGGCGTCGGCCGCGTGGCCTTCGCTAGAGCGGGCTGCTCTCTCTGAGTCTGGATCTATTTCGTGAGGTCTCTTCCATACGGAACCGATCTTCAGAAACCTGTCGACATGCTAAGCATGGCACGGCTGGCACTACTGCTCGGGGGCGTGGGACAAAGGTGGCTTCAAACATGGAGGAAGCAGGACCCTTGAGCCTCGTGGTTTTCAGTGGAAGAAGGTACGTGTCACTGTCCCTTGATCGGCGAGGACAGAGGCAGAGGGAGGAACAGGCACACGGATGCTCTTTTAAGGACATGTTTCAACTGGGAGGTCTGCACGTTCACTTCGTCCTCAAACGAAATGAAATCGGTTTTCCCACTGGAAGTGCACGTGCGTGAAGTTTCTCAGGTTTCTGCTCGGGGAGTGGCACACGGGCGGGGACAAGTGTACAGAGCCAGCAGCGGGCTCCCTGCCCCCTGAAAGCAACGGCGTCTTTGGAGCGCGTGGGTCTCTGTGCACCGCGGGCCCTGGACCATGTGCGCAGGAGCCTGCCGGAGAGGCCGGCCCACCATTTGGCGACTGCGTGGATGAGGAAGACACCAGGGGACCCCAGGGCCCCGACGGGGCTGCGGTCACCACCCGCCACCCCGTGACCCCGGCACTCCCCTCCCCTTCAAGACCGAAGGCAAAGTGGCCCTGCCCATCCACCTCGGGGAGCCCCTCCCGGGGCCTGGACTGCAGCTCGTCCTCGGCGATGCTCCCGGCTCCCCGTCCAGCATCTCCAGAGCCCACTCCGATTCCCCAGCGCCGGCCGCCTCGGTGGGCTCACGGCGGGGAGCGGTCCAGGGGACACTGGAGCTGTGCGTCATGACCCCCCTCCCTCCCGAGAAGGCAGCTGGGCCTCTGCGACCGCAGGCGAGGCCAGGTCCTCCTCACTGCGTCCCCAGGAGAGGTTTTCAGCACCGGATCCCTGTGACACGTGCGGAGTAGACTCCTTGGACGGGGCCCAGGAGGGGCACGGGGGCCCCTCTCCCCGGTCCCCACGTCACTTCCTGAAGGGGGTGAGCTTGTTGAAGGTGTGCCAGAACAGCGACGGCTTCCTCTTGGGCTCCGCCAGGGCGAACACCTGCTGTTGTGGCAGGCTGGCGGGCACGGTGACGTGGCGCTGGTGGACCGGCCGCAGGCTCTGGAGCGGGGGGGCCGAGGGGCATCCTCCACCGTAGCCTGATGCAGGGGTGAGGAGGGCAGAGGGCCACGGACTCAGCGCCGGCGGCAGCCCAAAGGGAAAAGCAAGTGCTGGTCCCCACGCCCCAGGCCGACCCTCCAGTCACCTCCCCCAAAGGGGTCCCGAACGGCCATCCTGACACACTCAGACCCTGTGTGCCAATCGGGACACAGACTACCGCACTGAATCCTCACTTAAAACCCTCCCAGGACAGTACCGTGACAGCCAAGTGACCGGGAAGGAAACAGAAACCCAGGGCCACTGTGTAAATTTCACCGGCAGGACTGGATCTGGACGTCTGTGTGGGATGGGAAGCAGCGGAGTGCTTTCTGTGAGAGCCTGGAGCTCACGCTGCTCGCCACTTACGGGATGCAATGATTTGGTTCCTCTGAGCCTCAGTTTTCCAATGTCTAAGATGGGGTAACGGTGCCCTCTGGGTTGTTATGAGAATTAAATGAGTGAATGTAAGTAACGTGCTTAGAGTAGTGCCCTGATACCTCATCGAATTAACCAAAACTGTTTCTTTGGAGCTGGCATATAAAACCTGTGCACAGGTGGTCAGAAAGTTGTGTTATATTAGCTACAAGACCACGCGCTGTGAAAGTCAGCATGGAGAGAGGAGAGAGTGGGAGTTTGGGAAGAAGAGAGGCCTCCGTCCACAAACCCTCCCTGCCCCTGACCTGCCACAAGGCTCTCCTCCTCTTCCAGGGCGGCAGAGAGGATGACATGGGAGAACTCATGGAAAGTGCAGGACAGGTGACCCCCAGAAGCATGAGAGCTCCTTTGAACTAGCTGCCTGGCCGCTGAGCCAGTGATCCTTGGAAGATATGGACGGGAACTAGTGGATCCCAATAAACTGGTATTTACCAGTCACCTGCCATCCAAACTGGAGATGCAAGAAATACTTAAAATGAGATTTTCTGCCTTGAAGATATCTGTTAACTTAGTGTGTGTGGGGGGAGGGGGGGCGGCGGCAGGAAATTCTGCATTTGAGCAGAGGAAGCAGGGCTTTGCTAAATGCTGTTCTGGTAATAAATTCTTCTCGGCCCATCGGTCCTGGGCTCAACTGGTCCTTGTTTTTGCATTTTCGGGTAGGAAAATACCCAATGGGATAAATTTCACGTGAATAAAGTTTGCAGAAATACAACATGTAGTTTTGGAATAAGAATCCTTATTGTTTCATTTCTGTTGCGCTGGAATATTTGTACTATGCATGTGTGGACTCTGGGGTCCGTGTCCCGGGCCTTGGTATTTTGTAAGAGCTGCCCAGGTCGTTCCCACAGAATGTGCCTGCGGGGTAGAGAATCCAGGCCCTAAAGAAGCCAGAGGATCTTCTTTTGCTTTCGCCCCCTGCTTGACACAGTGAACTTTGACATCTTTTTTCTCATCTGAACTAGGACATGCCTTCAGCCGATAAGCAGTCTGGGGTTGGAGATTTCCTCCTCACATGCCCCAGACTCCTGGGCTGGTTGGCCTGTGGATGGATAATCCCTCCCTCTGCAGGGGGGACGCTCAGAGGGCAGGGCAGGGGCGTCTAGAAGCTCCTCGGCCCCAAGTCAAACACCTTGTACAGACTCCTCTTGAAACGTAAGCACGTACTAAAGGATGTTCAGAACCAAATGCAGATCTGGTTTTTAAACCGTCCACTGCTCTGAACTATCATCTTGTTTTACCCATACTTCTCTCCTTCACTTAAGTCGGTCATACCTAACAGCTTCAGGCATTTCTCCCCGTTTTAATTCCAGTACTGACATACACACACTGAAGAGGTGAAAAACATTCTTCAAAATTTACCTTTTGACTTTCCATGTCCTGCCTTTTGAGCATTTAACATGGCAAGTTTCTTCTGACTTTCTGAAATTTCCACTCCTGCGTTTAGAAACAAATGTGATATGTATTCAAAACAAGTGAAAACATTTCAGAATAAAACCTGCACCGAACCCACATTAACCCTGAGGTCTGCTCCATTACCCAAAGCAAAGGGCCTTAATCCTTCAGGAAGTGAGTATAAGGGGTTGAAGGGAGTGGAGGAGGAGGACGATTATCACCAGGATGGCCACACCACCACTCTCCCTACCGGGACACGTGAAGAGTGACAACCCGCCTTCTAAGAGTGGGCTGGTGCCTTCAGCCTCAGTTTCCTCATCTGTGAAATGGGTCCAACAATAGGACCCACGGCACACCTGTCCCTGTCGGTCTTGTAAGCAGGTTTAGGAATATCAGGACCTGCAGCTCCCTGGTCTTTTCCCCACGGGGGGTGAACCGGGAGAGGCGGGGGAAGGGCCAAGACCCCAGGGCTCACCCATCGCCCGGTCCTCCTGCACCCGCCTGCGCTCGTCCCTGCAGGCCTGCAGCCACCGCGCCTTGTCCTCAGGCTTCTTGGCACAGAACAGGTGCGCCTCGTCACCCGTCCTGCTGACCAGCTTGAAGGCGTTTCTGACGCCGAGGGTGCGGGCACCGTCGCGGCCGTCCTCCAGGTCCACGAGTTCCACGGCGTCCATGTCTGTGCTGCCGCGGTAGTAGAGCACGTCCCTCCGCAGCAGGTCTTTCTTGCAGGCCACCAGTTGGTGGTCAAACAGGAAGAACGTCCGCTGCTGGCTCTTGCCCTGCCGGGTGACCCTGGTCAGCTCCCCGGAGTGGATCAGCTCCGAGCTGCGCTCGAGGATGTCCTGGCCCTGGAGGGAAGGGTGGACACATGTCCTGAGGTGCCCTGACGCGAGGTCTTAGGGTACCGGGCATCGGGTGGAGCTGGGGGGGGAGGCCCTGGCATGAATCCCCACGGGCGGGCCAGTTACACGAGGCCCACGTGCAGGGCAAGGCCTCAAAGGCCGGTCAGACCTCGGCCGTCAGCCTCCTTGTGCAGGAAAACTCTTCTCTCTTTTCCCTATTCCATGGGAAAATGTGATTGAGCCCCTATGTTACCTGAGGGGTCTCCCTTATCAGAAAGATCTGGTGAAAAATTCTGGATGGGTGGGATCCAATCAGGATCCGAAATGGCAGCTGGCCTGGACCGACCCCCGAGAACAAGGAGACCCCTGTGGCTAGGGGCACAGTGCTGCAGACTCGGGGGGCTTCTATGCAGCTCCCCGGCATAACTAGCTCAGGGTCTTGGAAACAAGAGGCCAGATGGCAAGCTGCCAGCAAGAAATTGGTAAACTTCTGACAAGAAATTATCCCCTAAATGTCAGAGTCGAAGAACAGGAGGAGAAACACGCTTCTGTAATATTTAGGTCGGCTCTAATCCAGTGTAACTTTGTGGTATCTGCCAGGACACTGGCCTTTGACTGTAAGATTTCACCCTCCTCTAGTCCCGGTTATACACAATAGTTTTTGGAGGCAAAAGATCTCGACTCCGAAATAGCTTTTCTATTTACTTGCCTACAGCGATTCTGTGCCCTGGAGACTTAGATCCACGGACCCCAAGGTCCCATCTGAACTCCCAGAGTCCATGAGGGCCTTGAAAGAAGAGTATTTCTCTCCAGTGGTCACTGCTGTCACCTGCTTTAGTTAAAGACCTAACTTCTCCATCCAAACTTTCACAATCTTTGGGGAGAGTGAGCTCTGATCAATTGATCTGATGCAGGATGGCTCTTCCTGTGTCTGAAAACCATCTGAACAACGTGGGCTATTGTCCTCGGTGATGGCCTCAGGGGCAGTGGTCCGTGGGTCCCATGCTGCTCCCTCACCTTTCTGTGCTTCAGTTTCCCCATCTGTTAAATGGGGTAATAACAGTTCCTACTTCATAGGACTATTGAGAGGGTTAAATGAGTTCATATATTTAAACGACTCAGACCAGCGCCAGGCACGTGTGAACACAGTACAAGCACTAGCTACTGTCACTGCTGTTCTAACAAATAAAAGCGTGTGTGTGTGCGTGTGCGTGTGCGCACTAGGCCATCGCCACAGGCTGTGCATCAAGTGCTCCGTGGCACCGTCTCACGCGATCCTCACGACAGCCCTACGAGAGGTAACGTTTCCCTCCCCATCACACAGACGGATCATCAACCTCGCCCAGATCACACAGGAGTCACACTCCCACCATGACAGAACCTGCACTCTAAGGTTCTCCAGCTGCTCTCACGGAGCCCACAGCCAAGCAGGAGAGACAGGGTGTACGCAACAAATTGGTCACAGACGCTCTTCAGAGCACTCCCTGGAGGAGGTGGAGGGTAAAGCGTTCGACTGCTTTAACAGTGTGCATCAAAATACCATGCCATTAAAGCCAAGAGCACAGGGCGCCAATCACGGGACACAAAGTGGGCCGTCGCCTTAGACGACCACAGGTCGGGGGTGTGTGGGTCGAGATGCGCGCTGAGCGGGGAGGGTTCCCAGGTGCCCCGCGCCCACGATGGACCGCAGGTAGGGGTGGGCTCCCACGTACCTCCCAGCCCACGATGGACACCTGCCACCGTGCTATCTTGTCTATGCTTTCCAGCTTGCGTTTTCGCTCATTGATCAAACAGGCGACGTTCTTCATGGCCTCGTACGCTGCCTTTATGTTCCTGTAATCGCTGCAAAGTGAGGGGTTAACTTTAACCACGTAATGGGCACCTTGCAAATGAGGACCTACGAAATAATACATTCCATCTGTGACTGTGCACTGACAGTCTAGACAAGATGGCCTTTAAACAACAGCCACTGTTCCCCTTCCCTTGTTCCTTCGTGAATAGGCTACAGTTCGCAGAGGTTAAGGGAGCCGACCGAACGCCACCCAGAATTCTGTGGAATAAGAATGTTGCCGTTCGTTTCCCAGAAGCCACAGTGAAATGAAGCAAAGGTCACAAGAAATAAGTTTTAGTCACAGTGATGACAGATTATTTTCATTAATAAAGAAAAGACAGGCCTCTGTTATTGCTCTAATCCTCATAGAGCTAGTTCTGCCATATAAAGTACTTCAGTGATCCCCACCCATTCTCAAGAGGGGTGATTTGCCCTGAGTCAGGAAAGGAGGGGAGGACACAAGTGAGTTACGTAACTGCGGACACGACCTTTCCCTCATCCACGCAGCTTTACTTCTGGTGCTTTCTACCGGCCACAGTCAAATCAGACTCACATGTCTCCCCCAGCAGCTCCTCTAACCCTGGAGGCACCAGGAAAACTGAAGCTCCAATCTGCACACAGGCTGCCAGAGAGTGTGTCTGGGGCCGGAAACGTTTACATTCAAGTCTCGCTTCACGTTAACAATTCAGGGACATGTAAACCGGTCGCCCAGCTAACAAGCTAAGTCTTTTTTTCTCCCCCCACGCTTTCCTGTGTCTTCCAGGACACACAGAGCCTCTGGGTCTCAGGTGGACTGGATTGCAGTCCTCCTGCACAGCCAGGAAAAAAGCCTTGGGAGCAGACTCTGCTGTCTATGTACCAAACACCGTTCATCTGCACTCCTGGGAGGTCCCTGGGCATCCCCGCTACCCCATTCCCGGACAGACCACACCCCACTGTCTTCAGACAGAAGTGGAGCAGAAAAGAAGAACAAAGTGACACACAGGGGCTGCCAAAATAATGGGAGCAAACACCCCCTCAGAAAGGGCTCCAGCAATGAAGAAAGTGTGCAAAATAATTGCACTTTTTTCCCACAAGTTTTTCTGTACAATTCCAGGAAAGAGGCAGAGTGTAATGGTTTTTAAAAATATTTTGTTTTGTTTTACTTCAGACAAGGAAATGGGCTTTTTGTCATTTCTTTTAAAATGATTTGTTTTGAAACAATCAGACTGTGCAGATGCCTCACAGTGAAAAATGTCCTTAAAAGAGAAAAACTAAGTGTTGAAGGGTGATGAGCACACTCCTGGCATAGCTTCCCTGTCTTTCGAGATGTTCTACTTCTTAATTTGCTTATTTATTTTCTCAGGTTCCTCATCACGATGACATTTTATTTTTTAAAAAATGTCTTCAAATTTGTGACTCGCTTGACTTTGCTATTTTCTTTCTGTCAAAGTTTTCTGATTTTTCCATCAGAAAAACATAACATAGCTCTTTCTTTTTATCTATTTCAATCAACTCCTTTCTTTTATTCCTTTCACCTTAATTCTTGAAACTAACATCATCATCTGGGTATGTTGCTTAGCGACCCAGCTCTTTCTTTCGACCTTCTGATCTAATTGCGAAAAGACCCCTGTCCCAGCCCCGTCTCTGCGCAGGAGTCCAGGCGCAGAGGACAGAAGAATGACCTGTCCCCCGCATCCTCCGGAGCATGCGCTGCCGTGGAGAATCCCACTGCTCTCGGGGCAACAGTTAGATGTTGAAACCCAGAGCCGTGCCGTGTGCTGCAGCGGATTCCCTCTGGGCACGGTTTCTCCCCGCTCCCTTTTCTCACTAGACCCCTTCAAGACTGTCCTTCCAAGGGCTGCAGGTGGAGTGAAAGCTTTGTGCCGTGACACGGATGTCACGGATGAGGCCTGGTTCTCATCGAAAACAAAAAGCTTTGTCCTAAAACCTTGCTGGACGACGGCTGTGTCCCCACTGGCCTGCCAGTTGTGGGCTGCTGAGAACACAGAGGACCCCATGGCTGCCGGCGAAAGGGGCCCTGTGGTGGAGACCCTTCCCCACATCTCAGAGAGGGGGCAGGCCTGCTCCAACACATAATGGGTGACAGCTCACGTACAATCACAGCACGATCAGACGTTGTTCTGTGCATGCGGGGAAGTGATGAGTTGCTACTCGGTAAGCAGAGGTCAGTATTTTTGGGTCCCTCAGAAGAATTCACAAAGTAAGCCCCAAAGGGAGATGGAGCATTCAGGTAACCATGACGAGAAGCCCTATGCTCAGAGCCGGAGGGAACAGGGTGGATGGGATCAGGAGACAGAACAAGCACCGAGCTGGACCAGAAAGGGCTCAGAGCCCAACAGGATCTCAGGAGGATGTGTCCCCCCAGTGGAGCCCACACACTACGCTGCACCCTTGAGACTCCCTGCTCTGTTTCAGAGTTCAAATTTTTCTGTGTCCTCACCCGTCTGCGAAGGAACTTTTTGTTCCAGCATATATATAACACAGCCAGCCCTGCATACCTAGGGGTTCTGCATCCATGATTCAACCAACCGCAGATTGAAAATATTTGGGAAAAAGATTCCAGAAAGCTCCAAAGAGCAAAACTTGCCACAGGCCAGCAACTATTTACACAGCATTTACATCGTATTAGATATCACAAGCCATCTAGAGATGAGGTAAACTATCTGGGCAGCTGCGCACGGGTTATATGTGAACACTGAGCCGTTTTCTATAAGGGACTGGAGCATCCTCAGATTTTAGTGTCCAGGGGCCCTGAAGCCAATCTCCTCGGACACCGAGGGCTGACTTACTGCTCTGAGGGTGAGCTGGCCTGAAACATCTTAAGGATAAATAAGAGGAAAGAAAGTATTTCTGAAACTGTATTCACACCAGTCTATTTTTTTAAATTGTTTTTATTCACTACTGAGTAGCTACAAGAGTATTTATAAAACACATGTCAATTATAATGACAGACAACACAATAAAAATCCCCCACCTGCTCATGACACAGTTTAAGAATTAATTCTTATTTTCTAATATCTCTAGAAATGGCTATTCGGGAGGCTGTTCAATGGCCCCATTTCAGTAGTTAACAACCTTAAACTTTCTAAACGACCTGGAAACATCTTCCCGACGGCTGACTGAGAGCACCAGGAGGGCACCGCAGCCCTCCCCGCCCCCCGCCCCCGCTGCCCCGCGCCCCACTGCTCGCTGCCCCCCCTGCCCCCGCCCCCCCCCCCCCCCCCCCCCCCCCGCGTGCTGGCATCCAGGGGAAGCCCCGCCCCTGCACCCGCCCCCAAGCTCCCTGCGGAAGCTTCACGTGACCCTGCGTCCTCTTCGGTGCCTCACCTGTGCTCCTGAGTGGTGTACTTGAGCAGCTCGGCCAGCTGCAGCGGGTACTTGCAGATCTTCTGCACCGGCGTCAGCAGGAAGCCGTCAATGGCGATGTCGATCATCTGCTGCAGCAGGCGGCAGGCCTCGAAGAAGTGTCGGTAGCGGCCCTGCTTCATCAGGCCCGCCAGCTCGGCGCAGGCGCCCGGGTGGTTGTTGCAGTACTCGGAGTAGATGGCGAAGCCTTCTTGCTGGGAAGGGGGGGCACAGCTCTGTCAGGACAGGTCGGCTCTGGACCCTCACGAGGATGGACAACACCCAGCGCCTCCCCCCCAACCCCCGGGGAGGTTCCTGGACAGGGGGCCCCGTGGGAACGGGCCCTGTCCAGACCCTGGGGGTGGAGGGAGAGGCTGCCGAGGACGCAGAGTCCCGGCCGACGCCAGGCCCCTTCCACAGACCCTGAAAGGGCGTGTCGGGCGCACAGGCCGCCCTGGGGAGCGGCGCCCTCTGTGTCACCCCCTGTGTCGCCTGATCCAGGAGAAGAGGGAGGTGCTGTCCCTGTGCCTGGCTGCCGCCTGTCCTTTCTCCTCTCCCGGGCAGGTGGGCGCAAAGCCCCATCTCCTGGTCACAGGTCTCCTTCCCACCCTGCCACCTGCCATCCACGTAGGGGCCACCTCCTCCCCTCCCCTCCTCCCCTCCTCCTCCCCTCCCCCCCTCCTCCTCCAGGCTGCCCCACCCCCTGGGATTCCGAGGGGGCCCCTCCCAGCCCCGAGGCTCCTCAGCCCCAAGGCCGCCTCCTTCACACAGGTCCACCTGCCCGCAGCTGCGGTGTCCTTGGCCTGGGTCCTACCCCAGTTTATACCCGGCTGTCCTCTGGCTCACCACCTCTCCAGCCAAACCCCTCTTTCTGCGTCCCTGATGCTGTCACCCTCGCCCAGGCCCACCTCCCTGTTACCCCAGAAGCAGTGACACCTCTGTCCCCAAGCTAGGCTCTCCTGTCCTCCACAGCAAGATCCGCGTGCCACCCTGCAGCCTCACCTTGGCTGACCTGGAAGCTTCTCTCCTACGACTTGTTCCCGTGAACCTCCTGCTCTGGCCAAACAGTTCTCCTACGGACCTCCAAACAGGCCCAGAGCCACAGGCCCACCCCTGCAGCGGGAGACGGCCACCAGCAACAGCGCCTCCAGCCGTTTATAGACAGTCCACCCGAGGATCGGCCCCCATTCCACAGCCACTGTAACGCTGCTGGGCCCAGAGGAGCGAGTGCTACACTAGCCCGGTCACTGGTGTTAGCACTACCGGTACTGCGCCCTGACCATTCTGGCTAGGGATGGAATCTTCTTCCTCTGAAATCTGTTGTATTAAAAAGTGACAGTCAGTCACCAGTGAGCGAGCTCAGGCCAGCATCAGGAGACTGTTCTGAGGCAGGTACAGGCTTGGGTCCCAGAGCCGCACGCCTCTGGCCTGAATCCACTTCTGCCAATTACTCATGTGTGACGCTGCGTCACTTACTCTCTGGGTGAAGCCTGGCTTCTGCATCTGGAACATGGGGAAAATAATCATACCTGCGGCACAGCAGTACAGGAGCTGGCATACAGCCCTGAACACAGCGATTAACATATAATAGACACCTGGTAGGTATTACTAGAAACTACCCCAAATACAACCCCTAAGTCGAAACTGCATAAAATTGAGAAGATTTTGAAATAATGGACTCGGGGCACTCAGATAAAGACCAACCATGTACAGCAGTCCCCTTAGCCTCCGTCCTGCAGGAAATTAATCTAGCGAACAAAGGAAGAAATGAAACAAAGGGGAGCAAAACAAAAAGGACCCCTGCGCTTCAGCGAGAAACATTTCAAAATGAGTTAGCCGGACGCGATCAGTAAGTGGAGGGCGACGCACATGTTCAAGAAAGCAGGACCCTATTTCACTCAGGTGAGGTTCCTCTTCATTGTATTGTTTCTCAAGGTCTTTCAGGAACTTTCTTTGGAATTTGTAAATATCTTCAATGTTTCCAAAAATGGTGGCGAGCTGTGCGACCGTGAACATCGCCGTGTGCTTGCGACACTGTCGAATGTAGCCCTACAAAATAGGAAAGCAATGCTTGGTTTCAAATATTAGAGCCCAAAAATTGGTACTGTCACACTTTTTCTAAACTCTTAAGATAACCATTCTCTCATTCCTAAGTGCATTTCACAGCCGAGAAGGCCTGTCCAATACAGACGCCATCGCTGGCTGAGCTGCTCAGGGAGCAACGCTCACCGTCACGGCCCAGAGCCAAGAACGGCTTAGCCGAGGGTTCCACCATCACCCAGTTTCTACAGGAAACAACACAGATCCGTAAATATCTAATCTGAGGCCTAATCAGAGCACCACTAATTCTCTACGCCCAATGCCCTGGTTGTATGCGGCTTGGGTAGGATATGGGGGTAGGAAGGGCCACAAAAACGTGTAACAATTATCCCCAGGTGGACACCACGTAATTACATAGACTGAACTGACTATACGGTAAAACACAGACCACTGACTCTTGGGGATGAATTTTAACAGGCTATATAGGCCAGCAGGTCTGGTTTACGTCTGGGCTTCCTCATCCGTAATGGGGGCACGTGGGACCTGCCCGTGAGTGTCATGGGGTCGAGTTAAGCCGGTGAAGGGCACGGTCATGCTCAACAGGTATCAGCAGTGACTGTTTCCCTAAAATGCCACTTCAGAGGAACTCCCTCAACCGCAGGTTCACACGGAACAAGACGGCTGCCACAAGTACGCCCAACGCCGGGGGGTCCTCATCTGGGGGTCAGTCCAACCACACAGCGGGGCGGGGGCGGGGGGAGCGCGGCCCGCACTTGGCCTGCCTCCTGCTGGACCCTCGCAGCTGAACGGAAGGCGCAGGCATCAGCACTCACGGCCAGGACGCCGGGGTGAGCCGCGGGGCGCACGGCGGTCTAGGGAAACGCTCTACAGAATCCACAGAATTGAAAACACCACAGGGGAGAGACCTGGCTGCTGAGCGGGACCCCAGACCCCGCAGGACAGAGCCCGGGACGGCGCCAGACGCCCACGTCTGCATGACCCGGGGTCTCGCTGTGCGCCAGAGATGAGAGGCAGTGGCTGGTGGACGGTGACAAACCTTCGGTTCCTCGCAAAGTCAGCTGGGTCTCACTTACAGGTGCCGCCTCCCCTGAATGTCACTCCCTCTGAATACCCGAGGCAGCTAAGTCCCGCAAGGAGGTCGCCGCATCTCGCCCTGAAGACGGCCGGCCGCTCACGCTGCCCGGGGTGCACCAGCATCTGGTGAGCGAGCGGCCCGCACAGGGACCACAGGCGGGGGTGGCGGCGGGGCTCCAGGAACACGCGTGCGCAGAGGGTCTGGCTGGGGCGGGGCGGCCACACGGCACGGCGCGCGCTGCCACGAGGCCCCCACGCTCACCTCGCAGATGTCCCGGAGGTGCTTGATGTACACCCGCTCGGTGTCCATGATCTCCTGGATGACGTTGGTCCGCATCTGCTGCTTGCTCTCGGGGTGCTTGTGGCGGCCCCGGCCCGCGTCCTCCGCCGGCTCCTCGCCCGGGGTGCCGCTGGAGCCCTCCGCCAGCTCCTCCTGGTTGACCCGCAGCTGCGGTCACACACAGGGCACAGGTCAGCGGGGCCCGGTTTCCACTCCCCGGGGACGGTGAGGAGGGTAGCGGGGGGCGGGGCGCGCCGGGCACGCACGGGCCGAGCTGAGCACTGCAAACGCAGCGGCGGCGCCAGCCGCCCCGCTGAGCCCGGTGGGAATTCTCCCTTCCCACACCCCAGCCTCTAGGAGGTCTGGTTCAAAGGATGACGAGGGGACAGTGGCTCTTGCCCCTGAGCCCCCAGAGGCAGGAAGACACTCACTCGGACGAAGCTGGCGGGGAACCAGGCCTCCCTGTCCGCGCTGCGGCCCCACCACCAGTCCTTGTGGGAGGCTTCCAGGACCTGGATGACGTCCCCGGCCTTGAAGCCCAGCTCCTGCTCGTCCATCGTCACGTGGTCCCACAGGGCCTCGGCGCAGACCACGCTGCCATCGCTGATCAGCTGGAATGCAGAGGCGGGCGCTCAGCGCGGAGCGCGGGGACCCTGAGCTCTCCCGGCCCCCGAGTGTTCACGCCGATGGCGCTCAGCCGATGCTCAGCGTGTGACGTCACACGACAGGGATGGGGAGAAGTACCG
The DNA here is from genome assembly GCF_964270905.1 of Leucopleurus acutus. Classification (NCBI taxonomy): domain Eukaryota; kingdom Metazoa; phylum Chordata; class Mammalia; order Artiodactyla; family Delphinidae; genus Leucopleurus; species Leucopleurus acutus. The sequence goes on from NC_139160.1 coordinate 2,954,709, forward strand.
GGCGGGCACCCCTCCTGTGCTCTTAGAGCAACCCCCAGGTCCACTCATCTGGGCATCAGTCGTCCAGCAAGTGTGCCTATCTGGACGCTTCGCCCTGGAAAGGGCTTCTGAGCAGCCCAACTAGACGTCCTGGAGCCGAGCCGTCAAAGGCCAGCACACCCTTTCCTGCAAGCCCCTCACGGCGTCACCCAGAACCTGCTCTCCGCTCCTTCCTCACAACCTTAGCAGGCTCTTCATCTCACTGTGTCGTTTACTGCAATTAAAGAGAACACAGCATGACGTCTAGATGTTCAGCAGGTAATTTAAGCTCATCTGTAAGCGGCCTGTAGGGGCTGAGGGCCGTGCAACCACTCAGCTCCCGGGATGTCATGGGGACACCGTGGATCCTACAGCAACAACTAGTGATGTTGCCAGAGAAGTTACACTCCACGTGCTCTGTTCATGAGCTCCAAAGGCTAGAGGCGCCTTCTGGAAAGACTTCTGTAAAAAGGCCTAAAGATGCAGAGGGGCGGGGAGAAGCCCAGATCCGTGGTAAGAAACACGTGGTTAAGTTCAGCTCTGCCGTCCGCTAGCAAGTCCTTCAGCCTTAGTCTCAGAGTGTTTGCTAAAATGTGGACGGCAACTAACGTTCCCCTCCTAGATTTATTATAACAAATGTAGGGAAGGTATATCCTGAACTGAGAAGCTCTCTCCACGCATAAGGATGGCTGCTCTGACCGGGAGGGATGTCTTTCGTTAGTTACCTGCAACACTTAATCACATAAATCAACCTTGAAAATGCAAGAAAACCATACTGGCTTTCTAACCAGAATTCTAGGTTTTAGCATATCACTAAGAAATAATCAGAGAGCAAAGTATGAGTGGGTTCCAGGCCCTGAAAACTGGGCCTCCTGCACTGGCTGCTGCCGTGTGGAATGAAGCCCAGTACCTCGTTGATGGCCAGCTGCTCCCCGCCCGGCTGCAGGTACCGGGGGTTGGCCCGACAGAGGTCTTCATAGCTGTAGTCCTCCTCGCTGCCATTGTCATCCGCTAGGGCAGATGACTCCGCACCGCCATCAGAAGAAACTGAGTGAGAGAGAGAGAGACGGTGCAGTTTAAAGGACACAGCTAATGTCAAAAATATAACCACAAAACCTATGACCTCTGAGAACGTGCCCTCAGGGGAAAGTAACCATTTGTATCTAACCCCGAATAAGAAGCCATTAGAAGATGTCTACTGATCCAGTAATCCACAGGTAGCAGCTGAGGCTAAGGGGAGCCGGGGCTGAGTGTCCCTGTCGGTGAGAAAGGGGACGCTTCACAGACTACTGCCAATGGCGACGCACAGGGCTATTTTGCGAGTCAGGATACCGAGTGAACGATGTGTGACTTAGTTGGAAATCTGTGCTCCACAGTGGATATACAAGATACAGATAATGTTTCTAACTCATGTGTCCATCAGCTTGAGGAGGAAACGAAAGTGGAAAATATGGATACAATCCTTCTTTAAAAAGTGTCCTGCTTCCGTCGTTTCCCCGCAAGGCACAGCGAGGTGCTGCTAAGATCAGAAGGTGCTGACGGTTCCGTGAGTGAAGCCGTGCACCACGCTTCCCAGCTGTCACAGAGCGAAGGGCCAGGACTCACAGTGTCGGAACGAGCAGCTACCTGGCACCCTTACCAGAATGAGACAGCCCTTGTGAGGATGGGTGTGGCATTCTGGACGCACCACCTGGCACTCAGATCTCCTGCTGGGACAGCAGGCCCCTCACCAAGGCTCGTCTGTCATTGAACGTCCGCTGTGAGGAGGCCACGGCCCCACGGCACAGGCACCTGGCTCTCGCCTGAGGACGCAGTGTGGCTGGCCTTGGGCACGAGAACATCCGACAAAGGATGGGACCGGAAGGCAAGCCTAAGGGTTAGAGCACGCACCGGGGCTGCTCTCGCAGGGCCTGAGCAAGGGAGTGGCACGTTTGAACAGAGGCCCCCTGGTACCGCAGAAAGACACCAGGCGTTCGAGTGACGGAGGCCCGGGCTGACCCGTAGCCCCGCCCCTTGCGGGCGGGGACCGGAACCAGGCAACTCAGACTCTCCCAGCTCCACACGCTTCCGCTGTAAACGGTAGTTTCTTTCTTTTTGGAGAATGCGGTGGGATGATGTGTGTCACGTTCCCAGCATCCTTGGTCCGTGGCTGGGACTCGCTCAAAGGAGCCACCATGGTGATGGCAGCGAGCGCGGTCGTGGCTGGGCTGAAGGAGCGCGCCTTGGCCTCAGCACGCGGCGGGCGGGCCGGCCGGATGCTGGGCCCAGGAGACCCCGGGTTAGGCGGGCCAGCTGGATCGGGAGGGCTCACCGTGCCGCAACACGGAACCAGCCGCCGGAAGCGCAGTGCGAGGACCCGCACGTCCAGCTGATGTGGCAGCAACAAAGAGGGGGAAATCAACGATGATTCGGAAACTCCCGAAATACTGGGAGAACTTTCCAGAAAGGGAGTCTGGGGAGGAGCCGGTGGGGCAGGAGGGTGAAGGCCGAGCTGGATGCTAGTGGGATAGCTCCGTGCGCCCTGCTTCCTTCAAGGACCTGAGAGTCGGGATTTCTAGTAACTTTACCCTCGGGGGACGGGTCTACTTTCTAAACTGAGGAATCTGTTTTTAAAAATGAGATATTTTCTTTTATTTTAAATTTGTGTTTCATTTTATTTTTTAAAGTGAGATATTTCCTAGTCTTTATTTTGTACTGAGTCTTCAACATCTGATGTGCATCTTACATTCCCAGCCCATCCCCTCTGGACGAGCCACGTTCGGGTGCCCTGCAGACACCTGTCCGTCCCAGGACCGGGCTCCCAGCTCTGCACACCAGGCCCCCAGGGCTCTCCTCCTGCCCTCACTCCGGCCCTGCCACTCGCTCGATGCACACCTCCCATGGGTGTGTGTGTGTGTATCCGTGTCCATCCTCAGGCCCCGTGCGGCCACTCCTGCCCTGCGCTGTGGTCACAGCGCTCTCAGGCAGAGGACACGAGGTCACCTGACCGTTGCTGGGTTGCGTCTGGGGGGTGGGGAGAAAGCCCAGAGGAAGCAAATGCACTTGCGGTAAAGGCACGAGCCTTTCTCATCAGGCTAGCAGGGAGGTAACGGTAAGGCTGCAACCCTCCTCTAATCGGGGCAGCTGACCGAGCACTGCGCCCACTAGCACGGTGAGTAACAGCGGGCCTGGTCTGTCGGGGCCCAGAGCACCGAAGGCCGCGATGAGCCCCGAGCATCCCTCCTCCTGTCTCAGCGGGACTGCTGCGCTCAGGAAAGTCAAACACCTGGGCCCCTCCCCCCAGTGGAGTCAGAAACCACGCTGTCCCTAGAGACCCTCCGAACTGCGTTTCCCAGGAGAATTCTTTACCACCTCGTCTGGAGTTGCTACGAAAATCAGTAAAGGGGAAAAGAGCCAGGTGATAACGTGCAAACCCGGAGTTCACAGGAGCTTAATGAAAAAAGGATTCTGTCAAAAAAAGGCTGAACCTTTACGGGAGGCAGAGGGTAGAGTTATCTGGAAACAGACGTGAACCTCACATGCTGGACGGGTGTCTGACCGCATCACGAACGCCTGGAAAAGAGCTCTGGCCGAGGGGCCTCACGAGAGCGTTTGGGTCCCTCGGGTCAGCGTGTCCTGAGCCACGGAAACGAGGTGGTCCCTGTGCTGTCAGCCCGTTCGGTGGGGTGGGGCGGGGGGCCTGGGCGGGAGAGACGCCGTGTGTCCAGGGACCAGCAAAGGAATCGGAGCAAAAGCACCTGCCAAATGCCCTAGCCTGACCGACCCTCCAGCCAAATGAGCTGGAGCCGGCCTCTGGGCCTCTGCCACCCCACGTGCCCATCTGTACGATGGGCACAAGTCCACGCGTCCCATCTGTTCAGAGGTCACTCTTCTGCCTCACGTCCCGCCTCTGACGCGTCTGCAAATCCGGACCCTCCCCTCAGCACGTGTCCAGAACCTGCCGCTCCCCACGGCTCCCCACAGCTTCCCACGGAGCTGTGGTGGCCTCGGCCACCTCGAGCTGGGTCACTGCAGAAGCCCCTCTGCGCCCCCGCCCCGCCCCCTCCACGAGTCTCACCAAAGCGGCCAGAGTGATGGTACTAAACCCCCCAGACATCGGACCACTCAGGCCCCTGCCCCAAGCCACCCACGGGGGACAAAGCCCGGGTCCTTGAAGACCCCCCCAAAACACACACCGTATCTCCCCCACACACACATTCAGCTCTGACCCTGACGGCTGCCCGCTTCCTGAACCTGGCTCCCCTCCTCAGGGCCTGCTGTCCCCTCCCCCAAGGGCTTCCCCGACATCCCACCGAAAACTGCCCAGTCTTCTCTCCCAGTTTATTTTCCCCACAGCATTTATCACCACCTAAGATACTTTGCTTGTCATCTGTCTCCCCCACTAAAAGGTAAGCTCCCTAAAGCCTGCTTTGTTCTCCACTGTACTCCTGGTACCCGGACCACTGCCTGGCACACAGGTGCTTGGTTAATACTTGCTGGAGGCCTGACGGACGGATGGAAACACAGCACACAGGCAAGAGCGGGGCGGGGCTTCGGGGCCAGACAGACTGCTTTCAAACAACGGTGCAGCACGATGGGTTTTGTTTAAGTGGGGGTCCTTGGTCACCCCTTTCTGTTTTTTCACCTGCAAACGTGGACGATAATACCCTTCTCAATGGGTCATTTGTCAGTTCTCAACCAATAATTGTTATTCTTAGTTTGCTGGGAACCTCAAGTGAAATGACATACACAAGAGCACCCTGTCAACTGAAAGGCAACGCACAGTGCAAGGCCAGCTCAGCGGGCGTCTGCGGTGTGCCAGGTGCGGCTGAGGGCGGATGCCATCAGCTCTCCCACCTTACAGATGAGTAACTGAGGCCCCAACACCACACGGCTGGGGCAGCAGCAGGGCCCCAAGCCCAGGGCGTCTGCATCCCGCCCACTGGGGGCCGGCCCTCCCAGGGCTGCCTTTGCTATCAGTGTCAGAAATCACGCAGTGCCCACATCCTAGCACTTCCGCGTCGCTCAGGGTCCTCTGCTCGCCGTTTCCTGCCCCCACTCCCAGCACATCTGACCGACCTCATCCTCTCCCGTTCAGGGCGTTAACTGCTTTCATGGTCTTGAAGTCCCTTCTAAGCTGATGTCTCCCTGTGTTTCTGTCCCATGATGTACAGGCATTTTATGGAGTTGGATTTTTCCAGCGCCTGCACGGCGGGGATTAGGTGGTACATTTCGGGGCTCTATCTGCAAGGGGCACAGTCCCGTCACGCCCACACTTGCCACCTTTACACGTGTGTTTCCCTTCTGAGGCCGGAACTCCCTTGAGAGAAGAGACGGGGTCTATTTGTGTACCCCCAGCACCCAGTGTCATGCCTGGCATGTAGAAGGCATGCAGTTAAGCGGACTGCAAATTGCTGATGAAGTTTACCTCTTCATCTGGGGGCACGAGGGCTGGGGGGAGGCAAGGTGCTCACCTGGGTCTCCCTCTTTCCAGCCTCCATCCCGCCCCAGGCCGCCCCCATGCTGCCCCAAGGCCAACTTCGGAAAACATGGCTCCACCGTGTGTGCAAGAAACCACACAGCAGGGATCTGCTGCGTCATCACAGATTCTTCCGCACGATGCCACCTACCCCGGCCCCACCAGTTAAACAGTCCCCTGTCCCACCCAGAGCCCACCCCGCTGGGCAGACCTCCTCCCCGCGGCTGCCCTCCCCCACCCCACCCAGCAGCCCCCGGCTCGACAGCATCTCCTCACCAAGGAGCGTGTGTGTCACATAAAACCTTCCACTGCAGACGAAGGTTCACACGGTGCCTTTCTCGGAGATTAAGTTTCATTCTTTCTTTTTTCTTTTTTAGTGGTGACTTTTTATTTAGGGGTGTTTTGCATGACGTAGATTCATGTAGGTTCAGCAGCGTTAAGTACATTCACATCGTTGTGCAACCATGTCCAGAACTTTTTCACCTTGCGAAGCTGAAACTCTGTCCCCATTAGAGACAAATCCTTTCTCCTCTCCCCCAGCCCCATACCTCGGCAACTAGCTTTCTGCTTTCTGGTCCTGTGATCTGAACGCTTTACATCCTTCATGTGAGTGGAATCACACGGCATTTGCCCTCCTGTGGCTGGCTTATTCCATCGAGCACAGTGTCCTCGAAGTTCATCCATGGAGTTACCTGTATCCAATTTCCTTCCTTTTTAAGGTGGGATAACATGCCACTGCACCTAATACCATCCGTCTGTCCAGGTGCATTTGGGTGGCTTCTGCCTCTTGAACGTGGCCATGCAAATACCTCCTCGAGATCCTGCTGTAAATTCTTCTGGATGTGTATCCAGAGGTGGGATGGCTGGTCGTGGAGAAATTCGATTTCAGCTTTTCTGAGGAACCTCCACACCTTTCTCCAAGGTGGCCGCGCTATTCTACACTCTCACCAATGGCACGTGGGGTTCCAGCGTCTCCAGACCCTTCCCAGCTGTACTATTTCTTCTGCTGAATAAGTAGGTGTGGAAAAGCCGTGTTTGAAAAGCATCTTGTAAACGTTGAGCAAAGTCTGTTGCAAATTGAAATGAAAACCTTGAACTCCTAGACAGAGGATCCCGAGAGCAGACGTGTTGCTCGTCCACCACGCCTGTCAAAGCCGCCACCACGCCCGGCGGGAACATCCTTCTGGTCTAAAGGCTCTGCGTGCTGATGACAGCACCCACCTCTGCAGGGACAGTTCTGGGACCACAGAGTAAATGTGCGTAAACATTCTATGTTTCTGTAACATGAATTTATCCCGTGCTCGTCTAATCTTCATGGTCAACATCCCCTGTAAAGGGGATGTCGTCCCGGGTCTCGAGGGAATGCACTGGCTGGACCACTGCCCCCTTCACCCGCCGGTCCCTTCACACAGTCTTCAGATTCAGCCCCTGAATCCTCGTTTCCCCCAAATCTCTACACACTTCCTGAATGAACCGATCTGAGGAAACCCCGTCCACATTTCCAGCCCTGGCCTGACGCAGCTTCAGAAACATTCAGGAGAGAACCCTGTAGCCATAGAGGACGTGCCATTGTACAGTCAGGACGGCTGCAGACAGTGGAGACAATGGGAGTCTTTTTTTTTTCAATTTGATTTTTTTTTTTTTGGCCACGCTGCGAGGCTTGCAGGATATTTTTTTTAAAATAAATTTATTTATTTATTTTATCTTTGGCTGCGTTGGGTCTTCGTTGCTGCGCACGAGCTTTCTCTAGTTGCGGCGAGCAGGGGCTACTCTTCATTACAGTGTGCGGGCTTCTCATTGTAGTGGCTTCTCTTGTTGTGGAGCACGGGCTCTAGGCGCGCGGGCTTCAGTAGTTGTGGCACGTGGGCTCAGTCGTTGTGGCTCGCGGGCTCTAGAGCGCAGGTTCAGTAGTTGTGGCGCACGGGCTTAGTTGCTCCGTGGCCTGTGGGATCTTCCCAGACTAGGGCTCAAAACCATGTCCTCTGCATTGGCAGGCGGATTCTTAACCACAGCGCCACCAGCGAAGTCTGACAATGGGAGTCTTATAAAAAAGGCCAACGATGAACAGTGTCCACACTCCTTGGGGAGGGTGACATTCCTCTGTCTGAACCTGGATTTCACGTCTGTGAGGGGACAAAACCTGACAACTGATCCTCAAGGTGAGTTTTTAGGACAGGACACATCACACATCAGCAACAACGGAGAACTTTATCCTATAACACACGCCGGAGGTTAAGGCCTTCTTACAGGATCCTGAGTCCCACTTGCGGCAAACAGGTCCCCAGCCCGTGTCCCGGCAGGAATTTTTCTCAGGACACACATCAGATCTCTCCTGTTTGGCTTAATTTTGCACGTTTAAGGACTTTTGATCAGAGGGATGGAATTTCAAAAGCACAAGACCTTGCTGGGACCCCAGCCAGGCCCCTCTTTGCAGCTGGGGAAAACTGTCCCCTTACCTGTCACATGGGGTCGGGGAGGGCAGGGGACAGATCAGGGGAAGGAAAGAGCTAACATGGCAGGTGTCATAACTGGGGGCACCTGCCGTGCAGGCCACATGGGTGTGGACACCTGACCGGCACAACATTCTCCAGGGGTGTCCCACTAAACAAGGGTCACTTCAGGGAAGTTCCCGTACTTAGAATAATCCGTTAAAAATACGGACGTTAGGAAACCTGATGATCACTCAGGCTTCCTCAGGTTGGAGATAAACCGTTCTCACGGGCCATCCTAAGAGCAGAAATGGCAAAGCTGGGCGGGTGGGTGGGCGGTCTGCGCTCAGAGCCCAGGGCGGCCTTCACGGGGAGCTGCTGCAGCCGTGTCTGGACCACCGGCCAGGTCCCTGCACCCGGCGCGGCTCCCGGGCCCCAAGATGCAACAGGGGGCATGAACCCGGCCACAGGGGGCCTTGGATGTCGGAACACACCCCCGACTCCAGGGCCACTCCTCTAGGGTGGATGGTGTCCCATCACAGGGGTTTGCTGAGAACCTCTTTCCAAAGCTCCCCAAGCGATTCTGACGCCTGGCTACATTTGGAAACCACAGGTGCTCAGGCTAAGCTTCCTTAACCCCACGTGCAGGGGTCTGCCCTGGGATGTGCGCTGTGTGGCCCGTCTACACAGCGACATAGGCTGGAGAACACTGGATTCTGACTCGTTGCTTGAACACCTCCGCTGTAGCCACTTTGTTAGTGTTCCCCGCGCTCTACAAAAAGGACGCGATCCTTTGGTCCACACTGACCTGCCCACCTGGAGCGATGTCCCCACCCAAAGAGCCCATCAAATGCCCCCTTCTCCTTCGGGGCGGCCAAGCTCTCACGCACCGGTGATGGGTTATGATTTTCCACTCTCCTGCCTACGCTCCCTGCCCCTGTGCAGTAACGGTGTCCGGTTTTAAAACGTTCACCATATTTACACTGTCATCATATTTTAGCCGTTTCACTACAATATCCTCCTTAGCTGTGTGTGCATCTCTCCTCACATCTGCCCCACTCCTGCCCCATCTGACTTCCTCAGGGGCAAGACCATGCTTATTAGTCAGTGTCAGGTCACCGAATTAAAGCACGAAATTCTTCCTGTCTAGAATTTAATGTTGCTTCTAGGAAAGTCCCTATTAGCCTAATTTAGACTTTCAAACCACTTTCCATACACAGTATTTTTGAATCTTTTAAACATGTTGACATTAAGAAGGTCAAAAAGGTACTAAAAATGGACGCGCTACCCTTCACTGATAACCTTTTATAATGTCCACGGGTCTTCTGGAAATAGCCCTCCCAGCAGAGAACTTTACATCTGGACTCAACTTAGGGCCTCGGCCACCTTCTGATGCCCGAGCAGTGATGGGAGTCATGTCACGGTGGAACTTAATTTACACCAAACCTCCAAGGTGCACTGTTTCTACAAGGAGTTTAAAAAGGTTTGTTTTAAACCACTAAAAGTGAAAAGTTTTCCCTCTTCTCAATGTAAAGGCAAATCCTGCCCTAGAGGTGTATCCCATATGCTCTCTATCACCTGCGGAAGGGGCACTCCGAGCCCTGAGACAGGCAGGTTGCGGTTTGGGCCGGGAGCCCTGGGCAGGCACTGCCCCCAGGGTCTCTGTGCTCCTGGGGATGCAGCAGCTGGACAGTCCTCAGCCGCCAACCCAGCCCTGGGGTTAGGCTCTGGGCTCCTCTGCGTCCTGCCACAAGCCTGGGCTGGCCCCTTGCAGTCTGTTTTCTCCTCTCTTCTTGGGTGTGGCTCTGACCGAGGCTGCCCGTCCGTCCATCGCAGCCTCGCCCCCTCCTCCACTCGGCCGCCCCCTGGCAGCTCGAGGCTGCTCACCACGCCCCTCCCAGCTCCTGGCAGCTGCCTTGCAGGCTGGCTGAACAAATCCTGAGGAGGAACCCTTCCAGTCTCACTGCATCCCCAGAATGAGCTCACAGTGTGTACCAGGCACTGTGCTAAGAGCTTAAATAAATCATCTCATCCAAGCCACGTACGCCTCCTGGAATTACTACTGTCTGTTTAAACAGGAGGAAATTGTGGCTCAAAGAGGTTAAGGAACCGCTCCCCGGAGGTGGGGCTGGAATTCAACCCCAGATCTGTCTGGCTCCCAAGCCATCCTGCCATGCACCTGCCTGGCCCTGGGCTCTCTGAGCCGCAGTGACTGGACAGCTCCCGCCCCCAGTCCCTGCAGGACATCCCTCCCGGGAGCCGCCGAGCTGTCCCGTAGGCCCCCTGGCCAATCAGGGATCTCAAAGAAAACAGAGCCCCCCATTCAGCAAGCTCTCCGCTTTATTTTACGCTGGCATGTCACTTAAGGATGATTAAACATCGCGTTTGCATCACACACACATACATGCTTCGTAGAGCGAGTACATGAAAGACGGTCCCGGGAACACACGGAACCAGTGGGAAAGGGAAGATTCGGGCCGAGCTGCCCCCTCCTTTCTCTTTACAGCCAGGCTCATCAAAGGCCGGCAGGGCTGGAGTGCGGGAGCCGGAGGGCACACGGGGAGGGGGGTGCGGACCCCACACAGGAGGCCTGACCAGCTGCGCATCCCAGCGACGGGAGAGCATCCGGCTCAGCGTGGAGGCTGCGTCCAGCCTCCCTCGGCCTCCGCACCCTGGGAATGAGGATTGGGACCCGTGCCCGCCCCGGGAGCAGAGGAATGCGGGGGGCGGGCTCCATCAGGCTGGCTGCCCTGGAATAAACACAGGCGCACACACACCCCTCCCCCGCCCAGGGTGAGGCCGGGCGGCCAGCACTCCTCCACGCCGGACAGTGGGACCACCGGCCACTCAAGTGACAAGCACAGCCCCTTGGCAGGCAGGCCTGTGCTCTGAATGCAGGAATATCTGGGCTACTTCTTTTTCTTTTTCTAAATGTTTGTTAGTGAAGAGGCCAGAAGCAGGAGCCCTAATCACATCCCTGTCTGCTGTCGGCCTGCACAGAAAGCCAACAAAACAAGGAGGAAGCACAAAATACACACTGCATTGCAAGGCCCAGGGCCGACTTCAGACTCACCTGTAACTCCCATTCATTTCAGCCTGAGCTACTGACGTAAGGCAAAAACAGCGACAAGACTTCTTTTTTTTTAAAGCGTCCTACTGCACCCATGCGTAGCAGTCAGCCAGAATTCTTTCTGTGAAGCATTTTTTTCACTCCCTTTAAAGAATACACGGGCTCCAATTGATAACTTCCTAGTATCAGAGAACCATGTTTCCTTCACACTTAAATAGGAATTAGTCTAGCTGACAACACTCACAAAAACACTGACAAGCAAGGTGGGATAGAGCACCACACAGGAACTGAGTCTTGGGCAATAACACTTTCGCAAACAGTCGACAGTATTTCTCAAAAATCAGTTCATACCCTTAAACCTCACACACCCCAAATTGGCAAGGAACACTGTTACGGACCCCAACAATAATCTCCTGTATAAAGAAATTTCATGTAACAGAAGCAAAAACTAGCGCAACAAAAACCAGACCCGTATCTCATAACGGACAGCCCACGTTTGATTCTTACTACTTTCTATTTCACACCAACGGCTGTGCTGTAACCCAAACCAGCTTCTCTGATTCACTGTGCCCATGCCTAGAACTGCCCTTAGGACCCCGGGCCGGGACAAGTGAGCTTTCTCTCTCTCTCTCTTACACACACACACACACACACACACACACACCCGACAAGAAGCAGCAGAGAGAGCCCTGCAACTTGCAAGGACACAGAGGGGAATCGTCAACATGGCCAGACACAGGAGTCCATTCTCTGCACACGTACCCAGGTGAAGGCTTTCCAGACTCCAGAATCTTGCAATTTCCCCTCTAGCCACCATCCTTCTGTTTGGAAAAGAGCCACGTTCAGAGCGGGGCTGGGGGGTGACTGTGCATCACGGAGACTCGCACAGGCTCTGGCTGAGGAGACGACAGAATCGCTTATTCACTGCTGACGCCTGTGCCTGCCGGCCAGAGCCTCACTGCTCACAGCGCCCGCCCACGGGCGGCTGAGGTTACAGCCTCAGACTGGACGGCGGGGAGGAAAGCCTAAACGCAGGCCAGACGGCCACCCAGGAAACGAGGCACCACATCTGCCTACCAGGGGCCCCGGAGAGCCTCCGATGACGGTGGGAGAAAGGCTGCTCTTCATTACAATCCCAAAGCCCGAGGCAGACCCGAAGAGAGCTTTCAAGATGTAAGCTATTACATACAGGATGGACAAACCACCAGCTCCTACAGTGAACTATATTCACTACCCTGTGATAAAGCATAAAAGAATGTATGTACGTGTATAACTGAATCACTTTGCTGTACAGCAGAAACTGACACAACACTGTCAATCAACTGTACTTCAATTAAAAAAAATAAAGGGGCGGGCTCAGAAAAAAAAAAAGAAGGAACCCATTTCATGGGGGAAGAAGCAGAGAGGTTGCTAGGTTCAAACCTGGAGTTGGGATTTCATGCTAAGGCATGACAAAAATTTCAGTTGTGATATTACACTGTTAACTGCAAATCTGTGAACTCATTTTAAAAGTGGGATTTGTTTAAAAACATATATGTAAATATGTGTGTATGTGACAAGGATATGCATATCTTTTACTATATAAAGTATCTGTTCTCTATAATGAAGAGAATTGTCTTTTTTTCTTAAAGAGGCTCTCTCTAGCTGACACGGGTTATTTATTTCCTGTATACTTTTTTCCCAGTTATCTACAACAAGCAAGTCATATTGTGAAAGGACACCTATTAACAAACAGCTTCCTTCAATTTCCTCACAACACTGAAGGTGCTGACTTTTTAAGTTAACGAGCAAGGAGGTGGTATACACAGAGTAGGGATCACATGGTTGTCCCCCAGTAAATGGCTAAAAACTGAGCCGTGAGTGCGTCCGGCTCTGGGGTGATGGGCGCCAGTTCAAACCTCCAGGGTCTCCGTGTCTGGTCTGTACAGTGGGGTCCCTGAGAACATATCAGAACAACGCGGGCACTTTCTTGGGGATTAATGAACAGGGCAGATCATGCAGCAGCTACTCTGACAAACCTCAGGTCCGCTGACCACGCTCAAGGGGCAAAGCTGCATGATCAGTGACGTCACCCACGCCGACCACGCGCTTCACCATAGGCTTTTCTCATCTTGAACTATCTGTGGCTGTTTCTGTTGGTTTGGTGCATCCCACCTTTAAATCCAGCAAAGTCTTCAATAAACCACAACAAAGGGTAACCTGCGAGCGCACATACGCCACTCACAGAACCGGGTCGGCTTCGAATCTACCCCTTGCAAGTATTTTTAAACGACTGAAAAGAGCAAAATTTTTAAAAACGATGAATAGACAGTTCATTCAATAGGGGCACACCTATTCTTTCTTTCTTCCTTCCTTTCTTTCTTTCTTCCTTTCTCCCTCCCTCCCTCCCCCTCCCTCTCCCCGTGTGTGTGTGTGTGTGTGTGTGTGTGTGTGTGTGTGTGTGTGTGTGTGTGTGTGTGTGTATATATATATATATATATACACACTTTTTTTTTTTTTGGCCGCACTGCAAGACATGTGGGATCTCAGTCCCTGACCCCCTGCAGTGCAAGCATGGTGTCTCAACCACTGGCCCCACCAGGGAATTCCCAGGGCATATTTATTCTTAATAAAGGCAGTGCTTCATTAAATGACGGACTCAAAAGATTCCTTGAAACTGTTTTTCAGGGCAGACCACTCTCTGTGAGGTAAAGTTTCCTATATCCCGTGTGGAATACTAGTATAATATGGTCCACGAAAAGTGTCTGAAAACCACTGAACACTGTATCTACTTCCTGGAAATCCAGAGGATACGTCAGTCCCCGCAGGCTACAAATCCAGATCGTGACATCTGTGTCACCTTGTTTAACACAGAATTTCCCAAAAGGCCACAAAACTCTCTGTTTACGATAACACGTTATTACTGCCCCAAAGGGTGCGGTCCAGGGACCAGCGGCGCCGGGTGACTGGAGAGCGGGTCCCTGGTGGGGAGTGAAGACTGCAGACCCCACCGGCCTGTGGAATCACAGCCTGACTTTAACCAGACCCAGGGATCTGGGATCAGAGGCACACTCAGGCTTGAGAAGTGTTAATTCAGAAATAAAGGAAGACCACGGAATGCAAGGGTGGACCTGGTTTTCGTTAGAATGAACGAGTGAAACGCTGAATACTGAGACACAAAGCAGCGAAGCGGGAATTAATTCTGATGAGCATCTTTTCTAACAAAGCTTAAAATCCAGCAGGAGGCAAATAAAAGCCAGAGTGTTTTCATTTTCTTAAATTTTTTTTTCTGGTTAAAGTTGCAAGTTTTCAAAAAGAAGCAGCTCTCTTGGCCACATTTCCTTGGTATTGTCTTAACTTGGTTCTACGGCTCACTTTCACTTTCCCTGGGCAGCTGGTACAAAGGGCGGCTTCTGTTTCCCAAGGACTTTTTCTAAATCCAGAGATGGGGTCAGGGTGCTAGATAAAGGTCCTTGGGATTTCAGGATCTTAAACCAAAGGCATTCACTAAGTAAACTTACTTTACTGCACAGACACTCAAAACAAACATAAAGATAAAAAGAAGGAAAAAAGTAAATAAACAAACAAAAACTGCACTGAATTCAGTGGGGCAACTTCTCAAAGGAAGATGACCCAAAAAATGCTTCCAAGATATTTTTGGAAAAAGCTACAGAGAAGGTTAGACTTTTAGGTCCGGAAAGTTCTTTAGTGATTAGAGCCTGTATTTACCAGATCAATAAGAATACTGCAACAAAGACCGTAAGCATAGTGGAAGGAAGTCTTAACCTCCTCCACGCCCCCCAAAACCCTCCATCCCCCCAACCCCTCCGCCCCCCGCCAACACACGAATCTATTCTCCTTGGATAAGATGCTGCTATGTGGTCAAGACTAAGCTGTCACGAACCTTGACTACTGGTACCACGAAAAGAATTCAGCAAGGGATTAAGTCCCATGGGCAAGTGGAGAAATCCAAATTATACATTAATATCAAATATTTAGAAATCAGAGATGATAAAAGTCAGAATCACGCGGGATGTTACGATGATTTTTACTCTACAGTAAGGCTATTTTCGGCCCAGTGGCCCTAAGACCCCTACATAGTTACATCCATACGTATGGAAAAGGAGGCTGCTGGCGAGGTAAGTTAGCAGTGGAACCTCCAACTCAAACCAGTACTCATCCCTCCACCTGCCCAGAACTGGTTCTTGAGATGAGCAGGTGGTCGTTAAGTTTCCATTTAGCTCTGAATTTTTGGTATCTTCTTAAGTACAATACGGTACAGGTTTTCTTTTTCTTTTTTTTCCTTTGGCTGTGTTGGGTCTTCATTGCTGTGCCCAGGCTTTCTCTAGTTGCGGCGAGTGGAGGCTACTCTTCGTTGCAGTGAGCGGGCTTCTCATCACGGTGGCTTCTCTTGTTGTGGAGCACTGGCTCTAGGCACGTGGGCTTCAGTAGTTGTGGCTCGCGGGCTCTAGATCGTGGGCTCAGTAGTTGTGGCGCGTGGGCTTAGTTGCTCCGCGGCATGTGGGATCCTCCCAGACCAGGGCTCGAACCCGTGTCCCCTGCATTGGCAGGTGGATTCTTAACCACTGCGCCACCAGGGAAGTCCAGGTACAGGTTTTCCTACATGGCCACCTTCTGATATTGGGCAGAAAGATCACCAGCACTGGATATCTACTCAGCAACAAACGTTTCCCAGCTGTTGCTGCTTCACCAAAGCTGCAGCCTCCCTGCATGGTTCAGAGATGTCCTTAACCTGGGAAGATTCTAGAACTTCCCCTCTTTTCTAGGCTTGGGTAAGGCCCCATTACCAAGAGCTACAGGACAGACACCGGGCGGCAGGTGGCCCCGAGGACAGTCATGCTGTTCTCCGGCCCAGCACTACTGCCAATTTCAGAAAATGAGCTCAAGGTTGGGTGCACGTCAGAACCGAGGAAGCCCCTGCCCTCGGCTGGACTGAGCCCCAGCCCAGACCCCCACCTGAGCAACAACGCCCCAGAATCAAGAGGAACACAGCGAGGGTTCTGAGTACACTCCCCCGCTGTCCCCGTTGCTGACACGGGGCTGCAGTTCCCAAAGCTGCAGTGGGGGTATTTCTGAACAGGAAGTAATCAGCTACATTTGCCATCAGCTACTCAGACCCACATTCCCTTGTCTATTAGCATAAATAATGGAGTATCCAGAGGGATGCCTTTATTCTAAATGGATTAAAGACAAACATTAGTACTAATCTACAGGTCACAGTTATGTCATTTCCCAGAGAAACATAAGAAAACACCACCAGAGACAGTCAACGCAACACATAACGTTTTCTAGCACATACTGACGTAGAACTGTAGACCCCGTTTCGGGAAGCTGCCTGCCCGAGGATGGCTAAGGTAGGCTCCATTTAGGTCTTCCTGAAACAGCGTGCAGCAGCCAGCCTCCTGAACGCAGAGGGGAGGGCCCATCACTTAAGACACAGGAAACGGAGCGGGGGAAACCCGAACAAGCCGTTGAGAACCAAAGGCAGAGGACAAAGAGGTGTGTCTTCAAAGCTATTGCTCTTTCACCCGAGGTACCGTGTGCCTATCCACCCTAACTGATGGAAGATGTGCTCTCAATGCCTTAGTGAACCCTCCCATCTACCCCACACCATGCCCCCCACTCCAAAACCGCCCCAAACAAGACAGTGGTGCTGGGCTCTGACTACAACTTTTAGACTAATTCAGAAACAGATACAAAATTGTCCTTTAAACGATAAGGTACCATCTCTATGTTAAGACGGAAGCCTTTCCTGTCTTCTGGAAACAACCATGTGGGGCTTCCATCCTTCAGGGCCTGGGACACATTTCACTTCTTTTCTGTATTTATTTGTCTTTGGATCCTTAGGATATGGTTCAAACATAACAAGAGCAAAACAAGATAATGGATGAATTTCACTTCTTTCTTTGTTGTAATCAAAGGCAACTATTAGGGTGCGGACTTAAAAACTGACACGTGGGTAAACCTCTGTGCACATAAATGAAATAGCTTTGTGCTCTGTTCCTGCAACAGCACAGTGCCTGGGAGACAGCAAGTGGGACGGACCAATGCGGGCTTTGGGGTCTGTCTGGCCTGCTTCGATCGCTGGCTTCACTATCCAGGACTCAAGTCTCGACTAGCGAGCGAGCAAACAGCACGGCATGCTTTTAAGCCTCGGATTCGGAATGTCCGCAAGACCAGCGACACGAGCGGAGGCTGGGTGCTTGGTGGTGGTTTGCTCCATGTTCAGTTCTCTTGCTCTCTTTCCCCTGACTTTTAACGTTCTTTCTTTTCCTTTTTTTTCATTTATTTTATTGACGTATAGTTGATTTACAACGTTGTGTTAGTTTCAGGTGTATGGCAAAGTGATTCAATTGTACATGTATATATAAATACTTTCTTTTTCATATTCTTTTCCATTACGGTTTATTATAGGATACTGAATATAATTCCCTACTCTTTTCCTTATAAAAAATCCAATGTCTTAGACTTGGCATTAGACACATGATATTTTAAAAACTTTTTTAGCTCTGTAGTTTAGAATGATTGGAACAAATACACATCTTAGAATCGAGAAGCTTTTAAATGTTAGAAGATGAGAATTTCAAGAGTTTGCTGGAAAAACGTTAAAGAAACGTTATGATGTTTTTCTGAGACAGGAACTAGAACACTGTGTTCCTTTAAAAAAAAAAAAAACAACTCTTGATTCTGGGCACTGATAAGGCTGAGACAGCAGCTAAGCGCTGCTGAAGCCCACACACCTCTCAGACATGCAGGCCTGCGGTCTAAGGCCCTGGTGTCTGTATCTGCAGGGCCTGTGCCTGCAGACAGAACCCTTTCCTGGCTCTAAATCGGTCTGACCGTGGAGTCCACGTGGTCTCACGGCGTGGTCAGCAGGGAGAGATTTTAGCCAGGACGGTGTCAGGAGGCAGGAAGACACCCGCCTAAAGACAAGAGAACAGAATCATCTTGTTTCACAGATAAATACACCCAGCGCCCGCCATCACTGGCAGGAGAGCGTGAAGCGGGCTGGAGATGGGAGAGCCCAGACCCGACGCACGTGCACACCTGACCGTCAGGGCTCGATGTCACCGACCCTTCAACCAGCCTCCCGAGAGCTCCGCTGCGATCACCCTCCACAGGTCCTGAGCAAGGATGATCTGACTAAATATTTTCTCTGTGATTCATCATTGAAAGAAAACTTTGGAAAAGCAGACGCAGAAAGAGCTCATTCAAACAATAAGAGATCAGACAAGGTTTGGTTAAAATAATCTCAAGGCATCACACACACCCTTCAACACCTGCCATTCCTTTTCTTTTCTTCTTTCCTTTTAACAAGAAGTGGAGAGGCTTCTCTGGGTGATACGATCAAGAGAGTCAACAGAAAACATTCATTCGAGTTACCTTCTTTTTTCCTATAACCTGTTTGCATTTTAGAGCAGTTTAACCTATATTTGGATAATAATTAAACAGAATAGTGTTCCATATGGACTCCTGGTGCCCTAGGGCCTTACCTATTAGATTAAGTGACTTGTCAAAGGTTAAACTGCTTGTTAGCGCAGTTGAGTTAGGAACTCAGAACGCTGGTTGCGAACACAGCTCACCAATCATCACTATCCTTGTCCCCAGAACAATCAGTGCTTCTCTTTAGGTCTCTGTAATAATTTACTGCACACTTACTGTTTATCAGGTCACTCTCACCCATCTATGGGATGGACAACAGTAATATTTCCTATTACAGACGAGGACATTAAGACTTCGAGGTTAAATAACTTGCCAAGGTCACATGGCTGGTCAATAGATGACTGGGACGCCACTGTTTTTTTGACCCAAAGTCTGGTTCATAAGAAAATTAACTTTCATAACAATTATTAGAATAGAACAACGCCAGAATAACAAATTAGAAGTAGGATCAACGACAACAAAAAACTAAGGCAAAGGGAAGAAACCTATATTCTCTGTCTTGACCAAGTAAAAAATAAAATTAAGGTCTTAATGGAGTTATTAACTTCACTGCAAGACTTAAAAAAATATGCTTCAGTAATTTCTTACAATTTATTTAATTTAAAAACATCAGAGTTGAAATGTCATAAACCCTTATGATTAAACTGCCCCCAGTTCCTTCATGTTGGGGTATTAGAACAGAACTCTAGATCGAGGAATGGAACTTTCTGGTGTATATTTAACAGACTAGTTCTTTCAAAAATATTTAGTACAAATGAACATTCACACAGTCAATTAACGAGCTTTCAGATACGGTAATGTAAAGCCAAAATAGTTTTTTTAATATGATAGCAAAACAGTTTTTAATTAGCCCTAGCACTTATGGGAAATTTTTGGCCATCAAATCAGAAAACCAACACCAATAAACAAAATCGATAAAATCCCTTCACACTCACACATAAGGTCTGGACTCCCCGCACAATCTTGCAGACACCCTCCTGCATCCTGGCTCTGCCCGCTCACTGAACTGAAACCGCTTTTCTCAAAACCCACAAGTTCCTAATTGCTGCTGGAGCCATGCGTATGGTTCAGAGCATCCGACTTGGCCCTGGGCACAGGTGACATCATAACCACCACCTCCCCGGAGCCCAGCATCCTTGGACATCTGGACACCACTCACCTGTCTGGCTACTCCTTTTCTTTCTTTTTTTTTTTTTTAAAAAAAACAGAGTCACAGATTTATTTATTTAGGCTGCATTGGGTCTTTGTTGCTGTGCACGGCTTTCTCTAGATGCGGTGAGCGGGAGCTCCTTTGTTGCGGTGCACGGGCATGGGCTTCTCCTTGCGGCGGCTTCTCTTTGTTGTGGAGCATGGCCTCTAGTTGCGTGGGCTACAGTAGTTATGGCACGCAGGCTACGGTAGTTGTGGCACACGGGCTCAGTAGTTGTGGTGCATAGGCTTAGTTGCTCCACAGCATGTGGGATCTTCCCGGGCCAGGGCTCAAACCCATGCCCACTGCATTGGCAGGCGGATTCTTAACCACTGCGCCACCAGGGAAGCCCCACTCCTTTTCTATCTTCTTTGTGGATTCCTTTCTTTACTGGCTCCCAAATGCTGACCCTCTTTTCTCACTCCACACACACCCTGGATGGTACCCCTCCCTGCATCAGCTTTGAGAGCCAATCACTTGCTGTTGACTCCCCAGTTTCCCCTCTAGCCTGGGCCACCTCCTCCTGAGACCCTCATGGTGAAGGCCAGGGGATAAGATCTCCACCTAGCTGCCCCACCTGCGCCTCCAACTTCAATGCCTGGAACAGACCCAAGCCCCCCACTCGTGTGCTTTTCTCCTATGCTCCCCCCATCACCGGGGCACCGGGTTGTCTGTCCCCCAAACATCTGGACAATTGTTCGACCTACACGTCTTCGATCTTCCAGGAGAACCGTCGTGTTTCTAGTTCAGGGCTCTGCCCACTGACTGTCTCCTCTGTCCCCAGGCAGGTCCACAACCTAGCCAGTGACATCACCAAAATGCAAACCTGACCATCCCACTCCACTTAAAACCCTTCTGCGGCTCCTGGTTGCCCCCAGGATAAAGTCTGACCTCCTTCATAGGAGGCCCTGAATGGGCAGGCTCTGTCCGACCTCTGGTAGTCTGATCCCTCGTCTAGACCCGCCTCTCGACCCTGCCCCTCAGCTCATCTCGCTACAGCCTCAGGGGCTGCTGCAAGGCCCTCCCACCACGCAGTCCGGCTGCCTGAAAGGCCCAAGTCAAAAACATGACACACGCATCATGCCCAGAACACCTCAACTTCAACGTACAAAGGTGCAGCTGATTCACCTCCGTTATCATCGAGGACCAGAGGTCTCCCCCGT
Source organism: Leucopleurus acutus (assembly GCF_964270905.1). Taxonomy (NCBI): domain Eukaryota; kingdom Metazoa; phylum Chordata; class Mammalia; order Artiodactyla; family Delphinidae; genus Leucopleurus; species Leucopleurus acutus. Next base: position 2,975,479 of record NC_139160.1, read on the forward strand.
GATCATGGGACAGGAATTCTGCATGTCACACCCATGAGGCACCAACTACGATCGCCAGTTCTGGATGCTTTAAAGCGATGACCAGAAGTGTTCTGAGTACAGATTCCCTGATTTTTCCATGTTTTACAGCTCTCAATTTTTATCTGACTGAAAACAAGTTTTTAGCAATTCACCTTGATTAAGCCTCTTCAAAGTGTTTAGTTTTCATAAATATGAATCTCTTTTGAGTCTCATATTTACATTTTATTGGTTTATGGAGCTGAACTAGTTCCGTGACTACAGTAATGACTACAGCTGCCAGAGCTAGCTTGGAGCCATGGCCTTCACTCCCAAGAAGGACACAACTCCACCCATGAGAGTGGCATAGAGGGCGCCGTCCCCCCAAGCGAGCCCTGGGCAGGTGCGGGCCTTGTCCACACCAAGGACACTTCCATCTGATGAGCGCATGGCTGGGTTAAGAAAGTTTCTGAGGGTGACCCAAACCTGGGTTTCTCAAGTTTCTCTCCTCTGGCTCCTACACGCCCCACATGCTGTTCCCCTGACATCTGGGGCCGTTTGCTACGAGGGCTTCAATGCTTGCACCTGGACAAACTTCTCCTCCAGCAAGAAAATACAAAGAAACTATGCGGGACTAAAAATAACTGCATGCATGTGCAGTTGGGACAAATTATGGACAAAAAGATACAAAAGACTAAAAAAACTCAACTGCCGCTTTTGAAGAGCCTGGAGCAATGGCAGGGCACTGCACATGCCCCCTGCCCTGAGCACCACCTAAGCGGTGGGCCAACTGCCTAAGCCACCCCTCCAGCGCTGGACACACCCCTACCCTCCCCCCGCATAAGGGACCACCCCCCTCCCCTCCGGGAATGAGGGAGCAAGGGCAACTGTTGCTTGTTCTCAATCCCCCCAGCTGCAGCAGGGGCCCCAGTAAAGCCCTGCCTGAATTTCTCATCTGGCCTCTAATCAATTTCTATTGATTAAGGAGGCCAAGAACCCTGGTCGGTATCACTCCCAGCCTGGAATACACCTTCTCTCAACAACACACTTCATCTAACTCCAGCTCAGCCTTCAAGTCTCAGCTGTGACGTCATTTTCTGGGGAAAGCCTGGGGACTCCCCAGACGGGATCTGCCTGCTCTGCGGTTACACTCACCTCCTTTGCTGTTGCAGTGTATTTCCGGGCCTGGACACCAGCCGGGAGGTTCCATGAGCTCAGTCTCTGGCTTCTGGGAGCAGCCAGCCTCCACAAAGTGCCTCACTTATCACAGGGCTCATACTGATATAAACGTATGTGTTACACAACAGCAGGTGTGTGTGTTCAGTGGATCAATACAAACGAGGTGTCTCCTAACCCAAGAGCATAATAAAAGCTCAGGTCAGAAAGGCTTCCGCGCACCTTGGACGCATCCTGAAATGCCACTGTTTGACTATGTCCTAATGGCACGTCCTACGTCATTTCCTAATGATATTATCAACTTCATAATGAGGTTGGATAAACTGGCCTTTACACCCAATACTAGTTCCTAAATGCAGGAAAGTAAATAAGCATATACATAGGGAGATCTCTCCATGGCTGAGAAAATACATCTCTGCACAAAACCAAACAGAGCGACTGGAAGTTGCGGGCGGGGAAGGATATCCCGAGTGATAACCTCAGTTGCCCTTTGAAACTACTGGGCTTTAAAGACAGTGGACCGTCTTGACACATGCCTTTTTCCCGTAGACAAACCAGCCTGAAAGCTGTGTGGGAACCTTCACCAGAGGAAAGCCAGGCTGGCGTGCGGGCTGCGCGGGGGCAGCGGGCGGCAGTTGCGGGAGGCGCGCGGGCAGCTCCGCCCCCCGCCCCGCGTGCAGGACCCCGTGTGCAGCCCCGCAAGCAGGACCCCAGGCCCTCCAGCGCCGCGGACGTGCGGCCGCTCCCCCCGGGGCCCCGGCGGAAGGCAGCGCCCGTGCGGGGCTCGGGAGTTTACAGGTCCACCCGAGAGAGGTCGCCGGGCTCACGATGGGCTAAGTGGGACCGGCCCGGCCCGGCCCCCCGCGGGAGCTCCCGCCCGGCCTTTCCGCGGACACGGACGGAGGAAGCAGGAACCCACTCGGGGGGGACACCTGCCATCCCTTTTCAGACCTGGACGCGTCTCTAAAACGGGCCTCAGTGTGTCCTCGGCGAAAGGGAAAAGGCAGCATGCTGGATTTCTCGTCATTAAGTTCATTAGTTTGGAAATTTCTAAGTTATCCAATTCCCCACCCTTATCTCTAAATTTATATTCTCGTGGTAGACCCTGATCCATGGCAGTGCGGTCTGTAGCACTGTTTCCTTGCTTTCTCGCTGACAGCAGAACTAGGAATTTTTAAACCTCAGAGTAGGTTTTCAAAATACCTCCTCCCCCCAGCAACACTGGCCGGTTCACACATCAGCGGCCACTTGTGTAACTTGGGTTATTCTTTTATAGAACAAGATATTATTCATATGCATCATGCCCTTAAGGACTGGATTTTTTGGTTGTTTCCTAACGAAAATACAATGTACACAGGTGGTTATGAGTTAGAGTTTTACAACGCCATGGGTGACGGCTTAAATGACGACATGATTCTGCTGCAGATCCAGCAGTTCTGGCCCAGGTCACTGGAGGGCTACACTGGTTTAACAGGATCCTCTTTCCTAGCGTGCAAAGTGACTATATTCATAAGAAATAAAGATGTGGGAAAAAAATCAAATCAAGCAATCATTTGAGTAATTTTGAATTTTTTTTTTTGAATTTTATTTTTTGGCCGTGCCACACGGCATGTGGGACCCTAGTTTCCCGACCAGGGATTGAACCCACGCCCCCTGCATTGGAAGCGCGGAGTCTTAACCACCGGACCACCAAGGAAGTCCCTTTTATTTATTTTTTTTTAATTTTATTTTTTTGGCCACTCCACACAGCATGTGTGATGAAATACTTTAAAAAGCCATAAAGAGTCCATCAAGTCAACTCACGTTTGTGTCTCCCCAGAAAGTCATTTTCTCTATTTTTTATAATAAGTTTTCATTGGACCTAATCCTGTCATTTTCTTTCCTCTGTGGTTCGGCATTATTACAAAATAATACTTTTTGGTTGCGTAAAAGCCTTATTGAAAATGTAACAAATATATTTTTTAAATGGCATACGCAAATCTACCGGTTCAGTGGCATGCTGTATTCCTTTGCTTGTGACCCATTAAGATTCCATCCAGCTAAGGAAACTGGATGTCGTTCTTTCTGGGAGACAGTTAAGACAATCACTTTGTTTACGTCACAGAAGAAAACTAATCTGAACTCGATGCATGGGATGGGTAGAAAGAGAAGCATGAGTAGACATGAAAATAAGAATTTTGAAGGGCGATCAAATCTGACTTCTGATCAGAACAGGTAGACTAGTTACGAGAGGAAAGATGGCAGGAACGGAAATAAGTATGGGAAAATCAGGCTGTGATGGAATAAGCTGCCTTGGATGTAAGAGGAAACATCATAAAAGGCAGCAAAGGTAGTTCCCTAGGAGAAAGTCAGCACTGCACAGGCACACTTGCTCAGACCCAAGGAAGAGCACAAGGGGCACAAACACTATCGCCAACAAAGCCACAGCGTTTTTATGGACTGGCACCCTCCGAGCCGTGAACTTGAGAAAAGCACTTCTGAGTACCACTGTGATTCATGGTGGAATTCTATCATTCCAACACCACACCCGTGCAGTGGGTAAGCGTGACCAAGGATTGCTCCATGTAATAAGCTCTCGTCAGCGACATATGGGCCAGGGAGGAGGTGAGACAAGAGCTCTAAACAAAGCCAGAGAGAAGTAGCTGGTTCTGGAAAAGAGCCCAGCACCGTGCTGCAAAGCTCTGAGGAGGACCTCACGTTCACCTAAAAGGAATAGGTCTTCATTTCTTAAGAAAAGTTAAACTGCCAATGGTCACATTTCTACATTTTGAGAAAATGTTAGTTGTGGGCACTTCTGGGATTTGGAGGTTTTGACAACACTTGACCAGGGTGGAGGAAACACCCTTTTCATTATTTTTAAAACCTTTTATTCTACAAAATTGCAAACAAACATGAAAGGAGAGAAATTGTATGATGAACCCAGAAGGATCAATATTTTACAATTTTTCCCAACTAGTTCCCAACAATATTGGGGATATTTTAAAGCAAATCTCCCATGCATCATTTCGTGCAACAAATATTAGTATGTACCCAAACGAACAAGGACTTAACAAGGACTTAACTACACTACCATTATCTCTATGAACAAAATTAACAATAATTCCTTTTCTGAATACTGATTCCATGTGAAAATGTCCCCCCTTGTCTCGAAATGACCTTTTCACAGCCGGCTGGTCGGTATCAGAATCCAAACAAGGTTCCCACACACGGCATTTACTAAACGTAATTCAGATCAGACCGAATCTGTCCCCCTGGGCGGCACGCACCAGGGACTGTGCCTTCAACACATGGGCTCCTGAGGCGGGGTGGCCACTCCAGCACGTTGGTGGGACGGGCACCCAGGGCTGCCCAATCATAAGGCAGCTGAGAGGCCAGCTCTCGGAAGATGAAGAAGAAGGGGTGCAAGTCTGGGGACAGAAACGCTGGAGCCGGTGTGTCAGGTCCTCACCCTCCCCTGGGCTTACCTCCCAAACCAGATCATGGACGTGGCAGCTACATTATGATCAACCTGCTGCTAATCTCCCTGGGCCCAGGGAGCCAGCGGGAGAGGCTTCTATTTCAAGGAGTCCAGGACCCCATGGAGGTGGGACGTCCACCGGGGAAAGTGGGCGTGGCTTCTGCCCTAGGCAGCAGGGCCTGCCCGGTCACTGGGACGGTGTGACCCACCTGATCTCCGGCTGCGCTTCACTTATACAGGGTCCCTGGGGGACAAAACTGATGAGGGGCTCCGTGAAGGTACGGCTTGACTCGTGTAGCGGGAAATGGCCAACTCCGGTGAGCAGAGGGTGCACCCGAGCCACCACCACAGGGAATCGAGGGACCGCACTCAACTCCCAGATCTAAGTCGGTTCCAGACTCAGGGCCTCCTCATGGAGCAGAAGCCAGGTGACCTTGGGGTCCGGGGTCCCATTACTGCAACTCTTCCTTCGAGCCCTCCTGTCACTTCCCTGGTGCCCCCGGAAACGGAAGTCCCCCCAGCAGTAAAATCTAAGCGATACTCTGGCCTCAGTGAGGGGTGAGCCTGTGTGGATTCACGGTCGGAGCAAATGGCTTTTCTGAGGAGCCACTGGGGGAGCTTGGAGAGAACAAAATGGGTTCATGGACGGCTCTGGGGCAGGGGTGTGATTGGATACGTCAGAATACACTCAAAGCACGGGAAATCATCTGTCCCACAGGAATCCCACAGCAAACGAGGCTGTTTGACAACCGTGTGACATTATGTCCCACGGGGCAAATGTCCATCTTGGTTCCTGGTCGTCTTGATGCTGACTCAGTGGGTTAAAAAAATAAAATGGCTCTGGTGGCAGGCACAGATGCCAAGCCTGGGCTAAACCACAGGGTATCCCCTCAACAGAGTTAATGATATGGTTCCCTGAAGGACCCAGACGACTACTTGTGGGGAGTTGATTACAATGGACCCTTTCCATAACAGAGGGGTGGATGGTTTGTCCTTACTGGAAGAGACACTTATTCTAGACTCGGATTTGCCTGCCTTACCTATCAGACCCCTGCTGGAATCTCCCCGGAGAGAGGGTGATGTTCACCATAGCCCAGAAACAAAGAGGGCAACACAGGGGTTTGGGATCACTTAATAATACATTGACAAAGTATTTTATTTCCATCCGGTAACTCAGCTCTGTCCAAACTGAATTTCTTCCCCCAAGAGAGAAGTACTTCCGCCAGAGCCCCAGCCCTGGCCCCGCTGACTCAGAGCGAAGGACCGGCTTTCAAGCTTCCTCGTGCTCTGGAAAATGAGCGCCCAGGGAACACATGGGTGTCTTCTGTGGTCGCCGCCACCATCATTTCCCAACTGGACCAACGCAATAACCTTCCAATTAGCCTCCTTCCTCTGCCCTCTCTCCCCAGACAGCCTTCCTCTCTGAAGCCCAGCTGGCAACGGCTTCCCGTTTCACTCGGAATAACCCCGACCGCTTCTCGAGACCTGTGACGCCCCTTCTATCCAGCTTCTCTCTAAACCTCCAGGCTGCGCCGTCCGCTCCCACCCGATTCCCGAGCTCCAGGCACCCCGGCCTTCTCGCTGAACCTCAGGCACACCAAGCTCCTGCCTGCGTCGGGCATCTGGTGCCCCTTCTGCTGGGACCTCTCGTCTCCTCCCTCAGATCTTCCAGGTCTCGGCTCCAACGTCACCTCTTAGGGACACGAGGTCGCCCTCCACCTTGTCCAGCTTCACCTTCTCCAGAACGGTCATCAGTGCCTGAGCTAATCCTACTTACCCACTTCCTGAATCTGCTTAAATGCTGGAACGTAAACGCTTTGGGATGCTTTAATCTCTGCTGTTCTCCAGGTGGTGAAAGTGGTGTCTGGCTCAGAGCTGATGCTCACACTTTTTTTTTTTTTGGTAGATTGACTGATTTTTGACTAAGAGAGGGGAATAGAGGAGACCATGGTGACTCTAAACAAGTAGAGCCAGTACCAGCTGAGAGCCTGGAGTGAAGGCTTGGAGCGCCTCAGCTGGCAAAGACCAGCACAGGCAGGGCTCGGGGCAGAGGCTCCGGAGCAAACGATGGGGTCAAGTTGGGCAGAGTCAGAAGTAGCACGTGTGCCTCACAACCAGAGGCAGAGAAGAGCAGCATCCTTTCCTGGCATCGCGTGTGTATGTACACACAATATTTATGTATTTCTATTTCCTTTCCTCCACCTCTTTCCACTATGGAAGGGTGTGTTGCCTGGACTTACTTCTGGGCATAAACACTGACGAGGCTTTGCAGTGGGGCTGGAGCACAGATGCAGGTACTCAGAGGCCCTGGACTTGGGAGACGTTTGCAGTTACTGGTGAGCCTCTGGGTTGTTTCCCTCCACGAAGGAGTGAGAGGGTTTTAATTAGACGTGGAATAGGTGCGTCATTGTTAAAACGATGTTCTTTTAAAAATGAATACCCTCGGGCTTCCCTGGTGGCGCATTGGTTGAGAATCTGCCTGCCAATGCAGGGGACACGGGTTTGAGCCCTGGTCTGGGAAGATCCCACATGCCCCGGAGCAACTAGGCCCGTGAGCCACAACTACTGAGCCTGCGCGTCTGGAGCCTGTGCTCCGCAACAAGAGAGGCCGCGACAGTGAGAGGCCTGCGCACCGCGATGAAGAGTGGCCCCCGCTTGCCACAACTAGAGAAAGCCCTCGCACAGAAACGAAGACCTAACACACCCAAATATAAATAAATAAATAAATAAAATTTAAAAAAAAACAAAAAACAACGAATACCCTCTACCTGCTTTATCTTTCTTTACGGTGTGCCACCTGCCAACGTAACAGTTCCTTGTTAATTTATCATCCCCGCACTAGAAGGTGTGTGAGGTAAAGGGCTTTGCTGTGCTCATGGCTGTCACCTGGCACATGGCAGGTCCTCAAAAGACACTGAATGAATGAATGAACAAATGGGGCATCTGTCCAGAATCTATTTCTACTTCCAACACCACTTGGATTTCCTTTGGGGGAACGACCTCCCCTCCATCATGGTCAGGGAATCCACGCACCTGCCTCTTTGTACCGAAGACAAGGGGTCCATCCCTGGAGGACCCCATCCTCCACTCTGTCCCAGTGCCCCCAGGTGGTGGACACGTCACCTGAGCTGGGGAGTTGAACCCCATCCTGGGACTTTGCCTCTTGAGCGACTTCAGAGGCAAAGACGGACAGACTGGCCTTCCTCGGCTCCTTGCATGTGGCTCCCCGACTCCCAGGAGCAACCCCGACTGCCATCTACTTCCTAGACAGGCTCCCGTCCACTTCCTAGACAGGTTCCCAGACACCCCATCAATTCTGGGAACACCTGACACCCTTCCAAGACGTTCTCTTTTGCTCCAACTAGGTAGAGTCAGTTTTTGTTGCTTCTCAACAAAAGAACACTCAACTCAAAACACAGAAGGTGCAGAAATAAGCTGTTTGTATGAGTACAGGGTTAGAAGAAAACCCATCTATATTCCTACCCACCTAACTACATTATTTTCACTTTTGCATATTCTTGGTAAACCTTTGACCACATGTGTACACGCCGTATACGGCTGCAATCATGGTATGTTATGGGTTGAATTGTGTCCCCCCCGCGCCAAAGGATGCTAAAATTCTAACCCCCAGTACCAGTGACTGTGGTCTTATCTGGAAACAGGTCTCAGTAGATGATCAAGCTGAGATGCGATCATCAAGGTGGGCCCTGATTCAACAGGACGCCGCGTGAAGACGGAGGCAGAGGTGAGGGAGATGCATCCAGATGCCGAGAAACAGGGGACCCAAGGCCGCCAGGAGCCAGGAGAGAGGCCGGCAGAAGGTCCCCCTCAGCCCTCGGGAGGAACTCACCCTGCTTCCAGCCTCTAGAACTGAGACAATTCATCCTGCTGTTTAAGGCACCTGGTCTGTGGTACTTTGTGACGGCAGCCCTAGCAAACTAATACAACATTATTTCCCTTTTTCTCACTTTAATATTACATCGGTCATTTTCCACGTTGTTACGGGCTTTCCCTAACGATGCTGTAAACTGTTTTGAAGTGGTCGCCCATATGACACTAGACTATCCCACTGAAAGTGGACATTTCCATTGTTTCAACTGTTTTTCCATCACCAGTAACGTTTTGAAGGCATCGTGTGCTTGCAGCCTTTTCTCTCCTCTTGGACAACTTTCTCAAAATGCGTCACCAGACGCTGATGACTGGGCCGGAAGAGAAGCAACTGCTGTGCAGAAAGATGACGGTGCATTTGTCTCCAAGGGTCCCCAGGGTAGTGGGTTTTGAATTTGGAATGGAATGAACGTTGCCGTATGTGAAGGGAAGGAAAGGGAATCTGGGCAGAGCGAGCGGAGAGCTGGGCAGTGAGGGAGCGCCGGAGGAGATGCAAGAGCAGCAGACCGTGGCGGGCAGGCGGCAGAGAGCCTGCAAACTCGCTTAAGGGGCTGGGACTCCATTCCAGTGATGCCGGGGAAAGCTCACAGGGAAACAGCAGTAAGGACCGAACAGGAACTCTGACCAGCGTGGGCGGAAGCCTGGCCTGAGGAGGTGGTGGGGGAGCCGGAGGGTAGGGGCCCCGGGATGGGGTTGGGGGGGCGGGGAGTGCAATCCCAGGGGCCCCACCTGCTCGGCCGAGAGGACCACAAAAGCAAGAGATGCTCGAAAACTTCCTCGGCCTCCAGCCGCTCCCCAGTTCCTCTTTCCTTTTCACCCTGTCTGACGAGAGTCCAGCCCGGATTCCTGCTGAGGCAGAAGCCAGGCGGCACCATGTGGAGGACATTCCCTCACCCTCACCGTTCATGACTCCCTGACCACCCAGCACTAGGCGCGGCCCTCCCAGGACACCCTCTGCCACCATTTCCGGGTCACAATCCATCAGCGACCTTCCCGTCACCATCTCCATCCTCTCGTCACCTTCTCCGTCCTCCATCCTCTTCAGGGGGAGGATGACTGGGGCCTCACCCCACCTGTTCCCTTTCTCTTCTCCACCCTCTGTGGTCCCCCCTCCACTCCCTCTCCCTGAAATGTAAAGATGCCGAGTGATGCCCTCGGCCTCCTTCAAGTCTCTGGAAAGAACACTCTTTAAATCCCGCCCCTTCTCGCGGCTCGGCTCCGGTCACCACCGTCACATGGAGGTCGTGCCCACTGGCCGGTGGGCGGCAGCACTGCCCAGAACCCAGGCGTCCGAGCGCCCCGTCCATCACTCACGCGCGCTGCGCGATGCTGCTTTTCAAAGGTAAGACGGTGAACCCGGCAACCGAAGGTCTGGTCGTCGGCAGGCTGCTGTGTCTCTTTACAGTCGCACAGTTCAGTGGTTAAAAACATGGGCCTGCAGTGAAAATTCTATCTGACTGCAGATTCAAGGCCCTTCTCTGCCACATCGTTGGGGGCTCCCTTACTTACACTTGGGGTTTCTGGTCTGTAAAAGGAGGATGACAGCAACCGCCAGAGGTTCACGCGATCAGAGGAACTAAGCAGCAGAGCACGCGGGGCGGCGTCTGCCCCACGGCAAGCGCCCGTCCTATTCCTGCCCCGTGCGCCTGGCCAGGCCACTGTCCAGCCAGCACGCTGGCTCGGACGTCAACGTGCTCTCTCAGGAACCTGAATCATTCCATGAATTCGGGTCAGCAGGTATTTACCGGGTAAGGACTAAGGTAGCATACGAACAACTCTATCAGATAAAAAACTCCTCCGTGCTGCTCAAACAGTACTGGTGAACCTCAAACACCCAGAAAGAGCTTTGAAAGTCAGGTTAAGACAAATCCTCCCCGGGAGCCCATTCACGGTCAGGAGTTCATTCCTCCATGGTAGGAACTCGGTCCCCAGACCTTCTCAAGGTCAGGGTCACCGTGATGGCTCAGAGCCCACAGGGCATCCTCCCTGGACAGGGGGCGATAAGCCGGCCCCTGCAGGGGCAGCTCCTGACACCCGGTGGGTCCTCCCCACCCCTGGCCCAGGGCAGGCGCAGTGGCCCGGGCGCCTCCGTTGTATGGAAGCTGCCCGGTGGAGGACTCCACCCCCATCTCCGGAGCGGAGCAGGGAGGCCCGCGACACTCACTGTTGGATGCTCTCATGAGCCGCCGGCGTCCCACGCGGTCCAGCCCGATGGGGGTGCTCTGGGAGAAGGCGCACGGCCGCAGCCGGGCCGACACCGCGCGGTAGGGCGGCACCTGGTGCGCGGGCACGGGCGGCCGGGCAGCTGGCTGCAAAGGAAAGGAGAGGCGGTGAGAAGGGGCAGGAAGTAGGGGCCCCGGGATCTCAGCATCCTCACCTCAAGCCTCTGATCACAGCCCGGGGCCCGAGCTGCGCAAGCTCAAGGACGACCTTCCTCTAGCCGGAAACCCCAGTGCCGACCCCTCAGGGCATCACGTTTTGGCCACCTGCCAGGACACACCCCCGGGGGACACTCAGGAAAGGCCAGCGTGGAGCAGGGGAAGCTGGGGGAGGAAGTGGTGCCCCACCCCCGGCCCAGCAAGCCCCAGGGAAGCAGAGGCAACGCCAGCCACCCCCACCCCCGGCCTCCGCCCTACACCCACCCGCAGGCAGGGACCAGCATTTGTGGAGCACAGTTCTCATTCACCTAAACTAACAGGGCGGTGGAGCCTCATCTACGAGGAGAGTTGGTTTTCCACAAATTTAGAATCATCCGTGTGTCCTTGTGACCTTCCATATGAATTGTCCCTACAGCTACAGTCGAGGCCAAGTTGGTCCCTGCTTTCCGGAGGTTTTCTCAGTATTTTTCTACCCAGTTCCCCAAATGAGCTTAGAGTGCACAAAATTATCTTACTCCATTTTCTTTTGGACGCTCTGAAATGAAAAAATGTCTGTAATGCTTTAGATCTCCCCTAGGCTGTGTTTCAAGTTAGAATAGATTACAGTTTGCTTTCGTTCAGAATTATTTCTTGTGTGGCACTGGTGACACACTGGTGAGCAGAGCCGCCTTCCAGAATTATTTCCTAGCATGCAGAGCATCTTAACACAACAAAAAGTCTGAGGTATTCTTCAACATAATTTGTTTTTTACCTTAAAAATTCAGTTCAGTTTAGTTCAATTAAGCAAGAGGTTTTTGGGTATTTGCTATAAATAAGCATTGTGCTGGGCTTATAGGGAGAATGTAAACATACAATCCAGCACCAATGTAGGATTGCCCTTTTAAGAGAATTTACGGGCTGTGATATCAACTGGCAAGTTTAAAACAAAATGAAACTGGCACTAGGCATGTATGGTTCTGTGAACCCTGGACCTTGGCTGGGGCATGAGTCTCACCAAATACTAGAAACTCCTTCGGAACAGGGCCTTTATTTAAATGTTTTGTAGCTTCAAAGGGCTCTCTGGGTAATTGATAAACACTTGTTGAATTACTAAAGTATACTAAGGGAATAATAGTAAGATTTTAACCTATTGTCAAAACAGTTACGAAGCTGCAACTGACGTGCAAAGAGTAAGAAAATGGTAGGAAAAAATATTTTCTCATCTCTAGAAAAAAACTGGTTTATCTTTTTCGTATCTTTACATCTTAAGGATAAGCGACACTCTCTCTCTCCAGATTCCTTCTTTCGGGAAGCTCGCTTAAATATGCAAGGCCACTTCCCCCAGACGCGTCAGAACAAACAGCAAGCCAGCCTCCCGTATTATTCAAGATCCCAGAAAGAGGATTAGTAAGAGACATCCAAATGTCAGTGGGTTAGTTCTAATTCATGCATGTTTTCAAAGTCAGGAAGAAAGGCTGTGAGCAGATGACGTCATCCTCGAGGCAGAGAGAAGAAAGGAAAGCGTTAAGTTTCCTGGTAAGTTTGCAGCCAGAGGACAGAGGCCAGGCGGCTGGAGGGCTGAGTGGCTTTGGTGGCAGCGCGCCCGGGCTTACTTGGGGCAGAATGGCCTCCCCCTCCTCCGCCTGGCTGCTCCCATAGAAGCCGACCCCGCCGATCACGGAGATGGGGCGTCTTCTCGGCGCCCCCCGGGGGCAGCCCCCAGCAGGGGTCTGGTCTGCAGGGTCGATGGGGGCCCCGCTGGGCTGGTGGTCACCGTCTTCTGTGTCCTCTTTCTGGGGGTCTACGGCGATCGCGTCTTCAGGGATGGACAGACTTAGGCTGACCGGCTGGCCGTAGTCAGAGAGTGGTCGGGGCCTTGACCTCCTCCCGGGTCCGCATCTCCTCCTGGGGACCCTCTGAGCCTCCAGCCTCTCTTCCTCTGGTGCGGAGGTCCGCCTCCAGGACCCCTCGGTCACAACCTTTTCAAACGCGAAAAAGTTAGGTGAGGGCGACTTCCAGGAGGGTAAAGAAAAGGTACGAGCCAGACGTCCCCGACCCCTCCCCAGCCCCCCAAATTGTTTGCGTACCAGAAAGATGTGACCGAGACATGGATGAGAAGAAGCAAACGTGTCTTTAATTGGAGGCTGAATTAAAACCCTAATTTCATTAGTGATGTTTGGTGACCCATGATGAGCCATGATACAAGATACTGAGAAAATCAGCACCACGGTGAGTTAATAAAAATGACTTTTAACTACAGCGGGTGTCTCCCCAAATATACGTAACAACAGGCAGGGTAACGCAGGCCTGTAGGAGAAATGGCCCTAAGGCTGCACTTGGCAATCTGAGGCCCCTTCTCTCAGCTACATTCACAGAAGGTGCTTCGAGAGGTTCAAGCCTGGGCTGCTCAGCACGGTACTCACACCTGGGGACTTAGTCTGCTGGCGCGAGCACTGAACCCGGGGCTCCAAGGACGAGATCAGCTGACTACCTGGCTGTGTGCGCTGGGACTGGTCACCACTAACCCTTTCAGCATCTCAGACTCCAGACTAGACAATCCCACAGCTGGAGAGTCTGCAGCCCTGAAGTCGGCAAGACGTCCTAAGTTTTCAAGTAACTTTTTCAGAGGCAAAAGGCAACGCACTAGGAGAAAGACCACGAGGTGTGGAAATGGGCAGACTTCTGTGTAATTCCGGCTGGGCTCCCAGCTGGCGCTGTAGGCCCAGGCAAGGTGCTTCAGGTCTGCAGGCCTGCTTCAGCCCCTGTCCCCTCCTGGGACCTGGGAGGATGAGCTGCGACCACGGTGAGTCAGAGGGCCACCTGCATCGGCCCTGGTGGATCGCTGCTCTTAAAACACTGCGCCAGGGAACAACCGTCCCAGGCCTCAGCCCACCCGGACACAAGCTCTCCCCCAGCGGGTCCTCCAAGTCTGGGCTCAGGGGAGCCCGCTGCGGGCTCTGTGGGAGGGAGGGGGGCAGGAGAGCGTGCAGGCGCAGTCCCGCGAGCCCCGTACCCTCCGCTCTTCCGTCTCGAGACATCCTGTAACAACCAAGTGAAAATAGAACAGAGCCCAGCCCGGGGAGGGCTGTGCTAACCAGGCAAGTCATGTGACTGCAGGGCAGGCAGAGCGGGCCACCCTGGCCGAGCGCCCAGCGGGGCGGATGTCCCCCTGCAGCCCTGCCCTGAGCAGTGGCCCAGGGACTCTGGGCTCTCGCCAGTCAGTGGCAACTGAGACCAGAAATGCAGGTCCCATATTTCCAAGCTGAGACCCGGGGAAGCGAGGTGACTTGCCCAGGGCCACGCAGCCAGCTAGCGGCAACAGAGACACCACGTATGGGCCTTGTAACCTCTGTCCCCACTAAGCCACGACACTTCCCATATACCAAGTCACCTCTGCTCGAGAGACAGAGGGCTCTAGCGAACACCACTGCCTCCTTGCTACCTGCGGATTCGATTCTTACAGCTTGGACCACTTTAATTCAAGTCACCAGGGACAGAGTCCAGAATACACCACTGTAGCATAAACACCATTGTGAGTGGAAGGCTCTTAAGAACAGGGTTTTCTTCTGCGTGAAAGCAGAACTCAGTGGTCATAAGTCCCCTCCCTTGGGACGGGATTCTCCTTCTTCCAGCCAGGGAAGGTTGGCTCTTGTCACTGAGAGGAGAAGCCCTCACCGAAACAGACGCAGGCACAAAACTACCCTGTCTCCCAGCTGCTCACCTACAGGCCCCTAGTCTTTCCCAAAAGTCACTCGCTTTCCCGTGAGAGCCTTTCTCCACCCGCTTTCCCCTATTAAGATGCTCTGTCAGCTCCCAGGGCTAACCACTTCCTGGAACCACGGTTTCCTGTGAACTCCCACTTACTCACCTGAATAAAAATCTGTCTTCTGTCAGTTTAATTCACACACCTCCAGAAAAGAATGTATAAGAGGGTGTGTTAAAACATTTTCCTCTGACACCGTGGGAAAATATGAGAGCAGTCATGGAAGAGTTAATATTGTTTTTTGCAGCACATACATATAACAAGCAGGCTGCTATGGGTGGCTTAAGTCAATTACTACATCAAACGGCACAGACAGCTTAAGCACACAGAGAATAAACCCATTTATATCATCACCCAGTGATAAAAAGGTTGCGGAACAACATGCTAGAAAAACAGTACAACAAAATTGCAGGCAATAAATTGGTCACAAACCTATGTGCAGTTGTTGTTTTTGGTGGTGGTGGTGGGGTTTTGTGGGGGTTTTTTTTGCACATATGCAACCTCCAGCCTGCTTTCCTCATTGATGCCAAAAAAAAAAAAAAAAAGAGAGAGAGAGAGAGAAGGAGACATGGGTTTAGGAAAACCAGCAGTTGTCTTAGTTGCTCAGGTAACAAATCCTTCTGAGAGCAAACAGGCTCCAGGAAGTGATGGGGGCGGGTAACGGAAGGCGTGCAGAGGTCAGGAAATCAGACACTGACTGCGTAAAGCCTCGTGCCCACAGGGCAGCACGAGGAGAACCAACCGTGATTCTCGTGTGACACATCAGTACTGTACAGCCCCACCCGAGACCTGAAAGGAGAAAGCATGCCTTCCGAGTGGTACCAGATGCCCCAGGAGGTGCAGGAATTAGTTAAAAGAATCATAATATATAAAACTGAAACCAGAGGGATGGGGGAAAATCCCTCAGATTTAAGCTCACATTCAAACAGTGAGGCTTTGCCAGAAGACAGGTACATTCAAATAAAACAAATGTGAACTTTCCTGCAAATTCTAAAACTGAACCTTCTTTTAGCAAACATTATGTGCTTCTGAAATACACCCTTGGTTCGTCCCGGGGAACACAGCTTGAGTGCGACTCTTCCCGGAAATGCAAACACCCAGCAAAGGACGCTCCACACCCAATGAGCCAGGACCTACCCCAGACTCTGCTACAGGCAGTGGTCCCAGATGCTGTGAAGGGACAGCAGGTGACCACATCCACGCCCTCCGAGAGTTTTTTCCTGCTTTAAACACACTCTCATTGGGTGTAAGTGGCTGGGCCGGAGCTCTGCTGGCCCAGGTTCTCCTCACAGCCCACCAGCCCAGCGCAGACCCACCCGGGACCAATTCACACCCAAGTCACCAACGTCTGTGAACAGACCTGTCCGTGGCCTCGTTAATTCTTGCTTCCCAGCATAGTTTTAAAATACTTTCCCTAGTTGGGGGGCGGTTTGCATTTTTTTCTTCTATGCAAGATTCCCTCCTTTACGTTACAAAAGTAAAAGGCAAAATAGATCTCATTACCTCTGCTTAGACACTTCAAAACATATTTTGAAACCACAGTGAAAGTGAATCATCAACCTGAGGGAAAAGCACTGATCCCACACATGTCCCTTCAGAACCCCATCTAACGTTGAGTCTCCAGGACCGACAGCAAGAGCTGGGGTTGAACTGTGTCCCCTGAAGATCTACTGGGAGTCCTCACCCCCATATCTGTGAATGTGACCATAGTGGCAGGTACGGAGTCTGCAGGTGCAGTGGAGTTAAGATGAGGTCATACTAGTAGATGAGCCCTAATCCAATGGCTGGCGTCCCTGGAAGAGGAGGGAAACGTGGACACAGAGACAAGACGAAGAAAGATGTGCGGCCCGAGGCAGAGATGAGAGCCACGCACCCGTGATCCGAGGAGCCTGCAGGGAACCCCGAGGCTGGAAGAGGCAGGGGGTCCACCTCTTGGGCTTCCAGGGGTGGGGCCCCGCCTGCCCAGCCATGACTGCAGACATCTGGCCTCCGCAGCAACGAGGACACATGTCAGCTGTCTTAGCCCCCGTGGTAATTTGTTACAGTAGCTCCAGGGAAGCAGCACAGCAAGGTAACTCAGAAGAAAATATTACAGGCAAAAAGCATATTCTGACCATGTGAAGGTTAAAAAATAAAATCAACTAAAGCAAGGAGACCTTCCTCTGGATGAGCCAGAGGTACCGTGAAGATGCACATGAGTACCATGAGCAGAGCCAGGTTTCCACAGGTGGTCAGAGTCCTGGGTTCCGCAGGGGACCCAGCACAGGCACCGGGCTGGAGGCGGAAGGAGAAGCCTCTTGACAATGCACGTGGCAGAGACCGTGGAACAAGGTTACGTAACGACAGCTGTGACTCTGGAACACCTGTGACCTGCTGGAACCACACCAGGCGCGTCACCGTATGTAATCTTCACAACCACCCTGCGAGGTGGGGGCCACATTTTACTGACCAGGACACTAGGGCTACGATAAACAAAATTACTTGCTCACGTTACTAGAGCCAGAAAGGGGAGGGGCCCGTTTTATACCCCAGTCTGTCTGATTCCAAAATTTCTGCCTTTTCTGCTCGGCCACCTGCATCCAAGGCGTGTACCATTACAGAAGGAAAACAGAGCTCTGTAGGTTTTCCAGCCCTTGGCTGTCGAGTGTTTGGAGGGAGCGGAGAGGAGACGGCAGCTATGAGAGGCTCTGACAACTGTGCCTGGGGAACCCACAGACCACTTCTCAAAATCTCATTTTAAATGCATAAGATAAAAAGTGTATTCCATCAACAGACAGAGGGATAAAGAAGATGTGATACACACACACACACACACACACACACACACACACACACAGGAATACTATTCAGCCATAAAAAAGAATGAAATTCTGCCATTTGCAGCAACATGGATGGACCTAGAGATTGTCATACTAAGTGAAGTAAGTCAGACAGAGAAAGACAGATACTGTATGATATCAGTTCTATGTGGAATCTCAAAAATAAAACAAAACTAGTGACTAGAACAAAAAAGAAACAGACCCACAGAAAGAACAAACTAGTGGTTACCAGTGGGGGGGAGGGGCAAGATAGGGGGTGGGGATTAAGAGACATAAACTACCATATATACAATAAATAAGCTGCAAGGATATATTGTACAGCACAGGGAATACAGCCAATATTATATAATAAGTATAAGTGGAATATAACCTTTGAAAATCGTGAGTCACTATGTTATATACCTGAAATGTATGTACTATTGTACCTCAACTATACCTCAATGAAAAAAATATACACATCAAACATTTACAGAAAAAAAGACAAGATAGTATTATAAATGAAGCTGATTATTTTGAAACGCAATTTTCAAAATATTAACAGAATCTTGATACAGTAGTATAGGTAATATGAGTTAAGAGGACTGGAGATAGGTCTAAAAGCTGTCACACTTTGAAGTACTGTACTGAGGAGAACGAGAAATTTTAAGAATATCAGCAAAAACTGTTGTGATGTGAGATGTGAGAAAGATCTGTGATTTCCATGGTGATTATATCACAGGTGTTGCTAAAATTGCTCTGGTTTGATGCCTACATTCATAATAGAAGGAAATGCTATCTTTTAGTGTGAAAATAATAAAATCCCCACTTCCTGATTTCCACTGACGTAGTCCTTGGATGAACATAAGTTAAAACCTCCTAGTTTAAAATGCTGAAGAGGGTGTGGAGAAAAGGGAACCCTGCTACACTGCTGGTGGGAATGTAAGTTAGTGAAGCCACTATGGAGAACAGTGTGGAGGTTCCTCAGACAACTAAAAATAGATTTCTCATATATGATCCAGCAATCCCACTCCTGGGTATGCATCCAGACAACTATAATTCAAAAAGACACCTGCGCCCCTATGTTCATAGCAGCACTATTCACAACAGCCAAGACACGGAAGCAACCTATGTCCATCACAAATGAATGGATAAAGATGTGGGGGCTTCCCTGGTGGCGCAGTGGTTGAGAGTCAGCCTGCCGATGCAGGGGACGCGGGTTCGTGCCCCGGTCCGGGAAGATCCCACGTGCCGCGGAGCGGCTGGGCCCGTGAGCCATGGCCGCTGAGCCTGCGCGTCCGGAGCCTGTGCTCCGCAACGGGAGAGGCCACAGCAGTGAGAGGCCCGCGTACCGCAAAAAAAAAAAAAAAGCAAATATTAACGCGCATGCGGACACTTAATTTACTACTGATTGTCCAGTTCTCCGAGCATAAAAAAACCCTTAAAAGTAACTATGAAAAATCTGGGCTCTGGAAGTGCCCCCTCCCCTGCCTTTGTAATAAATCATTCACAGGAATTCCATTTCTGGGCTTAACTAAAACCCCCCCATCCTACATCTCAGAATCAACAGCAGCACAGTGCTAGTTTGACAGCCAGGTAGAGAAATGATAGAATTGTAGGTTGTTGCTTTACGTGTGGACTCATGACAAGTGAAGAGACAGTTTAAAACCATCATATTATGAAATAAATGCACATAATGACTCCACATTAAAATGTATTTTATCTGAAACACATGATGAAGTATAGAGAGGTATACTCAAACTTTGCTTTCAATTAATAAAAAGCATGATTTTATAAAAATGAACTTGCTTTCCTCTTTAGAAATTGTTTAATGGTTGAGGACAACTGAATATTCCAAATTCAAGAACCATGTTTTAGAGCTGAATGTCAGAAGCCCACTGTTTTTCTAAACCTTTTTTTTTTTAACATCTTTATTGGAGTATAATTGCTTTACACTGTTGTGTTAGTTGCTGCTTTATAACAAAGTAAATCAGCTATACGTATACATACATCCCCATATCTCCTCCCTCTTGCGTCTCCCTCCCACCCTCCCTATCCCACCCCTCTAGGTGGTCACAAAGCACCGAGCTGATCTCCCTGTGCTATGTGGCTGCTTCCCACTAGCTATCTATTTTACATTTGGTAGTGTATATATGTCCATGCCACTCTCTCACTTCGTCCCAGCTTACCCTTCCCCCTCCCCGTGTCCTCAATTCCATTCTCTACATCTTCATCTTTATTCCTGTCCTGCCCCTAGGTTCTTCAGAACTTTTTTTTTTTTTTTAGATTCCATATATATGTGTTAGCATACGGTATATGTTTTTCTCTTTCTGACTGACTTCATTCTGTATGATAGTCTCTAGGCCCATCCACTTCACTACAAATAACTCAATTTCATTTATTTTTATGGCTGAGTAATATTCCATTGTATATACATGCCACATCTTTTTTTTCAAACTTCTACTCTTTTTATACAGCAGGTTCTTATTAGTTATCCATTTTATATATATTAATGTATACGTGATAATCCAGTATACCAATTCATCACACCACCACCCGCCACTTTCCCGCCTTGGGGTCCATACGTTTGTTCTCTACATCTGTGTCTCTATTTCTGCCCTGCAAACTGGTTCATCTGTACCATTTTTCTAGGTTGCACAAATATGCGTTAACATACAGTATTTGTTTTTCTCTTTCTGACTTACTTCACTCTGTATGACAGTCTCTAGATCCATCCACGTGTCTACAAATGACCCAATTCCGTTCCTTTTTATGGCTGAGTAATATTCCATTGTATATTTGTACCACATCTTCTTTATCCATTCCTCTGTCGATGGGCATTTAGGTTGCTTCCATGACCTGGCTATTGTAAATAGTGCTGCAGTGAACATTGGGATGCATGTGTCTTTTTGAATTATGGTTTTCTCAGCATATGTGCCCAGTAGTGGGATTGCTGGGTCATATGATAATTCTATTTTTACTTACTTAAGGAACCTCCATACTGTTCTACATAGTGGCTGTATCAATTTGCATTCCCACCAACAGTGCAAGAGGGTTCCCTTTTCGCCACACCCTCTCCAGCATTTGTTGTTTATAGATTTTCTGATGATGCCCATTCCAACTGGTGTGAGGTGATACCTCATTGTAGTTTTGATTTGCATTTCTCTAATAATTAGTGATGTTGAGCAGCTTTTCATATGCTTCTTGACCATCTGTATGTCTTCTTTGGAGAAATGTCTGTTTAGGTCTTCTGCCCAGTTTTTGACTGGGTTGTTTGTTTTTTTAATATTGAGCTGCATGAGCTGCTTCTATATTTTGGAGATGAATCCTTTGTCCCTTGATTCGTTTGCAAATATTTTCTCACATTCTGAGGGTTGTCTTTTCGTCTTATTTGTAGTTTCCTTTGCTTTGCAAAAAACTTTTAAGTTTAATTAAGTCCCATTTGTTTATTTTTGTTTTTATTTCCATTCCTCTAGGAGGTGGATCAAAAAAGAACTTGCTGTGATTTATGTCAAAGAGTGTTCTTCCTATGTTTTCCTCTAAGAGTTTTATAGGGTCTGCTCTTACATTTAGGTCTCTAATCCATTTGGAGTTTATTTTTGTGTATGGTGTTAGGGAGTGTTCTAATTTCATTCCTTTACATGTAGCTGTCCAGTTTTCCCAGCACCACTTATTGAATAGACTGTCTTTTCTCCATTGTATATCTTTGCCTCCTTTATCAAAGATAAGGTGACAATATGTGCATGGGTTTATCTCTGGACTTTCTATCCTGTTCCATTGATCTATATTTGTTTTTGTGCCAGTACCATATTGTCTTGATTACTGTAGCTTTGTAGTATAGTCTGAAGTCAGGGAGTCTCATTCCTCCAGCTCCATTTTTTTCCCTTAAGATTGCTTTGGCTATTAGGAATCTTTCATGTCTCCATACAAATTTTAAGATTTTTTTGTTCTAGTTCTGTAAAAAATGCCATTGTTAATATGATAGGGATTGCACTGAACCTGTAGATCGCTTTGGGTAGTATAGTCATTTTCACAATGTTGATTCTTCCAATCCAAGAACATGGTATATCTCTCCATTTGTCGGTATCATCTTTAATTTCTTTCATCAGTGTCTCTTACTTTTCTGCATACAGGTCTTTTGTCTACCTAGGTAGGTTTATTCCTAGGTATTTTATTCTTTTTGTTGCAATGGTAAATGGGAGTGTTTCCTTAATTTCTCTTTCAGATTTTTCATTAGTGTATAGGAATGCAAGAGATTTCTGTGCATTAATTTTGTATCCTGCAACTTTACCAGATTCATTGATTAGCTCTAGTAGTTTTCTGGTGGCATCTTCAGGATTCTCTATGTATAGTATCATGTCATCTGCAAACAGTGACAGTTTTACTTCTTCTTTTCCAATTTGTATTCCTTTTGTTTCTTTTTCTTCTCTGATTGCCATGGCTAGGACTTCCAGAACTATGTTGAATAACAGTGGTGAGAGTGGACATCCTTGTCTTGTCCCTGATCTTAGAGGAAATGCTTTCAGTTTTTCACCATTGAGAATGATGTTTGCTGTGGGTTTGTCGCATATGGCCTTTATTATGTTGAGGTAGGTTCCCTCTATGCCCACTTTCTGGAGAGTTTTTATCATAAATGGGTGTTGAATTTTGCAAAAGCTTTTTCTGCATCTATTGAGATGATCATATGGTTTTTATTCTTCAATTTGTTAATATGGTATACCACATTGATTGATTTGTGTATATTGAAGAATCCTTGCATCCCTGGGATAAATCCCACTTGATCATGGTGTATGATCCTTTTAATGTGCTGTTGGATTCTGTTTGCTAGTATTTTGTTGAGGATTTTTGCATCTATATTCATGAGTGATATTGGTCTGTAATTTTCTTTTTTTGTAGTATCTTTGTCTGGTTTTGGTATCAGGGTGATGGTGGCCTCGTAGAATGAGTTTGGGAGTGTTCCTCCCTCTGCTATATTTTGGAAGAGTTTCAGAAGGATGGGTGTTAGCTCTTCTCTAAATGTTTGACAGAATTCGCCTATGAAGCCATCTGGTCCTGGACTTTTGTTTGTTGGAAGATTTTTAATCACAGTTTCAATTTCATTACTTGTGATTGGTCTGTTTATATATTTATATTTCTTCCTGGTTCAGTCTTGGAAGGTTACACCTTTTTAAGAGTTTGTCCATTTCTTCCAGGTTGTCCATTTTATTGGCATAGAGTTGCTTGTAGTAGTCTCTTACGATGCTTTGTATTTCTGCAGTGTCCATTGTTAACTTCTCCTTTTTCATTTCTAATTTTATTGATTTAAGTCCTCTCCCTCTTTTTCTTGATGAGTCTGGCTAAAGGTTTCTCAATTTTATTTTTCTTCTCAAAGAGCCAGCTTTTAGTTTTATTGATGTTTGCTATTGTTTTCTTTGTTTGTATTTCATTTATCTCTGCTTTGATCTTTGATTTCTTTCCTTATAATAACTTTGGGTTTTGTTTGTTCTTCTTTCTCTAATTGCTTTAAGGTTAGGTTGTTTGAGAATTTTCTTGTTTCTTGAGGTAGGATTGTATTGCTATAAAATTCCCTCTTAGAACTGCTTTTACTGCATCCCATAGGTTTTGGGTCATCGTGTTTTCATCGTCATTTGTTTCTAGGTATTTTTTTATTTCCTCTTTGATATCTTCACTGATCTCTTGGTTATTTAGTAGTGTATTGTTTAGCCTCCATGTGTTTGCATTTTTTACAGATTTTTTTCCTGTAATTGATATCTAGTCTCATAGCGTTGTGGTTGGAAAAGATACTTGATACGATTTCAATTTTCTTAAATTTACCAAGGCTTGATTTGTGAACCAAAATATGATCTATCTTGGAGAATGTTCCATGAGCACTTCAGAAGAAAGTGTATTCTGCTGTTTTTAGATGGAATGTCCTATAAATATCAATTAAGTCCATCTTGTTTAATGTATCATTTAAAGCTTGTGTTTCCTTATTTATTTTCATTTTGGATGATCTGTCCATTGGTGAAACAGGGGTGTTAAAGTCCCCTACTATGATTGTGTTACTGTCGATTTCCCCTTTTATGGCTGTTAGCATTTGCCTTATGTAATGAGGTGCTCCTATGTTGGGTTCATAAATATTTACAATTGTTATATCTTCTTCTTGGATTGATCCCTTGATCATTATGTAGTGTCCTTCTTTGTCTCTTGTAATAGTCTTTATTTTAAAGTCATTTTGTCTGATATGAGAATTGCTATTCCAGCTTTCTTTTGGTTTCCATTTGCGTGGAATGTCTTTTTCCATCCCCTCACTTTCAGTCTGTATGTGTCCCTAGGTCTGAAGTGGGTCACTTGTAGATAGCATATATACGGGTCTTGTTTTTGTATCCATTCAGTCAGTCTATGTCTTTTGGTTAGAGCATTTAATCCATTTACATTTAAGGTAATTATTGATATGTATGTTCCTATTACCATTTTCTTATTTGCTTTGCATTTGTTATTGCAGGTTTTTTCCTTCTCTTGTGTATCCTGCCTAGAGAAGTTCCTTTAGCATTTGTTGTAAAGCTGGTTTGGTGGTACTGAATTCTCTTAGCTTTTGCTTGTCTGTAAAGGTTTTAATTTCTCCATCAAATCTGAATGAGATCCTTGCTGGGTCTAAACCTTTTTGAACATGAGACTTTGTTAACGCTGTTTGACTTCCTTTGTACAGAGAGGGAGAGGAATCAGGAGGAGGGGGAAAGGGACTTCCCTGGTGGTCCAGTGGTTAAGACTCTGAGCTTTCACTGCAGGGGGCGTGGCTTTGATCCCTGGTCGGGGAACTAAGATCCCGCTTGCCGCATGGCATGGCCAAAAAATAAAAGCTATCTAGAGATGACTTAAAGTATATGGGAGAATGTGAGTAGGTTATATGCAAATAATACACCACTGTATGTAAGGGATTTGAGCGTTCGTGGATTTTGGTATCTGTGAGGGGGAAAGGAGAAGGGGAAGCAGGGCCCAGCTTACTCTCTGTGGAGGACAATGAAGTATGATGTCTGTGTTCCCAGCATCAACGCATTTCAAGCCACGGCTGGCAGCACAAATATACAAATCAACAGCCCAGAATGTCTTTAGAATCAAGGAAACTAAGGGCCATTGGAGTAGAGTGCAGAATAGCATCTTCATAATCATGATGGCCTTTGTGTTCTAGCTGAGGAGGTCCCAGGTACCCAGTCGTCCCATGCTGGGCGCCCCTCAACGTTTCCCTCTCCCTCCCCAACCACAGCTACAGTTAATCTCAGGAGGAATCTAGTCCATCACGTCCCACGGAACAGTCTCCTAACGCTTCCTTGTCTCCAACCCATTCTCCATCCTACCACTAAAACACATCAGATCGCGGCTGGCTGTCACCCCAGAACAAACCCGGGGTCATTCAAAACCTCATCCAATGTGCCTTTCCAGCTCCGTCTTCACACGCAATTATTCACCAGCCACACCACACAACTCGCCTTTGCCACACACCACTTGAGGCAATTGGAAATGAGGGAAAGGCTGCTCCCGCTACGATACCTTTTTGCCCCTGTCAATCTGGAAATTTTATCCTTCAGCGTTCAGTTGAAATATCACCTCCTGCAGGAAAACTTCATCAATTCCCCTGGGCTCTGAGCTGTCTTTCCTGTGCCTCCGTTAAAACCACTGCAATATTTTTATAGCCTTGATTTATTTATCTGGGTGTCACATGACAGCAGCTACTTACATTCTTTCCAAATTATCCAATACCATTGTGACATCCCCGGAGTCCGCAGCCTGGGAAACGGGCAGTTTAAAAAGCTTCATGAATGGGTCAAGGGATGAATGGGTGACTGGTGGACAAAGGAGCAAATAAGTGAGCAGTTCTGGGTGGCAAGGAAGCTGTCCTCACCCTACATTTATACGTGATTTTATAAAAATGAACTTAAGTTATCACTTGAGGATAACTAAATATCTCAAAACCTATAACAATATCTTAGATCAGGAAATCAACCATCCCATTCCTGTCTCTTTCATAACCGATTCGAATTCCATGTACCCTGGAAACAAGCCGACTTCAATTTTCTTTCCCCCATTGTCAACAATCTTGTTTTAAAGTCTCCTATTTGGGACTTCCCTGGTGGCACAGTGGTTAACAATCTGCCTGCCAATGTAGCAGACACAGATTCGAGCCCTGGTCCAGGAAGATCGCACATGCCGCGGAGCAACTAAGCCCGTGCACCACAATTACCGAGCCTGCGCTCTAGAGCCCGCGAGCCACAACTACTGAGCCCACGCGCCACAACTACTGAAGCCCACACGCCTAGAGCCTGTGCTCCGCAATGAGAAGCCACCACAATGAGAAGCCCGCGCACCGCAACGAAGAGTAGCCCCCGCTCGCCGCAACTAGAGAAAGTCCACGTGCAGCAACGAAGACCCAATGCAGCCAAAAATAAATAAATAAGATAAAAATAAAATAAAGTCTCCTATTTGGTACCAGACACGTGAGGGGCAAGGTAATGCATCTTTTCTAACCAACAAGTTTTCTCTGCTGGCGACAGAGTGTAAAAGGAAAGATTTAGGCCTTTTCAAACGTCTCTCTTCCATATTTTAGGCTCAGTGGGAAGCATCACTGCATTGGGAGGAGAAAAGGGCCCGGGACGCAAAGACAGGAGGCAGTGGATGACGAGGGCGTGGTGACGGGAGGGTGGGAAAAGCACTCCAGAGGGAAGTCAGAGGAGGGAGGGCTTCGTGGGGACCCGCTGTTCCTTTCGGCAACACTCACTGACGTCAGATACTGTCACCCCCTCCTTTACACTTGAAAGCGTCCAGCCCATGAACCTGAGGAGTCAAGTAAACCCCGAGCCTGATTAGATCTGCTGTTCCCCAGGAGCGCTCTGGGTAGAGCTCCTGGGGCTGTGGGAACAGGGACCACCCCGGAGGGAAGGAAGACCACGGCGGCACCAAGGTGTTCCGTGAGAATTGAACGTGCGATGCTGCAAAAGATCTCGAGGATGTTTAGTTCAAAACCTGCAGTAGAAGAATTACAGATGGGGCTTCCCTGGTGGCGCAGTGGTTGAGAGTCCGCCTGCCGATGCAGGGGACACGGGTTCGTGCCCCGGTCCGGGAAGATCCCACATGCCGCGGAGCGGCTGGGCCCGTGAGCCATGGCCGCTGAGCCTGCGCGTCCGGAGCCTGTGCTCCGCAGCGGGAGAGGCCACAGCAGTGAGAGGCCCGCGTACCGCAAAAAAAAAAAAAAAAAAAAAGGCCTGGCTCCAGCCCCTGTGGGGCTTGGGAGGGGCCTGTAACCTCTCCAGGCCTCAGTTTATTCATTGTTTAAAAACAAAAACCCAAATCCAAAAATGCTGACCTCCTTGACAGGGTGGCTGCGAAGAATCTTTACTCACTGAAAAACCATCCGATGAACATGAGTGGTTGCCGCTGGTGCTCTCAGCTGTGAGAGCCAATGACATTTTAAAGTCCCACAGGGAGGCGGCAGAACTCCAGTCCCCGGCAGAGGGCGCAGCACTTTCTGATCAACAGAGTTTAGACCAAATTCCTTATTCCACCATTTACTTCTTGCTTGGAAGGTTTTAATTTCAGCCCTGGGGAACTGCTGTTTGTACTCTACAGAGATTCCTATCCGGTTAATAGAGTCCAATGAGAAAACCAGGACTACAAGTCATGTTTAACTCTTTCAGGGGTTAATGCCTCTCTTTCCTAAACCAAGAGTCAGCGGGGGTAGATGTGGAAGAGAAATGCCCAAACCTAACATACAGGTATCAGTACCTAGAGGCGCCTCGGCCTGGACAGCAGGTCTCAAGCTTCAGTGCCTGAGATATTTCCCTGGGTATAGTGTTAAAGGTCCAGATTACTGCTTCTGATTCAGTAGCGCCAGGTGGGGCTCAGGACCTGTGCCTTTACCTTGCAACCTGGGTGGTCCGATTCCAAACTGTGAGACACTCGGGCTACAAGATGGGAAGTAATTTGCAGAATTTAACTGGTTTGTACTGATGGGTCTGACCAAAGGCGGCAATTTTAACCAACAATGAATATGATAAAAGCTAATATTTATGCTTTATTGTTAATATTAATGATTACTAATATAGCCAATAGTATAACTTTAATTACAATATTTAACATGTAATGTAGTAATATTTTAATTTTAATTATAAAATTAATATAACTTTTATAATATTGTTTAATAATATATATAATAATATTATATGTAATATAATAATATAGTTTGTAATATGACAAGATAAACTATAAGATTAATAATAATGATATTAAGCTTAATAATATTCTACTATGTTCCAGGCACTGTGGTATGTATCTTATATGCATTATTTCATTTACTCCTGATAGCTATTATTACCTCCATTTTTAAAGAAATGAGGCTTAAATAAGTCAAGTATTTTTCTTAAGGACGTACAGCTGGTTAGCAGCAAAGCCAGGACTTGAACTTGGGCAGCGCTCCTACAAAGCCCGACTATTCTACACCGGAGAGCCTCCCCGCCACTGGGAAATGCCGGCATTGCTGGCTGGCAACCAATCCTGAGGCTCCCCCGCCCCCCATTCCTGAACTGGGGGCGACCCCCTGAAGTCCTCCCCTCAGCTTCACCGTGCTCCTCCTGAGTGACTGGAGCATTCTCATCGCCCTTGTGTCCTCACACTGTCCCTGGTGGGAGAAACAGGGGTAGCGTTCGGTTTATACAGGGACGTGTGACAAACTCTGCTGATGTGCTCCTGTCAACTCATGCCTACGGCCTTCCTTCTGACGGTCGTGGCAGACACATCAAAGTGAACATGTGTCACCGGGCCAGCGGGAAAGTAATTCCCAACCTCGGACACTCTTTCTTCTTGATTATCATAGGGAAGCTTAAGATGAGAAAAACAGAACACGAGAAAAACATATGCACTGCCATCAGTTTCTTAACCATCAGGCTCAAGTTTCCCGCAAAGAATACTGACACTACTTTTCTACATTCCATCACTTCATTAAGACTTTGTTACCCACCTTTGTTACCCACCAATTAAAACAAGGCACCAAATAAGCAAAAATACTAAAACTTTGACAAATACACTGTGATACTGGTTCATATCATTTAAGAATTTCATATACTTTAGAAAGCTTAAAATTCATAGCAAATATGATACAGTATATCATTTATACTTGACTACAAATGGTTATTACAGTAATTGCTATAAAAACTAGGCTCTTGTGCAGGTATATAGGTATACCTACAATTGGTGAATTTTGTCATGCAAATTATACCTCAAGAAAGCTCCTAAAAATCTTGGGCAGGTTTTCTAGGGTCACTACATTTACCTCTATGTAGGCAACCTCATCTTTCTGGAATTTCTAGGCTCTGTGAAACAGCTGTGGATAATTCTAACCTCCAGCAGAACTGTTTAAATCTCCCAAGTACCTATTTAAGTAACCTGGAGAGTAATGTCTAAGTAATCTGCAAAGAGTCAAAATTATGCAATATTTTCGTGTCTCTGATTAAATTACAGAAAAAACAGTGCCTCGGAACCATCATTATGTATGAAGTACCCTTGTGAGCATCGTAAAGCTCCGGAGGTCCTAATCCACGCTGAAAACAGGCCTGACTTAGCTCCTCCTGACCTGCTGGCGTGATGATTCCAGTACTAGAAGCTAGACAGAGGCTTTATTTTAGTGACAGTGTACCTGGTGATGCCACAGAAATACCCTCCTTTCTCAGAGGCAGCAGCAAAAGGTTGGCAGTGGTCCAGGGGCAGGCGCCCAGGCCGACAGCCCCAGGTGGGGATGGTGACCTTGGCGGGTCGAAGGCCCACGCAGGAATAACACTGCATCCGCAGAACTAGAGTCTCCCAGTCCAGCGCTCAATCGTCTCAACTGCGTAAGGCTGCGTAAGGCTGCGTACCGCGAGGGCTTGCGACGATGGTGAGGGCACGCGTCCCTGAGGAAGAAAGCTACAAGACCCTCAAACATTTGAGTGCTGGAGCCAACTGTAAGGGTCCCCTTGAGCTGCCATCGTGTTAGCGCAAGGGCTGGGTGAGGACCTAAGTTCAGCGCTGGTCCAGCGTCTTTGGGGCTTGATTCTGGGTCCCAACACAACAGTATCCTCTCCGTC